>NC_091950.1:108230496-108908829 GCF_031021105.1 Erythrolamprus reginae | reverse complement strand
CATTTGGTTAGGTTTTTGCACTCTCACAATTTCTTGAAGTGGCATTCTAATACCAGATGATATTCTACTCACCACTCTCTAATTTAAATAATATTATTTAATTTATATCTACTTTAAAAATATTTGGAAACTTACCTGCAGTCTAATAAAGTTTACTAGCTTAATGTAGCCATAGAAATCAAGCCCTGAAAGAAGCAGAAAAACAGAAATGTTTATCAGAATCTTAATATGTATACCCTTTTACATTTTTATACTTCCTCCCATTCTTTTATTTCTGTACTGACCTTCTTGCTTAAGTTCAATACAACTATAAGTTTGCTGTACTAAATGGAATATTTGACCTTATCTCAAAAGCTCAAAAAATAGGTTTGCTGTACTAAATGGAATATTTGACCTTATCTAACAAATCTTATTTATTAATGTAATGACTTAAGCTATTTAGAAAATCTGAATGCCATTTCATTGCCAAACTTCAGCAATTTATAAGTGGCAAAATAAATCAATCTTAGTAAAAAAACAACTGATAATTACTGGATGAGCAACTGATGTTCATATGTGAGCATACACCCCTTTGAGTCAATATTGATTCCTGATGACTGTTTTGACATAGCCCTTCTGGGCTTTTTGGAAATGGCTTAATATTGCCACTTTCTAGGGCTGAGAGCAACTCCAGTTTCTAGTTTGCTGGATTAAAAGCTACACCAAACTGATTATTAATATTTAAAAGTTAACAATAGATATTTTCATAAATGTTGGATAACTTAACCAACATTCAGACATTACAATAGCACTTATTTTCCAAAAGCTCTGGAATAATAATATTTAAGGCAGTAATCTTAATTCTGCAAGGAGGGAGCAGAGTATTGTAGACCATGGGATCCATCACAGGAAAGACTTGTAACTTTACCTATACGGTGGTACCTCTACTTAAGAACTTAATTTGTTCTGTGACCAGGTTCTTAAGTAGAAAGGTTTATAAGTAGAAGCAATTTTTCCCATAGGAATCAAATAATGCATGGAAACTCATTAGGAAAGAAATAAAAGCTTGAAATTTGGGTGGGAGGAGGAGGAAGAAGAGGTGGAGGACAGTCGCTGCCAAAGGAAGAAGGTGAGGTGAAGGGAATTAAAAAAATCCAAAATTTTAAGGCTTTAAAAAAAAAAAAAGAGGGACTCTGAGGGGGCGAGGAGGAGCACGCGCCTCCCATAAGCCTGGCGCAAGGCTTCCTCCCATACACTGCGCCAGAGAGAGAAACCCAGGGGGAATGGCAGGAAACTGGCCAGGCCTTCATGCCACTCTCAAATTTCCTGGAAAAATTTTCCGGGCTCAGGTTCTTAAGTAGAAAATGGTTCTTAAGAAGAGGCAAAAAAAATCTTGAACACTTGGTTCTTATCTAAAAAAGTTCTTAAGTAGAGACGTTCTTAGGTAGAGGTACCCTGTATTCTTAGAGTTGGGGAATGTGTCATGCTCCCTCTGCTGGAATATTTATTTATCTATTTATTTATCAACTGGATTTATATGCTGCCCCTCTCTGAAGACTCGGGGCAGCTTACAGCATATAAAAGAACAGTAAAAACATCCCAAATCCAAATTTAATTTAAATTAACTAATCTAAAACCCTAATTCATTAAAAACCAATCACTCTCATTCAAACAATCAAACATACATTCTATTCATCAGTCGGGGACTAAAGTCTAATGGTCCCAGGCCTGTCGGCACAGGTGGGTCTTTAGGCTCTTGCAGAAGGTCAGGAGAGTGTGGGCAATACGAATCTCTGGAGGGAGCTGGTTCCCTCCCCCACACACACACACACAGAGAGAAGACTCTTCCCCTAGGCCCCACCATGCAACATTGTCTAGTCGACGGGACCTGGAGAAGGCCGACTCTGTGGGACCTGACCGGTCACTGGGACTCATGCAGCAGAAGGCGGTCCCATAAGTAATCTGGTCCGATGTCATGTAGGACATTAGAGATCATAACCAACACTTTGAACTGTGTTCGTAAAATAATCGGCAGTCAATGACATGGGCGTACCTAGGAAGGCCCATGACCGCTCACGCGGCTGCATTCTGCACGATCTGTAGTTTACGAACACTCTTCAAAGATAGCCCCATGTAGAGAGCATTACAGTAATCAAACCTCGAGGTGATAAGAGCATGAATGACTGTGAGTAGAGACTCCCTGTCTAGATAGGACCACAACCGGCGCACCAAGTGAAACCTGGCGAACGTCCTTCTTGCCACAGCTGAAAAATGATGTTCTAAGGTCAGCTGTGGATCGAGGAGGATGCCCAAGTTGCGGACCCTCTCTGAGAGGGGCAAAAATTCCCCCCAGGGTAATGGACTGACAGATGGGATTGTCCTTGCAAGGCAGAACCCACCGTCATTCTGTCTTGTCAGAGTTGAGTCTGAGCTTGTTGACATCCAACCAAACCCTTAGACCCTCCAGACACCGGCACATTATTTCCACTACTTCACTGAGTGGACACGGAGTGGAGATGTATAGCTGGGCATCAGCATACTGATGGTAACTCATCCTGTGCTCTCAGATGATCTCACCCAACAGTTTCATGTAGGTATTAAACAGCAGGGGGAGAGGACAAACCCCTGAGGAACCCCACAAGGGAGGGATCTAGGAGTCAACCTCTGACCTCCTGCTAACACTGACAGTGACCAGAGATTGGAGGTGAACCACCATAGGACAGTGTCTCCCCCGCCTAACCCCTCCAGCTGGTGCAGAAGGATAACATGGTTGATCATATATCAGAGAGGTAGAGGTAGAGGCATCTTGAATTGTACTTATTACTATTTACCCCACTTTTCACACAAGTCTTTCTGGAAATTGGCACAGATTTTCATCCTATTATTTTGCTACAATAGGTTATGAGGGAGATAGAATTGTAGAATGGCTGGTTCAAAGTCGTCTTATGATCTTCTCTACTAAAGGATGACTTAAACTTTAGTTTCCCCCAGTGCCTTTCCAACATTTTAATTGCTTGCTGTTCATACTTCCATATAATTCAACTTAAATGTTTTATTCTTCTACTCACAGAAAAACAATCTAACTCACTTTATATATAAGCCATTTCCATTGATATTCTCACTTTACAAATGAAAATGAATTTAGTATATGTTAAATTTTATAGCAAGGAAAAACATTATTCCTATAGTTGTGAGCATGCTAAAAATTCTACATACAAAAACAGAGAGAGAGAAATTTGTACAGGATATTTATACATGAATATGTTGTCATTCCTTAATGAAATTTCTTTAAAGATACTCCAATAAATAGAATTTACATATAAACAAGTTAAAGTATCATACAAATAATGGGCAATATTTTTATACAAGTAAGATGAATATTCTGAAAAAGGCATACTTATTTGCATCTAACAAAGCCTGTCAATTATTTTACCTAAAGATTAAAATGCCCAATTTGTAAATATGAAATGGCAATAAAGCCATAAATAAGGGGGCGACACCTACAATAAAAACAGACTCCAACATTATTATTAAATGGATTAAATATTTGGGAATTTATTACCAAAAAACAAAATATTTATTCCCTGAATTGGAGAAGTATAATGGCAGATATTTTAGATGGGTAAAGTTGATATTTTACTGGTTAAGAAGAACTGTAATGGTGAAAATGAACTGCAATAGTAAAAAAATGATACTATTGGTATCCCAAAGAATACCAATAAGAATTGAAAATAAGACACTAAATAACCAGCAGCTAATATTTTGTGCAAAAAGATTATTTTAAAAATGTTTAATTGAAAAGAATGTAAAGCTAGGAAGAAAACTGAATAGTAAAAAATTGTTATTTATTTATTTATTTATTTATTTATTTATTTATTTATTTATTGGATTTGTATGCCGCCCCTCTCCAGAGACTCGGGGCGGCTAACAGCGACAATAAAACAGTGTACAATAGTAATTTGGTATTGATGATTAAAAATCAATTAATATAAAAACCAAACATACATACATACATACCATGCATAGAATTGTAAAGGCCTAGGGGGAAAGAGGATCTCAATTCCCCCATGCCTGGTGGCAGAGGTGGGTTTTAAGTTGTTTACGAAAGGCAAGGAGGGTGGGGGCCGTTCTAATCTCTGGGGGGAGTTATATTCCAATATCAATATTTTTTCTGAATTGTTAAGTTTTACATTATTGCAATTAATTATTTTAAAAGTCCAATGTGTTTATTGCATTTCTTTCAATGAACAACTTCTTCTGTAGAAAAATGGTAAAGTAACTTCTGGGAATATGCACGGACATAAAATTCAATATATAAAAAACACATTCACTATTCAATTCAATCAAACATGAAAACAAATTTTGCCCTACAAATATCACATCAAAGGTTTGGGGGGGTTTTCACCTGAGTATAGTATAAGACTTTAATGTTTAATCTATTTATGTTTTCAATTTGTCAATTTTTGGTTAAACCAAAATTATTGTAATCTTTTCCATTTAACATAATTTGTCATATTGATCATAGTTCATTATTGCCTCCCTTGTTTTTAACATATTATTTTAATGTTCTTGAACTTTCAAATTGATACAATCAATTCTAATATTCAGAAAATATTTTTTTGAAATTTTAAAGTTAATTTTACAATACTTGTAGATCTTTATTTCTTATTTTTAATATTTCTCTTCTTTTCCTTTTGTAGTCTTAAGTTTAATCAACTTTTAAAAATACAAAATGAGAACCATACAATATGTGAAAATAAACTTACTATGTTTTTGAACCATCTTCTCAATACTGAACCCGTGGTCTGAAGTACAATGGCAAAAACTATCTTCAGCTGAACTGAAAAATCTTAGAAAAAAGCAGTATTTTTTGAAATACATAGACACAAATTTTATACTTTTACAATTTAGTCATGAATAGCATGTAATATAGAAATAGATCACAATATCTAATTATGGAACTATGAAAGACAGAATTCCGAGCATGTATTAAAGAATAAGCAATATGTTTCTGAAGTATCAGGTGAAAAAAATGAAGGGACAAACTAATGATAGAAACATCTCATGATACTGTACAGAGAAAATAATATTCCTAAAAGGAAGGCAGCAAGGATGGGAACAAAAGGATTACAGTAGTCAGATGTGAAAACTAACAATGATTACATGCAAAAGAAATTCAGTATCTGAAAGACAGAAAATACATGTGGTAAAGACTGAACATACTGTAAGTGAATTATTCAAGTGTTCTATTGCCTTTGACACAGTTCTCAACCTATAACATTCATTTAGTCACTCAGCTCTCAACCTACAACATTCATTTAGTGCCCGTTCAAAGTTACAACAGTACAACAAAAGTGACTTATGATCTTTTTCACACTTACGACCATTACAGCATTCCCATGGTCATGTGAGCAAAATTTAGGTGCTAGGCAACTATTCAGTTGCAGTGGTCATCTTTTGTTACCTTCTGATGTGCAAAGTCAATGGGGAAGCCAGGTTCATTTAACCACAGTTATTACTAACTTAACAACTACAGTGATTCACTTATCAACCGTGGCAAGAAAGAAAAGGGCAGAATTCCCTTAATAAATATCTTGCCTAGCAACAGAAATTCTAGACTCAATAGCGGTTGTGAATCAGAACTACTTCTCTACATTGCTTTTACTAGAAAAGGTCATGTTTAGGAGTTTGCCCCACCCCAAAAAACTGAAACCTAAGTCTGCAGCCCTGCTTTTTATCAGCCAAAAACTGCAGTATCCCTTGTAAAGACAATCACATTTCAAAGCGAAATCCTAAGGTGGAAAGAGTGCAAAAACATGCACTTGGTGTGTTGTGTTGTGCGTGTTGTACATTCAATATCCATTTACTTATTTATTAAATTTAAATTAAATTTATGTCTTGCCCATTTGGCTTTCACAAGCAACTCTGGGCAGCTAACAAAACAATTTTCGAATGTAAGCATGGGTTGTCTTTTTAAGAAAAATGTTAGGCTTCTAGCTGTTGTGTCAAGATAGTGACTTTCATTTAGGTAGGACAAGAAGCAATGGGCGGAAACTAATCAAGGAGAGAAGCAACTTAGAACTAAGGAGAAAATTCCTGACAGTTAGAACAATTGATCAGTAGAACGGCTTGCCTCCAGAAATTGTGAATGCTCCAACACTGAAAGTTTTAAAGATGTTGGATAACCATTTGTCTGAAGTAATGTAGGGTCTCCTGCCTAAGCAGGGGGTTGGACTATAAGACCTCAAGGCCCTTTCCAACTCTGTTGTTGTTGTTGTTGTTGTTGTTGTTGTTGTTGTTGTTGTTGTTATTATTTTAACACAAGGTTAAAGTGTTAACCTGAGAGGGGAGGCATACAAATCTAATAAATTATTAATTATTATTAAGATTAAATTGATGGTGATTTTTTTTCCTCTTTTTTTTATATACTCCTCTTTGGGGACTGTGCTGAAGCAAGGAGAAGGAAAAAAGATAACAAGAGACAAAGCAGGAAACTCAGATGATGTTAGCCTGGAGTAGGGGTGAGCAAAGTTGGCTCTTTCATGACATGTGGACTTCAACTCCCACAATTCCTAAGCTAGCATAATTGGCTCAGGAATTCTGGGAGTTGAAATCCTCATGTCATAGAAAAGCCAACTTTGCCTACCCCTGGCCTGGAGGAAGGAAAGCTTCCTTCCAACCGCTTTCCCTAAAACTCCAACCTGTCGCAGAAAAGGCAGGGAGTGCTCTGAGAAGGTCCCTCCATCCCGGCGTTGGGATCGTCGGCTCCATCCTCCTCTTCCTCCTCCCAAGCGTCCTCATTCTCGCTATCCGACAAACAAAGCCCCGAGCCACTTCGTGCCGGTCCCTCCGTTTCGCCTGCCAACAGCGAGGGGGAAAAGAGAGGATGAACCAGAGCTCAACCTGGCCGGAAATCTGCATAGAAAGAAAAGGGGGCGTGGGACACGTACCGATCGCCGCAGATGCCCCGGCACTCATAACTGCAACCCGCTAAAACTTCAAACCCTTTGGGTGAAAGTTCCCACGATAACAACACAGGGATCAGGCTCTACCCACGTGGAGCGAGAAGCTTACACTCACTTCCGGGTTAAGTGTCAGGTTTCCGACCAATAGGAAAGGAAAAGTGAGGAGGAGGCGGAGAATGCACTTGACTACGGTGAGTTTACGGGGCCAAAATTCACGGCAGGGACGGGGAAAGAGTACGCGTAAGATTTACGTGCTTAAATTGGATTAGGGCTGAGATGCTCCGGCGTTTTAAAACGAGGGGGGAAGAAATACAGTTGAGTGAACAGTGGTGGTAAGAAGAATGATTTCTGGAACTATGAAGACTTACCAATCTATTTCTTGGGAGTTGATTGGATTTTTGCTTCCAAACCTGCAGTGCAAGTTATTAGAGACCGGAGCAGATTTGTAATAAGTCCCCGTTTCCTCCCCGTCCCCCGGCAACAATCTCATGGAAATAATTCTTATATATTTACTTTTTTGTTTTGATAAAAGTTCGACCTTGTTTATATAGTATTTTACTTGGTTTCATTGCAAAAGTCTAAGGCTGCAGGATTCTTATAAATAGATCATTTTAACCTATATGCAACTTTCACTAGGCTTTAAAAAATTTATAGAATCATGAATTAACCGTCCCAAAGTCAATTTCCTAGCCAGTTCACGCTTGATAATTAAAATGATTAGGTATTCTTGTTTCAGAGTAAAAAAGGGTACTTTTTAAATGACAATTATTAAAATGCAATACAATTTGTACTTCATAAAATCCTCATTCAATTTTTTCCCAAACGATACTGAGGTATCTTATCAGAATGTAGTTGTATGATTAAAAGTGTTATCTTGCAGAAAGAAAGCCTTATAGATGTAAAAAAAAAGTTGCTAAATACATTTGAAGGAGGTAGGACTTTTTTTATTGGCCAGTGGAATTAGTAGAAATATTGATTTTTAATAATCTGCTTACATAAATATTTCCAAGCAGGTTGATTCCCACCATATATAGCAATATTCCAATTATATTCTGATATAATATATTCCAATTATTATGGTACTTTTTAATTATGATACTGTTACTTCCTCCTGCTTATATATAAACAGTTACTATATTAGTTTGTTGGATGACATTGTTATGCTTTGTTATCAGCTATTCATTATTCAACCCAATTTTCTGATATCACATGATAAAGTGAATAAAAAACCAACCACACAGAGGGCATCTAAAGCAATTTGCTAGACCAGTGTATCATACAAACATAGTGGTAGAAAAACACAAAATTTCATCATCTTTCAAATGACGGACAGCCAGGTGCAAACATTTTAAAGAATATGAGACAAATGCTCTTATAGTATTACTCCTTTTGATGGTTTTTAGAAAATTTCAGTAAATATGGGTAATAGGGCCATGTATACATATTCCATAAATACTTAAAAATCTGAGATTCATTTTAACACTGTTTGTCTCTTTCAAATAATCAAATCTCAAACTTTCGAAGTCTGATGTATATTTTCCTCAAGCCTTTCAACTTTGACCCCCTTTGACTGTGGAATATAAGAGGAATAGTAGTCAGCAGTACTGATCTGTTGGGTGAGATTTCTTCATGGATAAATGGCTATCCACTTTAGACTCGTAATCACTTTTGAGTAAAAATACGGTACTTGCTGTGACATGATGGTGATTTTTTAAAAATAATCTTTGCAGGACCTATCTTTAATTCTTCGTCTAAACATATGGAATCTATTTTAACTATTGGATGTGAAAACAGATATTAGAAAACATTTCTTAGCTTTGACTCTGAAGATGTTTGGAGTTGCAACTCTGAATTTACGCAGTTAGCAATGAAGTTATGTATGGTATGTTTGTGTGTATGTTTGGTTTTTATAATAAGGGTTTTTAGTTGTTTTATTAAATTGGATTGTTACATGTTGTTTTTTATCATTGTTGTTAGCCGCCCCGAGTCTGTGGAGAGGGGCGGCATACAAATCCAATAAATAATAATAATAATAAAAGCAAGGCAGGGTGGTTTGTGTATATCTGAGTGTATAATATTTGCATTTTCTATTTACATCTGTGATTAAGTGTGGGAGGATCTATATTTGATTGATGTTTGATATTTGATCTTTTTCATCTTCAACATAGCATTTCTGGTTTGCAAAGTGTAGATGAGCACAGCAAACAGTATTTGCTGATACTTAGTTATTGTCTGGTGTGTTTAAATCCATAAATAGTATATCTATATTTCCTGCTTGGTTTTTCCTTTGTTTTGTGTTTTCTGAAATTAGGTAGAAGATGACTGTGTTGTAACACATATCCATTGTGGCAGCAGGCAATCTTCAGTCTTGAAAGACTATGGTATCTTACTCTGGAAATATTTCCTAGAACAGCATCTAGTGTGGCTAAAAATATCAATCCGAGAGTGGCAATCCCTTCGTGTGGGTGCAAATCCATTCTGTCCCCTGCCTGGGCCTCAGATTTTGCTGATTCCGGGACTGCTTCTTTGCCTCAGCCTGCTGAACAAATGTCTCCTCAAAATGGAGAAGGCCATGCTGCGTCTTTAGCCTAGAAGCTGAATGATCAGAGGTCAAGGTTTCCCAGCTGTTAATGTCCATTCCCAAGGCCTTTAAATCCCTTTTACAGATATCGCTGCTGTGGTCTCCCTCTGGGGCGCTCTCCCTGCACTATACAGGAGATCACCATACAGGAGATCTTTTGGAATCCGCCCATCATCCATTCTGCATGAATCTCAGCAACTGTGCAAAGATTGTAATATGGAGGTGACCTATGACTTGCCTTTTTTTCAGGCTGATTGTTAATCCAAAATCTTGGCAGGCCTTGTTAAAACAGTCAATGAGACATTGAAGGTCTTCAGCAGAATGAGTAATAACAACAGCATCGTTAGCGAAGAGGAAATCCTGTAAGCATTTCAGATGGACTTTAGACTTTGCTCTCAATCTAGAGAGGCTAAAGAGCTTTCCATCTGATCTGGTCCAGAGATAGACTCCCTCTGTTACAGTTCCAAAAGATCCCAAATAGAGTTGGTGCAAGGATGCAGCCCTGTTTCATTCCGCTCCAAGTCAAAGGAATCTGAAGTTAAGCCATCAAAAACTACCGTGCCCTTCGTTTCATCATGAAGGGCATGATGAGGTTGAGCTGAAGTGGACAGCTGATCTTGGAGAGGATTTTATAAAGACCGTCCCTACTAACCAGGTCAAAAGTTTTCATAAGATCTATAAATGCTACAAAAAGTGGCTGTCTTTGTTCCCTGCATTTCTCCTGAAGCTATCTAAGAGAAGATGTCGACTTTCTTTTTGTTTCAGGACTAGTCTAGTCAAGAGTTTTTCATGACAACGCTATAGCTAGGGCTAGACAGTTTGTGGTTCTCTAGAAGTTAATGAACTTAAACTCCTATCGGCATGGTTTCTGCTTAAATTTTGTAAGTATTGTAATCTAGGAACATTTGTTTTCCGAACTAACTCTTATTGTGGATTGTGAATTGTTTTCCCTCTTGTGGGTATTGTCTGTAAAGGAAAAGACTGAAACATAGGCTATATGTTTGCACTATATGCTACACCATGATTATCGTAATTGACTGGATCAAATCATTTACCTGACTTTATATTACAACACACTGAATCACAAACCAATGTATTTTAAGCTAGTCTGTTGTGGAAACCAGCAACACAGATAATAATTTCACATGTCATGAGTGGGTTCTTTCCTTAATAGATAAAAAGAAATGTCACTCATCTGAGCTTTCTTTTTTATCTCATTCCTTTTTCTTTCACATTGGTAATTTCCGTTTACAAGCATCACTTTCCTATAATGGTGCTCACCAACCAGTGGATAACGTTCCTTTATAAAGTTACTGGTAATCATGTTTTGTGTACTCTAATTCAGAAAAAAAGATTATAGTTGCCCTTCAGGTTGTCTTTCTAATACATAGTGCAGCCAGTGTTTCTTTGCATTAGGACTGCTAAGTCTAGATAACCATTTATTGGCAGAAAAGCATTTCTAGTGTCTTGTCTCTTTGTAACTTTACTGTTTGGAAGAATGCATATCCTTATGAAATCAACATGTTACTTATTCAGGTACACTGTTAAGAAAGGGAAGATTTTCACATATTTACAGGTAATCCTCAACTTATGACCACAATTGAGCCCGGCAGCTACATTGCTAAGTGAGAAATGTCTTAAGTGAGTTTTGTCCCATTTTACAACTTTTCCTGCCATATTTGTTAAGTGAATTGCTGCAGTTATTAAATTACAGTGGTACCTCTACCTACAAGCGCCTCTATTTACAAACTTTTCTACATAAGAACTACATTTTGCCTCTTCTCAAGAACCATTTTCCACTTACAAACCCGAGCCTCCGAAACTGTAACCGTAAAAGGCAGGGAGGAGCCTCCGTGGGGCCTCTCTAGGAATCTCCTGGGAGGAAACGGGACCAGAAAAGGTGGGGGAAAGCCTTTGTGGGGCCTCTCTAGGAATCTCCTGGGAGGAAACAGGGCCAGAAAAGGTGGGGAGAAGCCTCCATATGGCCTCTCTAGGAATCTCCTGGGATGAAATGGCCTCCACCCTCCCTGTGGTTTCCCCAATTGCACACATTATTTGCTTTTACATTGATTCCTATGGGAAAAAATGCTTCTTCTTACAAACTTTTGTACTTACGAACCTGGTCGCGGAATGAATTAAATTCGTAAGTAGAGGTATCACTGTACCTGGTCTCTTGGGGCTTAGGAGAAGAGATATATTGGGGGAGTAATGGAAAAGTCATATTTTAAGTTAGGGATCCTCAAATAATTTGTTTAATTATGTCTCATTCTATGCTGGATGAAGCCCCCAACACATCTAGAGGGCAGCAGGTTGATATACACCATTAAAGAGTGCATAATATAGACACAAAGTGTGTAATATAGGCACAAAGATGTAGTGTTAGGAGCAATGGTACAAATTATGAATTCAGCTAAATTTCTAAGCACACTTACCTTGGTTATTACCGTAAGTCAAAGAGACTTTCTTCTAAATCCTGTATAGGATTATATTGGTGCTAAATTCTCATAATGAATTAATCATTATAAGAATAAGATAGAAGGGACTGGAAACAAAATTTAACTTTGGTGTTTTAGGGGGGAAATAGAAGAACATATACAGATTCTTTTTCCTTAAAGAAGTGATATTGCAGAAGAGTAAGAAATATGCTTCTGTCTAATCCAGATTTTGCAGTTTCTTTAGATATTAGCAACTGCAATATAGATCAGAAAACAGCCTCGCTCTTTTATTGAACAATTCTGGTTTTTCTGGTTGCTTGGATACAGTTCAGACTGGTGTAATGCAGAAGTGTCTGAAATGAATCAAGGTTGCCAAAAGTTAAATGTAACCAAATTTAGGAATTGTTCTGGCTTCACCCACTTGGACCCAGCTCCCAGCATTTCACTCAAGGCTTAGCGCAACTCTTGGCATGAGAAAAGTTACACACACCTAGTATAATGAATAGCTATTGCCATATGCAAAACATAATGAAATGAAGTAGCTCCTTACAAAAGTGGGGAAAGCTGTATTTTAACCTTTTTTAAAATTCATTTGAATTAATGTAAGCAAATGATACTAAAAAAGAAACACTCTATAAAAAGAATTTTCTTTGCACATGCATAATTTTCAGTTTTTAAAAGAAAAAAGGGGTCTGTTTGAAGTATTATATGTAGTAGTTGTGTGTAAAATCTCTTATTCTTCATATTGGCTTCTTAAAAATTAGCCAACCAATCATAAAGCTCTAGACCGACGCTGTCTGTCTAAGCTAATCCAAGGCCAGTAAAAGGATAATTTGATTAAACTGAGACCCTAATTTATTTAGCTTTAGTTCTGGATCAAGCTTTTCTTAATAGAGTGCTGTCGTCTTCAATTGTTTGAGGCAAATTAAAGTGACATAAATACCATGGGACTTTTTCAATCAGATTAGTCAGCTAACTTGCATCAATACTACCTCAGCCATAGATGCTGGCGTCCTTCTTTTCATTAGCTTTACTAACAACTGACAAGCTCTCCTGAAAGAATGGGCACCCACGCTGCCACGCCGACCCCCACACTTAACCCATCATCCTTCCTCAATGGGTCCGATTTGACAAGGTGCCCACACCTTTTTCCATTGCTATTCTCTAGACAAAGCTAAATATTGTTTATTGGCTTCCAATAGCCTGTTAATCCCAAACAATTTCACAAATCCATGGAGCACTCAAACTGATTATAAACATTTGTTCTTTTAAGATGCTAAATCTCTCCTGGTTTATTTCCTCTGTTCTTTCCCCCCACTATACAGTACCACAGCTTTCAAATATGAAAGGTAAATTTGCCCTTTAAAGTGACCTTCTAGACAGCAGCAACAACAAAAGCAAATTCTTGAAGATTGTGGCCAAGTTGATATCTTCGAGAAGTTAATTGTAATTACTGTGTTGAAAAGAAGTAGATATAAACCATCTTTTCATATATCACAATGAGATATGGCTTATAAACTTTTCTATAATATATTAATTAGAAAAACTATAGCACCTTAATTTTTGATGGTGCAATTTCTTTTATTGAAAATGAATAGCAAGCTTATGTACTGTTTACTGACTGTACTACAGATATAAAATACTTCAGGGATAAACAATGAATCCAGAAAATCAAGAAAATGCTTTGATAAAAAACTTATTGAGGAGGACTGAACTTTTTATCATAAGATGAAATATATAGTATTCAAATTCAGAAGGAATGATCTCATGAATGGTTGGGGATGTGCATTTGACAAATTTCATGGAAAACATTTTGAAACAATTGGGAGAGAATTTGGCAGCAGTTACTGTGGATACAATATTGAATTAGATGGATTATGAGGTCAGCTTTTCAAAAGGCAGCTTTAGGTATCCTTTTCTTAAAGTTAATTTTCAGAAAGCAAAAGCTAATACAAAAATGAGCTTAAATCCAGGTGTATATACAGTTGTATTCTTCAAGATTAGTGGCCATAGTTCCCTCTATGCTGAGCAGTGAGCAATCGCTCACTTAAAAATCATCATCAACTCAGAGTTTTCCAAACCTGCCCAGAAGCCGAGAGGGAAAGAGTGAGAGGGAAGGAGAGAGAGAGGAAGAGAGGAAGAGAGAGAAACAGATAGAAAAAAGAGAGGAAGAAAAAGAGAAAGAAAAAGAATGGGAGTAAGGAAGAGAGAAAGAAAATCAAAATCTAGTTTGAAACTAGCTCAACTATTTAAGTGGCATTTTGATATTGATAGAGTTGCCCTATTATGAGTTCACTGTTATAGACACACAGTACAGTATTTTATTTTGAAATTCTCTGAGGCAAAACAGGGGGGGGGTTTTATTTGTTTGTTTGTTTGTTTGTTTATTATTTCTGTGCCGCCCAGTCCTGAAGGGACTGCCGCTCAGACACTATACTTTTCACCCCCCCAAAAAAATTAGAGGGAACACTGTTAGTGGCTATGTAATTTTGGCACCATTAAAGCCTACAACCTCAGAATCATGTGCTATTGTGCTAAGAAATTCTGGCAGAGAGGTAACTTTTGGAATTTCTTTGCATATATTTGCCTGAAATTTACATAGCACAACTATGTCTCTGACTACCCCAGTCCATGATTTGTAGGACAAAGGGATTAACACAGAGCTGCTCAAAATTTTCTTTCATTATCCAAAACTGCTATCAAAAAGTCATTTTTGCCAACTTAAGTGAAAACACTTTGCGTCCATTTAAATGTGCCCGTTGTGATTAGGTAATGATGCACAAACCCATTACTTGAAAGAAAAGTCACTTTCATCCAATTTTAGGTAATTTGTTCAGGTTTGGGAAGCACTGCTCTAAACTTTTCCTATCTTAAGTCCCATAAATCACTCTATAAAATCCTGAGGATAGAAAAAAAATAACCTTTATTTGATTGCAGGCACTTTTGTAGAATTGTTTACAGTAGAATTTTAAAATTTAAAGTAAAGTGACTTATCATGTGTCCGAACCCACATGACCCAGAATACTTTGGAGTTCTGCTTGCATATGCAGACTACTGACTGACTCATTCCCATAAAAGGCAGAATATTATGTTGACTAAATCTGTAGATAACAACTGGCTTAAGGAAAATATTCCCTTGAGTTAAGCTTTACTCTTGGTGACTTTGGGGGGGTGGGGTAGAGGGAGAACGCAGTACTATGGATTTGTCATTGCCTTATTCTGGTATATTTTCTTGACTTCCAAAGATAACATATAGCCTGGAAGTAAGTAGGATTTAAACAATTTATGTTTTTCAAGATCAGCCATGCTGGCCTATCAGTCTCACAGAAAATCCTATAACAGAAAATGTACATAAAGAGGACAGAATCCTGCTGAATTGAAGCCAGCAGATAAAGGGGAGAGCAGAGAGGTGGATGCACTTGAGGTAATTTTTTAAAAAATAAAATGGCTGTGTTTATATGATAGGCTTGTTTTATTCTGAAATCACAAATTTGCGGATTTACAATACTACTATGAGCCACCAACTGTACAGTGAGCCACTAACTGTCTACTTTTGCAGAATATTGCCAAAATATGGCCAGAATATTATATTAGTGATTGTATTTGGACAAGATGTTGTTAGTTGCGAAATCGTATCCGATTCATCGCAATCCCATAGACCAGTGTTTCCCAACCTTGGCAACTTGAAGAGATCTGGACTTCAACTCCCAGAATTTCCTAGCCAGCGAATGTTGGCTGGGGAATTCTGGGAGTTGAAGTCCAGATCTCTTCAAGTTGCCAAGGTTGGGAAACACTGCCATAGACAACGTTCCTCCAGGCCTTGCTGTTCTCTACCATCCCTGGGAATCCGTTTAAGCTAATGCCTACTGCTTCAGTGAGACCATCAGGCCAGCTCTGTGGTCCCCTCTTCTTTTGACCTCAGTCTTTCCCAGCATTGGACTCTTCTCTAGTGAGTATTTTCTTCTCATTAGGTGGCCAAAGTATTTGAGTTTCATCTTCAGGATCTGGCCTTCTAAAGAACAGTCAGGATTGATCTTCTCTAAGACTGCCCGATTTGATCACCTTGCAGTCCAAGGGATTCTCAAGAGTCTTCTCCAGCACCGTAATTCAAAGGCCTCAATTCTTTATTGCTCAGCCTTTCTTAGGGTCTAACTTTCACAGCCATTGGATTTGTATTGTTTCTGTTGTGAGCCGCTCCGAGTCTACGGAGAGGGGCGGCATATAAATCTAATAAATAAATAAACAGTTCACGTGCCAGCGGATATGGCTCCATGTGCCACCTGTGGCACCCGTGCCATAGGTTCGCCATCACTGTTCTAGGATGTCTGGGCTTGAGGTCAGTGACCACCCGATCCTGGTTATCAGGGACATTAAGCTTGTTCTTGTATAGTTCTTTTGTGTAATTTTGCCACCTCTTCTTAATATCTTCTGCCTTGTTATATCCTTGCCATTTTTGTCCTTTATCATGCCCATCTTTGCATGAAACATTGCCTTCGTGTCTCTAATTTTTCTCTGGTCCTCCGTATTCAATTGTTTTCTTCTATTTCTTTGCACTGTTAATTTAAGAAGGCATTCTTATCTCTTCTAGCTATTCTCTAGAATTCTGAATTCAATTGGGTATATCTTTCTATAAGCAGATATTTAGAAAGCTTCCTCAGACAGTCATTTTGCTTTCTTATATTTCTTTTTCTTTAGTTTTAGTTGATACCTCTTGTACAATGTTGTGAACCTCCATCCAGGGCCGGCGATAGGCTGGTACTACTGGTACTGGCATCAGGGGCCCGGCCAAATTGAAAAATGGAGGAGGGCAGTTTTGCCGGCCCCCTGGCGCCCGCAGTAATTTGTGCCCAGTGAGCAGCTCCTCGCACAGCCGCAGTACCAGCCTTCTCTTGCCGGCCACCTGCCTAACCAACGGGAGCAGGACTCATTTGAAAAAAAAAGGCGCGGCCTCTGGCCCTCGCGAATCAGGACTCGAAGCCCCGACAGAGCCTTTGGCAGCGCGCGGCAAAGGTAGGAGCCCCTTCGGGGTGACGGTGTTGGGGAATGAGGCTTGGGCGGCCGGGCGCTCACCTCATCCGGGCCCAGGCTGGCAGAGTAGTTTGCCTTTGCACCCGTCTCGAGCTTCGTTGGTGCCAACCCGGCCCTCCCCACTTCAGAGAGAGAGGGGGAGAAAGAGAGAGAGAGAGAAAGGGATAGAAAGAAAGGGAGAGGGAGGGGGAGAGAAAGAGAGAGAGAGAAAGAGAGAGAGATAAAAAGAAAGAGGGAGGGAGAGAAAGAGATAGAAAGAGACAAAGAGAGGGGGAGAGAAAGAGAGAAAAAAGAGATAAAGGGAGATAAAAGAGAAAAGAGAGAAAGAGAGATAAAAAGGAAGAGAAAGAGGGAGAGAAAGAGAGAGAAAGGGAGAGAAAAAGAGAAAAAGAAAGAAAAGGAAAGAGAGAGAAAGAGAGAGAGAAGGAGAGAGAAAGAGAGAGAGAGAAAAAAAGAGAGAAAAGCAGGTGGGGGGCACACCTATTTTGCCAGCACTCGGATGGGCCATAGGGATCAGGTGTATGTGGAGGGAGGGTTCCCCAGCTTCTGTTCTGCAGAGGGGAAGCCAAAGCCCCCGCATGGGCTATGCAGAGTGCCAGTGTTTGGGGCAAGGTGGGGGGTGGGAGTCTTCCTTAACCCCCATTTCTTTGGCGGGGCTAAGAGGCCTGCCTAGCAGGGCTGGTGCATTGCTGAAGGTCTTGTTGAGGGAGACTAGTGGAGCCCCCCCCCCCCGCTCCCATCCCCAGGGAAGGGGGTTCTGGCATCACTGCCACTGGCTTTGGAAAGAAGCCCCCGGCCTTTGGAAAGAAGCCCCCGGCTAGTGCAGGGCTGGACAATGGCTGAAGACCAGTTGACTGCAGCTTTCAGAATTCCTCAGCCAGGAATATGGAGAAGACAGTTTGAAAATTTAAAAGGGAAGGAAGGAGGGAGGGAGGAAAAGAAAAAGAAGAGAAAAAAGTAAAGAAAGAAAAAGAAAAAAGAAAGAAAGGAAAGAAAGAAAGAGGAAGGAATGAAGGAAGGAAGGGGATGGGGAGGGAGGGAGGAAAGAAGGAAGGAAGGAAAAGAAAAACAAGAGAAAAAAGAAAGAAAAAGGGAAGGAAGGAAGGAATTGCCCATATGTAAATATATCATGTATATAGTATATCATTTATTGTAAGCTTTGTTAGTTTTGGAGTTTACTGAGATTTAACCATATAATATTTTCTCAGAGTTTCAATGGTTGGAATAGTGTATGTTAAATATAAGTTTTTTTTGCAAGCTATCTCATCGTATTTAGGTTTCCTGAAATAGCTTCAAAGCAGAATCAAGTTTCAGCATTAAAATGCTAAGCTTTCATGTACAGTATATATGTATATGTATGTGGTATGTATGTGTGTGTGTGTGTGTATATATATCCTAAAAGCAACATACAACAGGAAGAAAGAGATGCACTTATCAATCTGAAGAAAAACCAGGAAATAATAATCCTCCCAGCAGATAAAGGAAACTCCACTATAGTAATGAACACAGCAGACTACAAGGAAAAAATGACAAATCTACTACAAAACCCGGCCTACAAACTCCTAAGCACAGATCCTACCACCTACCTAGAAAAAACCACCAAATCTAAAATCAAGGCCTCTCCCATCAGCGAAGAAATCCAGCAAAAAATCATCCCCAGAGAAAAATCTTCCATATGTCCAAAACTCTATGGCCTTCCAAAAATACACAAAGAAGGAATACCTCTCAGGCCAATAGTCAGTTCTATAGGCTCCCCTCTACAAAACCTTGCCAAATTTTTAGCCAAATACCTTCAACCATATACAGAAACTATTACCTCATATGTTCAAAATTCATTCCACTTTATACAAATAATTAAAAAACAAAACCTACAACCCGATGACCTACTTGTAAGTTTCGATGTCGTGTCCCTGTTCACACAAATACCTATTAAAGAAGCCTTGACAGCTATCCAGGACAAACACAAACCCCCCAAATATATCCTAGACCTTACCAACCACTGCCTGAGCAATACATACTTCATCTATAATGAACAAAGATATAAACAGATAGAGGGAGCCCCCATGGGATCACCTCTATCACCTGTCATAGCCAACCTCTATATGGAATATTTCGAAAATAATGCTTTAGAGCAAGCCAAATACAAACCCAAACTTTGGCTGAGATATGTTGATGATACCTTTGTAATTTGGCCACATGGTAAAGAAAAACTAGACAATTTCCTCACACATCTCAACAGCCTACACCCCAAAATACAGTTTACTATGGAAACAGAAATCAATGATCAACTTCCCTTTGTAGATGTACTGGTCTATAAAAAACCCAATGGCAGCCTAGGACATACTATCTACCAAAAGAAAACCCATACCAACCGTTATCTAAATGCACACTCACACCACCACCCCGCACAAATCACCTCAGTGGCCAAAACTCTCATCACCAGAACCAAACGCTTAGCTGACCATGAGCACTTAAAAACTGAATTGAACAAACTCAAAGATGTACTAATTTCTAATGGATTCAAAGAGAAAACAATAACAAACCTAATCAATAAAGAGACACCCCCCAAAAAACAAGATCAAGAACAGGACAATGGCACCACCATCCTTCCTTACATCAAAGGCACCACGGATAAAATTAGTAAAATTCTGCAGAAACATAACATCAAAACCTCATTTTGCACTAACCAAAAAATATCTAATATCCTAAGGAGCCCCAAAGATAAAATCCAATTGGAATACCAAGGAATCTATGAAATCCCTTGCAAAACATGTGCAGCCACATACATTGGACAAACTAACCGAAGAGTGAGCCAACGCATAGCAGAACATGTGAATGCAGTCAAAAAACAAGAAAAGACCTCCTCCCTTGTCCAGCACATTAAAAAAACAGGGCACGAAATTGACTTTGAAAAAACTAAATTACTCCACAAAACAGAGAATTTATATAGAAGAATTTCTCTAGAAGCTATCGAAATTGAGAGAAGACCCCTTTGTCTAAATAAAAGAGATGATACCTCCCGCCTGCCAGAGATTTGGAAACCAGCCTTAAACAAAATAAACACTTCATAATAATCAGCATGTCAATCCTTCTAATAATTATGATTTTAGAATTTTATATTTGGAAATCAGCCTTAAACAAAACACCTCAAAAAAAAAAAAAATCTCCATATCATTCCTTCTAATAACTATGATTACACCAACCAATCAGATCACTGAAACGTGGTCACCCAATCTATTTGCTACATTCAAAGCAAATCTCCACCCCCACACTACATACTAGGAAGAAATGTCAGTTGCAAACATTCCATTTAAAACAACACAGAGATTGGAACTACAGCCTGAAGATGGTGAATGTGATTTCGCCGAAACGTCGCATAGACATGCAAAACATTACACAGGGCAAAACCCGAACTCAGAACAATCTACATACATATACCCGTGAAAATTTACGAAAACAAATATCTTGCCTCTACGGGGAGGACACTTTCCTACTGACTAGGACCTATGAAAAACTTGAAGTCAGAAAAGCCTCCATCTTATGTGATCTCACATTCCTACGCAACTGCAGGGACAAAAAAATAATTCCCAAATACTTCCAACTAAAATTCCACCCAAAAACCCCAACCATAGAGAGGATCCTAAAAAGAACTGAATTAGCCCTAATCAGAAATGAACTCCACAAAAAAAGATTCATACTTGATGAAATCAACAAAAGTCTACTCTCTCTTCACCTTAAAATCAGCAACCAAATACACCCTATACTCTGGGATAAATTCAAACAAATATCAATCTGGAGAGCAGAAACAGAAACCCAATATAAGACAGACACACATAATAAGAAACTCCAAATACTAGAGGTACAGCAAAAACCCAGCCCTCCACAACAACTTATGACCAAAACAGTACATAACATATCAGACAGGATACTCACCACTACAGAAACCAATATTCTTTCAAAAGGATTTAATTTTGCAATAACTCCAAGACGCATACCAACTGAAAATATCATATGTGGAATTGAAACAACTTTAAATAAAATCAACCCAGATACTGCTAACAAAATCAGACTTAAAGTCACTAATATTCTCTGCTCTAGTAAACCTCCTAAAAGCAACATACAACAGGAAGAAAGAGATGCACTTATCAATCTGAAGAAAAACCAGGAAATAATAATCCTCCCAGCAGATAAAGGAAACTCCACTATAGTAATGAACACAGCAGACTACAAGGAAAAAATGACAAATCTACTACAAAACCCGGCCTACAAACTCCTAAGCACAGATCCTACCACCTACCTAGAAAAAACCACCAAATCTAAAATCAAGGCCTCTCCCATCAGCGAAGAAATCCAGCAAAAAATCATCCCCAGAGAAAAATCTTCCATATGTCCAAAACTCTATGGCCTTCCAAAAATACACAAAGAAGGAATACCTCTCAGGCCAATAGTCAGTTCTATAGGCTCCCCTCTACAAAACCTTGCCAAATTTTTAGCCAAATACCTTCAACCATATACAGAAACTATTACCTCATATGTTCAAAATTCATTCCACTTTATACAAATAATTAAAAAACAAAACCTACAACCCGATGACCTACTTGTAAGTTTCGATGTCGTGTCCCTGTTCACACAAATACCTATTAAAGAAGCCTTGACAGCTATCCAGGACAAACACAAACCCCCCAAATATATCCTAGACCTTACCAACCACTGCCTGAGCAATACATACTTCATCTATAATGAACAAAGATATAAACAGATAGAGGGAGCCCCCATGGGATCACCTCTATCACCTGTCATAGCCAACCTCTATATGGAATATTTCGAAAATAATGCTTTAGAGCAAGCCAAATACAAACCCAAACTTTGGCTGAGATATGTTGATGATACCTTTGTAATTTGGCCACATGGTAAAGAAAAACTAGACAATTTCCTCACACATCTCAACAGCCTACACCCCAAAATACAGTTTACTATGGAAACAGAAATCAATGATCAACTTCCCTTTCTAGATGTACTGGTCTATAAAAAACCCAATGGCAGCCTAGGACATACTATCTACCAAAAGAAAACCCATACCAACCGTTATCTAAATGCACACTCACACCACCACCCCGCACAAATCACCTCAGTGGCCAAAACTCTCATCACCAGAACCAAACGCTTAGCTGACCATGAGCACTTAAAAACTGAATTGAACAAACTCAAAGATGTACTAATTTCTAATGGATTCAAAGAGAAAACAATAACAAACCTAATCAATAAAGAGACACCCCCCAAAAAACAAGATCAAGAACAGGACAATGGCACCACCATCCTTCCTTACATCAAAGGCACCACGGATAAAATTAGTAAAATTCTGCACAAACATAACATCAAAACCTCATTTTGCACTAACCAAAAAATATCTAATATCCTAAGGAGCCCCAAAGATAAAATCCAATTGGAATACCAAGGAATCTATGAAATCCCTTGCAAAACATGTGCAGCCACATACATTGGACAAACTAACCGAAGAGTTAGCCAACGCATAGCAGAACATGTGAATGCAGTCAAAAAACAAGAAAAGACCTCCTCCCTTGTCCAGCACATTAAAAAAACAGGGCACGAAATTGACTTTGAAAAAACTAAATTACTCCACAAAACAGAGAATTTATATAGAAGAATTTCTCTAGAAGCTATCGAAATTGAGAGAAGACCCCTTTGTCTAAATAAAAGAGATGATACCTCCCGCCTGCCAGAGATTTGGAAACCAGCCTTAAACAAAATAAACACTTCATAATAATCAGCATGTCAATCCTTCTAATAATTATGATTTTAGAATTTTATATTTGGAAATCAGCCTTAAACAAAACACCTCAAAAAAAAAAAAAATCTCCATATCATTCCTTCTAATAACTATGATTACACCAACCAATCAGATCACTGAAACGTGGTCACCCAATCTATTTGCTACATTCAAAGCAAATCTCCACCCCCACACTACATACTAGGAAGAAATGTCAGTTGCAAACATTCCATTTAAAACAACACAGAGATTGGAACTACAGCCTGAAGATGGTGAATGTGATTTCGCCGAAACGTCGCATAGACATGCAAAACATTACACAGGGCAAAACCCGAACTCAGAACAATCTACATATATATATATATATATATATATATATATATATATATATATATATATATATATATATATATATCAATCACATGCTTTTGCTGAATTTTTAAAATTAAGGGAGACTAGGATAGCACTATTTCGGCCTTATTCTGGCCTCATCAGCTAGCCATACCATTACTGGGATTTGATCCTGGGGCTTCTGCCTTGTAAGGCAGAGAATTAACCTCTAGGTCACCAGATCTGATCCCTTCAACTTTGTACCAGGGAGGGGCTATATGTTTTTTCTTTTGGATCATCGGGGGGAAATGTCCTGGTTCGTTTGGGCCTATCTGTCGTAGGAGAGCTGGTCGCAAAGGGAGCGCGAGGCTCCACCCACCCACCCAGACACTACAATTTGGACCTCTCACATCCTGAACATAAACTGTTTCAATTCCTACCCTCAAAACATTGCTAGAGAGCACTGCACACCAAGACAACTAGACACAATAACTGCTAAACAAATAATTCCCTCAACACTGTCAAACTATTTACTAAGTCTGCACTACTATTACTACTAGTTTTTTCTCATCATTCCTATTACCTCCAACTTATGACTGTATGACTGTAACTTGTTGCTTGTATCCTAAGATTTTTATTAATATTAATTGTTTCTTCATTGCTTATTTGACCCCTATGACAATCATTAAGTGTTGTACAACATGAAAAATATATATTTTTCTTTTATGTACACTGAGAACATATGCACCAAAGACAAATTTTTTGTGTGTGCAATCACCCTTGACCAATAAAGAATTTTATTCTATTTACCCTCTGTGCATGCAGAAGGAACACAAATGGCATCTGAGCGCGTGGACAGAGCCTCGCGCTCCCTTCGCAAATGGCTCTCTGACGACCAATAGGCACAAGCGAACGGGGAGCATTTCACCCCTGCCGTACATACGTATATACATACATACACAGTAGTGAGCAGCCAAAATTTTTACTGTGGGTGTGGCTTATTTTGTGGGTGTGGCTTGATGGTCATGTGAATGGGTAGGAGTGGTTTGCCAGCCATGTGACCAGGTGGGAGTGGCTTGAACGATCATCATTGTTCGAATGAACTGTTAAGTCCTTGATTTACAACCTCACCAATGTCGCTTGCTGGGGTGACAATTTGCTTTGTGTTTCCCACGCTCTCCTTCCTGGGTCGCCCCCGCCTCAGGTAGCTAGGCGAATGGGTGCCAATCAGCTGTTGAGAAGAGATGGGGGAGGAAATGGCCCCCCTGCAACTCCTGCCGGTGCTGGTCTCCCTTTCGTTTTCCGAAGAGGAGGAGGAGAATGGGAATGTGGGATGGTCAGCTGGAGCTGGGCACACAGCTTCGTTTATGTTGTGAGCCACCTCGAGTCCTCGGAGAGGGGCAGCATACAAATCCAATAAATAAATAAATTTCCACTGGTGGAACTGTGTTCCACCCCATCCTGCCTGCTTCCCACCCCTGTACATACATATGCACACATAAACACATACATACACACATATACACACTGTATATGTACAGGTAGTCTATGACTTACAACAGTTCCTTTAGAGATGGTTCAAAGTTACAACAGCACTGAAGAAAGTGATAATTTTTCACACTTATGACCATTATAGCATCCTCATGGTCACCTGATGCTTGACAACTGACGTACATTATGACAGTTGCAGTGTCCCGGAGTCACGTGATCCTGTTTTGCAACTTTCTGACAAACAAAGTTAATGGGGAAAGCAGATTCACTTAACATTCCTGTTGCTAATTTAAGAACTGCAGTGATTCACCTAACAAATGTGGTGAGGAGAGTTGCAAAATGGGGCAAAACTCCCGTAATAAATTTCTCACAACAACATAAATTTTAGGCTTAGTTGTGGTCATAAGCTGAGGACGACCCGTGTCTGTGTGTATATACACACACACACTTTCACGTGTATTGTTGAAAAATTCTACACTGTTGCAAACCTTGTTTCTAAATCTGTTAAGTATGAATTCTCTTTTCCACCTTAATCACATTGTCTAGGATCCTCAACCACAAGAGGGCAGCACAGTTCTAATCTGGAAAACAGCTTTTCAGTTACAATCTGGACATTGTAAAAAGGGGGAAAGAGAAAAAGCTTTGATGCAAGCTTCAAATGCACACTTATTCCGAAGAAACTAAACTTGGTTGACTTATTTTTGATGCCTATACATTTAGAACCAAATATAAATTCTTACTGACCAAAAGGAGGGGGGAAATATTTGGGATAAACATAGTTTATTAATTATCTGAGAATTAATTACCCTTGAACATTTTCATTAACTTTTGAGTATACAGTGATCCCTCGATTAGCACGGTCTCGATTAGTGCGAAACGCTACAACACGGTTTTTCAAAAAATATTAATTAAAAAATAAGTCCGCGGGTTTTTTTCTACACCACGGTTTTTCCCGCCCGATGACGTCATACGTCATCACCAAACTGACTGGCCATTGCTGATTGGCCAAAATCTCGACCAATCGTTGCAAACGCAAAAAAAAGCTTTGCAACTGTTGGAACTTGTTCAGACTTGTTGGAAGATGGCTCCTAAACGTTGCACACGGAGTGGAGGCGGCGACGCTAAAAAGAGCAGGAGGATACTCACAATTAAGGAGAAAATTGACATTTTGGACATGCTGAAAGAGGGACGCTCTTATGCAGATGTTGGTCGGCAGTATGGGATCAACGAATCGAGTGTGCGAACCATTCGGAAAGACGAGAAAAAGATAAGGCAAAGTTCTCTGATGGCGGCGAGGAGCCCGGAAAAATCACCATTGCCAGCCTCCGAACTTGCGTCGCTCCACCATCTGCGCATGTGCGGCCATGGAAAACAGGGCGCGCATGCGCAGATGGTGTTTTTACTTCCGCACCACTATAATGCGGAAAATCGATTAGCGCGGGAGGTCTTGGAACGTAACCCCCGCGCTAATCGAGGGATCACTGTACTAATCTTTTTATTAGTTTTTCTGCCAAAACTCTGTATAAGAATAAGATTCTGAAATGTATTATTTCTTTTTTGCAGTTTCTTCTTGATGTTGAAATCTAATTAGCTCAGAAAAAGCTAGATGAGAAAGTTTCATAATAGAATAGTGATAGCTCTATAATGCAAACCTACTGTTTCGATTTATTTCTTAGATCAGTTTAACTCATATAACTGTTAACAGGAAATATTCTTTAGGTTACAATGCTTACTTATTGAAAAGTAAAAAGCCGTGATATTTTCTTTTTTACCAAAAAGAAAAGTTTAGGATCAGAATGAAGCCATGTGGCTACAATAGGTTTTCTGGGATCAATGAAAAGAGCAGAGTGAATAAGCATTTCAAAATCACGTTCTCCCCCCCAATTGGACTGAACAAAAGTAATTTGTGAATGTCAATGGCTAAAGGTAAAACATAAGTGACAATGGCAGAAAAATAAAGGAAAACTGTTTAAGTTGCTATCATATTTGGTAATAGTTGCTGTTGTTTCCTGACTTATTTCTTTGTTCAACTCAACTCAAGGTAGCATTCATAATACATCGAAGAGATTCTCTTTCTTTCTGAAAATATATTCCCATTTTTTTCAGTTAAATAACATTTGAGGGAATGATCTAACAGGCCTCTATAGTTGAACTTCCTTGGCCCCAAGCCTTCTTTAGACCTTTTACAGAAGTTTAGAAAACATAATCTCTACCAAATTCATTCATCTAGCACCATGATGGCAAAACTATGGCACTTACATTTAAGCTCATAAAATCTGGACTCATTCTCTCTCCTCCCCTTTTATTTATGTTTCTGAGACATCTAAGAAACAAATTCCAATTATTTCACTAAGTGTTACCATTAACCATTTTAAATTAAAGTTTGCTCCGGCATAGTGAAAGCTATATTTGGACTGGCAAATTGCACTAGCAATAAAATATCCCATAGGTTCACCTTTGCTAAGTTATCTTATAATCATTTATCCAATTCAGGGGGAAAAAATGAAGGTGTGCCCTTCTGGGGAAATCTTCACCAGATTGGTCCACTGCAAGTAGACCCAAATGATATATATTACTCACTTCAATCTTGTTTTCAAACCCTTAGTTGTAAAAAAATACTTCTCATAAAATAAAAGGAGTTGTGTGTATTTGCATCCCAAAGAAAATGATAACATTTCATTGCCCATAAAATCTCACAGTCATAAGCAGCTGCGTGTGATGTCACTTAAAAATAATTGCATAATATTTGTTTCCCCTGTGTTTCATCTTTAAGCTTTGGACTGACAGGCATCAAGTAGATCCTTCCTCCTCTCTAAATCTCGGTATGTTTTTCCTCTTTTATATTCAGCAGCTGATCCAAATTTCACAAAAGCAGCTCAAAAGAAGGGGTGGAATATTAGAATAGATTGACTGTTTCCAAATTGGAATACTAATGATGATCGTTAATGAAGCCTGACAGTACAATCTGTTTCTTATTGTTCCCTAAGTGCTTGGCTTCTGATCATATTCGCTTCCTTTAGGTGGTGGAAAGAGGTAAGGACAAATGGTGCCTGCTGGGAAACAGGTCTGGGAACAGCTGATCTTTCAGCAAGGATTAAATTAATTAAAATGATTCCTGCATTTGAAGAATCAATCTTTTATTTGTCATCATCATATTGTTTATTAACATTGAATGGTGGCTAATTGGTGCCACTGCTGCTTGTGTCATCTGGTTTAGTAATCTTCTTAGAAAGCAGTCACAATTTCAGTGGCTTAAGGCTCAAGGCAGGGAATTGGGAGAAGAGATTTCCTGATTTCCTGATTAAGGCAGGAGCTGGGGGGGGAAATGAATCAAAATTTGCAACTTCTGGGCAAGAATAAGATTGTGGTTAACTACATTACCTAGTATCAAATATCAAGTTTATTTTTCTCTCTCGGAAATAAATTATTAGTCAAATAAATTATTAAATTATTCATTTTTAATCCTGATCAGTATGATCGCCATCACTCTGCTAAACAAATAATTCTCTCACCACTATCAAACTATTCATTAAGGCTGTATTACTATTACTATTAGTCTTCTCATCGTTCCAATTACCCATCTCTTCCCACTTATGACTGTATGACTCTAATTTGTTGCTTGTATCCTTACGATTGATTTATATTAATATTAATTGTTTTCTAATAGCTTATTGGTACCTTATGACAATCATTAAGTGTTGTATTTGTACCTCATGATTCTCGACAAATGTATCTTTTCTTTAATTCCTTGTGTGTCCAATCACACTTGGCCAATAAATAACTCAATTCTATTCTATTCTATTCTATTCTATTCTATAGTGCACTAGAGATTTGGCTTTACCTGTATTAGAAATTTCACAATTGTATAAAAAGTGAAGCATTGCTGCACATTAAGTTTATGATAGTAGAAAATACAAAGGCCAGATCAGATCCAAATACACAAAAACAGGATTATTTATTATTACAGATTACAAATATTTTTGAAGGTTCCGTGGCTTTGGGAGCCATGAACATTTATGTGTTAAGTGAGACATTTGTTAAATGAGCTTTATCCCATTTTACTTGCTTCTTCTTGTCACAGTTGTTAATTGAATCAGGGCAGTTGTTAAATTAGTCACACCGTTGTTAAATGAATCTGGCTTCCGCACTGGTTTCGCTTATCAGAAGGTTACATGACCATGGGATACTGCAATTGTCATAAATGTGAGTCAGTTACCCAGCATCTGAATGTCAATCATGTGAACCTGGAAATTCACAAGTCCCTTTTGTCAATGCTATTGTAACTTCAAACAGTCACTAAGCAAACTGTTGCAAACTGAGGACTCATTGTAGAGTCTATGACTACATATTGTAAGATTTTATTATGCAAAGATCTGAGTCCTTATTGATAGTCTACCTGTAACTGGATATGGACTGTGGGGATGATAAAATATCTCTATAGTGATTTTATTGCACACATGCCTGGATTCCTGCACCTATTTTGAGATTAGATGAGATGATAAATGCTCTTTGGCAAATATTTTCTGAGTGCAGAATACTCAATGTCAGGCCGCAGACTTCTAATTTAGATACCTGATCTTTTGGGGCAAGTATTATTAGCTTGGCCTAGGTAGTGTTTCTAAACATTTAAATGTTAAAAAGATCAAAATGTAATTTTGATTTTAGGTTTTATTTTAGTGGGTGATAATTTGTCATTTTCCATTTTGAACTAAATTGGATCTCCAGATTGAAGAATATGCTTCAAAGAATCTCAAGCGATTGCTACAAGGCTCTGTACCAGTGCAACATTCTTTAACTCCTCCCTTTCCAATCTTGAATATGATTATAACATTAACCTTAATGATGTAAAATAAAAGATACATAACAGGATATTTTTCCTGAAACAAAGGGTGTTTTAAGGAAAGTAGAATCAGGCTTCTAAAGTTGCATTTATTGAAAGTAAATTTTTGTGTTCACCAAAATTCCTGGTGGGGGAGGCAGAAGTAAAAATAGATGATGTCATTTTATATTTAAAACAAATATGGGACTGAGATCCAACCATTAACTGTGCTTTTCAGCTAATACAGTGAGAAGATGTTCTTTAGTTCTTTTATCTCCGGGTTCTTTAGTTCTTTTTCCTGTCTGAATACTTTCTCTGTTGGGAAACACACTGACTGCAACTAAGAGAGGTAGATAAGCCTGCCAACAAATATTCTAAGTAACTAATTTTGAATAATGCCTTGTCCTCAGAGTTGTAGGTAGTTAACCTTTGACTTTTTGTACCACTATACGGAAAATCTTATTTTTTTAAAAAAAGAGGAAAGGAAAAAAAGTCTTTGTTGGAGGCAAAGAGTAAATATGTTTTTGCTCTGGGTTTCTAAGGGTAACTTAAATTGTCCCTTTCACACATATTTTTCTTGATGTTTCAACTAGGGTACCTCCTTGGGTTGTTGTTGTTGTTGTTGTTGTTGTTAGAAAATGTCTCTATGAGAATTATATTATTTGCCTTGAATTTTCTAATTTATATCATGTGATGATCATTGCATTTCTCAATTTTATCTGTGAGGCACAGATGCTTATCATTACAGTCCTGTGCAGAAATGAAATCCCATACAGTTCAAAGGTATTATAGGTAAGTATTTTTGTAGAATTATAATTAATCTGACCTTTGAATACTATCCTTCAGTTACAGTTCATGGTATCAGAGATTGAGACAATAAGAGTATTAGCTGAATGGTAAACCACATCGCTACAAAATATAATTTTGTGTACTGTATTTCTTTTCCTTTCAAATGGTCAAAAACATAATGAGGCAATATAGGATGCATAAACCTTCAACACATCATTGTTGATTGCAATAGTGTAACAGTAGTAGGGTTCAACTACTGTTCTGTTCGGGTCGTATGTGACCCGAAACAAAGTTTGAGACCCTGTAAACAATTTTCCCTGCATATCTGAAACTTGAAATTACATGACTCTGCGTCATTTGAGGGGGGGGGGTTCTATGAGTATTTTTTGGGGGAGGAAGCGCTTATTTTTTGCTGGGCGACAAAACTCACACTTGTACTGTTCCTGGGTCTATTTGACCCGGACTTATAAAGGTTGGTTTTAGCTACTGGAAGTGGTTTTTTTAATACTTTTTTCACTGGTATACTAATTTGAACATTTCTGAACACAATGAAATTAAAAATGAAATTAAAAAATTAATGCTTATTTGTTTATTTTGCTCAAAAAAGCCCGCTTCCCCGTTTATGTGCAATTTTTTTCAAATTATATATAGATTATCCTGCAAAATCTGAATTTTTTGAATACCTTTGGAATTGGCATACTAATTTGAACATTTCTGGACATAATGAAAAGAAAAATGAACTGAAAATATTGATGCTTATTTGTTTATTTTGCTCAGAAAAGGGCCACTCCGCCAGCTGTGTGCAATTATTTTACTTTATATATATTTTAGGCTCCAAATTCCAAATATTTTTAATACCTTTGGCATTGGTATACTAAATTGAAAATTCCTGATCATAAAAAAATAGAAATGAAATGAAAAAAGTAATGCTTATTTGTGTATTTTGCTCAGAAAAGCCACACCTGCTCGCCACCTGGCTGTGTGCAATTTTCACTTAGGCTGCAAATATTTTGAATACCTTTTGAAAAGTAAGTACATGATACCCAGACAACTAATTTTATGAAAGAAATCCATTGTACTAAAAACAAGGATGTAATTTTGAACTTATGGCATAATCTATATATAAAGTGAAAACATTGCACACAGCCGGGGGGGGGGCTTTTCTGAGAGAAATAAACAAATAAGCATCAATGTTTTCAGTTCATTTCATTATGTTCAGAAATATTCAAATTACTATGCCAATGCCAAAGGTATTTTAAAAATTCATATTTTGCAGGAAAATCTATATATAAATTGAAAAAATTGCACACAGCCAGGGATGGGCTTTTCTGAGCAAAATAAACAAATAAGCATTATTTTTTTTCATTTCATTTTTCATTTCATTGTGTTCAGAAATGTTCAAATTAGTATACCAGCAAAAAAAGTATTAAGAAAAACATTTCCAGTAGCTAAAACCAACCTTGTTTTGGTCCAGGTCAAATAGTCTCAGGAACAGTACAAGTGTAACCTTTCCATGAACAGAACAGCAGGGTTTTAAGGTACTAAGATAATGAAAGAGATCACATTTATAACAAGGTTACCCATACACCACATTTGGTTGTCTAAATTAATAATGTCCTAAATAAATGTATTTTGGAGTAGAATAGAATGGAAAGGAATTAAATTTTATTAGTCAGGTGTGACACAAAAGGAATTTGTCTTGGTGCATATGCTCTTACTGTACATAAAAGGAAAGGTAAGTTTGTCAAGAATCAAACAACATTTCATGATAGTCTGGGTACAAATAAGCAATCAAATCATATTAGGAATCAGTAAGTATAAATTGTAAGGATGCAAACAATAAAGTTACAGTCATTTGTAGGAGGAGATGGGCAATGGGAATGATGAGAAGATTAATAGTAGTTCAGACTTAATAAATAGTTTGACAGTGTTAAGGGAATTATTTGTTTAGCAGAGTGATGGGGTTCATGAAAATACTGTTCTTGTGTTTAGTTGTTCTGGTGTGCAGTGCTCTATAGCAATGTTTCTCAACCAGTGTGCCGCGGCACACTAGTGTGCCGCAAGACATGGTCAGGTGTGCCGTGAAACTCAGCTTCCAAGATCGGAAGCTGAACTTCATTCTTCCTGCCTCCTTTTTCGCGCCTTTGGGGCCCAGCGGGACAGCGCTGGTAGCAGTGGCATCGGACAGTAGCCAGGGCAGCGGCTGTGAGTGGGAGCTCCAGGTCAGAGGCACCAGCAGTGCCCCGCCCAGCTGGAGATTCCCTGGCGGCACCACGTAATAGCCGGCAATGTAGCACCCTTTTCCAGGGCCGCGCAAGGAGACGGGCGTTGGAGTTTGGGTGGGGAGCAACGAAAGTGCGGAGGCCAGCGCCGCGGCCGCCCCCACCCCCCAGTGCCTCCGGCCCCTTTGCGCCCCTGGCTTCTCGTCACTGACACTCACCCGCCTGCGCACTCCGCCCTTTCTCCACCTCCTCCTGCAGCAGTGGCTGCAACGGTGGCAAGCGCTTGGAAAAAACCTCACAGCGGAGGTCGGTGAAGGTTCTTTGGAATGTCGGGTGCGCGTGCGTTCCCCATCCCCCTGCCAGCCCACCCAGACAATTTAAAATAAGAAAAAGCTTTGCCAGCCTCCGCAGAGAAGAAAGATAGAGAGAGAACAAGAGAGAGAAAGAAGGAAGAGAAAGAAAGAGAGAGATAGCAAGAGACAGAATGAGAGAGAGAAAGAGAAAGAAAGAAAGAGACAGCAAGAGGGGGGAAGGAGGGAGAGAGAAAGAGAGCAAAAGAGAGAGGAAGGAAGAGAGAAAGAAAGAGATAGCAAGAGAGACAGAATGAAAGAAAGAGAAAGAAAGAAAGAAAGAGAAAGAAAGAGGAGGGAAGGAGGGAGAGAGAAAGAGCAAAAGAGAGAGGAAGGAAGGTAGAGAGAAAGAAAGAGATAGCAAGAGAGACAGAATGAGAGAGAGAGAGAAAGAGAAAGAAAGAAAGAGACAGCAATAGGAGGGAAGGAGGGAGAGAGAAAGAGAGCAAAAGAGAGAGGAAGGGAGAAAGAGAGCAAAGAGAGAGGAAGGAAGGGAGAAAGGAGAGAAAGAGACAGCAAGGGGGGAAAGAGGGAGAGAGAAAGAGCAAAAGAGAGAGGAAGGAAGGGAGAAAGAGATAGCAAGAGAGACAGAATGAGAGAGAGAAAGAGAAAGAAAGAGAGAGAGAGAGAGACAGCAAGAGGGGGGAAGGAGGGAGAGAGAAAGAGAGCAAAAGAGAGAGGAAGGAAGGGATGGAGAGAGAGAGAGAAAGAGGAAGGGAGAGAAAAAGGGAGGGAGAGAGAAATAGAGCGAAAGGGAGGAAGAGAGATTTTTTTGTCCAAACCCCACCCCCACTCCCCGCTCAATGTTCCCCAGGATTTTGAAAATGTGAATAATGTGCTGCGGCTCAAAAAAGGTTGGGAAACCCTGCTCTATAGCATCGTTTTGAAGGTAGGAGTTGAAACAGTTTATGTCTAGGATGTGAGTGGTCTTTAAATCTTTTCACAACCTTCTTCACCCAGGCAAAAGATGTGACGGCAGAGGTTCTCAGGTGTCCTCCGCCGCCGCCACGTCTTTTGCCTGGGCCGCCCTACATGGAGCATGAAGGCAGCGCTTGTGGCTCCATTCTCCCCACCCTGAGAGAAGAGCGCCAGTTCCTAAATGGAGGGGGAAGCGCTTTTGGAGTGCAGGCTGAAATGGAAGCATGCGGGGCGGGGCTGTGGAAACGGGGCTCCCAGAGAGAGAATTAGTCATACAGGAAGCTTTGAAAGTGGCACAGATGCCGTTTGTGTTCTCACTGATACCGAAGCAGAGGACAGAGAGAGTTCCTCAGCCAGGGAGAGGCAGCCCCTGCCCAGCCACAGCCGCTCGTCTGAGCTGCTTTTCAGCCTGCCGGGAGGGCTCCTTGGCCAACGCCTGCCAGTTTCCCACGAGGAGGGAAGCATCCAAGGACTGCTGCACTGTCTCGGGGACAGCCTGCAAAGCACGGGAAGGCTGCCACTGCCGCTGCTTACCACTACCCAACTCCCCCCGCAGCATTCAATGTATAAGACGCACCCAGTTTTTGATGCACTTTTTTGAAGTAAAAAGGTGCGTCTTATACACCAAAAAATATGGTAGCTAATTTTAGTACCTTGTCCTCAGAGTTATGAGTAGTTAATATTTGACCTTTAATACCATGTGGCAGATTCCATTAAAAAATGCACCTCTTTATGGAATGCATGAAATAAATATGTTTTTGGTCTGGGTTTCCAAACGTAACTCAACTGGTTTAGTCTACCTTGGAGGGCTGACATCAAGGGAAGGTCAACAGTCGAGACACTTTCTCAGATTACAGTTTTTTCAAGTTTCTTTTATCTGAAAATTGTCCTGGTAGCGGCTTCTCTTCCTGTTCCTTCTTACCAGTACATGTACCAATGTGCTATCAAACAGCCATGCATTCACAGCTCCATGGAAACATAACACATGGTATGCACCACAAAATGGAGTCACTATTTTAATAACAGAATGTATAGTTTTATTTTTCTAATGGTCTTCCCAAATACTTGCCCAAGATATTTATCTAATTATCCATTATAATCCCCAAGTATCTTTTCTGTCTTCTTTAAATTGTAATGTTTTGTGTATATGTTTAGGGAAGCACCACTTTACAACAATATGATAAAAAGCTCTCACAGAACTGAATTCCATGACATGATTAAGAGGAGTTGAGTACCTCAACTTTGACTTTGGCTTCCAATACATAAAATTATTATTAATAAAACTGTTGAAAACATCAGAATCTAACAATTTATTCACACATAAAAGGTATCTACTACACATTGTTACCAATGTCGGGCACATACCAAGAAAACATGGTAAGTATAAAATTCATACTTTAAAATTAGGTCACAACATAATAAATATTCAGTGATACAGCTAGAATGGTATATATCTCTGATGTAAATAAAATATATTGACCTAGGAACTGCCAAGATGAATGGGACGTAAGATAAGATAACAGACCCTATGGTAACCAACTAATCAAATAAGGATACATTTAAACCCATCCTAAAGGCCATCACCCTTTTACAGAAACACAGCAAAAGAAGGAGCTGATTCTATAGTAGCAGGGCCAGAATGTAGAGGTCACGGCCAAGATAAGAAGGGGGTGTGAACTATTAAGAAATAATAGGTGATAGATGAGGGAGTGATTCAAGGCAATGTAGGCTTTGATTCAAATAGGGAGCCAATAAAATGTTACATGCAGAACCTGGGGGTGGAGCCAAAAGAGAAATAGGCCTGGAGTCACTTCAACCCCTCTTGAATTCCATTTAGTTTATCCAGCTCCAAAATAGATTGAGCAGATTCTTATTCATAGTTATGAGAAGCAATAAATCAGTTTAATTGAAATTTCATGTATGGTCCTGGTCTGGTTCACACCTCACATTAGAATAGTGTAGAAGATCCACAATAGCTGAATTTCAAAGCCTAATAATATAAACTAGGCTCAGGAAAAGAGAATTAGGTACAATGTTTGGGACATAAGTTTGAAACCATTGGGGCATGCACCACTAAAAATGCTGCTTCCTCCATCAGAATCCTACTGGTATGAGAATGTTACTAAGCTCAATGCAAGAATAAAGTAAATATATGATTTTTTGCATGCACTGATTGCATGTATCTATAAACTACATGGAGTTCTCAACCTCTTATAAGAAATTATTAGTTTTCGTAGTAATAACATGAAAATCTATTTCTAATATGCAGTAATATTCCTTCTAAAATGTTTATTTCTTTAATTTTATTTGTTCCATTTATAAAATAAATACGGTAGCTGTTTTTAAAATATTGCTGGTAGTTTCTTTGTGTTTTAATTATGGTTTTTCATGTTTACATGTTATGCATTGTTCAAGGGATTTCTGGAATGTAATATCAATATATAAATATTTTAATAGGCCTGAATAAATATGCTTAGTATCATGGCTTAAAAATGATTTAGAGTTTACTTATATTATATTGGTTATATATTATTTGGTTAAACTTTTAGTACGTAACACTTGAGTGGCGTATATTTCAGATATAGTAAAATATGTATTTCTAGATGGTTCTGATTCAATTAATAATTTGCTATTAAACTTTTAATTGTTGATAATAACTTTTCTTAATTTTTTGTATTAAGCAATGAAGGAAAGGAGAAAAATAAATATCAAATTTGATTATGTGTTTTTTATTAATTGTTGCTTTCTGAGTTAAACATTTCCCTAAGTATTGCTGACTCAACCCTATTGCCTTTGACAGAACACAAAGCATTGACTTCCTGTGTAAAAAAAATGAGGTTAAATGAATGACAAGTAATTGCTTTTATCTATTAAAGTATGTTTTTTTAAAAATCCATGTAAATGATAAGTAACGTTTATCAAGTTTCTCTTTGACTGATCCCTGGCAATTTCCCAGGCAAAAGAGGAGGGAAAAAAGCAATGAAACATCATAAATACCAAACAAATGGGATTTATTATCATCATATCTAATAGTCAGGAGTTCAGCTCAGACCCACCACAGTATTACTAGAACCCCTACTGCGCCACAAACATTGGTACAAATGATGGGGTCTGCGAACATAATCGCAAGAAGAATGGACCTAAATTAGTTGGGGCCCAGTAACCAGTTTACTAACACCTGTATTAGTACTGTATCACTGTGGGGAAGATCACTGTTAGACAAGCCATAATCCCATAAGCTTGTCATTTGCATATTCTCATTAACTGATTAAAACCTTAAGGAGGAAGGTTTTTGCAGCTGGTAGGTCCATTCCAACACTTGGTCTGCCTGGGTGGCTTGGTAATGAAGTAATGTTGGTGAATGTGAGATTTATATGTATGGAACGGATTAAGAGTATTAGAATTTGTGTGAACCAATGTTGCCATATTCTCTCTACTGGATCACAGTAATTGGATGGGAGGAGCAAGGAGAGATCCATTAGCTTTGTCTGTTTGCTCAGAAGCTGAGTGCTGGAGATTCAATTTTGTTTCCATCAGCTCCTTCGCTTTTGTGTAGCATGTCTGCTTTGTCCAGGGGAGCCCTTAGCACTTCTGAACACTGGCTACACTAAGGCGATTCAGCTACAAAGAAGACGTCTTGGAGAATGTGAAACCAGCCAGCATAAAATGCAGCCTAGACTCAAGTAGTACTTGAGAATACAACACATTCTGACCTAGTCCAATCCTGAGATGGAAAAGCAAGGGATAATTGAAATCTATAAACACCCCAGGGTCTTTATTATTATTTTATTAGTTCTCCACATTAGTTCTTCCACATCAAAAGAATTTGGGAGCTACTTACAAGAAAACGGAACGGTTTTAAGTTTCAGGAACTGCAAAAGCAATTGTTATGAGCATTTGTTGGCCCTGCATAATTTTAATGCCTGTGGGGGGAAACATTGCTGTGTTATTTGTACAGCTGGAATGATCACTATGGGTGACTTGATGATGTTTTTTTTTAAAAAAATGAGATTTTCTTTCCCCCCTAACATGCAGTCAACAATGCACGTCTATTAATGCTGCCACGAAAACTTCTTTTGCCATTCAGAAAACCTAAAAGCTACATCTGGTTGCAGATGGCATTGGAAGCAACATACAAAATGCTTTTCAGTTGAACCTCAATGTTTGTAAAGATTTAAGATATATATTATAATAAAATTTCAATTATAGATCCCTTCAGTGTTTTTTACTTTAAAAAAATATTTAGTATTTTCTATGTCATCTTATTTGCTACAAAATAAAACCTAATTATCCTTCCTCTTGAAAGAGCCTAACATGAAGCACAAAATAATAACATTCAGCACCACTAGGCAATGATTTCAAATATCAAGTAAAGTAGCCTTTTAAAATATCACAATATATGTATGGCTGAATTGGTTGATAAATTCTACTTTGTTGGTTTTTAAAGTTAAGGATAAGTTTACATGAGTACTAACAGAAGGCAAGAAAAAAGTTTCAATTCATTTTACTCATTTTTGCTTAGTTCTCATTTTTATATAAAAAACAGGTATTTCAATCCTGCTCACACTCATCAGCTGAAGGTTTTGGCTATGTAAGTCATGATGTCAGTAGGTGATCTAATAGGGAGTTGTTTAAGAGGGATGATTTGCATCAATCATACAGAGGTACCCAGGTGCTTGGTGAGGAGTTCAGAACTTTTTTGGACAGGCATTTAAACTAGGTAAAGGGGACAGAGATGTAACTGATGTGGATGATTTCTGTCCCCGACCAATGAGGATAAATCAGTTTCTGGAAACTTATGAAAAGGGAGCTGTAAATAAAATAGATCTAGTTGTTGATGATAAGGGGCAAACTAATAATGGAAATAATGTTCTTCGAGTAATGTGCACGAATGCTCGAAGCTTGAGCAACAAGCTCTCTGAGTTAATGGCCATAATATCTATATATAATTTGGATCTGGTTGCAATAACTGACAAATGGTTTAAGAATTCTAATGAATGGGAAATATCCATACCAGGATATACATTGTATAGGAAGGATAGAATACAGAGAAGGGGAGGTAGAAGGGGTAGAAGGGGAGTTAAGGAAAGTCTAAAAACAATACTAATTCAAAATACATGTAAAGATCTGGAGACCCTCTGGATTTGCATGCAAAATAAAGACGGTTGAGTCATTAGAATTGGGGTGATCTATAGGCCTCCAGGGCAATCTGAGGAACATGACAACAAGATGGTGGATGAAATTACCCAAATGGCAGTAAAGGGAGATATTGTGTTTATGGGTGATTTCAACATGCCTGATGTTGACTGGAATATTCCCAGTGCCCTTACATGCAAAAGTAAGAATATAGTTGAGGAGCAGCTCTGGCACAGCTGATTAAGACACCAACTAGAGGGGAGAATATTCTAGATTTAGTTTTTACAAATGGGAATTGGGTTTCAGAGGTTAAGGTGGGAGAAAATTTAGGTTGCAGTGACCATCTATGCTTGTGGTTTGATGTAAAAACTGATTGTGAGCAATCCTATACTGCAACTAAAGTATTGGATTTCAGAAAAACAAATTTTAATGCAATGGAGGAATATTTAAAAAATGAATTAAAGGGAAGGAATAAAATGGCAGGAGCGAGCACCCAGTGGACTGTATTAAAAAAGGCCATCTTAAAAGCCACTGGACTGTATGTAAGGCAAATAACTAAAGATAAAAGGAAGAAGAAATCGCTATGTTTTAGCAATGATGTAAGGGCTATAGTCAATGAAAAAAAGGCTGCCTTTTGGAGGTATAAAGAGTTTGGAAGTATAGCTGATAGAGAGGTGTATAAAATGAGACAGAAGGAGGCGAAACATAATATATGCTGCTAAAGTCTCAAAAGAGGAAGAAATTGCCAAATCTGTAAAGAAGGGGGATAAAACCTTCTTCAGATATATTAGTGATAGGAAGAAGAAAAACTGCACCATCACAAAGCTTAGTACCAGGAATAAAACATGTATTGATGGGAATAAGGAGGTCGCTGACCATTTCAATAGCTACTTCTGTTCAGTTTTCTCAAAAGACACCTTACAATACAATACTATAGATGGATATAGCATTGCTTCCAGCTGTACGGATTCAGCTCCAGTGATCTTAGAAGCCGATGTCTTAGAAGAACTTGAACGATTAAAGATAAATAAGGCAATGGGTCCAGATGGCATCCACCCCAGCGTTCTTAAAGAACTCAGATTTGTCATTGCAACCCCCCTGACTGATTTGTTTAACCAATCCTTGTTAACAGGAGAAGTTCCTGAGGATTGGAGAATGGCCAGTGTTGTGCCTATCCACAAGAAGGGCAGTAGAGAAGAAGCTGGTAACTACAGGCCAGTTAGCTTGACATCAGTTGTAGTTAAAATGATGGAGACTCTACTCAAAAACATGATAAATCAGCACTTAAAAAAACAATAACTTATTGGACCCAAATCAGCATGGCTTTACTGAAGGCAAATCATGTCAGACTAATCTCAATGATTTCTTTGACTATGTCACAAAGGTGTTGGATGAAGGTGGTGCCATGGATATTGCCTATCTGGACTTCAGCAAAGCCTTTGATACGGTTCCATATAAAGAGCTGATAGATTAATTAGTGAAGATTGGACTTAATCCCTGGATAGTTCAGTGGATTTGAAGCTGGCGGAAGCATAGACATCAGAGAGTTATTGTTAATGGCGAGTATTCGGAGCCGAGACAGGTTACAAGCGGTGTGCCACAAGGGTCTGTTCTGGGTCCTATTCTTTTTAATATGTTTGTGAGTGACAGGGGAAGGTTTGTTAGGGAAGGTTTGCCTATTTGCCAATGACTTTAAAGTGTGCAATAGGGTTGATATTCCTGGAGGCGTCTGTAATATGGTAAATGGTTTAGCTTTACTAGATAAATGGTCAAAGCAATGGAAACTGCAGTTTAATGTTTCCAAATGTAAAATAATGCACTTGGGGAAAAGGAATCCTCAATCTGAGTACAGTATTGCATTGGCAGTTCTGTGTTAGCAAAAACTTCAGAAGAGAAGGATTTAGGGGTAGTGATTTCCGACAGTCTCAAAATGAGTGAGCAGTGTGGTCGAGCGGTAGGAAAAGCAAGTAGGATGCTTGGCTGCATAGCTAGAGGTATAACAAGCAGGAAGAGGGAGATTGGTGGAAGGTCTTAAGCATAAAACGTATCAGGAAAGACTTAATGAACTCAATCTGCATAGTCTGGAGGACAGAAGGAAAAGGGGGGACAAGATCAAAACATTTAAATATGTTAAAGCGTTAAATAAGGTTCAGGAGGGAAGTGTTTTTAATAGGAAAGTGAACACAAAAACAAGGGGACACAATCTGAAGTTAGTTGGGGGAAAGATCAAAAGCAACATGAGAAAATATTATTTACTGAAAGAGTAGTAGATCCTTGGAACAAACTTCCAGCAGACGTGGTTGGTAAATCCACAGTAACTGAATTTAAACATGCCTGGGATAAACATATATCCATCCTAAGATAAAGTACAGGAAATAGTATAAGGGCAAACTAGATGGACCATGAGGTCTTTTTCTGCCGTCAGTCTTCTATGTTTCTATCAATAAATTCTAATTGGGCATTTGATACAGAATATCAGCATTAGTATATAATAGTATGAAGATCACAATGAGCTAAATAAATGTGAGAAATGGAATTCGGTTTATGGTATCATTGATATAAAAAGTAAATAGCATGGGGACCAAAGTACATTACTTAAGCTCCTCTGATAGTGGCTATAGGCATGATCAGCTCTCTCCTATTCACGGAATGGATTTGTTTAAGACTATTAGTAATTGTGTACAATTATTTGTGTAAGTTTATCAGTAATGGAAGGTGATTGAAGGTGTCAGTAATTGATTGTAGGTGTCAGTTTTCTGTACTAGAGCCCTGTTCCAAGACCTGCCTTCAAATCTATAAAGGCAGCACACAAACAGTGATTTGGAGAAGTCACATAATCATTGATAGATGATGCACATTAATGCATAAAATATTCTAAAGGTGCTTTTTCAAAAGGCAAGTGGACTTTCTTGTTTTTTTCTTTAAAGTCCTTTCTCTTCTCATCCAAGAAATTCCTTTAGTATAAACTCGGTCCCGTTTATATTATATTCCTTGCAGGCAGCTTATTGTTTACATTCTTTTAGAGAGTCATAGAGGCAACTTGGACGTTTATCTCTGCCCTCGGGATCATGTGAATAGAACAAATGGGTGTGGAGCCTTCTTGGTACTACTAAAAGGACTATGTTGTGAAGCTGTGCTTTCTGCAAAATGTTTTTTGCCTTGTGTCCCTTCACTGTTGAAGATAGGTGCAGGCTGTTGGAGATGGATCTGTATTGTCTGCAGATGATTCCTGTAGTCTGCAATTTTTCTTGGAAATCTCTTGAAAAAACACCATTGGGACAATCATTACTCGGATTACTGAGAATCTCCATAGACGATGCATAAAATACTTACTAGAAAACCTGATCAGAAGCTGCCTGTTTCCCTGACTAGCATTTTTTTTCTTAGAGCATCCATTGGCAAGCTTTTGAAAGGGACATTTTACACATACATTACTAATTACACTGAGAAAGCTGAATGAATGATGGTTAGCAAGCTGAATTGATAGATAGTTGGTCTTATCCCCTTTTTAATGTTGAAATTACTATGGAGTTATTTCAGTCTTGAAGGGACTGGGAAATAAGAGGGGAGGGCACAACAGACCTACAATTCAAGATCTATTTGCAGCATCTCTGGTAGCAATAGCAATAGATTTATATACTGCTTTACAGTGCTTTACAGCTCTCTCTGAGTGGTTTACAGAATCAACATATTGCCTCCAACAGTCTGGGTCCTCATGATGGAACAAATCTTCCTTAAACAAATCTTCCTTTACTTTTAACAGCCTGCCCTATCTTGCCATCATTGTCATCTTCTATTTCAGACAGGATATTTCCTGAGAATAAAAGTTGTTGCAGATTGTAACAACTTTTTGTATATTGTTCCTTAAAATTCTGGCATGAAAATATCCTTTGTCAGATTATGATTGGGGAGATACAATGGTACAAGACTAAAAAATATGGAAATTTGGAGCTAGCCCAAGAGTAGATTTTAAATAGCTATGGAGTGAACTGATGATGCTATAATAAGTATCTTCATCTCCCTTAAATTACTACTACTACTACTACTACTACTACTACTACTACTACTACTACTACTATTATTATTATTTTATTTTATTTTTTATTTTTTGCTTGAGAGCTTTAGATGTGGTTAGGAATTGGGAGCATGTGTTTGCTAAATGGTTTGATAAAAGGAACTTTACAACATTACATCTTCTCTGGTAACCTATAATAGTTTGCCAGTGTCTAAATGGTGGATAAAATATTAATGGGAGAGAGTAAGAGGCAAACTGAAATTTGAAGATAATCATGAAAGTATGAAATTTGCTATATCAAGTTGAGATTCTGGCCACCAACGTTGCTTTTAAGAGGATGCAGCAAGAGGATATTTTAAAGAGGATACAGCAAAGCTTTAAAGAGGATTAAAGACATTAGTGGATTAGAAAGTCTTTTGTGGCTACTGTTATATGTTATAATCATATTATCATGTCTTTCTATTATATCCCATATGACAGGCATTTGGTGGGGTTTCTTTAATATTGCTGCTTTATAAAATTTGGCTTTGATATTCAACAGTACACTTTATGAACCTAATTTCCCACTAGGCAGCCACTCAATCTATAATGCACTTTAATAAAGGGAAGATAAGAGAAAATCATTTTGATCATATCTCTATCTTTTCAATGGGTGGGTTGAGGACTCCACTCATAAACCAGAAGTTGATGAAAAATCTGAAGAAAGAAAGAAATGGTATGGCATGTAGCCCATCTTACAAGCTACACCAGAATTTGTGAACCCTAAACAATGCCCCTTATGAACAAACACAGCTTTTCATCTCCTATATTATTCCTAATTTGTCTTGGACTCAAGCAGAAAATTGTTCTTTAAAGCAGCATCCTGGAAGATTAATTGCATTGTTCAATTTGTCGCATCTCTTCTCTTTCCTTAGTCACCCCAATTTGATGGCTTTGCATAAAAAAGAATGGGTATTATCTGCTGGAAGTTCTGTACGTTTTAAAAAGATGTTTAAGAGTAGCCATTACATACAAAGGCAGTAAGCTAGAGTGAAAGAAAGAAATGGCAGACTTATTCCACATTGTTGCCATGCAAATTATGTGAATCTGTCCATGAAGTCAACCAGATTTAAATTTAATTTCAGAGAGAGTATACATTTTAAATAAATGCCATCATTTCCCCCCATATAATAAAAAAGTGTTCAGACTTCTTGCTGGTTGGAGTGTTGTGGTTGTGTTTTACTGTGCTATCCTTGTACAAGTCCTGTCACACAGGCTGTAACAATAAATGCCAATTTGAATTTGCATTTACAATATCTTCAACAGCTTGTATCTTTATGTCATCATAATACTAATTATTATGTTACACTGCTGGGCTGTTTTGCACTTCCATTAAGAATTTAATAAACTTTTACATAAATCCATGTTTTATTGAGATGCTAATATTCTTTTTTTTATTTTAAGTCCATCCAATGAGTTCTGTTAAACTGGCACTGTGACAAATTCTATAACACATCCTAATGTCTCTAGTTATTATTGTGATGCATTTTATGACTCTACGTACCCATTAAGCTGATGTAGTAATGTTAAAATGTTCAACTCCTTTCTCAGAACCAAAATGGCACAATATCTCATCCAAACAATTTTATTGCTGTTCCAAGAATTGGACGTCTCAGATTAATTTAATTAATGAAATATTTTATAAGGCAGTAACCAAACTGTTTTGTATAAACTAGGGTTGTCAAACTTGCAGTATCACGTCATGTGATGTATGACAACTTTTTCCTCCCTTTTCTAAACCGGGAATGGGATAGCTAGCACGTGACGCATCTGGCCCATAGGCCACAGGTTTGACACCCCTGGTATAAACCAATAAACCCTACATGGAGTCAGAAATTTATGTGCCCTGAAGATAAAATCAGTATTAAATTAAGAACTCTCCATACTTTGAAGTAAATGGTTAGATTCCAATCAGAAGACTAAGTCATGGGTGCTTCTACGAGAAGAAGAATGCAATGCAGGTAGTCCTCAATCTACGACCACAATTAGCCCCAAAATTTATGTTGCTAAGTGAGAAATTTGTTAAGTGAGTTTTGCCCCATTTTATGACTTTTCTTCCCCATTTGTTAAGTGAATCACTGCAGTTGTTCAATTAGTATTATGGTTCTAAATGAATCTGGTTTACCCATTGACTTTGCTTGTCAGAAAATTTCGGAAGGTGATCACATGTCTCCAGGATACTGCAACCATCATAAATTAGAGTCAGTTGTCGAGCATCTTAATTTTGATCACGTCCTTGATCATAAATTGCATTTATGCAATGATCATAAATGTGAAAAATGATCATAAATCACTTTTTTCCCAATGCCATTGTAATGACAGGGAATAGTCTTTGTTTGACTGGCCACTAAATGAACTGTTATAAGTCAAAATCTATGTGTATGCTTTCTGCCTTCCTATGAAAACAGATTCACTAGGACTTGTTTCTCTCTGTTCTAATTGCCTGTGGATGTGGCCAGCATGTGATTCATCCAGCCTGGGGCTGGGAGTTTAAACATTCTACTCCATACTAAGAAGTTCAGTTTCATAACGAAGAACAGGTATCCAGCTACTAATTAATGGATATGTATGAAAAATTATCTATCTTATAATAATTATTTCTGCAGGATTCATAGTTTCTCTCCCACCTCTTACTCTGTTTTATATTTATTTACTTTTGCCGTTCTTTTGTTTTTTTTCATATCCTTTCCCAAATCCATTATTTGACACTATGAAAAATTTGTCCCCACAGTCAGAACCTCCTGTTCCCTTGTAGTCTCCATTTCTTTATCATAATCACTCAAAGAATTCATTTTGCCACTATGTGTCTTATTAGACTTACATTTAAACCATACATCTGAAATATTCTGCTCAAAAAAATAAAGGGAACACTCAAATAACACAGTCTAGATCTGAATGAATGAAATATTCTCATTGAATACTTTGTTCTGCGCAAAGTTGAATGTGCACAACAGCATGTGGAATTGATTGTCAATCAGTGTTGCTTCCTAAGTGGACAGTTTGATTTCACAGAAGTTTGATTTACTTGGAGTTATGTTGTGTTGTATAAGTGTTCCCTTTATTTTTCTGAGCAGTGTATTTATTTTCATTAAGATCATTAAGGACTGCATGGGTGCCTCTGCAACTCCTGAGGAGGTCTTGGGGGGTCTAGTACAGGCCCTGGCTCAGGCACTTCAAGGTCTCCCTCATCCCCTGAGGCACCTTATGCTCTGCTTCCCACCACTTAATATCTTTGCAGGCCTTAGGCTTGCTTCCCACCCCATTGGTCCTCACCCTATGGTCATCAGCTGCATCGCCCATCGTACACTTATCTTTTAAAGCTCTTTTTTGCTCTGGATCTCAGGTTAGGCAAGGAGGACGAACTACTCCATTTCTGGGTCCCATGATGTGATATCAGAAGTGGCTATCATTTTACAAGTGGTCACAATTCAAATTGGCAGCCCCAAAATTGACAGGCACTTCCAGAATTATGCCATGCAGCCCATTAATAGACCCCTTTGCTTTGAGCTGTAATTTAATCGATCAATAAAAAGTTTTTAATTCCTTCTTGGGTCCAAGTCGTAAGACTAACAATGGGTAAAGTAAGGGTAAGGACCCTTGCACATGTATGAAGGTTGTTTCCAGCTCTAGGGGTGGTGCTCCTCTCCATTTCTAAGCTGAAAAACCAGCACTGTCAGAAGACATCTCCATGGTCATATGGCCAGCATGACTAAATGCCGAAGGCACGCAGAGCACTGTTACCTTCCCACCAGGGGTGGGCAGCAGGCAGGACGGGGTGGAACGCAGTTCTACTGGCGGAAATGAAAATGTGTGTGTAGCTCCAGGTGGTCGGCAGCTGTCACTTCTTGGATTACTGGTCTCGGCTCCACTCTCCTTTTTCTCCCTGCCGCTGCATCTGCGTCTGCGCTCCTTGCTTTTTTCCTCTTTCCTCCTTCCTGGCCTTGGACGAGCTTCCCTCTCTCCTGCCCGGCTCTCCTCCAGCCTCACGTGGCCACCTCCCACCTCAGAAGCAAGCAGAAGGCACAGGTAGAAGCGACGCTGGCAGCATTTATGCTTCTGGCAGCGCCTGTTCGCCTAGCTACCCAGCCTGAGGCGGGAGGGCGAGTGTGGGAAACACAAAGCAAATTGTCACCTCAGTGAGCAACACTGCTAAGGTTATAAGTCGAGGACTAAACGGTTCACTTGAACGATAATGATCGTTCAAGCTACTCCCACCTGGTCACATGTCCAGCAAGCCACTCCTACCCAGTCACATGACCATTAAGCCACACCCACAAAATAAGCCACACCAACAGTGTGGCAGTAAAAATTTTGGCTACTCATTACTGCTTCCCACCAAAGTGGTCCCTATTTTTCTACTTGTATTTTTACGTGCTTTCAAACTGCTAGGTTGGCAGAAGCTGGGACAAGTAACTGGAGCTCACTCCATTACACAGCACTAGGGATTTGAACCGCTGAACTGCCAACCTTCTGATCAACAAGCTCAGTATCTTAGCCATTGAGCCACCACATCCGAAGACTAAGTTTTATAAAGGTGTAAATAGTCAATATAGAGTTTATTTTTAAAGACTGTCTCCTGCTATAAGAATGTATCATCAGTTAGGATTCTCTTAGACCAAATTACCTTCATGGGTAGTTAGATTTTAGTGTGATAAAGATTGATAAATTTCAAGTGTATTTTAATTGCACATATTTATAAAAAGTACAGGCTATAAATTATATCAGTCTTTTCATCAAAGCTTCAATTCCATTTCTTCTCTGTTCCCTGAAAGTTAAACCGGTCAGCTCCAAACATTGTCTTTCCCTATTTCATGCCAGTTCAACTGGGATCCCACATCTGTCTATATATGTACTTCAGGGGTAAAATGCATCTGGCTCTAACAGGCTCATGTGCAGGGAGAAAGGCAACTGTGCAAAGCCCCGCCCATCCACGCAAACATCATGATGTCCCTTTTTGGGGACAATTTTCAGACTCTGCACATGTGCAGAAGGCTTTACATATGCACAGACATATTTGCGAGCTGGCAGGGAAGGTAACTTTTTGCTTTGCAATTATGACAGAAGAACACAAATAACTAGTAGGTGAAAGAAGAATTCTCTTTAAACATCGTACAGATTTGCAAAGTTCAAATCAGCAACTCGTTTGCATTATTAAACTCACGTTTGTTCCCTTGTTGTGTCTGATGTGTCCCTACCATTTTACGGCTCTTCTTATCTTTATTGATCACTTAATTTGTCTTTTCTTAACTTCCCCTCCAACTGTCTGGTCTCCTGAGCCTAAGGTATTGAAACTAAACACCCGTCTGTCCATATTGCCATGACTGGTTTGCTATTGAAATAATAGGGGGAGCAGGTGGTGTGACTAAGTAGCCCCAGAAACAGAATAGGGTTCTGTGCCATTGCCTGCCCCAACCTGCCACTCATTTCCCCACCCTCCCAACTGTTCTACATTAACGCAGTCAACTGTGGCTTATACAGTTCAAGTTTTACACAACTGTTTTACAGACCAGGAAGAATTTCTTTTGCGGAGAAGCCTTTGTTGTATAGCAGAAAAGGGTCAAGAGGTGGGGGGAAGGGAAAAGACAAAGCTGGCTTCTAAACTGACCGTGTTGGTAGGTGTATGGTTACAACACATGCAGCTATTTATTTAATAATCTCATTAAATTAATGCTGCATTTTGAAAAGTGCATGGACATGTACCAGTATTTGGTGATCTTGCAGATGTTGTAAGCACTTTGATTTTATTTCTAACCTTTAATTAGACTTATAGCTGGGACAGTTGTGAACAAAGGGTTTGTGTCTTTGGTTTTTATATGCTTTTAGTGGGCAAAATATGCAGTTCAGAATTAATAGGAAAAAGGAGTGGTGAAGAGAAATGGGTACATGAAATAGGTGGGATCTAAAAGACAGAGGGTAGCCTTAGTTATTTTATGACTTTCTCTTTCCAGTTTATTAAAAGTTTGTGTGTGTGTGTGTGTCTCAGTGCACAATACATTACATGGTACAGAGACATAATACACACATGTTTCAAAATACGCTATTTGGAAGAAGCAGATTCAAGTACATGTATGAATGTGAAAAAGGTAACAAATAGAAGTAGTCTCTTCTAAAAAAAAATTATATATATATAAGAATAACATTTTATGTGGCATACAGCTTGATTGGTTTAATTTCATCTAGTTCCTCCTGCCAGTTCAGATTACCAAATTCTAATAATCAAAATAAAAGCAAAACATTGCAGCTCTAATAGTGTCCCAATATTTTATGAAAAACACATCCAGGAGCTTTGCCTTTTTTACTGTTTTCAACTGATAAATGAAATAATGTTTTTGGTTAACATATGGAATACAGGGTTGGGTTCCTCCCAGTTCGGATCAGATCTCCCGAACCAGTAGCAACATACTGGTGATGTCACAGATCCAGTCGGTGCTGGTTCAATTTTTTTGAATTTGTTTGTGATTTTTTTCCTATTTGGATGGCTTCTCCTCTTTGGCTGCTCAGAAAGGGCCCTTCCCTCCCACCCCAGGGTTAATACTGACCTTTATTTATTTGCCCGAAGCACAGCTGATCAGTTCCTCAGCATGTGTGTTTTGGGCTGAATCCTGCTACTGAGCATGCGCTGAAGCAAAATTGAATGAGGGAACGCACATGCACGAGTGGAATGTGCATGGGTGCGCAAAACATCACAATTGGAACCGGTGGTGAAGGTAAATTCCCTAATGGAATAGTAATCTGATTCATAGAAAAAAACACAAGGTAGAGTTAGCTCAGTCTGTGTTTGAACCTGAGATGTATTGGAGAAAACAAATGCTCTTATAGATTACCTGTGTTGGGAATGGGATGGAGGTACTGTAGCTCTCGAGAGCCTTTTACATTTTTCAGCAGCTGTTTTGACGCTATTGACAATCTCTGAGGGCTTATGATTAGAGACATTGCTTTACAGTGGTTCTACTCCTTTGTCAATGAGCCTCAGTGTTGAAGAGATTGGTCATCCTCTTGTGTGTGTGTGCCAAAGGGTCTGATGCTGCACTTTAAAGCCCTACATCACCTATGGCCAGGTTATTTGAAAAATGATCTTTTCCCAGTTATATCAGCCTGATGGAATTAAGAAGAAGGGCTTTCTCTGTGATGGCTTCCTTTCTATAGAGTGTCATTCCTGCAGAAATAAGATTGCACACACACCCAGGTCACACTCTTTTGAAAGACCCTGAAGACATGGTTCTGCCAACAGGCCTCGGAGTGATATGGAGCCCCGAGTCCTGTTGGTTGGTTTTATTGTCACCAGGGGAATAAAAATTTATTGGGGTTTATACTTTTCTGTAAGCTGCCAGAGTCACTGTGAGTTGGACAGACATAAATTTTCTTAATAAATAAATATTGAATATTGAATTATCTGAATATACTCAGCTGTAAGCATGATGTTTACCCCCAGATCTTTCCCTTTCTATTTCATTTTCCCATGTCCCTTTTCCTCCTTCCCTTCATCCCTTGTTGGATTATAGTGAGCTGGTCACTAGCTGAACAGAGAAGCCTCAAACTATATTGAATTGTTCTGAGCAATATATACTTTGCAGATTAATCCTGGCAAAGTGGCATGTGGTTGCATCACATCAACCCACAATTCTAAATACTGTAGGATTTGCAAATCCTTTGCAAATCTGTGTCCTACTTTGCTTCAAGCAAATCTCCAACCTGTTTTCATCCTCTTTTCTTCCTTTCCATCCACCTTAGTATTTTGGTGACAAAGAGAGACGATTTTCATTGGGTCTGTAATTGCAAAAAGAAATATTAAATTTCTCATCACTATATGCTACAATATTCCCTCTCAATACCTTTTCCTTGTTAGTTGTGACTGCTAAACAGGAATTTGACCCTGAGGTCAGTGACTGAAAGCAAATAGCTAAAATACAAAAAGCCAAAATGTACTAGTCTGTTTACTACGTTTCCTGTGCTTATTGTGGGTCTAATTGAATCATAGACTTCATCATATATGCCGATCTTAGATGCCACCAAGAGCAGTCTAAGGTCTGAACATATTGTGTCAAATCTGTTAACATAATATTCTTATTGCGTTGTTATTTCAACTTAAACTGTAAAAAATCTGATATGATTAAATCTTTTAAGCAGACCTAACATTCTGACCAATTAGGATTTTGTTTTCTGCTCCTGGAGAAAAGGCAAGATATTTCTTGGAGTAAATAAATTGTTAAGCAGGAAAGAAATGTAGTAAGATAAATAGGTTAAAACAATTTTAACATAATATAAATATAGTTTTCATGCTTAGAGTTTAGACTAAAATTTGATCTCCTAAAGTGGAAAATTACTTTGTCACACATGATTGAAAACCTTCACCAAAGTATAAGAAGATATTAAGATACTGGCTTTGCCTATGCTAGAGGCAAAATAAATAACGAACTACTGAATTCATTTTGCAGAGAGATTTGAGATTATTGTAGGTGAAGTCTAAAATGGGTATAAGTCCTTTTCAGAATAATTGAACACACATCTCTTTAACAACCCACAAATTATCATTTGACAATGCAAAATAATAGAGCTTTTTGTTAGAATCAGAAAGCATGTGGAGATCAAAAGGTTAAACAGGTCTTTCATCATGATAAATCACTGGTTAATGAAGCCACTATTTGTGGGTATTATCCTTGCTCACTTTAATGTCGTTACCTTCTGCTTGTAAAACTGACACTACTAATGATCTTCATTCTTCGAACTGTTTTCGACAGTATTGATTGGTTGCTCTGAGCAGATGTTACTTGGGTCCGACTGCAGAAGTGGCCTTTCTTACAGGAGGCAAAAACAGTTTGGTAAGAAGTGACACAGCACTTGTATCTCCTTACAATATAGTGTTTTATATTTTATATACTATAGGAGTTATTTATATGGAATTCTAACCAAGTAAAAAAAAATTTTTTGCCACAATGTTTCCCCCCCCCAAAATACTAAAAAAAAACCCAGTGTAGTACATTTTTTAGAGATTACAAAACTAGATGTCTAAAACTATGTAATACCAGGACAACTAAATGTACATTTAATTAAATTAAAATGAAAATAATTCAGTTTATTATTATTATTATTATTATTATTATTATTATTATTATTAATAATAATAATAAATATTTTACAAATTATTAATTTATAAAATTTATTATTATTAATAATAAATTATTATTATTTTTATTAATAATAATAATAATAATAATAATATTTGTATGCTGCCCTTCTCCGAAGACTCATGTTATTGTTATTGTTTTCATGTGTGTAATAATCCTTCCACCTTTATCACATTAAACATAGCGTATTTTGGAAGATGAGCTTTAGGTTCCGTAAAATATTGGGACAATAGGAATTATTTTTGTTACGTTTTCCTCAAACTTTGCTGCAAAGTGTAATTTAGACAACCTGAGTGTTTTAGCCTAGCCAGTCCCCCTTGTACTGATGGTCATATTGTTTTCAGTGATGTTAATCAATAAAACTTTGAAGAGTATAGAACATTGCTTCTCATTTGTGCTTCAATGTTTTCATTGGAAATTTTTCTACATGTACCCTTTATTTTGCAGTCAGAGGTAAGTACTGTTGACAGAGCTTTCCATGGTGATTTTATTGTCTGTCTGTCTTTATTAAAGTTTTTTTTAAAAAATTCTCCACAACAAAAAACATATATAACATTACCTATACCTTCAATACAAATCAATATGCTTGAAAACAATAATACAATAACCTAAGTTACACTCCAATTTTATTTTCTTATTATTCAATCTATCTCAATCATCCCTCTCTCCACTCCCCTCTTTTTATCACAGGTGGTTATTTTACCTCTAATACACCTTCCCTCTCCCCTTTCCTACTACTATCTCCTCCTCCTCCTCCTTCCTCCTTCTCTACCTTCCTTTCTATTCTTTCTCCTTTCTCTCCTTGTAACAACTCTCCCCTTTCCAATTCTCCTCCTCCTCCCTTCTTCCTACTCTACCTCCCCTTCTACCCTCTCTCCTTTCTCTCCTTTTTTCCGACTTCCTCTCACACCCTCTAAATCCTTCCCTGAGTGGGTAATTCTTATTACAAATTTTTATTAATTATTTTTCTCCACACTAAAAACATACATAGGCTATCATATACTTCAATACAACTTAATAAACGTATCATCTACTAAATATAATCATTAATACTTCTTAATTTCATATCTATTATTCTCAGTATATGTCATTAATCTCATGCTATCTTCTTTATCTCATAAGATGCACCTTTTTCCTCCCTAAAAGTGGCTGGAAATTTGGGTGCTTCTTACAGTATGAATGTAGCTTTTTTTGAAGCTTTTTTTCCCAGCCCTAATTAGGTGCTAATGATCTTCCCAGCTCTTACCTTGCAGGCACTTTCACTGTTACTCTCTGTGAAGAATGTTTTCCAAGCCAAAGTCTTTGCAGGGTTTTTTCATTGCTCTACTTGCTCTGAATAAGTTTTTTTTCCAGCCCTAACCAGGTGCTAACAATGTTCCCAGCTCTTACCGGCTTGCAAGCTTTTTCATTGTTATTCACTCCAAATAAGGTTTTTTAAAGCCTAACCATGGGATAAAATAATGTGATGAAGCTGACTAAGGATGCTAGCCAGATGAATGTCTGGTGAGCAATTTTTTTTCTTATTTTCTTCCCGCAAAACTAAGATGTGTCTTATACTCTGGTTGTCTTATACTCTGAAAAATATGGTATTTAATTTTCCAATTAAATTTTGAAGCTATTGCTTACTTCCTCTGCTGGTTGTTTTCTCTTGCTTAATAAATCTAAGCCATTGTGCTTCATTCATTTCCTTACTTCCTTACTCATCATTCAATTTTCTTAATCCCTATTTTCTCGTAACTAAATGCCCCTAAAAAAAAAAGCACATTTATTTATTTTCAAAAATGAAACATCAATTCATATATAATATTTGAAAATATTTGAAATCCTTTACAGTATGGGGGAAAACAAGTATCATTCAAATTCCAAAAATTAAACACATTAACTTCTTTAATTCATTATTCATTACACTATATCTTCCCGTCTAATGTTAATGTAACAAATCCAATTTATATCAATATATAATATAATAGTATTTTCCAAAATTATCACTTAATTGTATAATTAGTTACCTTTAAATAATTGTATTAGATTTAAATTCTTAAATGAAAACTTATTCATTATCAATATCAATATTATCATCAACTTATTTTCAAATAAACATTAATCATTCAAAGTCCCACATTTCCCAAGATTAACTCCTTTCATCCATTGCTAATTTCTCTCTAGAAATACCAATATGTATTTAACAATTTTAATTTTAATCATCGTATAAAGAATATAAATTATTAACATCCAATATATTCATAAATGTATTTAATTACATGTAAAAATAAAAAGAATCATTATATAGTGGTGGGAACTTTGAAAAGGGACAGATTAATGATTACATTGAACTTTTTGAATCAAAAGAACAGGTGAATGAAGAACCAGAGAATGATAAAGACAAAAGGGGAAAGAATTTTGAGAATAAACAGGCTAATGATTATATTGAATGTTAAAATTATTATAGATGTTATAAATATTATAGTGATGGTTAAATAATCAAATAGCAATCAACCATTTTCTTTAAAATGCCATCCTCTTAATCTTAATTTCTCCTTTTTTTCTTGTAATCTTGTACCCCCAACCTCTTTCCATTTCTTTTTTATATAAAAGTTATATAATTTTTCCTTCAATTTTCCTTAGTCCCCTCCCCCTGCTAATTTGCCATGCCTATATCTTCGCCCTATTCTTTTTTTGGTCACTGATAACCCAGTGTAATAATTACATTCAATATAATCATTGATCTGTCAATTTTCAAAACTCTTTTCCCTTTTACCTCCATCATTTTCTGCATCTTCTCCTCGTCTTATTCCTTTTTTATCCTTTTTTGATAATCCCAGCATAATCATTATAACATTCAATATAATCAATAGCCTGTTTATTTTCAAAATTCTTTCTCCTTTTACCTTTATTATTCTCTGGTTCTTTATTCACCTGTTTTTCTCCTTCTGATTCAAAAAGTTCAATGTAACCATTAATCTGTCCATTCTCAAAGTTCCCTTCACTTTTATCTCCATCGTTGTCTGTGTCTTCCTTTCTTCTTTTGGTTTCTTCTCCACATTGCTGCTTTGTTTTTTATTTCTTGCAATCAAGTTATCAAAGTCCTCACTCTTCTCCAAAACTTCCTCTATTGCTACTTTGACTCTGTCTTCACACTCCATGACGCATCTCTTTAAATCTTCAAAATAGTCCTTTTAAAAAGGCTTTAAGTTCCTCTTCTTCAGAAACATCCATATTCCAAAATTTACCATTTGCCAATCTTCACTATCAGTCCAGCTGACAGAAATTATCTTCTCAGAGCCTAGAATAGTCCTGGTGTTCCCAATCCAAGGTCAGCAATGGTCTAAACATCCACCAAAGGTTTCCAGAATAATAATTCCTCCAGCCAACAGATGGCACTCCTGACTGGCTCCCCAAGTCCATTCTTCCTGTTAGTTAACATGCTAAAATGTTTTAAATCAGTTCATATAAATTCAAAAATTTCTTAGATTAAAATTAATTCAATATAACAGTATTTCCAAAAGTCAAAGGGTGGGCTTTAATTACTGCTTTTTTTTAGTATTAAGTATGCTAAATAGCTGCTTCCATTTGGGGGGGTTGGACTTTTGTTCCCATTTTAATCTTTTTTAAAAAAAGTCCCAAATCTTTTTATTGGCAGAGTAACTCAGCAGCTCAACTTGTACTCTCCATCTCATCTCTCCAGGTCTTTTCTTAAGTTTCTTTCCAGGTGATTTCCAATCCAAAAATCCAATCAATCAGTCCATTTGTGGCCACCATGGCTTGGATGGCTTGTAACAAGCCGTTTTCATTCATTTCATTCATTTATTAGATTTGTATGCCGCCCCTCTCCGAAGACTCGGGGCGGCTCTTTAAAGCCCTTTTTCTGGTGCTGGCGGTTGGGAACTCTTTATCAGCTCCTGGGGGGTTGCCATCTCCTCCCACATCGCCGATGATGTCTCCTTTTTCACTACCCCTCCAGGGTGGATCTGACCTGGTTCTGATCGAACTGCGTCCCCAGGTGTTGTGTTATGAGCCGCCCCAAGTCTACGGAGAGGGGCGGCATACAAATCTAATAAATAAATAAATAAAATAAGATATCAGTATTCCCCAGGGGAGCGCAGGGAACTCCGTATCACCACAGTGCTTGCCCATGCCCCTCTCTGTCTCTCTGTCTCTCTGTCTGTGTATCTCTCTCTTTCCCACCCCTTTCCCCTCTGCCCCTCCCCCCTTCCTCCCTCCCTCATATATATACTGCATAGGCAAGAAAGCCATCTAAGAATTTTGGGATCAGAATATGTATGTATATCTGGTACAAAAATTTCTAGCTGGCTTTCTTGCCTATAACAAAACTATAACTCATGATCTTATACCTTGTAGTCCTGTGCCTTTAACAAGTTACACTAAACTGACTCTCCTTTAGATCATACTTAGATATTTCTTTTACCCATTCGGCATTATCAAATCAAGAAACAAGCTAATTTCGGTTGCATGTTTCCCACTTCATATTTTGTTGAAAATATATTACAGGATTAATTTTGAAGATGCATCTTACATGTGAAAGTAATTGGTTCCAATGTGTATTAACCATATTATTTCCAACAGATATATCATGACCAAAATTCCTAGCTTATTTTATCACACACTCTTCAACTTGTTCTTCCTTCATTTAAAATACCAACAGAGACTTATACATGTATAACATGCAATCATATGTTCATTATCTGTACATAATTCCCATTTGTTCAAGACCTATTAACTTTTTATATTAAACCTCTATTTTAATTGTACGTAACTCATCCATCCATTCAGCTTCCTATATAGACTGTAGATAGTTTCTTAATCCACTTAAGTCAACTAAAACCTGCTCTTAACAATGTTATAGTCAAAATGTCAGTGACAGAGTAAATGCCATCTGAAAATACTGCAGAGTAGGTATCAGGAAGGCTTGATAATATGCTTTGTTACTACAACAAAAGTACAAGGGATTATATAGTTTAGGGCATCAATGGCACCCCACATTATTCTCTGAGGCAGAGCTGCTCAGTTATTAACTAAGCAAAGGGGAACTAATTGTTTCTTTCCTGCTGCTAGTGTTAGGAGAAGAAGAGCAGTCATCAGAAAGACCATGGGACACAGGGCACAACATTTCCCCCTTTTCACAGCAACTTTGCTACAAATCATTGTTCTCTTGCTGCTATTTATGGGAGGGAAATAGTAGTGCCAATAGGGAAGTTTTGTTGCTTTCCTTCAGCTTTCCTTCCTTCCTTACTGCATCATATTTGCACAGACATGAAAGCATAATCCCCAACTTGAACAAACACCAAATTTTGTTCGTATTCAGTGATGATTTTCCCTCATATATATGATGACACCACCACCAGAGATGGGTTCCTCCCAGTTTGGACCAGTTTGCCCAAACTGGTAGCAACCCGCTGGTGATGTTATGATGACGTCTAATAACTGACTCATTCGGTTCTGGTCCATGGGTGCCGTCATCTTTTTTTTTATTTAATTTTTTTAAAAATGTTTTTCTTCTGAGCATGAGCAGAAGCCGAGTTGCCGGTGCTGTGCATGTGATTGCAATCTTGTTTTTGGCTCATTTATTCATTTATTCATTTTTTTTGAATTTTTGAATTTTTAAATTGAATTTTTGAATTTTTGAATTTATTTTTTCTTCTGAGCATGTGCAGAAGCTGAGTTGGTGGCACTGTGCATGTGGTAATCATCTTGTTTTCATATTCTTCTTTTTCCTCCAATTTTTTAAATTATTTTTTTAAATGTGCAGAAGTCAAGTTTCTGGCACTCTGCATGCAGTTGCCATCTTGTTTTTGGCTTTATTTGTTTGTTTGCTTTTTTTGCATATTTTGGCACTGCACATGTATGAGCACAAGGGCAAAGCGTGTGCCCTTGTGGCAGGAAGAAGTTGGAACCTACCCCTAACCCCCACCCACTCCCCCACACGATGCTATGCTGTTGAATATCCTTTTTTATTTCTTATTTCTTCATCTTCACCTTCCACAGCATTACAGCCTTCTCTAGATAGTTATGTTTTTTACATAATGTTATTCAAAGTAAGATCATTTGAATCTGATTATTTGTGCCTCGTGTAAGAAATCTGAGTTTATTTGGTCTATGATCCATTTTTTTCTGCAGTCTGTAATATTCTAGGGCAGGGGTAGGCAAAGTTGGCTCTTCTAGGATTTGTGGACTTCAGCTCCCAGAATTCCTGAGCCTATCATGCTAGCTCAGGAATTTGGGAGTTGAAGTCCACGTGTCATAGAAGAGCCAACTTTGCCTACCCCTGATCTAGGGCATGGATGTCAAACTTGATTGTATCATATGACATATCACATTTTTTGCCTTTGTGGAACCAAACTGGGTATAACAGTATAATGCATCCAGCCACAGTTTGATACCCCTGTTCAAGGGAGTCTTTTCCAACACCATAATTCAAAAATTTTGCTATCCTACTTTTGTAAAGTTCAACTTTTTACTTTATGGAAGCAAAACTACCTCCTCTTTTGCAAAAGTAGGATAGGAAAAGAGTACTATAGGGAATACAATACATTGTAATACAAGGGAGCAATACAATACAAGGTATACAAGATATAATAATACAATACAATACAATACAATGTATAATAATACAATACAAGGTATAATAATACAAGGGAATACAAGGGAATAATAATACAAGGGAATACATTGTTCTGATATTTGTTATATGTAAATACACCACAGCATTTAAATATCTTTTTCAAGACCTTCATAGGTGCTTCATCAAGTACTGGTTTGTGACATATTTCTTGACTAAAGTACCTTTTGCTTTTGATAGTTGATCCTAAAAGGCAGATGCTATCCACCAGTTCAATATGCTGCATTGTTAGTTATAAGACTGGTGGTATCATTTGGGATTTTTAATACAGTATTTAATTTGAGCCCCATTTTTTCACTGTTCTCTCTTACCTTCAAAGAATTATACAAACCTAATCTGCACCTGTACTATCCCAAGTACTCAGTTAAATAAAAGATGGAAATATGCATTTCTCATAGGATCCTCATCTGAAACTATTTTTGGAAAGACCTTCTGGAAAATAATTGAGGCATCAGAACAAATACAGAAGGCTTCCAATTCTTTAAAAAATATCAGAATGTTGAACACACATGCTTACATATTCATCACTTGATAAGTATAGTTGATAAGCTGAATGCAAAAAACAATATGACAGAATAAACAGATTTTCATATCAGTTCAAACACTTTTTCAACTTATTTTATTTTCCATCTTGTAAAGGAGAGTGGAGACATTGAGGCTGTTAAGAAGAACTCCCTATTTGAAAACAATTCTATATTTGATTATCATTTAAGGACTGTACAATATCTATCAAACATAATTAAAAAATAAAAGTAAGACGTCCAGCCACAGAGAATCTGGTCAGTCATCAAATATAAACTCAAAAGAAAACCAGCAAATTACTCTTCACACCAATGAAGGTTCTTTGTGTTGTTGTTTTTTTAAAAAATCCCACTAGCAAAGGGGAAAAAAACATTTCAGATATAAATTTGAAAGTTGGTATTTACTAGTTCAAAGTAGTATATGATGGTCCCAATCCAAATTGCTTTCTTTACAGTAATTAAAATTGTCACCTCCAGATTATATAAATACAGTATGTTATTTGTGAAGGCCTTTTGTCACATCATGGTAATATGTGACTGAGATAACCTTGGATAATTGTTATGCTCCCATTATATCAATTGGCTTATTTATTTATTTATTTATTTATTTATTGTAACAATAGGAAAAGTGACAATATTGGATGACAACAGCTCTATTCTCAGTAGTGCAAAACTTACAGCTGTCATTTTAATTTTGCATGCTATTCCTGATGTATTGTTAAGTGGAAGTTTCCTGAAAAATGGCCTGAGGCAAATTTAAGATTTTCTGTTTTGGACCTGATGAGACCATGCTGGTTAAGGAATTGTATGATATATGGAAAAAATACAGAATATAAATTTGTTAAACTGAAATAGTTTATACAATTCATGAGGACAAGAATAATATAATTTCCTTTCCTTTATTTGCTTAATTCCATTGTCACACAATTGCATTTTAAAAATAAAAATCAATCATCTTCAACATGATTAATCATGTTCAACATTACCATGCTGGAATTACATGTATAAGTGAACAAGCTTCATATCGCAATACAGCATCATAAATACTTCCCTATAATTCTTCATTTTAGAGAAATAATCTAGTTCTGTCATAGATTCTGGAAAAGTCCTATACTGTTTACTCTTCAGCAGGGATGGGTTCTTACCTCGCTGCTGGTTCACTTCCTGCCCCACCGCATGGGTGTGCACAGTCTTCGTGCGCATGCGCAGTGCTGAAAAATCCCAAATAAATAAATAACAAGATGGTGATCGCATGCACAGGGCTGGAAACTTGACTTCTGTGCATGCTTGGAAAAGAAAAAAAATGTTTTCAAAAATTCAAAAAAAGATGGTGGTGCCCACAGACCTGACCAAACCAGTTCCATGACATCATTGTGACATCATCAGTAGGTCGCTACCGGTTCAGGCGAACTGCGAGGAACCTACCTCTGCTCTTCAGTAATGTTTTTTTCTCCTACGTTTTTAGGGGGAGAAAAATAATACATTGGAAGAATAGCACATTTATGTATTCTGATTTAAATACATGGGGGTGTGGTGTGTAACTTTTTATTCAGATATTACTTCAGTGCTGTATATGTTTGTCTTGAAATTGAGAATGCAGCAGTGATGGGCTACAAGTCAATTTTGCTGTTGTATTAGTGCCTGCACAGACACCCTTCTCTGTTGTATAATGTGGTCTATTGATTGATCTTGGGACATTAAGAGTGGCATCACACATGGAATCAAACTGCATAAAACACTACACAAAGAAAATAGGCTGGCCAGTAATATCACTGTAATCTTTACATCATTATAATTGCTCTTATTTAAGAAGAATTATGTGAGGTACTGCAAGATATATTACTGCCGGTGTTAGTATCCAAAACATGTAATATAAATTGTTTGGAGTAAAAATAATAAGAATTAAATGCCCAAAATATGATAATTGGCTTGTTGAAGAAAAATGCCTATGATCCTTAACTTTTCATTATTATTTTTTCTGTCTTCACCAAAAATATTTTCATTAAAACAATCACTAGAGGGATATTTTTAAGTCCGCAAACTGTTGCAATTTCTACATGATGGCCATTTCTTTCAGTACCTTGAGTGTCATGTTAGGTGTGATTTTCATGAATATTTTAAAGAGGTTATGGTGTCAAAATATCAGTTGTGAATTGGTCATCTGTGCTGAGAAAACCCACCGAGCAAGGTTAAGCACAGATATGACTACCTTTCGTGACCCTTGGATTCCCTCTCCCCTCTTGTGTCCAGGGCTTTGCAACAGCTGTGGTGTTACCACTGTTTGTCATTATATTGACACAGCCATTTTCATGGTATGCCTGTTGTAAATTTGTTGTTACATGGTGCGTCTGCCACAAATTGCACGGTATACGTAAATTTGAGTGTGTGGCGGTGCTGGCATGGGAGGGGGGTATCATGATCCTGAATGGAGCGTGTGATGGGGCAATCTGCAGGAGTTCTAACCCTGATAAATTGTTTACTTGTTAGCAATGGAGCTCAAGAACGGGTCTGGGGCTGCAAGCTCAGCGGGACAGAAGTATGAGGTGGACCTACGCCAATTATGGGCCTTTGTCAAGTCCTACTCTGTGATTGACACCAATGTTTCCCCTCTCACCATGGGTCCTTTTAGTAGCACTGGCCCAACATAGGCCCCACTGTGCTAATGCTATATTTTTGAATAGCACCTTCAACTTTCTGTGCAAAAATTAAGCTAGGTCCTGAGTCCTGTGCAAGACCCAAGGCCTTTATTTTTTAGCATATATTTTTTTCCTGTTTTTTCAAAATAAGTTAAGAACAGTAGATACGAATGTTTTCTTTGCAACAAAGAAAGCAAAGGAGCAAAACATTATCTTTGGCTGACTGACTTCAAGTTAATGATCTTCCGTGCTGAATTCTACCCTCTGCTACTCTGGTGGTGTAAAAAGAAGCACCTCTTTAATCCACTAACACTTCATTGTCCTATTGTAGCAAAATGATCATTTCATCAGTTTGGGGTGCTCTAAGCTCAGAGTAAGGGTTTTGGGAAAAAAAGAAAGAAAAAGAAATGATTCAGAGAGGTATTTCTCTTCTTCATTTTTCCTCAAGTGACGGCTGAATAACTATGCAAAAAAATTAAGGCATAATGACCCGGCAACAATGACAAAACCTAATTAGTCACGGAGGCCACTGGCTAATGAGCCGCAAAAAACGGCTCTTGAGTGTGTAATAACTGTATTTTTCTCCATTTCTTCTCCTTTAGTCACAGCCTTGTGTGGTATTTTTAACAAACTAAAATGGCACCAGATGCAACAGGGTTCAGACATTTTAACTTGAATTACGAAACCATATGTTCAGATAAGTCATGGTTTCCTCTTTCCCACAGACTGTGCTCTGCATCTGTGATGTAAAATTGTGGTGGTTAGAGAGCTGTCATTTACACTTTTACCCATCCTGCAAGTAAGCAGATTCTTGCCATATCTGTTTTGAAAAAATAGCTTGTTGCAGGAACTGTACATTTCATTTATGGCCCCTTGTAAACCCTAAGTATAAAAGTGGAGAAATATACTGCACTCAGTTTAAAAAGGTTACTTCTGCCAATGAAAGGTACACCTATAAAAACAATCACGTACAAAAGCTTCAATGGACATAGCAATGGGACAATATATGGCCACAATCCTAGAGTATTTCGGATCCTAGCCATTTAGCAGGTACTTCTACTTACGAACTTAATTCATTCTGTGTTCTTAAGTAGAAAAGTTTGTAAGAAGAAGCAATTTTTCCCATAGGAATCAATGAAAAAGCAAAAAAAGCGTGCAATTGGGGAAACCACAGGAAGGGTGGAGACCCTGTTTCTTCCTAGGAGATTCCTAGAGAGGCCCCACAGAGACTTCTCCCTGCCTTTTCCAGGTACAGTTTTGGAGGCTCGGGTTTGTATGTAGAAAATGGTTCTTGAGAAGTGGCAAAAAAATCTTGAACACCCGGTTCTTATCTAGAAGAGTTTGTAAGTAGAGGTGTTCTTAGGTAGAGGTACCATTGTATTGTACAATTGTCACACGAAGACAGTTTGTAAATAGAGCACCCCCTACCCAAAAATGTGTTAGGTATGTCATTGAGCAGATCTATGAATAGGATTCATGTTTGAATGATTGTGATCATGATTGTGAATTGGATTCATGTTTGAATGTTCAGCTGTGGGGAGAGCACCTAAACATGCCAACATGAAGGCTCTCATAGGAGATGGAACTAATAAATGATACATAGAGACAGTGTTCTCTCTAAATTTTTTTTGGGGTGGGCGGAAAAGTATAGTGTCTGAGCGGCAGTCCCTTCGGGACTGGGCGACACAGAAATAATAATAAAATTTCCCTCTCGGCTTCTGGGCAGGTTTGGAAAACTCTGAGTTGATGATGATTTTTAAGTGAGCGATTGCTCACCTGATCAGCTTAGAGGGAACTATGCATAGAGAAGAGAAATGTAAAAAGGGACTAATCGTTGCCCTTTAATAAATTGCTCTAAATTGCAAAACAAAATAACCCTCGCAAGAAATGTTAAATTGGGTCTGGCCATTTGGTGACCCACTTAATGACCTCAACAACTTACCACTATCATTCCAGGGTGAAATAAAGACTACCTGTTGTATTCTCCTTTTAATTTACAGTGGGGAAAAAACTTTACTCCTGTTGCAATTTCTGAACCTAATGTGAAAGAGTCAGAATAGGCATGGGAGAAAAATATCCAGTACATTTAATCAAGAGATTGTCATCTACAGAAGCCAAGAGCCTCCTTAGCTGCAATGTTTCCTCTTTCGGACAGTTTACTTTCTGAGATAAGATTAATCTCCACCATGTTCACTTTTTTAAAAAACTGTAAAAATGTGAGGTTTTAACCACTGAACCAGGGTGGCACAGTGGTTAGAGTGCAGCACTGCAGGCTACTTCAGCTAAATACCAGTTCAGCAGTACAAATCTCACCACCGCCTCAAGGTTGACTCAGCCTTCCATCCTTCCGAGGTGGGTAAAACGAGGAGCCAGATTATTGGGGACAATATGTTGATTGTGTAAATCGATTAGAGAGGGCTGTAAAAGCACTATGAAGCGGTATATAAGTCTAAATGCTAATGCTAAAATGCTTTTGACAAAAATGGGGATTCTCTATGAAATGAGAACTTAAGGTTTTGTATCACTATTATTACTGCTTGATAGTCAGTTTCCTGTTTTTGCTTTTGATTTGTTTTGCTATTATATTTTTGATCATTTGTTTTCCTATTATAATCTTTTTATTGTAGGATGGGACTGTAAATTGCTCAGAGACCGTCTGGACTGAAGTATCATATAAGCCCCAATAAACAATTAATTCTAATTATGATATAGTTGTGGTATATATCAATACTGTGACTCAATATGGAGATGGCCATAGAGCTGCAGGATGAGTTTGATCCAGCAGAATCCTATCCAGTCAAACATTTACTTGGTTTACTGAAAAGTAAATTAAGTGATTGAAAAGATATGTAAAGTGATCCTAGCAGAAGAATTAATGGGGACATGACTGAGCATAGGCAATGTCTATAAGAGATATTGATTCTTCTCTGGGCATTTTAACTCACCAGCTCTCTTTGGAGCAACTGAGATTCCTGCAGGGAATCATGAGTACAACAAGATGCCAGCATGTTTCTGGGTTTCCTTAAAGATAAAGTCATATCTGTCCTGGGTTGAACATTAATTAGGCAAAGGCTATTGTAGTGAACAAGATCCTGCAGTTACTATGCAATGAGGCAGCTAGTAGTACAAATAATCTACTACATCATGACATAAGTATTAAAGTTGCATTATTAAAGCTGTCATCTATTAAATCCTACAGAGAATAGCATCAGAACATATCAGAAACTAGTTTGGTGTAGTGGTTAAAGCACGAGGCTAGAAATGGGGAGACTGAGTTTTATCCCGCCTGCGCTATGAAAAATGGCTAAAATGGTTTTGGGCCATTGACTTTCGCTCAACCCTAGGAAGCAACTGACTTCTAAAATTCACATCAGGAAAAACTTCAGGGACTTGTCCCAGCGGTCATAGAGTTGGCCTTCTTCAGGTCCCGTCAACCAGGCAATGCTGTCTGGCAGGGCCTAGGGCCTTTTCTGTGGCATCCCCGCCCCTTTGGAATCAGCTCCCCCTGGAGATTCATACTGCCCCCCCCCCCAGTCTTTCATAAGGCCTTAAAAACACACCTCTGCCGGCAGGCCTGGGGCCTTTGAAATTTACTCCTGCCTATGACTAAATAATGGGATGAATGTAGATGATTGGTTTTTAAATATATTGGGGGCTTGGAATTTAAATTATATGATTTAGTATTGAAGTTTTTAGTGTGTCTTAACATTAGATTTCTTACATGTTTTGTATTTACTTGTGATAGATAGCTAGATAGCTAGATAGCTAGATAAGAATCAACACTATTTTTTTAATAAAGTATCTTTATTGTTTTTCAGAAATAAAAAAGAAGAAAAGAAAAAAGAAAAAAAATAAAAGAATAAGGAGTAAAAGCAGTATTTCTCACACGTTTTGTTCTAGTTTAACAGATCTTAATCCATTTCTATTACCTTTCTGATACATTTCTTTATATTTTGTATATTTACATTTAATTATCATAAATAAATTTTACTACCGGTAATTGATATATAAAGGGATACATTGGGAAGAAAAAGAGTAATAAAAGTCATACTTCCTAAGGTAATTATTATCCTTCTTTTGTATACTGATACTTTGTATTGTTACATTTTCAGCCTTTGTTTCGAATCCATTCGTGCCATTTTTCCCAAATTCGTTTAGATTTTTTACTTTCAATCCCCTTAATTGAATTTGTCATTTCATCCATCTCAATACATTTATATATTTTATCAATAATTAAGCTCTCTGATGGAGTTTGTTCATTTTTCCATGTTTGTGCCAATGAGACACTAACTGAATATCAGAAATTGCTGTGCCAGAGATTGACTCTGCCCATTGGATTTGAACATGCTGATGTATTGTTACCTGATCTGCTATGAATTCCTATCCCTCCCAGAAAGAACAGGAACAGGGGCCAGGCGGCTGGGATTTTTGGTTGTAGATCCTATGCTCTGAAAGATGCTTTTCTCCGAGATGTGTTCAGCATCATCTTACCTGTCATTCTGTAAGCCCATTCTAATGTGCCTCACCATTGTGGTGGTATTTTATTTTGTTTTGATTATATTATATATTTCATTTTTTAAATCTGTTTTTGCATATTGTATATGCATATAAAATACATACATACCCACCCACAAACACGAGGCATTAATCTCTGGAAAACACAAGGAATTGTTTTATCTTTCAATTTTTATTAATTTATAAAGTATTATAAAATACAACATGTAAAAGCAAATAGAAGAGCAATGGGGGGTGCAGGGGATTGAGGAAAGGTGGGGTGGGAGAGAGAAAAAAGCATTGACTTCCGACTTTCTCTGTTAGAGTAGAATAAGGCATTAACAACAGTTCACAGCTTCTGGTTTTCCATAATAGTATGAACAATTAATTTCTATAAAGATTTATTAAACACAAGGAACCTTTGTGCAACTTAAAAAGTGAAGTAGTAGAGGCGAAATAATTTTAGAAGAGCAAGAAATACAAGATGGTATTGCCCTATGTTTAAATTACATGTAGTCCGAGGCATAGAGCAATATGTCCAGGGCTATGTGGATGAGTTATGGAGGAATTTTGCAGATGTAATCTTTCTAAGGCACTTTTCAATTGAGAAATGGATTGCTTTGCTACTATGGAATATTAAATTTACTCTCCTGGGAGAGTTCCATTTAAAAACTTGAGACTTCTTTATCCTTGATACCAGGATCATAGTTTGTTGGCTGAAAAATGAAAAGAACTTTCTCTCTCTCCCCCTAACTTTCCTCCAGGCATGGGGGAATTGAAACATCTCCCCCTTGCCCATGTAGTTTCTGTGTACGATTCGATTGTGTGCTTGTTTTTCATATATTGGGGTTTCTTTTGGATTTTTTAATCTAAAACTGTAATTTAGATTGCTAAATATTAAATTTGTTACTATGTATTGTTTTTTACCATTGTTGTGAGCCGCCCCGAGTCTGCGGAGAGGGGCGGCATATAAATCCAATAAATCTAATCTAATCTAATCTCCCCCACCCCAATTATATTTGTATTTTGTGGCATGTTAATAAGAAAGAAAAAGAAATATGTCTGCTTTCTAACTGCAGACATCAGCCAATGTGATATGAGCAGTGTGTCCCTAAACCAAACCCCCTCCCCACCCTCGTCCAATCCTATATAGCAGAATGCTAATCTCCTATTACATTTCCTAGTTCTTCTCTTTTTTTCCTTTTTCACTCCCTATAGCTCACAATAATTCCAGGGCTGTGCCTGGGATATCCTTCAGAAAATGATTCCCAATAGGTTTCATTCAATGTAAGATCTTCCGCTTGGGAAACAGTACACAAATATATAAATTCAAACTTTTAGCATAGAGGTAGAACAGATCCCCTCCCTGACCTCTCTTTGTTTTACATAACAAGTATGATTTGAACTGAATTCCCTCTACTCTTATGCTATTCATTTTGTACATTCAGTGTAAAGCTGGAATTTCTGTCCTCTGAAAAAGGTTTTATTTTTTTAGAGGAAACCAATATTCTCATCTCTATCGGCAGAACTTGTTTCCTGCTAAAAAGTATATATTTTTTATTTATAATGATCTTAGATTTTGGCACTTCTCCAAAGAACAAAACCAAGAACACTAACTTTCATCTTTTCCAGGCCTGTAAGCTTGGCTGCTCTGTCCATTGGGCCTTTTCCTGCACCCAAGTCAATGTTATTATGCTCTCTTTTTTTTATATACTGCACTTCGTGCCCTTATGAACCTGTTGAAAAGTAGTGAAAGAGGGTTGAAAAGTACCACTGCCTCCGAAAAGTAGCGCTGACTAGGAGGCAGAAAAGGGGAACTCCGGTTTTATTCAGTCCTAAAGATAACACCATACAGAATGATAGACTCCTTGGAATTGTTTGTTCCCCTTCAGCCATTGTTTGTCCATCAGTGAATGAGCCTCTTAGCTGCACTTGAGGGCCTGTCACAGGTAGGCAACCAACAGAGATAATTCCCAGCCTATGCTTGATTGCCCCCTTATAGACACTCACTCATGATTCTGAAAGGCCTCAGACACTGTTGAATAAACTCCTACTCGCTTCCATAAACTTTTTCTCCCACTGAATTTTCCGGGGATGTGAGCAGCTCCCAGCCAGGCTTGAGGATGCTGCTGAATGGACTCCTGTTCTGAATCAAAGTTGGACGACCCCCAGCCTCTTTATAAAAGCAAGAGAAGAAAATGGGGCCATCCTTTGGGAGGAATTTGCTTTCTTCGGCAGGTGAAGACCAAGCCTGTGTAACTTTTGTGGGAGGGTTTTTGTTTTGGTTCGGGCTTTGCAGTTCTCCGCTCTGCACTTTTACTATTTCTGATTTGACTTTCTTGCAGCGTATCCTTCCTTCCTGAAACCCTCCACAGACAGAAAGACGCTTTGCAATTCTTTGGTGATCGGCCGCAATGAAACGCAAGAAGCATATGGGATACTCATTGGAAGATGAGGAGATTGCCTTTCTTTCATTTCCGCTGTTATAGCAAAAGGGTCTGAAGGGTTCCGTTTATGCTGTAACCAATTACCGGTGCCAAATATCCGAGGCACAAAAACAGAACCTTTAAGAATATTTCTTAGAAATATATTTGCTGAAACAATGTTAAAATGGCATCAAAAAGATTTTGCCATTTGTTTTGCAGCACAGTGCAAGCCAAGTAAATAAGTTACGCTTGGAATGCAAACTAAAATTTTTCAGATAGCACAAATGAAAAATAAAAAATGTCTGTTGTTAGTGTAATTTCAGCAAAACTCAGCTAATATCACAACACAGTTGCTAGTTAAATAGCAAATTATAATCATGCTAGAAATAAATGAAACAAGTAATTTTGGAATAATCAATAAACATCCTCCACTTTCTACCATAGTCAAATTTTAATAAATGTATAGTACAAATATTTTATTATGTACTTTGTTATATGCTTATGGTATTACTGATTTTACATGGTTCATAAATGTGTATTGTTATGCATACAACATTATTTTACATTACATTTTTTATATACGGTCCAGAGGTAAATCAAAAATTCAAAAAAGTATAACCTAGGGTAACATAGCTTATGTGGACTGCTCTTGTAGCTCCAACTTCAGTCTAAATGAATGAAATAAACATTTTAATTGATTTTTTAAAATCATGTTAGCATAGTAAAACAAGCTCAAGAGCATTTCAAGGGGTGAAATTGGTGCTTTATGTTCTTTTCCTTCCTTGGAAGATCCTAGAGATCACCAAACTCTGATTTTTCCCAATTTGCAGAATAGATTCATTTTTATTTATTTATCAAATTTCTATACTGCCTATCCTACTTGTGTGACTATGTATGGATGTTAAAGATATATTATTTGTCCTTCATATATCACAAGAAATACACACAGCCCAGACTGGGAAATAACTTGAATCATCCAATACCAAAATTGTGGTGCCTTTGCAGCTTACATTCTGTCTGCTGCAAAACAAAAAGGTGCAATGCTTTAAAGAGAAATCTAAGTACAGTACATTTGTGTACTTAAAAAAACAAGCTATAACTTTTGAAATTTCTATTGTTTTGCTATTATAATTTTTTAAAAAATCTACAAAATATTTTTTTAAAAAAACAAATAACATATATTCTTTAAAAATAATAAGGGAGGAAGAAGCGCCATCACTTTGGGTTCTGATCTTGAATAATTCTTTTTTAGTGCAGTCCCTAACATGTCATACAAAAATCCACATTAGCTCTCAATCCAATGCCTGTGTTTAAAGTACAGGTGATTCTACAGATTTATTGTTCACTTTGCATTATGTGTATTTACTTTCAAAAACAGGATCTTTCAATAACAATTAGTCAAAAATGACAGGCCTATATTGTCTCCCTCAGTTTTAAGACATGCAGCTGATATATATATATATATATATATATATATATATATATATATATATATATATATATATTCACTCAAATAACAAGTTTTTGTTTGGTTTTGTTTGCTGATTCAGACAGACAGACAATATTGGCAGGAAGTAAAAATAACTTGCTATACATGATCCGGTTAGTTTCCTTTCAAAATATATATGTTCATCATACTATTTCCTTTCAGGATAGGCAATCTTATGAAAACTGCTGAAAGGAAGTAAACCAAAGCAAGACAAGAAAAACTATTCCATTTGCTTTTCTATACTTTATCATCTTGAGTAGTTTTCCTTCATACATATTGTATATTTTTCCTTTAAGCTTCTCTTTTTTTTTTTTTAATATCTTATCAGCACCATTAAGCTAGAATTTTCTTATTATTTTTTCCCTCTTGATTTAATCAGATTGTGTGCTCATGTGGAGGGGGCGGGTTAAGTGGGGACTATTGAATTATGGGCGTGGCCACATGTGTGTGCTATTGCACGCTTGCACATGCTTTCGGCACCTAAGGAAAAAAAGGTTCTACATCACTGAGATAGGGTTTCCTTCATCATCAGGGGGCTGGATTAGAAGATCTCCATAGTCCCATCCAATTAAGTTGTTCTGTTAAAGCTATGTTTATTTATTTACTTTATTCCATTCTATTTCTATGCCGCCCAACTCCCTAGGGACTCAGGGCGGCTCACAGAAAGATAAAAGAAATCTGAGTTTAAAACTGAAATGTAATTTGAGAAAACATCTCTGGCTTAACCCTTCCTAGTTCTATTTAAAATAAAGGCAGGGAAGAGGAAAGCTCATTCAGACTTGCAAAATTATGTTACTGTAATCCTATAATAAAAGTAGTAATAGAATTCATAACATTAATTTCCTTATCTGGTTCTCGTCAAATGACTGGCATCCGTTTAATAAATCTGAAGAAACTTGCAGAAATCATCTTGAAACATCTTTGTGTGCTTTCTGACAAACCACAGACAATACGTATAGTTCAGAAGATTGGAGAAAATGCAAATTTCACTGTATCCTTCCCTGCCATACCCACCAAGCCACTCCCACCAAGCCACACCATGCCCACTAAGCCATGCCCACAGAATCGGTAGTAAAAAAAAAATTGAATCCCACCATTGAATGGCAGGTATCTTTTTTAAAAGTATCAAGGTTCTGGATACTCACTTTTCTCATTTTGTCAGGAATTGAGCCAATTTTGAAGACCTTCCAGATGTCTTTGTTCGTAAAGTAAATGATGACATGGTATAATATGTCATGAATTTTTTTCATGGTTGAGTTTACCTACTTTTAAGAACTACTGACCAGATGATTTTTACTGTGTCCTGATAAGTAAAATCAAAGAACTCCATGAAGATCTACTGCCTTTTTCTTGTGACTGCAAGTTAATGTGGATACAGACCAGTCATTGACCATCTACTGTAAGAGATTCTATAAGAATTAGAAAAGTTTGCAAATTTACCTTACTTAACTTTCACATATACCCTGAATTAAGCAAACTCCATAGTATAAACAAAGTCCATAACACCTAGAACATAGCAAGGGGTGCTAATCTGCTGAAATGCATTTTAATTCCCTTTCCAATTAACCTTTAATACTATTAAATCCAGGCGATACAATTATTTTGTTTCACACTTCCTATCTATGAAATAACAGCACTTATTTTCCTGAAATAGTCTTCCTATCCACTGTACTATTCAAGGTATAATAAGCAAGATGAATCAAATAAGGGATGCAATGCTTATGAAGTATCTTTGTGCTTCCTGCAATCTTTGTACTTTAGTTATCTTGAAAATATCTACAGGCTTTTGTACTTTCTATGAAAAAACTCCTTTCTTAGAGTGAAGCTTATGCCAATCATTGACTAGATAAACTCTACTCATTGCCTCACAATACTTTTTTATTATTATTATTAATCTTTAAAGGGATGGACTGTTGGTTAACTGAAGAGTCCCTTCCTTGATTGACAGTATCTGTCAGAGGCAATGAACTCCACTTGAACATTGCCTTTATGTTGCTGTGTAAAGTTGTTCAACTGTGACCCTTCCATCTGTTCCAGCTAATCTGAAAGTCATTTAGTCTCGTTTTAGTATTCATCCTAAACATAGCGCCTTCTCCTGTTAACACACATATGCAAAGTTGGGCAGTCAGCTATGTAAGAGATTTTTTTTCTTTCATAAAATCTCATTTATGACATCTATGTAAACATTTAGTTATTGAACAAATGCAAAACTAAATACACTTCACATCAACTTAATTATTTCATAGTGATATCTGTTGATGACACAACAGGTTGTCTAATTCAAACTTTCCAGGTAATGTCTGATTTTTACATATAACACGACTTCTGCAGCATTTAAAGTGTATCCAGATTTTAAATATGTGATTACTCTTGTTAAAGAACTTTAGGTAGTGTCCTAGTTGAGATCTTCATATTGGTATGTAGAGCAGGTTTTCATAGCCAAGGATATGATTCTTTTTATTTGTTGAGCCTTTGAATTTGTACCATATGAATACCTACAAATTATTTCATTCACAGTTCACCATAAAGCTTTGTGCCAAAGCTATTTTGCATTTCTAAGCATTGCTTTCATTAGAGCAGTAAACAGCTTGGGTGTTGCAGACCTCAGAAATGGTCTTCTGCTTGCATCTGATTGTAATCTTTCCAACCAACTGATTTTTGCATTAGTAAAAAAGCCAGTTTTCTGAATCTAAATATCATTATTGTCCCAAAAATGAAATATTTTTTTTAGGACCAGAAACTGTCTCAGGTTTAAACACAACAATCAATGAAAGAATTGAAAATAATACTTAACCTTACCCAGTTTTTTATTGCATACATTTTTGCTAATTGATAATTTAAATATTTGCAGAACTATGCTATAATTTCCCATGCCTATTAACTTTGTTACCAAAAATAAATAAATTGATAGTATTATGTTAGACTTGGTTAAGATCACATAGATATTACTTACTGTTTATCCCACAAGAAGGCAACATGTAGCCTTAGGTCTCTTCACATGGATGTCTATATGAGGAGACAAATGTTGGGGGCAAATAGTGAAATGTGTATGACATTGTAATGCAAATATCATGACTTATTTGTATCAAGATTTCATACACAAATACATAAAGTCAACATTTGCATGATTGTGCCATCTCACATTTCTTGTCATTTTCACATTGCTCAGCTTTGTTTAAGACATTATTTCCACAGGCAGATTACATATCACACTTAAATTTTCCACCATTTCATGATAGGAAATATGTGAAAATTATAGCATAAACTTTAAACATTTCCCTTGCATCACTAAGCATTGTGAAAAATTCGCTTGGGACACAGTGCTATGAGCAGAGTACTTTTTTGCAATTCTTTCAAGCAGTTGCTCTCCTTATTCTCCAAAGTATCATTTTGGAATTGAATCTGCATAGTGGAAATGTAATAGTAATAGAACTTACACTGTGGAGCACAGTGCTCCACAGTGTTTTATGGCCCTTTCTAAGCGATTTACAGAGTCAGCATATTGCCCCCAACAATCTGAGTCCTCATTTTACCCACCTCAGGAGGATAGAGTCAACCTTAAGCCTGGTGAGATTCGAACTGCCAAATTGCAGGGAGCCGACAGGCAAAAGAAGTAGCCTGCAGTACAGCATTCTAACCACTGTGCCACTGGGGCTCTTAAATAGTAAGAGCGAGATTGTGTAATGACTGAAGTGGAGGAGAAGGAGTAGGAAAACTCAAGCCTGTTCTTTTCAAGTTATATATAAGGAGGGCCCACCTCTCATTACATTTCAAGTTTTCATTCTCACTTTACAGACTTACAAACATAGCGCAACTTTATATGTAAATCAGGAAGTACATTAAATAAATAGTGGTTCCTGTAATATGTGATGTATGAGCATCCTACTGAAGATCACATTGGAGAATATAAAGAGCCGATTAAATCAATATAATAATCTCACACAATTTTGGAGGGAATTAGCAAATCATCAAATGGACTTTTTTATTGGCAAACTAAAGGAATGTAATAAGAAGTTTTGTGGGCACTACAGATAGCAAATTAGTGTTGTGTATTGCATCTTGTACAGATAGTAGAAAGACAGAATATGAAATAAATCAGGATGTTTATGATCATGCTCTTTTGCTATAGATCTTATGTTTCTTCATAAAACAACTCTGGAAATAGGTTTGATGGCTCAGTGGTTAGTATGCAGTATTGCAGGCAAAGTCTGCCCACAGTCTGAAGTTCAGTCCTGACAGGTTAAACATTGACTCAGCCTTCAATCTTTCTGAGGTTAATAAAATGAGGACTCTGATTGTTGGAGGGTACATGTAGATTCTGTAAACTGTTTTGAGAGTGCTGTAAAGCACTATGGAACAGTACAAATGACTAAGTGCTGTTGCTATTTCAAATAGAGAATAATTGGTCAAAAATTAATTGTTTTTGTATACCTTTAAATACAATTCTGATGTAAGTATATTCATTTATTAAAATACTATTTGTAAAGTTTTCTTACACATATCAAAACCTTAGCAAGAGTTTGAATCAGGAAAAAGTATAGGTCATAATTCAATGCCTGGGGAGGGCGAAAATATCTTCCCCTGCCCCCCAGAGATCCTCTGGAGGCCAGAAAAGGCCTGTTTCCCAACTTCTGATGGGCTCAGTAGGCTTGTGTTTCACTCTCCCAAGGCTCCAAAGGCTTACCTGGATCCAGGGGATGGTAAAAACGTCCTCCTGCATCCTCCCGGAGGCTCTCTGGAAGCCAAAAACGCCCTCGCAGAACCTCTGCGTGAGCCAAAAAACCAGCTGGCCAGCACTCACATGCATGCTGGAGCTGAACTAGGGCAACAGCTCGTGTGCCAGCAGATATGGCTCTGTGTGCCACCTGTAGCACCTGTGCAATAGGTTTGCCATCACTGGTATAGGTAGTCCTCTCTTAATGATCACAACTGGGACTAGCAATGCTGTGGCAAACAATTGGCAAACAATGTAGTCATTAATTGAAACAGCACCAGGCTGTTTCAGTTAAGTCTGATGTTGCTGTACCAGGCTTACGATGTGAATTCCATTGCAGTTGTTTAAGCACAATAATCTACAGTAGTTAAGCATGTAATTGTATTTTTCCATAAAGTTGTTTTTTGAGTGCATTTGTAAGTTTGAACAATCACTAAACAGGGCAATCATTAAGCAAGGATAGCCATATTTGACTATTTAATGTACTTGAAAGACAAAATATTCCATTTTGCTAATTTATTGGTATAATAACCTGATAAAAATACTGAAGTAAAGGACAATAATTTTGAAGGAATATATTTGCATTCTGTTATTAATTAATTGAACATATTTAATTATCATCTTGTAGATATTAGGTCAGTACACAGCTATTAAAATAAACACAATAACATCACATCAGCTGGCTTTATAATTCAAGAAGAATACATTTTTACAATGTACAGTATACCTTTCCACCAAAAGACATAACCATATAGGTAAAGAAAATAAATTCATGATACAGATAAAATAAAATACTTATTTCTGGAGAAAGAGAGAGAAAAAGCAATGATTCCACCTAATAAAATAGGAATTCCAATGAGGTTTGTTATTAAATTGATTGTGCAATCTTTCTCAAAGGCTTGGATCCTTCCACTTCTCTCGACATAATGCACTTCAATTAGCCAAAATTGTTGGTCGGTAACTTCTTCTTTAAATTCTTATGAACTCATGTTTGTATGTATGTATGTATGTATGTATGTATTATTTGTTTGTTTGTTTATTTATTTATTTATTGGATTTCTATGCCGCCTCTCTCCGCAGACTATTGCCAGATAATAGTATCAAGTCACCTTGTCTTTTGTCAGCTTCTTTTTTGATTGCCCTTGCTTATTTCAAACATCAGAATTTTCTTCAGCCAACGTATTCAAGTTGTTTTAAAATACAGAATCTAAGTCGATGCAGTCATAAAATTCTGAAAGCATTGATCATCAGTTCAGCTTTTTATAATAAACAAAACAGGGGAATTCCTAAGATCTGAATCAGCTACAATATCAAAAACCCCTTCATCATCTTAATTAAAGATATAATCATTCATGACTATTACTGTTTACAAATAATGAAAGTTTGTGTAAGAAAGGATGTTCAACTTTGTAGTAAAATATTTAATGTCACTCATATCTTATCATTGCTTTGGTTATACAGTTATTTTTAGTTCATTGGGTTTATATTCCCTGTAACTAAATATAAATGTTCAGAAATAAATTGGTTTTTTAAGGAGGGGAAAAAATCTTTCTTTTTCCTATACTGCATGCTAATTTTCAGCAGTTATTTGCAAGAATTGTCTGCAAGGAATATAGTATGCTCCAAATAGATACACATGAAAGATTAGTAAATTAATAAATCTGCCCCTGAATTAGTCTACCTATTTGATTTTTAAATCATAAATCAGATTACATGCTGTGGACTAGAATCATGCCGAAAATTTAAAGAGACCTGTCTATAACCATGAGGTAGCCTAGATTATTCTCTCTTCCTAAACTATTAATAAAACCAATTAAATTTAAATGTAACAAATCCAATTAAATCTAATGAATTACTTGTACACCATACAGGATTAAATGATGTCATAATTTATCCATACACTGAATAATTTTAACAATTTTGTATGTGAGATATTTTCTGGACTATTTTAGGGGGAAAAAATTGGCACAGACTTTGGGACATATTGAACAGATTCGAAGAAATGTTTCTTTCTCTAATGAAGCCTAAACCAAAAACAAGTTTCGCTGTAGTAATGTCACATCTTACAATCTGATAGCTTCCTGCTAATAACTGCTGTTTATTTGTGTCTCTGTGTAACATAAAACAGCTTCACGATGTGAAAATGAAGACATTAAAAGTGCATGCTTCACGGAACTGCAAAATAATTGACTTGTCCATTTTTTTAAAAAAAGTTCAATCTGAAAGCCTAAATTAGGTTTACCAAATAATGGCATTTGTCACTTTCATGCCCTCACATATCATAGCACATTTAGCTGCAATCCGGAGGAGTCGGTCATTTAGGACTGCTTGCTGTTTCATTCATTCAAAATGCAGAAAGCAGTGTATGTCGAGGCCACAGTTCAAAAGCAGAAGGCTTTCAGTTTCAGCAAGTTGTCAGCGGTGCAATTCAGAAAGAGGGTAAAAGGACTTTTTCCCATTCTTCCCTTTAGTTTTACTAAAATTGTTGAGGTCATTGGTATAAGCTGATTTAAAATTTGGAAGTAAATAAGATATATGAGGACCCGGATTGTGGGGGCAATAGGCTGGCTCTGTTAAAAAAGTGCTATTGCTAACATGTTGTAAGCCACCCTGAGTCTAAGGAGAAGGGCGGCATAAAAATCGAATAAATAATAATAAATAATAATGTCATATCTGTCTTGGCTTATAAGCTAAGCAGGGTCAGGCCTGTCTGGTAGTTAAACAGAAGATTTGCAGGAACATCAGGTCAGTGGGCTATACTAGGAAGTTGGGGGGGGGGGGGGAAATCCAAGGAGAAGATCATAGCAAACCACCTCTACTGTATATTGTTGCCAAGAAGAGCGTATGGCTAATTCAAAAGTCAGCACTATCTCAAAGAAGATTTTAGACAGAAGCTAGAAGAAAGTCTTCAAGTTAAGTTTTCCTTGCAGTTGTATAGAAGAGATTTGCACTGTTTTCTTCAGAGATGTTTTTTAACTTTCCAGTCTAACTTATTTTTTAGTTCAATGGGTTTATATTGTCTTATATAAATATTCAGGGGAAATATATATTGTAAATATACACTGATAGGGAACTGCTGTAAAATGGAAACTACTTTTTCCCTTGTGTTTGTATTTTTGGTTGTGTCTTTGTTTGTTTTTGTTTTTAAAGATAAAAATAATAAAAATTATTTTAAAAAACAAATCTTCAGAAAATACATTGGTTTCTTAAGGAGAAAAGGTAATTCTTTCCTTCTCGAATATGTTAACTTCCAATGAAGTTATTTGCCTGGACAGCTTGCAAGGAATATAGCATGCTTCAAACAAGTACTTATGAAAGATTAATAAATGTCTACGTTCGTCCCTTTGTAAGTCTACCTACTTGGTTTTTGTGATAGCTCAAACTATGTGTTGCTGAGTAGAATCATGAGAAAAATAAGTTAATTATCTTCTAATACTATCTATGATTCAACCAAGCTCTGACCAGCTATTGCCTTTTGGTGAAGTCTTCTGTTACATTCTCAGACTGAAACACATAGGCTTCAGTCAGGTCCTCCATTCTAGAGGGAAAATACTGACTGCTGATTGGCTAGACTGTCTGGCAGCTCCCTATAAAAAGGCTGGCTGTCAGAGAGAGCCTTTGCTCAGTTGTAATAATTGTTGCTAAATAAATAGCTGTTGTTTTGAAGTCACTTGTATCTGCCTCTTCCATTCACCCTGTTTAGCACCTTCCAAACTGTTGTGATTCAGCCTGAGGTGCTCAGGGACCAGCTGTGTCTCTGCTGGCTCCATGCCCGGAGGAGGATGACAGCGCAGAGGAGGGGGCTGAACAGTCGGACGGGGGAGAGGAAAATCAGGAATGGGATGAAGGAGAACAGTATGAGAGCCCCCCGGGGGGGGCCTCTCCCCAGCCAGTAGATTGGAGTCATTAGGTGATGACGCACAAGCTGTCATTGACATGAGACAGCGACGTTCAGAGCAACAAAAGGAGCAGTTAAAGAGATATTTTCACCATTGAAGTAGAAACAGCTGGGTTTGGGTGTGGTACTCATCAGCAGGGTTTAAAAGGCAGGCAAGCCCTTTAAGCCATGTGGAGTGTTATCAGCTTGGCGTGGTGTTATCCTGTCTTGTTTCTCGGCGTCTCTGTTCCTGGCTTGTGGCCCAGCAGCTTTGGAAGATCCGTGGGAGGTATAGGTCTGCTATCTACAACTTTGGCTTGGCAGCAAGAATTCTGTATTGCTGCATGGACTTTTGGCCTTCGTGAATATATCTGAAGATACAGCATTTTCCTGTTTGTAAGGACATTTTCTGTTACCTGTGTTTTTCTTGGATTTTATAAAACTGCCTTTGCCTTTTACCAGTGTGTCTGGCTTCTCTTTTTGGGTTGGTATTGGCTTCTGGAGTGACCCAGACAGAACACAAACAGATACAACATTTGCATTAATGCATGCTTCATAAGTTAACCCAGTTAGTAACTAAGGCCTTCAAATATATCTTGTTGTTTCCCTCTATATGGCCTGAACAAGTGCCCATTATTTTCAACTATTGGCCTTGCTGGCTGTTGATCTTATGAGTTGAAGTTAATCTAATCTTGAAGAAATTCAATCAAAAATGATCATTGCAAGATATTAAATTTCATATTGTAAGAGAATTTGCACAGTTTCACATTCCTATGAAAATATATGAATAATTAATACATAGTATCACTCTTCCCAGAGATTGTGAACAAAGCAGATAAGGGTGTCCCTACGTATTATACAATTTATTAAATAAATTTTAATTTAATAAACAACCATAGATATGATTTTATGAAGTTATGTACAGGATAATAAATTAGAAAGTAATATTTATCTGATATGCTATTTTCTTTTGATGTACTAATTTAATGTAACTTTCCCACTAATGATGTGAGCAGGGTGTTTGTGTCTGCCACAAACTTCATAGATCAAAACTCCAGACATAACTTTGAGTACGTCCCTTAATATATATATTTTATAAACTATCTAGAAGTAAAAGGCAATATAAAGTTAAGTAAATCAACTGTGGTGTAAATACTTTAGTTGCAAATTTGAGCTGCAACTCTGTTTTATTCCATTTCTTTGAAACAGTGCCGTTGCTTCAAAATTAATAGAATTCAGTCTTACTTTAAATATGTATATTTCATAATTCAGGAAAATAAAAATGTTTAACCCTGCCAGCCTTCTGCAAGTACCTGTAGATTTGCTTTCTACATAACTCAGCGCTTTTCTGTCAAAGTCGATGTTTTATAAGCAAGCAAAATCCAGTTTTCTAAATCTTTGCTATGTTGGTTTTGATTCAATTCACTGTTTTGACTTTCTTTACTACCAAAATCTGTTGCAACCAATTAAAAACTGTAGTGCAGAAGTCTAGCGTATGAATTCTTAATGCCGCAAGGATTATTCCGTGCCTTCTGCAAGTTCTGAGAATTTTCAGTTTCCACTTTTATCCCAGAAAAGCTGAGGTACAGATCTGTTGTGTGTTGGTATAATGTGTACAGAAATGTATACAATTCTTATGACATCATTCTTGGGTGGCATGCCAAGCAAATAAGTATTACAGTGGGAAACATTGAACTTCATCTGTTAAAAAAAAGTCTGAAAAGGCAACTTCATTAAACTTATGGAGGGCTTTTTTTTTTTAGCAGTGAGGTAACAGAGCTTTATAGTGTTTTGCAAAGAGAGATGAGAAAGGGCAGGTTTTTCTTATCTTTTGTTATTGAAGTTGACCCTCAGTCTCCTTAGACCTTGGTGAGAGCTTAAGCAAGCTTAGATCAAGGAAGGATTTTGAAATTGAATTTATTCAGATTAGTAAACCCTTCCATGACAGGATTTAGTTTCAACAAGCTGTTGCCAAGTAGGAATATACAAAGCCCAGTGCATTTTGCTGGTGTACAATCAGCTTCTAAGAAGAAAGAAAGAAAGAAAGAAAGAAAGAAAGAAAGAATTCACATAAACAATCATTTAAGTGTTGTTTAAAACATGGTAAAGAAATGCTTCATAAGTTAAATGCTCACTTTTTTCTTTTTTAAAATAATACAGTAATTCATTTTTTGTGTACAAAAGTTATGCGACCAAATCAAATAAGAGAAAAATATAAATCAAACTAAAGTTAGAAAAGAGAATGGACATGTCAAAATTAACACTAAACACGGTCATTAATTAAGGTACATTTTCAGAGAATGAACAAATGCATGAAAATCATTTAGAAATTACATGCCTCCAAAATGATCTGTAATGTAAGAAATATAAATCCCTTATAAACCAATAAGCATTATTTCATGAAGGAATAAGCAAACATGAAAAACATTTCTTCATTCATTCCTGCATCCCTCGTTTCTTTTAAAAAAATTATCTATGTACTACTAAAGCACTTATTTCTGTAATATTTAACTGGGTGAACAATGAACTTTTCCAATGAGATATCTCAAATGGGCTAATTTACAGAATGCATCCAAACTCCTGTGGAATTGAAATTTGGAGAATTTTATAAAATTATAATATATAATTTTAAAAATTATATTTATTTATAGCTATTTATATTTATAGCTATTTATAAATAGCTATAATAATAATACAGTATATAACTTTATATTATATTATTATATAACTATAATAATAATAACAACAGCAATAACAACAACAATAACAACAGTAACAACAAAAACAGAGTTGGAAGGGTCCTTGGAGGTCTTCTAGTCCACCCCCCTGCTTAGGCAAGAAACCCTACACTACTTCAGATAGATGGTTATGCAACATCTACTTAAAAACTTCCAGTGTTGGGGCATTCACAATTTCTGGAGGCAAGCTGTTCCACTGATCAACCGTTCTGACTGTCAGGAAATGTCTCCTTAGTTCTAAGTTACTTCTTTCCTTGTTTAGTTTCCACCCATTGCTTCTTGTTCTACCCTCAGGTGTTTTGGAGAATAGGTTGACTCCTTCTTCTTTGAGGCAACCCCTGAGATACTGGAAGACTGCTATCATGTCTCCCCTGGTCCTTCTTTTCATTAAAGTAGCCATGACCAATTCCTGCAACTGTTCTTCATAAGTTTTAGCCTCCAGTCCCCTAATCATCTTTGTCGCTCTTCTCTGCACTTTTTCTAGAGTCTCAATATCCTTTTTGCATCATGGCGATCATAAAGCATTTTATGACATCATATAAAATATCATAAAACATTTTCTGAGGTCAACTGGTGATATTTAACTCTCCTATTTTGTTCAACATTGGCTACTTTCAAGTGAATATGCCTCTGAATATTTCCCTAAATTTTAAAGAACTTTTTCAGTACCTTAGCAGCTCTGTCACTGTTGAAAGCATTGAGAAGTCTGATATTGTCTCTAAAACAATGAATCAACATGTCATCTAGTAAACTATTAAAACTCTGTTTGATATATTGTAAGTTTCAATTGGGTAAAAGGTTGCATCATAGCCAACACCCTAGAGGACAGGCCCAAAATACAGAAAGATCTAGACAGATTAACACTATGGGCCCACACTAACAACATGATGTTCAATGTCGACAAAAGCAAAGTCCTTCACCTTGGTAAAAAAAAACACCTAGACACACATACAGCCTGGGAGAAACCCCGCTTAGCAGCAGTAACTGCGAAAGAGATCTTGGAGTATTAGTGGATAATCAACTAAACATGAGCCAGCAATGTGCAGAAGCGGCCAAAAAAGCCAACACCATCCTAAGCTGCATCAACAGAGGGATACACTCCAAGACCAGGGAAGTACTAATACCACTCTACTACACCCTGGTCAGATCACATCTGGAGTATTGCATCCAGTTCTGGTCACCACACTTCAAAAGAGACATTGAAACTCTGGAGAAGGTGCAGAAAAGAGCAACCAAAATGATTAGGGGATTAGAAACCAAGACTTACAAAGAGAGATTGTGGGAACTGGGCATGGATAGCCTAGAGAAAAGGAGGGCCAGAGGGGACATGATAGCTGTATACAGGTATATGAGGGGTTGCCACAGAGAGGAGGGGGTCACTCTATTCTCCAGAGCACCAGAGGGCCAGACGAGGAACAACGGCTGGAAGCTGACCAAGGAGAGATTCAACCTAGAAGTAAGGAAGAACTTCCTGACGGTCAGAGCGATCAACCATTGGAACAACCTGCCTGCGGAGGTTGTGAACTCCCCAACTCTGGACACTTTCAAGAGGAGATTGGACTGCCACTTGGCTGGAGTGCTATAGGATTCCTGCTCAGGCAGGGGGTTGGACTTGATGACCTGCATGGTCCCTTTCAACTCTAACAATAAATAGATAGATAGATAGATAGATAGATAGATAGATAGATAGATAGATAGATAGATAGATAGATAGATAAATAAATAAATAAAATAAACAACACTTTGTCAACAAAAGTACTACTTCAAATGGGATTAACATATAGAGTGCTGAGACACATTACTGCCAAGAGAATTAAATTTGGGGTTTTGTTTTGTTGCCACTTCTATACTGCTTTGCTGCTGCTGTTCATTGCCACTGCTAAACTGCTGCAGTGAGACTTTGTTACATACTGTATATGATGTTAATTTTCAGCATTCCCTTCTCACAAGTCAGTGGGAAACCCAGAACCGATAAGTACTGGCAGTCTTTACCACCTTCCCACTAGCAAAGTATTTGTTGTGGAAAGCTTGCTGTGAGAAGCAGAAATTGTGCACCCTTTGCCAGTCCTTCTGTGCTTCCACCATGCCAGCCAATTGTGCAATTGTTGCAGAAATTTGGAAGTCACTCCCAATTATTTTCTGCCTATCCATGGTAATTCTGTTTCTCTATTTAGATAAGGAACTACCTCTGAAACAATGACTCATTGGGTCATGCGTTATCTAGTTATCTTTAAAAAGACAAGGAGAAAAATATAAAATTGGAATTATTATTATTATTATTATTATTATTATTATTATTATTATTATTATTATTATTATTATAGAAACATAGAAGTCTGACGGCAGAAAAAGACCTCATGGTCCATCTAGTTTGCCCTTATACTATTTTCTGTATTTTATCTTAGGATGGATATATGTTTATCCCAGGCATGTTTAAATTCAGTTACTGTGGATTTATCTACCACGTCTGCTGGAAGTTTGTTCCAAGGATCTACTACTCTTTCAGTAAAATAATATTTTCTCATGTTGCTTTTGATCTTTCCCCCAACTAACTTCAGATTGTGTCCCCTTGTTCTTGTGTTCACTTTCCTATTAAAAACACTTCCCTCCTGGACCTTATTTAACCCTTTAATATATTTAAATGTTTCGATCATGTCCCCCCCTTTTCCTTCTGTCCTCCAGACTATACAGATTGAGTTCATTAAGTCTTTCCTGATACGTTTTATGCTTAAGACCTTCCACCATTCTTGTAGCCCGTCTTTGGACCCGTTCAATTTTGTCAATATCTTTTTCTAGGTGAGGTCTCCAGAACTGAACACAGTATTCCAAATGTGGTCTCACCAGCATTATTATTATTATTTCAGTACAACATAGCAAACGAGATCACTATGCTGGATTTCGTATTTCATCATCAGTCGGGCTCTTCCCAAGCACCTAGGACTGCGTGATGTAGCATCGAATTATGTTTGCCGATCCCAGTAAAGCGGCCTTTTGCAATTGACAGATGGAGATTTGGTCAATTCAGATGGTTTTCAAATGTCCGCTGAGATCCTTTGGTACTGTGCCCAGCGTGCCATGTACCACTGGGACCACTTTCACTGGCTTATGCCAGAGTCGTTGCACCTCGATTTTTAGATCTTCGTATTTCACTAATTTCTCTAGCTGCTTCTCCTCAATTCTGCTGTCTCCTGGGATTGCGATGTCGATGATCCATACTTTCTTTTTCTCCACGATCACAATGTCTGGTGTGTTATGCTTCAGAATTCGGTCAGTCGGAAGTCGGAAGTCCCACAGTAGTTTTGCTTGCTCATTTTCAACCACTTTTTCGGGCTTATGATCCCACCAGTTCTTTGCCACTGATAAATGGTAGTTCCGGCACAAGTTCCAGTGGATCATCTGTGCCACAGCATCATGTCTATGCTTGTAGTCAGTCTGTGCGATCTTTTTGCAGCAGCTGTGTATGTGATCGATGGTTTCATCTGTTTCTTTACAGAGTCTGCACTTGGGATCATCTGTTGTTTTTTTCAATTCTGGCTTTGACAGCATTTGTTCTAATGGCCTGTTCTTGTGCCACCAGTATTAGTCCTTCTGTATCCTTTTTGAGTGTTCCACTTGTAATTATTATTATTATTATTATTATTATTATTTATTATTATTAATTAGATTTGTATGCCGCCCCTCTGTGCAGACCCGGAGTGACTTTTTTCCTTTAGGGTTGTTGGACAAAAAAATTGAATCAAGATGTGAAACTTTGGCTATCTTAGATGATGACAGTAAGAAATTTTAATAAGTGCAAATATAAAAATATTAAAAATATATGGATTTTGCTGAGATGCATTGTTAACTTTCCTTTTAAAAAAAGCTTTTATCTACTTTTGTTTCCTATTTGGAAATTGCTTCATACTTCATGCTTGAAATTGAAGAAAAAAATGAAGTTGGTTTGAAGATTGGCTAATTGTGTAATTATAAAATGGCTTGTACTAACTAAATGTAATAGTTAAAAATGGATGCTGTAATTGTAGTTAATATTTTACTGTAAATAATTTGAAATCAAATAGTTTTTTCTTTTACTTTTCATCTCCTTTTTCTAAATCTTTATTTTCATTGTATTTTATATTGTTAATAAACCTTAATAAAACCTAAAGAAAAAAAGAGACAAGTGAAAAACATTGTCTTCAGTTGGAGATAGTGAAAGAAAATACCTCTGAAAATGATGTGCCCTTATTTCATCCATTAAACTGGAGAATTCTATAGGCAATTCATACATTGAGATCCTAGTTTACAATAATAAAGTGGACCTGCATTTCAGAGGACTGACAGAAACATACTAGTTGAACCAATTATCAAAAAGAAAGAAAGAAAAATGCCACTTCTCCAATTCAAATAGCTACCGGTAATTAGAAGTGATGTTTGTTTTCTAACATGCCTTTCTAATCCTATCCAGGGAGCCAAACAAGAAAGAAGTAGCAAAGATTTGGAAGAGGTTGAGAAGCCAGCCCCTGCTGGATAGATGTTTGTATGTATCTATTTTCAGGCCATTTATGAATCTTTTCCCTTGTTTTGTAGCCTTTTTTAAATGCAGCCTATAGTTCAAAGAAAAGCATTGGGAATTGGGTGGCTTCCAAATGTCTTGGATAAATAAATTAAGCATCAGGGGAGAAGTGAGGTGAATTCCTACCGGAAGGTAGTGACTTAAAAAGCTGACCTCACCGTTTTTATTTAATAGGATAAGGGAATATGGTATATGTTTCCTAATAAAGCTGCTGGGATTCTTTAAAGGCAAAAGACCTGTATGTTATTGTGGCAGCTGTACTGATAAGATATAGAGACATGGGGACAATGAAGATGATTGAAATAGGCAAAGTGGGCTACAAACTGTTTTAACTTCTGAGAAAGACGGTAACATTTGATAGCAACTCAGGAATATTCTATCTTGATTCACTGAAGAGGAGGAGGTATTACACCATCAAATGTGCAACATTCTGTTTATTATAGGCAATCTCAATAAAAGTTTTCTCCTTCCTGTGCGGTTGATTTACTGATCTGATCTACCTATTGAGGTTGATTTAACATGCCACTAATGAAATCGTATTAGTCCACAATCAAGGTTGACTCAGCCTTCCATCCTTCTGAGGTGGGTAAAATGAGGACCCAAATTGTTAGGGACAATAAGCTGACTCTGCAAACCGCTTAGAGAGGGCTGTAAAAGCATTATAAAGTGGTATATAAGTCTAAGTGCTATTGCTATTATAGCTCTAAACCAGTGATGAAATCTACTTACCTTCCCTACCAGTTCAGAAACGTGCCATATCATATGCGCTTTTTTATCCTTTGCACATGTGCAGAAGGCATTACGCATGTGCAGAGGGTTAAAAAAAGAAAATGGTGCCATATGGGTGAGTGGGCGGAGCCTCCGCTGCGACCACTACTAGTTCTCCGAGCCACTGCCCACTGCCACTACCGGTACATCCAAAATGGTAGCATTGGAAGTGATGTGCCGGTGTCTGGAGGCTGTTGGGGCCTGAATGGGTGCCAACAGACTTAAACCCAACCCTGATAAGACAGAGTGGCTGTGGGTTTTGCCTCCCAAGGACAATCCCCCTGGGGGGGGAATTATTGATCCCCTCAGAGAGGGTCCGCAACTTGGGCGTCCTCCTTGATCCACAGCTCACATTAGAGAACCATCTTTCAGCTGTGGCGAGGGGGGCGTTTGCCCAGGTTCGCCTGGTGCACCAGTTGCTGCCCTATTTGGACCGGGACTCACTGCTCACAGTCACTCATGCCCTCATCACCTCGAGGTTCGACTACTGTAATGCTCTCTACATGGGGCTACCTTTAAAAAGTATTCGGAAACTTCAGATCGTGCAGAATGCAGCTGCGAGAGTAGTCATGGGCTTCCCTAGGTATGCCCATGTTACTCCAACACTCCGCAGTCTGCTTTGGTTGCCGATCAATTTCCGGTCACAATTCAAAGTGTTGGTTATGACCTTTAAAGCCCTTCATGGCATTGGACCAGAATATCTCCGAGACTGCCTCCTGCCGCACGAATCCCAGCGACCGATTAGGTCCCACAGAGTGGGCCTTCTCCGGGTCCCGTCAACTAAACAATGTCAGTTGGCGGGCCCCAGGGAAGAGCCTTCTCTGTGGCAGCCCCGACTCTCTGGAACCAGCTCCCCCCAGAGATTAGAACTGCCCCTGCCCCTACCCTCCTTGCCTTTCGTAAACTCCTTAAAACCCACCTTTGTCGTCAGGCATGGGGGAACTGAAATATCTCTCCTGGGCCTATACAATTTATGTATGGTATGCTTGTATGTATGTCTGCTTAATAATGGGGTTTTTTAAATATCTTAAATTGTAAATTATTAGATTTGTTATGAACTGTTTTTATTGTGTTGTGAGCCGCCCCGAGTCTACGGAAAGGGGCAGCATACAAATCTAATAAACATAAACATAAACATTTCACCCCTGCTCTAAACAAATAGAAACCTTTTTCCCCTTGAGGGATGACAAGGTGATGTGAGCTATGGCAATTTAAAGTATCAATCATGATTATCCCTTTTACCAATAGCCAGACTTTTTGCTCTATAGTAGCCAATATCAACTACTTTTAAGCTATCGTTCATGGTACTGAAGTCACAGTGTTCTCCAGACAGGTTGGCATTTCCAATCAACATAAAGGCCAAATAGCAATATTTTATTGGAGTTAGAGTTCAATCCATATTGAATGACATAAGCATGAAGAAGGTGGTTTTGGACCACTCACATTTCCTACAACATTATTTTCGATACACTGTTCAGTTATATTGCTTTTATATTTCAAATACAATTGTTTATATTTATACTCTTAAGATTGTAGGAATCAAAATATAAATACTTTAAGTAACTAGAGTAACCAGGATTTATATTTTTAAAACATATTTCTGAGTGTAAAAAGCCCATCAAGCAAAATTATTTTTTAAAAACAATGCTTGTGGTTTAAAAAGCAATTGGATTATATTATGGTCTGCAGATGCAACATAAATGATTTTAGAAAACAGAGACCAAAATTAAGCCTGGCTATAATATGTGGCATTATAACATACATATTTACGTAGTACATTTAGATAGTAATAGGAAACAATATCTAAATGTTTTCAGTAGGTAGAATTGGGAAGTTTATTATTTTAAATATATATTTCTGCCTGTATTTAGTATTTTCCATCCATGTACAGTATATGCAGCTGCCACTTTTTTAAAGCCAGTCAAGCAAAATTATTTTAAAAAGAAAACAATAATTTTAGTGTACTTGGATGAAATATTATGATCTACAACTGGAACAGAAATAGATTTAGGAAACCCAAACTATCTCTCTTACTGGGTGGCATTATAATATTAATAAATTTACAGTATTAAATTGTTTTCACAAAGTTTAACAACTGCTATAGCAAAATCAGAACAGTTTCCTGCCCCCTCATGTTTTTGCTCTGAAGGATTCATTGGTTTAGGGATAAATAAATAAAACTTTCTTACTTCAAACATCTGAATTTTGCTTATAGATTTAGAAATGCACTGTTATTCATGGGACAACTTTTAAGCAGACCAAACTGAAACCAGAAAATTATACTGCCAATATAATTATTGTGAAAATATTATTAATTTTGGAAGTTTCTTTTATAGAGAAGAAAGTGACACAAACTACCCCTTAACAGAGGTTGCAAGACCCCTCCCTCCCTCCCTTCCTTTTGCAGGGTATCCATAAGCAAAGATTGCCATGCCCATTGCAATTCTTATTTTATATACATACTTGACTAAAATTCCATTGTCCTGGACATTAGGCCTGTTTCTTCCAAGAAAGGCTGCTTGTTGTATGTCTGCTATCCTAAATGGTCTTTTTGTGACCTTAGTCTGTAACCTCCAACAACTGAAACAGGACGTTTTATCTTCTAATGACTTGAGGAGGGGAATGAGCATTACCCATGCAGTGCACCAAGCCATACAAACTTCCTTGTGACCGTATTTAAAGAAACAGACACAAAGAAATAGTCATTGCCATTATAATAGGGGAAATCTACTATGCATTTCCAAGGAATTGCATTTTGGGGAGAATTACAGAATAATTACACATATGCTTAGATCATGAGCATTCAATGAAGCGAACACTATTTTGGGGATTTAAGATGTTGGTGTTGTGGTCGTCTCTAAGAAACCAGGATAATTCAGACATTCAAATGCAAAAATGCACCATTTGGAGAGTGTAATGCGGTCTGTTCTGGTCAGTGTTACAAATTCGGAAAGGATTCCCTAGCTGCAGACATTAGCTACTTAATACCTAAATCTGTTTCTAAATGTAAAGCACAGAACAAAAGTACTTTGCATTAATGAAACATATCCTAATGCTGGTGTGGTGACATATTTCATTAATGTGTCATTCTGGACACAAAATAAATATCATTGTCATATAGCTTGATTAAAAAATATATGAATATGAACAGTAGGTTTTAACAAAATAAATTAAGTACAGAATAAAATCAAAGAATATTAAATCAATATTATATACAGATATTGGCGTTATATTAGCATTAAAGTCACTATATTTATATTATATTAATTATACAACAGACTATAATTTGTCTCAAGTATATGAGCCAAGGTGGCACAGCAGGTAGAGAGCAGTACTGCAGGCCATTAAGGCTGACTGTAGATCTGTAGGTCAGTGGTTCAAATCTCATCACCGGCTCAAAGTTGACTCAGCCTTCCATCCTTCCGAGGTGGGTAAAATGAGGACCCGGATTGTGGGGATCATATGCTGGCTCTGTTAAAAAGTGCTACTGCTAACATGTTGTAAGCCGCCCTGAGTCTAAGGAGAAGGGCGGCATTTTTTTAAAAAAAATCGAATAAATAAATAAATAATTTAGTACTTGCTTTTTTCCATTAACAAATTAATTTCATATATACTTCAATGATTTACCATGCAGGCTATATTGCCCCTCCCCAAATTGTAAAGTCTAGATCTTATTTATTACATACTTCAAAATATTTTTAAAAGTAAAAATAATAAACAAATTAACATTATTAAAACAACTATAAAGCAAAACTAAACTATCTATATCTTTTTAAAATCTTAACGCATATTTTATCATTGTATATAAGATGCTATTTCTTACCTGGCCTGCAGCTGTCAAGACTAGAATTATTGGAACATACTGGTTCATTAATATTAGTGCTTAAATTTGTCTCGAGCTGTGCTGACCTTTATGTTTAGACAATATAGATATAACTTTCTCAATGTAGGCTTCAAGTGCATAAAGTGCTTTTAAAAAGAGCAAACTTGGGCTACTACGATACAATTATGGTAATTTTGATATGAAATAGGGTGAAGATGATGCAGATTGCTAACATGGAAACAATCCAACAAATATTTTATGGGTATCTGCTCTTCCCTTCTTTATGGGAATATTACTCCAAAGAAGAAATAGAACCTGACTTCTTTCTACAAGAAGAAGTACATCTACACGATACTTAGCTTACTTGCTGGCCTAGCTGATGTGCTGTTTTGGGGATTGAGAAGAGGAGGGCGGATATTGAGAGAATGAGAGCAGTATTTTTAATATGGGTATTTCACTTGGGGGTAGAAGTAGTGGCAAAGTGAGAATTCCTCATCTAAGGATGTGTTTGTTTACAATAGAGAGGTTGTGGAATAAGAATAAATGTCATTTACTACCTCCTGCTGTTTGCAGAAGCTACCAATGGTGCAATTACTTTATTTAAGACTCTACATAGAATGTTCTTATGTTTCTACCTTCACACATTTATTCATATATTATATGTTACTTCATTTGTCCAAATCTGCTACGCCACATTTGGACAACTTGCATGAAATCCATTATTAATGCTTTTGAATTGTAAATGGAATCTTCTGTACTTTTCTTCCACATTTAAAAAAAAACATTGCTTTTGAAAAATTCTACTTGACATCTATTATGAGAACATGACACACAACATGTGCTCTCTTGTCTGTCCTGCAGAGGGCTCCAAATGCAAAGACAGTCAGCCGATTGTTCCCCCTATGATGATGCTTTGGCTATATTACCTGAACTATTTAAAGAGGAGAACAGTTATATGTCACAACTTTTGCAGATTTTTTTAAGATTGGAATCCTGAAATACTTGATAATAAATACATTTGTTCATACACAGCTGTCTTTGCTTCTAAATAAATATGTATTGGATATATGATGTAATTGTGGAGTTAGTGTAATAAAAATCATAAGATATAAGTGGGGATGCAACAGAGTTGCAAGGCATAAAATGTATCTACTGTTGAATTTCTGTCACGGAGAGATTATGAGGGTTTCACTCAATAGAATACAGTGTTCCCTTGATTTTCGCGGGTTCAAACTTCGCGAATAACTTATACCATGGTTTTTCAAAAAATATTAATTAAAAAATACTTCACACGTTTTTTTCTATACCACGGTTTTCCCACCCAAACTAATACTTTTTGAAAATAAATACCAAAAACAATAATTATTGTTAATAAATAATTATGTTTATAAATATCAGGATCACTAAGTGTCTTATTCAATGGTGAGTACCAGTAATAATGGTGAATAAATGGTTGTTAAGGGAATGGGAAATGGTAATTTAGGGGTTTAAAGTTTTAAGGGACAGCTTGTGATACTGTCCATAGCCAAAAATGGTGTATTTACTTCCGCATCTCTACTTCGCGGAAATTCAACTTTCGCGGGTGGTCTCAGAATGCATCCCCCACGAAAATTGAGGGAACACTGTATGGTGTAAAAGTATATTCTTGCTTGAAACACTGTTTAAAAAACCAATCATACATGAATAGGTTGTTAGAATACCAAGTAATGACTTAAAGTTGCTGGATAAATAACAGCTTCAATTTTTGCTTTGTTTACCTGACAATCATGACTGGGTCTGGGAATCAGGACTCATTTTTCTACAGTGCATTGGATTAGAATGCACAACACAGTGTAGCTACATGGTATGAGAAAATAAAATTGCACAAACTTCACAGACACAACTAGATGAGTCTTCAATAGAGGCACATCAATAGTGAAGCACCTTTTTTTAAATTTACTCACTCTTACTTGGATTCTTACACTCATGTTCTCTCTCCCTGCACATAATGTATAACACTGGACTATTATAATTTGTATCATTTGTACATAGAGGGCTGAAAGTAGGCAATGGCAAAAATATTGTTACCAAGAAAGCAACCTGGAAGTATGGGTTTATGTAGCAATCCAGAATTTGGCTTTGCTTAATATGTGCCATCTACATAGAAGAGGATTCTTGAAATACAGTTTTGAATAAAATATTTTTTCCTAGTGGTAAGTCAAAACAAAAAAGGGAAAGGGGTTAAAAGAAATAAAGTGTATTCGCGTTTGTTAGCAATTAAATTTGCATATTAAATATATTATATACCGAAACTTGCTTGGGCTGCTGAAAAAAAGACTTGCACAGCCTATTATGGATAGGTATTGTAGATGGATTCTTCTGCCTATTTCTTTATAATGTAGTGTTTCTCAAATAGTGGGGCGGGGGGCCCTGGGGGGACCAGAGCGATGCCAGGGGGGCACGTGACCCCAGGGAACCTGCTCTTTTTTTGCTACAAAGAGTAGGGTTTTTTTGCTCCAAAAAACCCACACAGCACATAGTAGAAGATAGGAAATGCAAATCACAAATCCTTAAGAGACACCATAGAAAAATATTTAACAGGGATTAAAAGAAAGGAGGAGAGAGATGGAGACAATGAGACAAAAGTAAGTCTCCTGAAAGCTAAGATAAGGAAATATGACAAAGCGTATGCAGTGCTTGGCTTCACTGTGACTAGGGGAGGAGACGAGGAAACACCAGTATGTTTACTGTGTCTTAAAATGTTGGCAGTGGACAGCATGAAGCCAAATAAATTAAGGTGTCACACATTATACACCAATCCCCTTGATAAGCCACTTGAATTTTTTCAGCAAAAGCATCCTGGCGGAGAGTTCGGGGGCACGTGAAATGTTTATTTCTTCCTAGTGAGACATAACAGAAAATAATTGAGAAACACTGCTATAATGTAAGGGAATCAGTAATTCTTTGGTTTATTTCCATCTAGATTTTGCCCAAAGGAGCATTAGTCCTCAAGCCATGTTATAATCATAATGTACTCACACAAGTTCTCACACTTGTCTTGGGACCAATCTTTAGCCTGGAACTCAATCCAGTTCTGCAAATCATCATATCCTAATGTTTTCTCTGACTTTTCCCAAAAGTTTGTCTTCTACTTGTACAGAAGGAAATGTTATTTTCTAGTTTAATCAATCTCTAAAAAATTCTCTGTTGTTATATGAAATTTCATGAGATTTTGGGTTTTTTTAATTGAAAAAGGTTAATTTTATTTAAAAAAAAAACATTTCTAAGACATACTGTTGGTGCATGAATATCTAGAGGTACAAATGAACCAGTTGCTACCAGCATTCTCTCATCTGGACTGGCTAGGACAGCGTGGATCAAGAAAGACCTCCACAAGGGAACAGCACTGGCCAACTATTAGCCAATAATCTGCCTCCCCACAATGTGGAAAGTGCTATTATGCATCATAACTGCCAAGCTATGGGACCATATGGGCTAGTATATAATCACAGCTCGAAAGGGCATTGGGAAAACACCAGAGGCTCAAACCACCAATTGCTCATAGATAGAACAGTTGCCCAAGACTCAACAAAACAACTTGAGCACAGCCTGGATTAAATACACAAAAGTCTGTGCCTCACTATAAATGGATAGAATGATTGGAAACTAATCAAGGAGAGGAGCAGTCTACAATTAAGGAGAAGCTTCCTAACAGATGGAAAAGCTTGCTTTCAGAAGTGGTGGTGCTTCATCATTGGGGCTTTTAAAGAAGAGACTGGATGACCACTTGTCTCAAATGGTATAGGACAGTGATGGCGAACCTATTTTTCATCAGGTGCCGAAAGAACATAAGTGTGCGCTATCATGCATGCACGAGTACCCACACCCATAATTAAATGCCTGGGGAGGATGAAAACAGCTCCCCCCATCCCTGGAGGCCAGAAATGGCCTGTTTCCCAACTTCTGGTGGGGCCAGTAGGCTCATGTTTCACCCTCCCCAGGCTCCAAAAGCTTCAATGGAGCCTGGGGAGGGTAAAAATGCCCACCCCCATCCCCCTGGAGGCTCTCTAGAAGCCAAAAATGCCCTCTCAGAGCTCCTGTGTAAGACAAAAACCACCTGGCTGGCACACGTGTGCACGTTGGAGCTGAGCTAGGGCAACAGCTCATGTGCAAGCAGATATGGTTTTGTGTGCCAGCTGTGGCACCCATCACTGGTATAGGGTATCCTGCTTAAGCAGAAGGTTGGATTAGAAGACCTCCAAAGTTTCTTCCAACTCTATTCTGATTGGTTTATTGATTAGATCTGTGAATGCCTGGCATTATACAAGGTCAATGGGACCCTAAGGATCTTCCTCAAAAATTCAACTGGACTGCAGAAGACAATTCTGGAAGTCAACTCAAAACAGTTCAAATAAGTGTTAATCAAGTACAGCATATACCAAGGTGATATACAGTGATCCCTCGTTTTTCATGGGGGATGCGTTCCAAGACCACCCGTGAAAATGAATTTCCATGAAGAAGAGGAAAGATATTTTTTAATGTATTTAACGAGTACTTGGACTTTTAAAACCCACAGTCATTCTATAATGTTTCTCAGCTGGAACTACATGTGATATTCTACCAGTTTCTTTAATAGAGTACAGTAGTACTCTATGGATTTTTAATGGATTTAAATTTTTTAATGGATTTAATGATTTGAAAACCCATGAAGTAGAAAACCCGCAAAAGATGAACCTCGAAGTAGCAAGGGATTACTGTACTGTCCCTGCTGCTATTCTGATCTAGAGAGAGACCAAGTAGATCACACAGAGACCAAGTAGATCATACAGAGTTGGCCTTCTCCAGGTCCCGTCGACTAAACAATGCAGGTTGGTGGGCCCGCAGAGGAGGGCCTTCTCTGTGGCTGCCTCGGCCCTATGGAACCAACTACCCCACAATGTCCATACAGTGCCAGCCCTACTAGCCTTCCGAAAAGCCATGAAGACTTGGCTTTGCCGGCAGGCCTAGTGGCCGTGAATGTTAACACCTAGGCACAGCCAAATGGTGATTGATTGGTATGTATGCATGTTTGATTGGCTGATTCGTTAGGGTTTTTATAATTGGGGCTTTTACTATTTTTATTATTTATATTTGACTTCTGCATCTTTGAATTGTATTATTCACTGTTGTAAGCTGCCCTGAGTCCTGGGATTGTACGGCATAGAAGTCTAATAAATTAAATTAAATTAAACTCACTGATCCACCTAATACAGATCTACAGGGATGACATTGGGATGTAATTTGGACTGGAGAAGTGTGGCCAGCCTTCTGCCGTACGAATCCCAGCGCCGATTAGGTCCCACAGAGTTGGCCTTCTCTGGGTCCCGTCGACGAAAAAATGCCGTCTGGTGGGACCCAGGGGAAGAGCCTTCTCTGTGGCAGCCCCAGCCATCTGGAATCAGCTCCCCCCGGATATTAGGACTGCCTCCACCCTCCTTGCCTTTCGCAAACTTTTGAAAATTCATCTATGTCGCCAGGCATGGAGGAATTGATATATCCTTAGCTGTATGGTGTGTTTGGGTTGTATGACTGTTTTTAATACGGGTTTTTAAAAACTGTTTTAATATTGGATTTGTAAATGATGTTTTACTTGTTGTGAGCCGCTCCGAGTCCTCAGAGAGGGGCAGCATACAAATCTAATAAAATAATAATAATAATAATAATAATAATAATAATGAGAGGGAAGTAGTTTAAACTGGTGGGTGGAACACCAATAGGGCCACATAACAGACATACAAACTACCTACTGTACAAATACCTCCCACAGTCTCATGAGAATCATGATGAGGGAAGGAAGTCAATAACATCCAAGAGCTACCAAAGGATAAGTTCTGAAGAGAGAGCTCAGTGGGAAGAACAAGAGCCATACCATTGACATGTACTGTATACCCTGCCAGTCCTCAGATTCCTTGCCAGTATAGTCAGCTGAACAAAACATGACATAGAAGCTACTACTGTGAAGGCCTGGAAGTGCCTCACAATGTATAGCAGTTTGCAATCCAAGTCCAGAGACAGTACTGTACACCGGTCAGAAAGAGGATGGTGGAGTGAGTGCCAAAGCCCCTGTCCTGGATGAAACACGGAGTATCCAGGAGTATATCAGTAAAATGTCACCCAAAGATGAGCTACTGAGAAAATGCCTGAGGCAACAGACATGGGAGAATGATCAAGCAAGATAATAACTGCATGGCATATATCATTGACAGCTAAGACGGCAGACATTGGGAAATCACGGCTGGAAAAAAATTGGACTAAAAGAAGTACTGAGGCAGTGATCAAAGCAATACAAGAATATACATTAAGCACCGGAGTTATGTAGTAGCAAGGTTCGACCTCACTAGAGAGGTCCCAAAGTTCAGACTGTTCGGATAAGCCTCAAAGACAGTCCAACACATAGTGGCAAGGTTAAGATGAAGGCAGCAAAATCACACAACGAATAGAAGAACCAAGTAGTTGGCATTGTGTACAGGAACATTGCACAGTGTAAATGGGAGATTCCACAGAAGGTCACAGAGAATAATAGAGCTAAATATCTATGGGATTTCCAGATCCAAACACAGTCTCTCCCAATGGTACTCACAGGACAAGTAGACCATGGCTAATGTGTTTTTAGGGTCACGGCATTTGCAAAAATGTATTTCTTAATTTTCTTTCCTACTGCTTTGGAAACTTAGCGGGAAAAACCTACTTGTAGGCTATCATTCTCTAGGGTCAAAGCATCAACAGTGTAATTGTTAGTGTTTTTAATGGCATTATTGGAACTATCTATGCTGGAGACCTCTTTCAGAGCATTCAAAAGTTCTTTGTGCAATTCCCATCATGTCAGAGAGTTGCTTTGGCCCTTCAGTTCCCAAACCTCTTTAAAGGGAGTAAAATTAGTTTCATTTAATAGGAGATGTTAAAAGACATTCCCAGTGAACCTGGAGGAAAAGGGGAATAGGAAAATCCAACTTATGCCCTCTCTGACAGAAATCATTCCAGTTTGACCACCTGATGGGCTCTTGAGGTTAATTAGAAAATCCCCATCAAGACCTCAGAGGCCAATATCAGCTGTCAAAATCCCACATTCCCCCTCTTTCAAGTGCAAAATAACCTGTGTCTGAAGATGTGCTGGAGTATAAAAGGGCACACCACCACCACTGTGGGCTCTGACTTAGCTCTATTCATAGCCACACTACTATGAATACAGCAAAAACTCAAACGAAAGTTTTAATCTCCCCCACTGCATTCATTCCAAAGAGAAAAGAGTTTCCCTTTTAATAATTTCTCCCCTTAAATCTTTTGTGTTAGTCTGCTTTGGTGTGTGGGGGAGATGAGGTTTTACTCTGACCCAACTAGAGGGGGAGGATTTTTTTATTTCTTTCCTTTTTCTTTTCCCTTTTTTTTTTGCAGGGGGGTGCATGTAAAGGGAGTATGGAAATTACTGAACCTAAAACTTTTATGCTTGAATCAGAGGAAAGATAACTAAACCAAGGGAGCTTAAATGCAAAAAAGCTTCAAAATTAGAAGAAAAAGGGAATGTTGTGATTAATTTACCCATTTCTGCTTGTCCCCCATTATATGACATGCATTATATAATTTGGCAACACTTTAGGTGATGTGAAACATATAATGCTGAAATTTATATTTGAGAGAAATGGCAAATATACAATTTTCTGAAAAGAGACAGAACTTGTATCTCATTCTGCAGATGTCACTCTACATTTTATATACAGAAATGGATTAATTTTGAAAAAGTTAAGTTTACTCTAATGCAAAACAAAAAACAAACAAATTTCGAGCTGTCCACACTGCAAACTTTTGACGCCATTTTACAATCTTATCACTGACCTTGACATTCCTATGAAAAAAGATAATGTCCAGATACATAAAATTGACTCATTATGTTCAACAGAAAAGTTACAAGCATTAATCAAAATACCTAACTTCATTGAAATAGCCAGTGTTCAATCTTCTAGTTATTTGTTATTGCATTTAAAATAAAAAAACCCAAAAGAACAAAACACCATAGTACATACATTGTTAAAAATGCATTAAAAGTATTTTAAAAGCAAAAAATAAAATAAAATCAGAGAAAACGAGATAATTATCCAATGATAACATTATGCAAATATAGCCAACCCTACATCTTAATGATTGCAGAAATTCCTTCTGCTTGAAATCTGACTCTGACAAAATTAGATCCAGACTTACCGTATTTTTCAGAGTATAAGATGCACCTTAATTTGGGAGGAGAAAAATAGAGAAAGAATCAGCTTACCAGATATTCATCTGACTGGCATCCTTAGTCTGGTCAGTTTCAGCACATTATTCTATCTTCTGATTAGGGCTTTACAAAAACCTTATTTGGAGAGAGTAACATTGAAAGAGCTTGCAAGCCAGTAAGAGCTGGGAACATTGTTAGAAATTGGTAAGGGCTGGAAAGAAAAATTCTGAGCAAGTAGAGCAATGAAAAAAAAACTGCAAAGACTTAGGGCTTGGAAAATATTATTCACAAAGAGTAATACTGAAAGAGCTTGCAAGCGAGTAAGAGCTGGGAACATCATTAGCACCTGGTTAAGGCTAGAAAGAAACATTTGGAACAAGTTAGAGCAATGAAAAAAACAGCAAAGACAGGGCTTGGAAAACATTCTTAGCAAAAAGTAACAGTGAAAGAGCTTGCAAGCGGTAAGAGCTGGGAACATCGTTAGCACCTGGTTAGGGCTGGAAAGAAACTTACTTGGAGTAAGTTAGAGTAATGAAAAAAAACCTGCAAAGACTAAGAGCTTGGAAAACATTCTTCCAGGCAGTAACAATAAAAGAACCTGCAAAATAAGAGCTGGGAAGATCATTACCACCTAGCTAGGGCTGGGGAAAAAGCTACATTTAGAGTATAAGACACACCTGAATTATCAGCCTCTTTTAGGGAGGAAAAGGGGGCATCTTATACTCCAAAAATATGGTAGTTCCCAGTCAGATCAACAGCAGTTTATAAAATTAAATTTTATATCTATTTCAATAAGACTTACTGTATATGATGCTATCTTTCTCTGTATCTAGGCTAGAATAACAAATGAAGTAGAATATCTTTAGTAGTTTGAGATCCACATACACGTGTATTCATTAGATTCTCGTCTATGTATGGGATGAACACCTTGTTTTTCTTCACTTTTGTATTAACTTTTTGTAAAATACACATACGATTTATAATCTTTCCTATAGCAATTTAGGAGATCTTAATCTGGCTAATTTGGCTACTGACAAAACACATTCAAGAAGTATATAAGGTAGGACCTTGTTTTATGATGGTCTGCCTGATGTGAAATACTTTCCCCAAGTGTGTCTGGAACTCATTTTATCATCAGATAAGATTACTATATTTTAATATATATATATCTAGAATTTCCTTTAACAAATGTGATATATGGCGATAATTCCTCGGCAGTTGTGTTGATACTGTTTGTTAATTGTTCTGCTGCTTGTGATCTGCTCTGCAACATATTTATTTTTTGAATGATTGAATAGAAACAGAGCTAATTAAATAAAGATGGTAATGTACCTCAGAACATTACATAAAACATAATGTATGGCGGCAATATGGCCTATTGTAAAAGAAGTACTCTCTCCTATACAATGAGGACTCGGGTTTTTTGGTGTTTGGTTTTTTAGTTTACTGTTAGACAGAAAGGAAGACCGTCTAACAAATCCTACCGCAATATTCATTACTTCAAGAGGCATCTGTAAAGATGTTAATGGTGGATAATATCCATGCAGGCAAGCAGCATGCATGGGGGATTTTTGTATTAAAATGCATCTTTCAAAGCTTTATTTGGTCTTTTGGAGGGCTATTTCACTCTAAAATGCCCACCGATTGACTCACAAAACCAAGGCAGATGCTCTTCCAATTTCACTGAGAATAGCCCTGCGCTTTCAAAGGGCTTCCCAAAACCCCATGAAAGTACCATTCGAAGTCACCTTTTGTACCCCTTCCCTCTTCCTGATATGAAGGAGGCATGATTTTATGAGTGAGTGAGAACGTTTCCCTCCCTCAGCAGGCTCAGCTCCCTTCAAGTGATTATTGTTTTGTTTCTTTTCCTCCAAGCAGTAACACCTACATTGTATGCGGTATAGACAGAAAAGCATTCAAACCCTCCAGAAAAAACCATTCACTTAAAGGGCAGCTGGACAGACTAAAGTGTTCAGCTTGCCCTCTTCACTCTTGGATGAGTTTTGTGCAAAGCTCAGGCTTGGAGGCCTTTCCTTCACAGAACAAGCAATTAATGAGAGAATTATTGTGTTGTGTTGTTGTTTTTTAAAGTGGAAGAAGAAAAGTGTTACCATGTTTGGTCTACTTCTCTGATTTGCCTAGTTCAGGTTGTAATTAAATGATGCTACTGAAATTCTCTACTGTAATGGGAAAGGGGCTGGTCTTTTTCTTTCTTTCTTTCTTTCTTTCTTTCCACTTTTTAGCAGGCAATGAAAAGGTAATGCTGTTTCCATAACTAATAGCCCTGTGTGTCTTTTCTTTCATATTAAAAGACTAATGAGGATTTGAATATGGATTCTATTGTTAAACTAGCAGCAATTGGAATTAATACTTCTCCAAAAGATTCTTAGCCAAACAGGATATGGGTGGTGGGGCATTAATTGAGCATAAACTCCCTTATTCTAACAGGACAGCGGTTTTGTATCTTTCTAAAGAAGTTTTTGTAAAAGAAGCAGAGTTCAAAATCCTAAAGAACGCTAATAAGTGCATGGAGTTTATGTTTACCAAAATCAAATTCTTAGAATCACTGTAATTATTCACTTCTTTAAAAGCCTATTTAGAAAATTATTTTTTTATATTCTTCTCTCCATAAAGATACAAAATTTATTGGGCAGCTTGAATATGGTTTCTATGTTAGATACAGTTTATTATGATATATCTTGGGCTCTTAGGACACTCATAGTTTTACGGAGTCCTCATATTTCCACAATATTCTATTTACAATAAATCAACCATATTAGGTTTTCCATATGTCTGAAAAATCCATTGTGACATAGTTTTCAAATATATGTATAAAACTACATTTGTAGAGGCAGGAACAGACAATGAAATAATGTGCTTATATTTTAACTTCCTCAAAAACACAATGAAAAGGCTGTAACTGAATGTCAATTGGTATGCTTTTGAGGAAGATCAGTGTTTAGAATTTCCAGGTATTTCTGGAAAATAGAACTATCTGAAACTTGTACAGGTTAAAGCAGAGGAAAACTATCCTACTGTCTGAATACAGTTCCAATCTAACCCATTATTAGAGATCAGATTTGTCATCTTGTTTGCTTGATTAGTATCACCTAACTCCAATAAAAACTGGGTGGCTCTCATCGAGCATAAAAACAAACAATATACAACCATATAAAATAAAAACAGAATAAGGGAGTCCAACTATTCTAGCATCTACCACTTCATGAGGTATAGGTCAGTTAAGAAGTGTAAAGGGGAGGGTTGGGATTGTGGTTGTTAAGTGAAGTAATTGCACAGTGATTTATGACCATAATTCTTGGCTCAATTGTGATAGTATGTTGTGGACTACCATATTTTGGATATAGTTGTTCAATCAACCACAGATCCATCTGGCAATCAAATCCCCTATAACAGAATGTTCCATTTTATCAAGAATGGGCTTAAGTATAACTTTATCAAATCCCTTGCTGAAGTCTAAGTACACTCAAGTTCCTTACTTACCTTTGAAAGGCTAGTAATGTCCCACTTGAAAATCATCACGGAGCCACTGTTAGACACTCTGCAATTTGCATTCCCAGCAAATAAATTGACAGATGATTCTGTTAATATGGTTGTGCACTACATCCTACAACATCTTGAAACTCCAATGACCTACGCAAGGGTCTTCTTTGTAGACTTTAATTCAGCATTCAACACCGTCATACTAGACATTCTTCTAACTAAACTAAATCAGCTAGTGATACCTGAACACACATAAGTGGATCAAAAGCTTCCTAAAAGACAGGAAGCAGTAGCGGAAGCTAGAAAAAAATCACATCAGATACCTGTACAATTAGCATGGGGCCGCCATGACTGCATCTCAAACGATCCATCTGTTAAACTACTAAAGTGTGCAGATGATGCAACAGTGATTGATCTAATTCAAGACAAGGATGAAACCACATACAGATGGGAGATTGAATGATTAGCTTCATGGTGCTACCAGAACAATCTGGGACTGAACATACTCAAAATTGTAGATATGGTGATAGACTTTAACTATCATCAGAGCAACATATTGTAAGAGATGGGCTGTTGGTTTTCCCTCCTCCAAGTTAAGAGCTTTTAAAATGTTTAAGCTGGTGTAAATTTAATAATATTTCAGGCTACCAGCTACTATTCTATTTAAATCTCACAATCAATCTATCAATCTATTTATTAGCTGTCACAGCAAGGATGACTCATGTGGTACAAGACTGCAGAGAGAATTGTCCTGCATTATTCAGAAATATAAAGGAACCTGCTATCCCCTATTCTATGGTGGCTAAAAAAAAAAAAGGAATGGTTCCTGGAATTGGGCATGTCTAGTTTAATGAGTTTAATGAAAAGAAGGGTTGGGGTAACATGATAGCCCAGAGGTTGCCAAAAAGAAGAGGGAATCCTGTTACTCTGCAAAGCACCTGAGGGAAATACAAGAAGCAATGGTTGGAGACCAGTAACGAAGAGAAGCAACCTAGAACTAGGAAGAAGTCTGCATTGGTTGCCGATCAGTTTCCGGTCACAATTCAAAGTGTTGGTTATGACCTATAAAGCCCTTCATGGCACCGGACCAAAATATCTCCGGGACCGCCTTCTGCCGCACGAATCCCAGCGACCAGTTAGGTCCCACAGAGTTGGCCTTCTCCGGGTCCCGTCAACTAAACAATGTCGTTTGGCGGGACCCAGGGGAAGAGCCTTCTCTGTGGCGGCCCCGACCCTTTGGAATCAACTCCCCCCAGATATCAGAGTTGCCCCCACCCTCCTAGCCTTTCGTAAGCTCCTTAAAACCCACCTCTGTCGTCAGGCATGGGGGAATTGACATGTTCCTTCCCCCTAGGCTTATAAAATTTGTGTATGGTATGCTAGTGTGTATGATTGGTTTTTAACTTGTGGTGTTCTTAAAATTAATTTAATATTGGATTTGTCTTGTATTGCTGTTGCTGTGAGCCGCCCCGAGTCTGCGGAGAGGGGCGGCATACAAATCTGATTAAAATAAAAATAAAATAAAAAAAATAAAATAAAAAATAAAAGAAATTTCCTGACACTTAGAACAATCAATCAGTGGGACAACTTGCCTCTAGAAGTTGTGAATGCTCCAACACTAAGGCCTTCAAGATCTCTTCCAACTATCTATTCTATTCTATTCTATTCTATTCCATTCCATTCCATTCCATTCCATTCCATTCCTAAGTAGCAGAAAGGATCAGGGATGTCCTATAAAAGAAATAATTCAGATAATGTGTTCCTTTTGTCTGTGATAAATGTTTTCCTTGTCTTAGTAATAGCTGATGAGCATGTGTTAACTATCTATTTAAAATAAGAATATTTTGAGAAGGTATCATATATACCGTATAAACAGTTACACTACTCAAAAATAGATTGGAATTTAATTATATTGCATAATTCTGAAATAATAAATTTTCATGCTCTGTAAATCATGTTGATTTGCACTACTGTTATTATCATTTATTTCCTTCTTCTTTCATGCATTTCCAATCCATATAACATAGCTGCAAAGTAGTTTGGAAGACAATGCTAATGTTGCCCTTCTGGTTTTGTTACTTTAAAATGCAACCAACCATGATACTCATAACTCAAATGTCATTTCCATGTTTACTTATTTTTGTTTATAGCCACTTGCTATTCTCCAAAGGATTCTAGCAGTTGAAAACTGTCATCCTTTTCCTTTTTTCTCATAGAATCTTGATGCTTAAAGTTCCTGACACTTAGACACTTTTTTCCTGACACTTAGACACTTTTTTCTCATAGAATCTTGATGCTTAATAAAAATTGGTCATTCTAAACCAGAGGCCGGTTCATAGAAATAATCTTGTTACAAGATGTCCAGCAAAAGGAGAATGTGTTCTCCATTTTGTCCTCAGATCCTGTGTCTGGCAGGCATAGCCTTGAAATCAAATATTGTCTCCCTTCTTGGGTGTATTTTTTGTGTGACTGTTTCACAATAGTATTTGTTCTGCCGGGCTCTCTGGTATGAGCCTCCTGAAAATTCAAGGGTACAAATTTCAGAAACACACATACGTTTGAAAATTCAAAACAATGTTCTTTATCACAAAATTCAAAACAAACAAAGCACCCTTTTCGTATTGCAAAGAGCACTCTTCCCAAAACAACCTTGTAGGCTGTACAATTCCCTTAATCAGTCCTTAAGTACTTAGCTAGCAGCTGTGAAGAAACGTCACAGCCCTCCTTCTTCCAATGAAGTGAGGCACACACACTTTACTCTGCTTTGGTTTCAAAGCCGTGAAAAATCAACAAAGTCCGGAAAACAACAAAACACGGTCCTGAAGAACTGCGATCAGATAATCTTCCACAACGGCCAAACCAACACTCTGCTATTTGTATCAGCAGCTCTAATTACTAGAGCCCCACCCAAACACAGGTGGCCTCTCTTATCTCCTGTAATATGTCCTCAATAGGTCTCTTCTATGCATAACTCTGCGCCTGCGTGGGTCCAAGACTTCTGCATCCGAATCGACCGAAGATAATGGAGATTGGCTTCCTGGGCTGTGTGCCAAGCCCCCCTCTTCCAAGTCACCCCCACATTCTTCTTCGTCCGAGAAAACTGCACTACCTGCCTCTGTCGGCAATAAAACAGGCCTATGACATGTTGATGTTTCCCCTGCATCCACCTCCACATTCCTTGGGGCAGGAGCTGAGGCAGAGCCAACCACAACAAGTATTCATTTAAATTTTCATGATGTATTCATGTATACTGTACATGAAACCTTATAATGTTTCTTTCCTTCATCCATCCACATACTTGATAGATTTGTATTGTTTACCGTATAAGGCAGACCTTTTTCCTCCCTAAGAGAGGCTGAAAATTTGGGTGCGTCTTATATTCTGAATGTAGCTTTTTCGAAGCTTGTTTTCCCCAGTCCTAACTAGGTGCTAACGATCTTCCCGGCTTCCTATTCCCTCCGAAGAAGGTTTTTTCCAGCCCTAAGTCTTTGCAGGCTTTCTTTCATTCCTAATCCCTCTGAAAAAGGCTTTTTCAGCCCTTACTAGGGGATAAAATAATATTGCTGAAGATGAACGGAATAAGGATACTAGCCAGATGAAAACCTGGTAGGTAGATTTTCCTCCCTATTTTCCTCCCCCATAACTAAGGTGTGTCTTATATTCCAGTGCATCTTATACTCCAAAAAAGATGGTAATTCTTTTCCTGAAAAAAGATGTTTTTAAAATTTCTTTTAAAAAATCCAATGAGTTGCAATCATCTCCCATTATTACATTATCTGATGCTTAAAGAGTTTATATGATCTTGCAAGGCATTGATAAAAATAAATATGATGCTATTTAAACTTTAAACTTAAAATATGCAAGCAATGATTCTTAGTGTGAAAAATTGGTATGTAAAACTCAAAAAAGGTGTGGGGTTTTTTTTGTATATATATATATATCTATATATACACATATATACACACACTTATGTATGTAGATATATATACATTGTATATATACAGTGATCCCTCGATTAGCACGGTCTCGATTAGCGCGAAACGCTGCAATGTGGTTTTTCAAAAAATATTAATTAAAAAATAATTAATAATAAAATAATCAAAATAATAATCAGTCTTCTATGTTTCTATGTTTCTATGTTTCTATAAGTCCGTGCTAGTTCTCTCTCTCTTTCTCTCCCTGTTGCCGGCGTGGTATATGAGAGAGAAAGAGAGAGGCAGAGGTCGGGCGCATTACCGGGAGGTGGAGGCGGCGTGGGGACGCTGGCTGCCGGGGACACCGAGGAGGGGGTGGACGTGGCCTCTCAGCTGCAGAGCCGAACAAGGGCGGAGGCAACGGCGGAGTCCGGCGCTGGGGCCATGCAGGGCCGCTCATCCAGGGGGGCGTGGACTGGCAAGTCGCCCTCCTTTCTCTTTCTTTCTCTCTCTTATACCACACCGGTAACAGGGAGAGAAAGAGAGAGAGCGGAGGGCACCTTGCCGGTCCACGCCCCCCTAGATGAGCGGCTCCGCATGGCCCCAGCGCCGCCCAGGCAAAGGGGAAACCCCAAGATCGCTTGCCGCTTGCCGTATTGCAGCGAAGGAGGCGAAGCAAGGCTCCAAGCTGCAATACGGCAAGCGGCAAGCGGCAAGCGATCTTGGGCTTTCCCCTTTGCCTGGGCGGCGGGAAGACCAAGGGAAGGTTCCTTCAGCCGCCCAACACCTGATCCGCTCCGCAGCGCGGCAGCAGCGAGGAGCCGAAGATGGGGTTTCCCCTTTGCCTTTACCCCATCTTCGGCTCCTCGCTGCTTCCGCGCTGCGGAGCAGATCAGCTGTTGGGCGGCTGAAGGAACCTTCCCTTGGTCTTCCCCGCCGCTCACACGCAAACTCCACCATCTGCGCATGTGCGGCCATGAAAAAAATGGCGCGCATGCGTAGATGGTGTTTTTTACTTCCGCACCACTATAACGCGGAAATCGATTAGCGCGGGAGGTCTTGGAATGTAACCCCCGCGCTAATCGAGAGATCACTGTATATATATACCATCCATCCATCTATCCATCCATCCATCCATCTGTTCTGTTCCAGGCCTATGCAGATGGAAAACCAAGGAAGAATCCCACTCAATGCTATTTTAAATCAAACTCTTTTATAGAAGAAGAAGCATTTTACGAGCATTATAGTTCATCTTGGCTGCTTTCCCAGTGAAAGCGCAGAAGATATAAGAGTCCCGGCCAATCACAGCCAATTAACATTCCAGAAGGAAGATAAATGTTTTTCTGATTCACACAGACATACTTACAATTTATTTAGACCAAACCTTTTCTTCCTCAGGTGCTGAAATAATGTGTGTGCGTGCTATTGCATATGCGCGAGTGTCCACACCCATTATTCAATGCCTGGGGAGGGCTAAAACAGCTTCTCCTATTCCCCAGAGGCCCTGTTGAGGCCTGTTTTCCAACTTCTGGTGGGCCTGGTAGGCTTGTATTTCACCCTTCCCAGGCTCCAAAGGCTTCCCTGGAGCTGGTGTGTGTGTTTAAAAATGCCCTCCCCCATCCCCCTGGAGGCACGCTGGAAGCCAAAAACGCCCTCCCAGAGCCTCTGTGTGAGCCAAAAATCAGCTGACTGGCACACGCCTGCATGTGGGAGCTCAGCTAGGGTAACGGCTCATGTACCAGCAGATATGGCTCCACGTGCCACCTGTGGCACCCATGCCATAGGTTCGCCATCACTGCTCTAGACATTCAGCAGACAGCGGCATTTCTAATCCATGGATTTTAGCAGAGAAATAACAGTGTGCTATTGTAGTATGTCTGGAAACCCCAAACCTCGAACTGACTCCATTACAAATGTTGGAACTCCGCCCCGATTTCCCCATGAGGCCATTCTTAAATACCTATTGGGAGTGGTCAACCATTCCCTAGAGTTTAAAACTACAGATTACTTCCTTTTCCCATTCAAGTATTCTTTTCTTTTTCTTAGTCTTCTAAAGTGGGCATCTAACAGAGGCTCATGGTCTATCTTGGCATATCTGCCACCTCTAGTAGTCCCCTAGGTTAATTTATATTTGACAGATCTATCTGTCCCTCACTCTCACTCTCTGCAAAAGCTGGCAAAACCACTGGCCCAGGGTACCAAGAAGGGCCTGGCTTATCCTCCTCAGAATCTATCATTACCACAGTTGGTCGACAACCACTCATAACTCATCTATCTATCTATCTATCTATCTATCTATCTATCTATCTATCTATCTATCTATCTATCTATCTATCTATCTCTCTATCTGTCTGTCTGTCTATCTACCATCTATCTATCTACCTACCTACCTACCTATCATCTATCCATATATACATACATATACATATACATATGTATCACAATGGCTGTTGCCTCTTCATTTACATATAAATATAGATATAGATAGATATAGATATAGATATACGGTAGTTATAGATATAGATATAGATATGCACACACGCACAGTTTGTTTGTTCAATTTTTATTGAACAAACAAGCTATAGGTTACTACTGAGTCACTTTTCTCAGTCAATGACTCAGGGGTGCTTATAATTCATAAAATATATTACTGAAACATTTTAAAACATTAAAACCAGTAAAACCATTAAAAAACATCCAATTCAACATACCCAAGAGCAAGATAATGACTGAGTGTAGGAATGATATTAGTAGGGTTATTAATTGTTTCTATATTCTATTTTGATATTGTAACTTTTATATTGTTTTTATACTGTTGTTAGCCACCCAGAGTCCACTGGAATTGGGCGGCATATATAAACTTAATATTAAATATTATCCATATAGGAACAGAATATATAGCAAAATCCAATGGGATGACAATCAGGACATTGTTCCCACAGACGCTAAAATGTTTTTCAAAATACTTTAGTTGGTGAAGGTTCCTGTTATGAAGGATGAGCTATAGGCATTTGACTGAATGCATCTTACACATACAGCATATGCCTGACTGCACACACTGATGATAGAGTTTGAGAGCATACCCTCCAACAATTCATAGGGCTAGGGATAACCAATGTAAAAAAGGATTAAAGGGACCAGAATGGAATCCAGTCCAGTCTGAAGGCTAGGCCCTGAAATAGGTCTGGTAGTGAACAATTACCATAAGTCAAATTTGAAGCCTCAGAAACAGAAATTATCCACATCACATATGTGGCTGAAATTCAGAAAAGAATTTTAGAAATTCATTTGAGAGCAGAAGGTGAGTCACATTAATGATAATTCTCATTAAAAAGCAGACTCTGCTTCTTTGCAATGTACAAGAATAGCTACATCATTTCAACAGTAAAAAGATAAATTAGCAATGGCACATGGGGGGGAGGACTTATTTTGACACAAGAAACAAGCTTCTTTTGTTGATCTATTTTGGCCATCCTATATCTGAAGACACTTCTGATATTATGGGAATTGTTGCTCTAGTCTTCTGGAAACACCAGGTGGAAGAGGTTGGTTTAATTAACTAGAACTCACAAGTACAGTAATACCTCTTCTTACGAACTTAATTGGTTCCGGGACGAGGTTCGAAAGGTGAAAAGTTCATAAGATGAAACAATGTTTCCCATAGGAATCAATGGAAAAGCCAATAATGCGTGCAAGCCTATTAGAAAAATCCAAAATATTAAGGCTTAAAAAAAAAAAAGTGGGGGGGGGGCTCCATGAGTCTTTCCTTCCCGTTTTTTCCCACCCCACTCTGCTCATCCCCCACACACCTTTCTCCTCCCTTGAGCTCCATGAGTCTTTTCTTCCCGTTTTTTCCCACCCCACTTTGCTCATCTCCCCCACACCTTTCTCCTCCCTTGAGCTCCATGAGTCTTTTCTTCCCGTTTTTTCCCACCCCACTTTGCTCATCTCCCCCACACCTTTCTCCTCCCTTGAGCTCCATGAGTCTTTTCTTCCCATTTTTTCCCACCCCACTTTGCTCATCTCCCCCACACCTTTCTCCTCCCTTGAGCTCCATGAGTCTTTTCTTCCTGTTTTTGTCCGCCCTACTCTGCCCGTTTTTGCGATCCTGGGATTCCCCTACAGCATCGCATTTTTGAGAAAGTCAGGAGGTGGGGTTTCCCATGGAGGGGAGCCTCAGGGGATCCCAGGATCGCAAAAACTGCCGCTTGGCTTGCAAGGAAAGTTTGGAGGCGGGGCATCCCAGCGGCGGCGGCAGGTTCATAAGGTGAAAAAAGTTCGTAAGAAGAGGCAAAAAAATTCTGAACCCTGGGTTCGTATCTCGAAAAGTACGTATGACGAGGGATTCGTATCATGAGGTACCACTGTATTTTAATTCATTAAATAATTTAAATTGGTATTCTGAAAGACTTTCACTTGCTTTAATGTTTACTACATTACTTAACATATTCCTCAACTATAGAACCATCCAGATTTCATACGAATTGTAATTATATCAGGGAATAATTTACTACATAGATAGAAATAGTATGCTAAATGGTTTAACATTTCTCCCTCAGAAAATTGACCCTAAAAGCAAAGAAAATGGGAATGAGAACAAAGAATATTATGCTATAGAATTTTTTCCTCTTTTTTTAATGCTTCCCAGTTCTAATACTTATAAAAATTAATTCTTCAGACTCTTTCTAAAAATAACTCCATGACTCCCTGGAGGTATTCCAACTTCTATGACTTCTCACACACTATTCATTAAATAAATTTTAAGCTCCTTTTTTTTCTTTTTTGTTTAAATCTCTTAAAATAACTGTGGTGCCATTTCCATCTACTATCATGCAAATAGATTAATCAGCTGGTGCCTGAGTGAGAGTTAATTTATATTTGAATCAAATGAGGCCTAGACGCTTTATTATCAAACCCTTAGCCCAAGGCCTGGGCTAGGTAACAGCCCCATGTTATTCATTTGACGAAATGTGAACTGACATAAATACTAAGGCTAACTTTCAATCCGATTATGCCGTTGCTTCACTTCAATGCTCTCCCAGCCATCAGACTCTGACATCCAGCGTTTCAATGGCTTTGCTAACAACTGACAATTCCACCCTGATAAACAAGCATCCATGCTACCACTTTGTACCCCTTCTCTTAACCCATAATTCCAACTCAATGTGCCCTATTGGACAAGGTACTTTATTCTGTTGGTAGGAATCGAGGGCAAAACTGAGCTTTTTAAAAAGTCTTTTTTCTTGTGGCTAACATTCAAAAGTTCACATTCACAGCAGCCAACTATCTCAAGCCCTTTCTCTCTTTCATTCGGTCTTTCCAGACATATACACAAGGCATATGGGTGCTTTGTTTTTACATTTAAGCCAATCACCCAGGTTTATGTTGAACCCTATTTTTGTAAAGCGTCTCTTTTCTAAACCAATGTTTTTATGGGAAAAAAAGAACTAAGCAAAGATCAACATAAACTAAATCTGTTGTACAGTATATGTATATAGATACTGTATTAAATTCATGTTGACAACTAATAAAATCTTTCAGTTGCATTGCACAGGAAACCTACCTCCCCCCCACCAAATAAAACCTATACAGTGATACCTTGTCTTACAAATGTAATTGGTTCCGGGACAAGGTTATTAAGGTGAAAAGTTTGTAAGATGAAACAATGTTTCCCATAGGAATCAGTGGGAAAGCGATTAATGCGTGCAAGCCCAAAATTCACCCCTTTTGCCAGCCGAAGCGCCCATTTTTGCACTGCTGGGATTCCCCTGAGGCTCCCCTCCATGGGAAACCCCACCTGCGGACTTCTGTGTTTTTGCGATGCTGCAGGGGAATCCTAGCAGGGGAACCCCAGCATCGCAAAAACGAGCGCTTCGCTAGCAACGGAAGTCCAGAGGTGGGGTTTCTCAGCGAAGGGAGCATCAGTGAAATCGCAGCATCGCAAAAGCACTGAAGTCCTCGAAACCCCACCTCCAGACCTCTGTGTTTTTGCGATGCTGCGATTTCACTGAGGCTCCCCTCACTGGGAAACCCCACTTCCGGACTTCCGTTGCCAGCGAAGCACCCGTTTTTGCACTGCTGTGATTCCCCTGCTGGGATTTCCCTGCAGCATCACAAAAACACGGAAGTCCAGAGGTGGGGTTTCCCATGGAGGGGAGCCGCAGGGGAATCCCAGCAGCATAAAAATGGGCGCTTCGCTGGCAACGGAAGTCTGAAGGCGGGGAATCCCAGCAGCAGCGGTGGGTTTGTAAGGTGAAAATAGTTTGTAAGAAGAGGCAAAAAAATCTTAAACCCCGGGTTTGTATCTCGAAAAGTTTGTATGATGAGGCGTTTGAAAGACGAGGTATCACTGTATAGATTTAAACTCTTTTCAAAAAGGGCTGAATTATCCAACTTTTATAAGAAAAACATTTTTTCACATAAGCTGTTTAGTGCTGATGAATGCCAGGTCCATGAGCAGTTACGACTTATAGAAGACCATGTGTGTGCCATATTGCTAAAATCAGGTTCATTGAAGCCTGATATCTAGGATCTCAGATTTCTTGTCCATCAACTGTCAGATGCAAACAATCAGAATCACTTGCAAACAGCTTCAAGCAGCAGCTTTATGGTTAGACACAGCGGTGGGCTACTAGCCGGAACAGCATATACCGTATTTTTCGCTCCATAAGATGCAGTTTTTTTCCTCCCAAAGTAGGAAGAAAAATCAGCCTCATCTTATGGAGCGAAGATGCAGGCAGGGTGGGGGGGGGAGGCTGCGAACTCCGAAGCGCCATCCCGCCGGCTGGCTGGCTAGCTGCTGCCTGGCCCCCTCCCTCCCGGAGGAGGGTCTCCCTCCTCACCACCAGCGGCGCTCCCCACGCCAGCCAGCCAGCCAAGCCCCGCGCCCGCCGGAACCGGCTCCTCGCTCTCCCCCCGCCGCCCGCCGCGTTTGCAGGAGGTGGGGAGGGTCGGGCGGCCCGCCAAGGCCAAGAGGGACGCCGCTGCCCCCCCTTCCTTCTCTCCGCCCGCCGCTGCGCCGAGAGGAAATGCCGGCAAAGGCTTTTGTCAGCGGAGGCCGGCGAAGGCGATATTCAATGTCGGGGGCGCACGGGCGGTTGGCGCGTTCCCTATCTCCCTGCTAGCCCACTCGGAATATTCAAAATAAGAAAAGCCTTTGCCGGCGAAGGTTTTTCTTATTTTGAATATTCCGAGTGGGCTAGCAGGGAGATAGGGAGCGCCTGCAACCGCCCGTGCGCCCCCGACATTGAATATCACCTTTGCCGCCGGCCCCGCCTCTCCTACAACCCCCTTGCTGAGAGCTCTCGGCAAAGGTGAGGCGGGCAGGGCGTGCGCGCGTCACCGCTAAGAAGAACGGAGAACGAGAGTGAGTGAGAGCAACAGACAGCAAGATAGTGAGAAAGAGAGAGGGAGAGAAAGGGGGGGAGAGAGAGAAAGAGATAGGGGGAGAGAGAGGGAGAGGGAGAAAGAGAGTGGGAGAGGGGGGAGAGCTAGCAAGAGAGGGAGAGAGAGAAAGAGAGAGGGAAAGGGGGGAGAGAAAGAGAGGGAGAGGGGGAGAGATAGCAAGAGAGGGAGAGAGAGAAAGAGAGAGGGAAAGGGGGAGAGAGGGGGGAGAGAAAGAGAGGGAGGGAGAGAGAGGAGATAAAGGAAGAGGAGAGAGAGAAAGGAAGAGAAAGAAAGAGTGATAGAAAGAGAGAGAGTGAGAGATGCTCAGTGAGCCTTTCTTTGAAGTTGCCTTTCTTTCTTTCTTTCTTTCTTTCTTTTTCTCTCTTGCTCTCTTGCTCTTTCATTCTTTTTTCTTTCTCTTGCTTTCTTTCTTTCTCTTGCTTTCTCTCCTTCCTTTCCTCCTTTCATTTCTTTCATTCCCCCTCTCTATTTTTATTTCTCTTTCATTTTCTTTCTCTCTTTCTTGCTTTCTTTCTTGCTCTTTTTCTTTCTCTCTTTTACCTTCCCTTCCTCTATTTCTTCTTTTCTTTCTCCTTCCTACCTTCTTCCCTCCCTCCCTCCCTTCAGTCCTTCCTCTCTTACTCTCCCCTTTCATAAGTTTCCTTGCTTCCTTCCTCTGTTCCTGTTCCTTCCCTCTTTCTTTCTTTCTTTCTTTCTTTCTTTCTTTCCTTCCTTCCTTCCCTCCCTCCATTTCTTGCTTTCCTTTTCCTTCCTCCCTTCTTTCCTCCCTCACTCCCTTCTTTCACTCCTTCCTCTCTTCCTCTCCCCTTTTTGGCTCAAAATATTTTTTTTCTATTTTCCTCCTCTAAAATCTAGGTGCGTCTTATCAGCAGGTGCGTCTTATAGAGCGAAAAATACGGTAGGCCAGCTCCGTTGCTGCTGGGTGTGTGCATGTAGCCGGTACGATTCTGGTAAAAAATGCTGTTTTTTTGCTTCTGAGCATGCACAGAAGCAAAGAAACTGGCAATTTTTTCCCAAATCTCGCTGCTGCAAGGATGTCAGCGAGAGATTTTGGCTACTGCATATGCGCAGCAGCCAGATTTCACTGCAATGCCTAGAATGGCAACTGGAGCCACAAGCAACAGCCGCCTGCCTGAACTCCGGCCGGGTGGCCTGCTATGTGCTCTCCCGTGCCGCAGGCATCTCTTGGCGCACGTGGGAGAGCACAGAGCAGGGGCGCTCTCCCGGCACGTTCCGGTAGGGCTGGGATTGGTGGCCCGTACCTGGTTAGTCACACATAAGAATCTCGCCAAACTACATTCCCTTGGGAATGGTCAAAAAAGGCTTCAGAGATTCTGGGGAAGGTCAGGCTTATGTCCCTTTCTGCAATGTAAAGACTCTAAATCAGAGGTGAAATGCTAGCACTTCAGACCAGTTTGGGCGTACTAATAGCGGCGGCTAAAGAACCAGTAGTGGTGGCAACACGAGACTCTGACCACCCGCCTGGATGTCGACATTTTCTTTTTTTTAACCCTCTGCACATGCACAGAGTGTTCTGCATTTACGCAGTGGGTTAAAAGCGTGTGTGACAGTGGAGAATGCACACGCAAAGAGCATGCTTCCAAACCGGTAGGGAAGGTAAGTAGATTTTACCGCTGCCCTAAACTCAGCCCTTCTTAACACCTCCCTGCAGTGTGGCTGGAGATTCCACAGCCTCAGTGCTAGGACAGTCAGGGGGAAGAGGAGAAATCGGCCAGCGATTGTTCACTTATGGTAGGTTTTAAGATTTTGTTTCTCTCCCCTGCTTCTTAAATAGCTTTTACAAAAGTACCAGGGGAGGTCATCCATCAGTTCAAGGTACAAAACCATTCAAATGGACATTACTACCCCGAACCCTTATAGGAGAGGTTGACAATGTCTTGACCCAGTGTCTGAAGTCTGCGAAAGTCTGGGTAGAACAAAGCAGGCTAAAATTGAACTTAACCAAATTAGTTAAGCTCGTTGGACTTCTCTGACATCTCCTGTGTGGTCCCTTTATGGGATTGCATTGCTTCTGAAACAGCAGATTGGTGAGCTGAAGGTCCTTTTAGAGTCACTGCTACTGTTAGGCATGGGAGGGTCATGACAGGTAGGAGAGCTCTTTGTTCAAGTTCATTCCTATCTGTTTGGACTACTACAATGCAGTGTTCATGGGATTATCTTTCAGGACCATCCAAAAATTTGATGAAATTGAAATGGCTCGGATGCTGGCTGTCACATCTGACGCTGGGTTCTGCACTGGCTATCTGTTTCTAAGTTCAATGCCAGATGTTTGTTTTAACCTCTGAAATCCTGCCCAGCTTGTCAATTGCAAGATCATCTTATGCAATCAATCTAAATCTTTTAACATATACATAAAAAAGGAAGAAATAAAGGCTTACAGGCACATTTTTTTCTGTTGGTAAGCCTGCACTTTGAAATAGGTTCTCCCCAGATTTTGGTCATCTCCTGTGTTTTTATATTCAACTTCCCAAAAGCTATTAAAAAGGGGAAATTTTCAAGGGATGCTAAGCTTTCTTTCTTTCTTTCTTTCTTTCTTTCCTTTCTTTCTTTTTCATTTTTTCAAATTTGAAAACTTCTGAGATTTTCTTCAGTTGTAGAAGAGACATATCTATAAAATAAAAAAATAAAATATTGGTTTTTTGGTTTTGGTTCTTATTCATAAACGTGGTCTAGTCCTTGATTTCCATGTTTTAAACAGAGAATTAGCCATTGACAATGTTTACAAAAATTAGTGTAGTCCTATTCTTTTTTTTAAAAAGGTATTAATAAAAACGATAAACCTTATTAATACATAACTTTATTTATCAAATTTATCAGTCTTACAGTTACATTTCCAATGCAAAACACCAGGAACCTCTGTTACTGTTGGTTGGTGCTCCAGCAACTGTTTGGAAGATGCAATTTGACTAGAATTGGAAGGTACGGTAGGACTTTCTAGTCAAATTACATCATATGCATTTCTAATTTTTCCTACCAAGGGAAGCTCAACAGCATAACTTCACAACTTCTCAATGTTATACTATGATGTATGTTCTATATTTTAAGGTAGCCATGGGTAGGCCTCAATAGCTAACTCAACATTTTTATCCTTAATTTGATAGTCTTTCCATATGTTGGTATGTAATTTGCCATTGAATATATCTGCTAATTGAGAAAATTGCCCTACAGTTTCTTGTAAAATTTACAAGAGACTAGAAAAAAACTTGTTTTTAAATTCCTTGATTTTTGGGGGAAAAGGATGGCCAGTTAAGACAACAAGTAATTCAGAGAGCATTGCAACAACCCCTAGTAAAAGTTGCATAAATACCCAGATTGCCCATAAAATATCAGTAGGCCAAGGATGCTAGCAGCAAGAATGAAGACGAGAAAGAATATCAGTTAAAGCTAAATAATTTTAATTCTTGATACATATATCATACAGTACCAATGTATATACTACTTAAATTATTTCCCCCATCTGAGCCTTCCATTGGAGGAAACCAGTTCAATATTCTGCAGGCCCTGTTAGAAAGGACATGTTTCACTGGCAAGCCACAAATGATAGTCCTTATCAGGGTAGTGTCTTTTTCTGATTATTTACTTTCCTATAGACCAGTGTTTCCCAACCTTTTTTGAGCCATGGCACATTATTCATATTTTCAAAATCATGGGGAACATTGGGGGGGGGGGGGCTAAAAAAAGGTTGGACAAAAAAAATCTCTCTCTTCCTTTCGCTCTATTTCTCCCTCCCTCTTTCTCTCTCTTCCTTCCCTTCCTTCTCTCTCCATCCCTCTTTCTTTCTTTCTTTCTTCCTCTCTTTTTTGCTCTTTCTCTCTCCCTCCTCCCCTCCATGTCTTTCTGTCTCCCTCCTTCCCCCTCTCTTGCTCTCTCTCTGTGTCTCTCTTGCTATCTCTCTTTCTCTCTCTCTGTCTCTCTTGCTATCTCTCTCTCTCTGCCTCTTTTGCTATGTCTCTTTCTCTCTCTCTCTCTCTGCCTCTTGCTATCTCTCTCTCTCTTTCTCTCTGTCTCTCTTGCTATCTCTTTCTTTCTCTCTCTGTCTCTCTATCTGCCTCTCTTGCTATCTCTCTTTTTCTGTCTCTCTCTTGGTATCTCGCTTTCTTTCTCTCTCTCTCTTTCTCTCTCTCTTTCTATCTCGTTACACCACGCCGACAACAGCGGCATCGGGCAGTAGCCAGGGGTGGCGGCAGAACGGCTGACTGTGAGGGGGAGCCCTGACGGCGGCAGCTGGACGTGCTGCTGGACGCCGTATATGCTGGCGCTGCGCTGGGCATGGGCATGAGGCTGGCACCTCTGGCCCAGCCAGCGAGCCAGTGCCAGCCCCACAGCGCCAGCATGTACGGCATCCAGCAGCACGTCCAACCACCACCGTCAGTGCCTGTACCCTGGAGCTCCCTCTCACCGCCGCCATCTCCCCGCAACTGCCTGGGGCCGCTGCACCGGCACCCTCCCGCTCCCACTGCCAGTGCCCTCCCGCCGGGCCCCAAAGGACAGTGGTTGCCGCCCCCGCCAGGGAAGCTTCAGCTGGGCGTGCCGTTGCCGCTGCCTCCGCCCTGGAGCTCTTGCCACCGCCATCCCCCGGCTACTACCTGGTGCCGCTGCTGATGGCACCCTCCTGCTCTCGCTGCTGGTGCCCTCCCGCCGGGCCCCAAAGGACACTTGCCGCCGACGCCAGGGAAGCTCCAGCTGGGCGGGGCACTGCCGGTGCCGGTGCCTCCGACCTGGAGCTCCCACTCGCAACTGTCCCCTGGCTACTGCCCAATGCCGCTGTTTCCGGCGCTCTCCTGCTGGGTCCCAAAGAAGGAAGGCGGGAAAAAGGAGGCGCGAAGAATGAAGCTCTTTTTCCTGCCTTCCTTCTTTTCGGCTCAGCAGGAGAGCACCGGAAACAGCGGCATTGGGCAGTAGCCGGGGGACAGTTGCGAGTGGGAGCTCCAGGTCGGAGACACTGGCACCGGCAGCGCCCTGTCCAGCTGAAGCTTCCCTAGGAGCTTCGCGGCACACCTGACCATGTCTTGCGGCACACACACTGGTTGGGAAATGCTGCTATAGACTACCCTCTCAAGCCACCTAGGGTTGCAGTTATAATACGAATTTTATCATCTTGTCTTAATTATCCCGCTTACCTGGTTTAATTTACAGATTGGTTGTATCTTGGGGGGAGTACACGTGTATGTGTGTGTGGAAAGAATGTTGGGATGGATTGGGAGTGACTGAGTTTCAGAGAGAATGAATGAGTCGGAGGCAAGGAATGGAACCCCCTCTACTGAGTGTGTAAACAGAAGCAGATAGGGACCCAGATATAACCCTCCACTTGGTATGAGTGGGGAGCCTGACCTGCCGAGAAGGAGGAGGGCTGTAGATGTGGAGGAAAAGATCCCTAGGGTACTTGAGAGCCAGAGTATTATGGTCATAACTAGGAGAGGTAGATATGGCAAGCAAGGGGTAGGCCGCTCTCTGGGAACTAGGACTTGCTATTTCAAAGCGATTACTTGTTCCAGTTCCTCTTGTATATCTGGTGACTTGGGAGGTCAGGGCCCTCAGGCTACTGTTGCTTAATGCCAGGTCTGTTGCCAACAAAGTCCCCCTCATTCAGGATTTAATTCTAGAAGAGGGGGCTGACCTGGCATGCATAACTGAGACCTGGCTGGGCAAGAAGGGCGTATTCCCCTCTCAGAGATCTGCCTGGACGGATTTCAGGTTTTGCATCAGTCACAACTCCAGTGAAGGGGTGGTGAGTGGCAGTCATTGTCCAGAAAAGTCTTTGTCCTCATAGGATCTCTGCCCTGGAGATAGTTGGGTGTTAGTCTCTCCTCTTGAGGCTGGACTCAGGGGTTCAGTAGAACTTGTTGTTAATGTACTTGCCACCCAGCTGTATTACAACAGCCCTGCCTGCACTGCTAGACGCAGTAGCTGGGTTGGTGGTTGAGTTCCCCAAGCTTATGGTGCTGGGGGACTTCAATTTGCCATCACTTGGCGATCCCTCCAATGCAGCTCAGGAGTTCATGGCTTCCATGGCAACCATGGCCCCCTCCCAAGTAGTTCAGGGTCTGACTCATTGGGGGGGGGGTACGACACACACTTGACCTGGTATTCCTTTTGGGGCAGTGGAGAGATGATCTGGATTTAAGGGGTATAGATTCTTTTCCTTTGTCATGGTCAGATCATTTCCGACTGAGGTTAGACTTTAGGATGCTATTCTCCCACCGCAGGGAGACACAGCCAATTAAGTGGTCTGCCCAAGATGCCTAAAGGACCCTGAAGGCTTCCAGAAGGTGCTTGTGGTGATACCAGACTCCCTTGTCTACAATCTGGCTGAGTCCCTAGTGGCTGCCTGGAATAGAGCGGCTTCAGGGGCACTGGACCAGATTGCACCTTTGCTACATCTCCACAGCGATGGATCCAGGAAAGCCCCCTGGTTTACTGAGGAGCTCCAGGAGATGAAACACCAGAAGAGACATCTAGAGTGATGCTGGAGGACCAGTAATTCTGAATCTGACTGAACACCTTTATTTAGAGCCTTTAGTTAGTGGCAATACGGGTGGCAAAACGCTCAAGTTTTTCTGCACTTATTGCATCCGCTGATTCATGCCCAGCCACTCTATTTAGGATGACTTGTTCACTCCTTAATGTAGGGGCACTGGAGGAGCCCCTCAGGGTAGAGTTGAAGAGTTTGCTCAGTTTCTATTGGATAAAATAGCTCAGGTTTGGATGGACCTGGACTCCGATTGGGCAATTCCAACTGAGATGACAGGCACAGGTCTTAGTCCTATTATATAGGATGAATTTGAGCCTGTGACTCCTGAGGAAGTAGACAAGGCTGTGGCAGCAATGATTTCCTCCACTTGTTTGCTGGACCTGTGCCCCTCCTGGCTGGTTTCAGTCAGGAGGGAGGTGACATGAGGGTGGTTTCGGGCTTTAGTTAACACATCCTTGAGTGATGGGTCCTTCCTGCAACTTTTAAAGGAGAAGGTGGAGAGACCCCTTCTCAAGAAGCTTTGCCTGGATCCAGTACTTCCATCCAGTCTCCAACCTTCCCTTGGTGTAAAAGGTTGGAGAGAAAGTGGTGGCACTTCAACTCCTAAGGTCATTGGATAAAATGGATTATCTGGACCCTTGTCAATCTGGCTTCAGACCTGGCTATAGCATGGAAACTGCTTTGGTCGTGCTGATGGATGATTTCTGGTAAGTCCGAGATGGGGATCATTCCTATATCTTGGTGCTACTTGACATCTCAAGTAGATTTTGATACCATTGACCATGGTATCCTTCTGGGACGACTAAGGGAGCTAGGGTTGGGAGGCACCATGCTTTGGTGGTTTACCTCCTATCTCTCTGGTCATTCACAGTCGGTGTTGATAGGAGGACAGAGGTCGACCTCTAGACCTCTTGTTTGTGGGGTGCCTCAGGGCTCGGTCCTCTCTCCCGTTTAATATCTACTTGAAACCACTGGGTGAAGTATTGGAGCTTTGGGGTGAGGTATCAGCAATATGCTGATATCCAGTTGCATATCTTCACCCCACGTCAGTTCGGTGAAGCAATGGATTTGATGTGCCAGTGCCTGGCAGATGTGAGGGTCCATATGCTCAGACATAACCCAGACAAGGCCGAGTGGCTGTGGCTACTGCCTCCTAAAGACTGTATCAACTGTCCATCCTTGGCTCAGGGTGGAGGTGGAGAAATTGTCCACCTCAGAATGGGTTCGCAATTTAGGTTGTCCTCCTAGACCAGTGATAGCAAACCTTTTTTTGCCCAGATGCCCAAAAGGATGAGTGTGTGCATGAGAGAGAGCACATATGTGCCCACACCCATAATGCAATCCCTCCCCCTGCACATGCATGCATAACCCCCCATGCTGCCTCCGCACATATATACGCAGGAGCCTCCGGAGCCTGTGGGTGGTGAAAAACAGATTCAAGCTGATTTTTGGCCTTTCAGATGGTGGGAGGGAGGTCGTTTTCACATTCCTGGGGCTTCAGGAAAGCCTCCAGTCAGCGAATGGTGAAAAACGGACCCAAAAGCCCAACTGGATATTTGGAAACAAACTTCCGGTTGGGCCGCTGGGCTGTTTTTCACCCTCCCCAGGCTTCAAGAGGATTTCCTGAAGCCTAGAGAGGGTGAAAAACAGATCCATCGGCCCAACTGGAAGTTTGTTTCTGAACTTCTGAGTTGACATAGGGCAACACCTTGCATGCTCTCAGATATGGCTCTGCGTGCCACCTGTGGCATGCGTGCCATAGGTTTGCCATCATGATCCTAGACCGCACGGGAAGGCCATGGGTGTGGTCATGCATGTGCACCCTTTTGGCACGTGAGCCAAAAAGGGTTTTCCATCACTGTGATAACATTTAAGGTATTTATGGGCTACTGTCATGATATTTCTTATAAAAGAATGGTTTAGCTGGTTCTTATGGTTTGCTTTATTGTGCTATGAGGTTTAAGTGCATAAAGAAACTGGCTGTAGACTGTATGAAATCAATGAAAAATAATATCCAGGGCCATGGAAAATGAAGGGGGAGGGAAACCCCTCGAGGACAAGAGAAACAAGTGAAGAAGTGAAGAGGCAAATTAACCAGCCTTGCAGTTGGTCTAGCAAAGAAACAAGAACAAAACTCCAGTGAATTACTTTTGACCTGATCAGGTCCTTCTGCTCTGTATTTGAGAAGGTGGTAGTTCAGGGCTGGCCAGCCTGAATGGAAGGGGTGGAAGCATATAACTCTCCACTCCAGGTTTCCTTTGCCAAGTCTCGTCTTTACTGTTCTATCTAAGATCCTGTCTTTCTTCTGAGCAGGAGGGGAAAGAAGAAAAAACACACCACACAGTTAACCACCTGTCAGGGCTGAGGATACAATAAGGCAGCCCCCAAAAGAGCTTTTCATGCATGCGTAATATATTTGTTCAGCTATTCACTTAATGAAGCTGATAAATGTGATGCAAAACAATAGTCAAGTTAATCTATTTAAGTAAAATGTTTTGAGACTTTCAGGCAGTGTTAAGGAGGGTAGTGTATGCGAGCCATTTTCATTTCAATACACTCATCTCCCCACTCCCCTTGGGGAATAGAAGAAGGAGGGAGCAGATTCAGACAACCTATGTGAATATAATTTCTTATAAATGTGTCTTTAATGGGTTTAATTCATCCTTGCCAGCTGTTTTTAGAGCTAGTTTGAAAGAGCAAAACAAACGTGCCAGGTTTGGAAAGCTAGTTAAAATTAGTTTCGGTCATTGGGGCCAAGCTATATTTCCTGCAAACCATCTGCTTGATTGGCACAATAGAAGGATTTTCAAGGGGGGAAAAAAAGGTGGAGGGTGGGGAGAGACTCTAGCAAAGCTCTGAACAAACCAAGAGTTACTGTGGTTGCGCTGCATTCTAAAGGTGAATGCCTTTCGTGTCTTAATATAACATGTTCCATTCAGCAACATTAAGCAAAATGTGTCAGCATTGTGCTTCCGAAGGTCTTAAAGCATATAGAGAACTTACCTCTTAAGCCACTCAAGGAAGGAAAGAAAGACAAATTCACCCCAGAGAAAGGCTTGCCACCAATTTGCAAAATATACAGGAACTCAAATATTTATCTGACTTCCCTTATGACATCCTATTCTCCAGGTTGAGAAACTAAGCAAATATTCTGAAGTGCGTTTAAATGGACACTTTTTTTTGGGGGGGGGGAGTTAATTTCAGCTGTAGCTCACTTATGTGCCTTCCCCATTCTCAAATAAGAATAACTAGAAATACTTTCAGAGATATTTTCTTAGGTAAGAAAACAGAATGACTATGGGAGAGCAAAAAAGCACAGGGAAATAGAACAACTGACTGGTTGCTGGATTTCCCATTGTGGGAAGCTAGCAGGAAGCTTTGGAAACTCCTCCTCCATCCAGGCTGACCTGAGTAACTGCCTGCTACTTTGCTGGGGAGAAAAGAAACAAAGGGTGATACGGGTCTCAGAGAAAACTGCATTCTCCGTGTTCTGGCATAAGCTCAAGGGTCCCATCCAACCCTGGAGGAAGGCTTACCCATTGCTGGCGCACACACACACACACCATCTTACTTCACCAAAATGCATCTGAGTTTCTCCCCTGTGTTTCCTTGCCATGCACTACCATTAAGAGATTTTAAATTTTAGCTTCTGTTCCAAAAGGAGCCGATTGCTACTAACCTGTCTGGTCTTACTATCAACCAATTGGAGCCAGAGGGAAGTGAAAAAGAGGATGAGGATATTATTATTATTATTATTATTATTATTATTATTATTATTATTATTACTACTAATAATAATAATAATAATAATAATAATAATAATAATAATAATATTTGTATGCCGCCCCTTCCAAGGACTCGGAGTAGCTTACAACAAGACCCTTAACATAAAAACAATCATCCATCTATGGGCCTCCCATCTTCAAGCAACCACTGTGTTCTGTTCTATTCTATTCTTCCCTTGTACCATGCAATCCACAGGTTTCTGAGAAACGCTAACCCTAACCCTGCAAAGTCCCTTCTAACTCTGTTATTTTACATTCTAAATACCGGTAATTATAGTATTATTAAATAATCATCATAATTCATAATGCTTCCATTCCCATTCTAGCCCTCTTCCCTAAGTCAGTCCTGCCCTTCAGTAACCAATGCAAGCCATTGATTACTTGGAGAGAATAAGGGGTCCTATTCTGAACTATAATTTGTAAAAAAAAAAAAAGTGCCAAATATATATATACAGTGTTCCCTCGATTTTCGTGGGGGATGTGTTCCGAGACCGCCCGCCAAAGTTGAATTTCCGCGAAGTAGAGATGCGGAAGTAAATACAGTGATCTCTCGATTAGCGCGGGGGTTACGTTCCAAGACCTCCCGCGCTAACCGATTTCCGCGTTATACTGGATGCGGAAGTAAAAACCACCATCTGCGCATGTGCGCCATTTTTTCATGGCCGCACATGCGCAGATGGTGGAGTTTGCGTGTGGGCGGCGGGGAAGACCAAGGGGAGGTTCCTTCAGCCGCCCAACAGCTGATCTGCTCCGCAGCGCGGAAGCAGCGAGGATCCGAAGATGGGGTTTCCCCGTTGCCGCGCTGCGGAGCGGATCAGGTGTTGGGCGGCTGAAGGAACCTTCCCTTGGTCTTCCCGCTGCCCAGGCAAAGGGGAAACCCCAAGATCACTTGCCGCTTGCCGTATTGCAGCTTGGAGCCTTGCTTCGCCTCCTTCACTGCAATACGGCAAGCGGCAAGCTGCCTGGGCGGCGCTGGGGCCATGCGGAGCCGCTCATCTAGGGGGGCGTGGACCGGCAAAGTGCCCTCCGCTCTCTCTCTTTCTCTCCCTGTTACCGGTGTGGTATAAGAGAGAGAAAGAAAGAGAAAGGAGGGCGACTTGCCAGTCCACGCCCCCCTGGATGAGCGGCCCCGCATGGCCCCAGCGCCGGACTCCGTTGCCGAACGCCGAAACCGGAAGGGGCGAGGTGTGGGGGGGAGAACGGGAGGCTCAGCATTCCGTCAGTCGCAGCGCTGGCTGTCAACTTTTCTTTTTAGCACTGGGGAGGCAAGTCAGCTCCTGCCCAGTTTTAAAAAGAAAAGTTGACAGCCAGCGCTGCGGCTGACGGAATGCTGAGCTTCCCGTTCTCTCTCCGCCCCCTCGCCCCTTCGCCCCCCTTTGTTCCTAGGAGAAGTGCTGGTGAGGAGCAGAAGGTCTGTCTTGCCTCAATCCCCAGCACTTCTCCTAGGAACACAGGGAGGCGAAGGGGCGAGGGGGGGGGGGAGAGAAAACGGGAGGCTCAGCATTCCGTCAGTCGCAGCGCTGGCTGTCAACTTTTCTTTTTAGCACTGGGGAGGCAAGTCAGCTCCTGCCCAGTTTTAAAAAGAAAAGTTGACAGCCAGCGATTGTTCCGCTGCCGCCAGCATGGCCTGGCTGGCAGCGGAAGATGTAACGGAGCCCACGGGGGATTCGCCTTCCTCCCACCCGCAGCCGAGACTGATCGTGGGCTCCTTCGCAACCTCGGAGAGCTTCCAGGGCATGAAAGCTCACGAAAACCAGGAAGCTCTCCGAGGTTGCGAAGGAGCCCACGATCAGTCTCGGCTGCGGGCGGGAGGAAGGCGAATGCCACGGGGCTGGGCTCGGCTCCCCCCTCAGCTCCCCCCCTTACCAGCCCCGCCGCGGAAGGCTCCATTCTGTTCCCTGCCGGCCCGATTGAGCGGCCGGCGGTCTCCATTCAGGGAACCGGCACCCAGCGTCCCCACGCCGCCTCCACCTCCCGATAATGCACCCGACCTCTGCCTCTCTCTTTCTCTCTCATATACCACGCCGGCAACAGGGAGAGAAAGAGAGAGAGAACTAGCGTGGACTTATTTTTTATTTTTTAATATTTTATTTTAATATTTTATTTTTTTAATTAATATTTTTTGAAAAACCGCGTTGCAGCGTTTCGCGCTAATCGAGACCGTGCTAATCGAGGGATCACTGTACACTATTTTTGGCTATGAACAGTAGCACAAGCCTTCCCTTAATACTTTAAACCCCTAAATTGCAATTTCCCATTCCCTTAGCAACCATTTAGATTATTACTCACCATGTTTATTTATTAAAGTTTATTTAAAAAAATATTTAATAAAGGCAGATTAAAGTTTGGCTATGACATATAACGTCATCAGCTGGGAAAAACCGTGGTATAGGGAAAAAACCCGCAAAGTATTTTTTAATTAATATTTTTGAAAAACCATGGTATAGACTTTTCGCGAAGTTCGAACCCACGAAAATCGAGGGAACATTGTATATATATAGTCCTTTTGGCACAATATTTCAGCAGTATAATGTGGGACGAGTCTGAATGAAGCAGGGAATGCATGTAATACATTCCTCAGTTAATAACTGTTAGAAAGGTTCTCTACTTTGGGCAAGGACACTAAAAAGATCCCCAATGAAAACAAAGAACAAAGTCCTTGGAAAGTGGAGCGCACAGCAAAAGTGTAGCTAACATAATTATCCAACTTTGGACCCATTATCACTATGTAAAGGCTCTGGTACATTGAGAGCATGTGCGCCAAAGACAAATTCCTTGTGTGTCCAATCACACTTGGCCAATACAGAATTCTCTTCTCTTCTCTTTGTTGGGAGTTGGGCAGCATATAAATATAATTAATAATAAATAAATAAATATTATCTTCTCTTCTAATGTTTGGAAAGGTAGAAGATAAGAAAAGACCAATTGGTAGCAAAGTGGATGGATTCAGATACAGAGTTGATGAGCAAACTGTTGGGACATAGGAAATAACATGTTACAGTTAAGAACATGTTAATTGTCATGAAGACAATGTATGTGATGGCTTACAATAGAAAGCATATTTAATTAAAAAGTCAATCTGAAATGAAGACCCACTGCTTTTGTTAGTTGGTTTGCTCTCAAGCCTAGCACAGATCCTCCCACACACCTAGCCTTGAACTTTTTAAAGCCCAAAGAAAGCAGAAAAGAATGGCTGTCAGGAAAGAAAGGTGAAGGTAAAAGCATCAGAATGAATGTGAGAATGTACACCTTCTTCATCTGACCCAGGTCAGGCTCCAGCTTTCTCATAAGGTTTAGAGATTAGATGTAGAGCAGGGCAATTCAACTTTGGCAAGTTGACCACCTACGGACTCCAATTCCCAGAGTTCTTCAGCCAGCCATAACGGTCAGGGAATTCTGGGAATTGAAGTCCACAAGTCTTAAAAGTTGACAAGGTTGGGCATTCCTGGTTTAGAGGCAAAAAAACATATCCCCTTCCTCGAAATGGCCAGTAGCGTTTCTTTGGTTCAAAGATCCCGCAAGCGAGATGCGGGAATAAGATCCCTTTGTGGGGGGAACTTTTCGGCCTGGCTTCCCCCCGCATATCTCCTTTTCGCTTCGGCGCTTCACCGAAGGCCCAAACCGTGCACCACAGCAGCGCGCGCTCGACCCAGGCCGCCATAAAAGCGAATAAAAGCCGCGTCTCCGAGCGGCCCAGCGGCGCATCCGGCTCCGTCTCGCGCTCGCTTTTAATCCCGCTTTGCATTTGCGGCCCGTTGCCGTCGCCTTGGCTTCGGGGACGCTTGGAAAAAAAGTGGCGGGTCGCCGGATTCCCGCCGGCCTAAACTCCCGGCCCGCTGGGACCTGCGGTCCGCATAAAGCGAATGCGTTGGAAGAGACCGCCGGCGCCCAGCCTTCTTCTTTTCGGAGAAGCCCGACCAAGGGCCGCGGGGCTAGTGAGTTGCTTGCAGGCAGCATTTCAGTCCGGCCTCGTAGGCTCCCAGGCGAAGAGTTGGCAGGCTTATACTGCGGCCTTTACGTCAGCAAAACATCTTTCGTAACCAACGCGGGACCTCAACCTAACCTCCATTAGAAATGGTCCATTTGCAAACAACTCGAATTATCTCCGGAGCTGAGGTTTTAAGAGGGCGAATTATTTAAAGATGAGCCGCTGGATAAAAACCCTTTATTTATGTATTTATTTATTTTATTTATTTATTGGATTTCTATGCCGCCCGTCTCTGAAGACTGGGCGGCTTACAACATATAATAATAATAAAAAAACTGTGACAAATCCAATTAATTAACTAAATAACTGACTTAAAATTCCTAATATTTTAAAAATCAATCATACACATTCAGACCTCAGCCATACATTATGCCAAACTCCCAGATGACGTCAGCGCCCATAAAGAACCTCAGCTATTATTTTAAAAATAAAATCCTACACAGTCTAACCTCACTTGATGAATGAAGTCCCTTAGGTTCCAGCAGGACTCTGAAAGAACTTTTCAACTTTGTGTGTGCCTGCTGTCAGATTTTCATTCCTGGTGACCGCCTGGACAAGTACCTCTGAGGTCTTCTTGGCATGTTTTTTCAGGAGTGGTTTGCCATTGCCTTTTTTCCCAGGGCTGAAAGGGAGTGCCTGGCCTAAAGTCACCCAGTTGGCCTTGTGCCTAAAACAGGACTAGTACTCATGGCTTTCTGGTTTCTCCTGTGGTTTCTTGCATCAAACTATTAAAGAGGGAAGAGAAATTTCAGTCTTCCCATTTTCCCTCAATAGAAAAATTGTAAAAAGTACTGTATTGTGAAAACTGGGAACTACCAAGAAACCAGCTTTCTTTAACTCCAGAATGTTAATCTGGAATATATCTAGGTAAGTAGTTGCAAACTTACCTTACTTTAACTCAATTCAAGATACACAAACAAGGCTGCAACTCCTTACCAAAGCATGTTTTAACAGAGCCTTGTTTGTGTACCTAGAATTGAGTTAAAGTAACATATATTTGCAACTACTTACCTAGATATATTCCAGATTAATGTCCTGCTAAAGAAAGCTGGTTTCTTGGTATGATCCCAGTTTTCACAATACTTTTTTTTTCATTTTTTCCATTGAGGGAAAACATGAAGACTGAAATTTCTCTTCCCTTTTCAGTAGAATAGAATATAATGTTTTATTGGCAACGTGATTGGACACACAAGGAATTTGCCTCTTCTGCGTAAGCTCTCAATGTACATACAAGGAACAAGGGATAAATCATGATCACAATCATCATAAAATATATTAATAATAAATCATAAGATTCAACACTTAGTGATAGTCATGGGATACTAAATAGGCAATCAGCATAAATCATGCTGGGATACTAAATAAAATATTAATATAGTAATACAGCCCTATTAGGTAGTTTGACAGTGTTGTAGGGATTATTTATTTAGCAGAGTTATGGCACCGGGGAGGGGGGGGTGAGCTTGTGTCTACTGTAGTTGTTTTGGAATGACGTGCCCTATAGTCCTAGAGAAAAGAAGTTGAAACAGTTTATGTCCAGGATGTGAGGTGTCTAGATATTTTCAAAGCCTTTTCTCTGGTTCATGCAGTATACAAGTCTCAATGGAAGGCAGGCTGGTAGCAACTGTTTTTTCTGCAGTTCTATCTGTTGAAGTCTCTATCTGTTTTGGCAAATGACAGATTCAATTACAGTATTCCTTTCTAGAACTGAATCAGCAGTTCCTTGGGCAGGCTGAACTTTCTGAGTTGGCCCAGGAAGAACATTCTTTGTTGTGCTTTTTTGATGGCGTTTTTGATGTTAGGTGTCCATATAAGTCTTAAGATATTATAGAACCGTGAAGGTCTTTACAGTTGACACTGTGTTTTCTAGTATTGTAAGAGGTGGTAGAATAGGAGGGTTTCTCCTAAAAACTACTGTCATTTCTACTGTTCATGGAAATCATGAAACTCAGTTTTCAGAGGCAACCAGAAAGTCATATCTTTAAGTTTCTTACAAATCTCCTATTTTAGTTCTATACAGAAACAAGCCATAATACTAAAGCAAATTTGATGTGTTTCTTTCCTACCTGCAGATTAAAAGGACAAAGTTCCATATGACTGGAGGGTTTGGAATTTATTTACATGGGAAAAGAAGCCTTCACTTCAGAACCTTAGAGGTCTGAAAAGTCAGAATGTGAGTGTTTCTTGAAAACCTCCTGCAGATAATTCTGCTATTTTCAGATCATTGAAATCATTATCTCAGTACTTTATTTGTTTATTAAATTTATAGACCGCCCTTCTCTTTGCGGATTCAGGGCGGCTTACAACAGTGAAACACAATAAAAATTTAAAATACCCCAATACATAATAAGAACAAATAAAAAAGTTTAAATCCAATAAAACAACACACAATCATCAGTCATACATACTAGTTGCCGGAGCGGAAAACCATTGCTCAATGACCCCAGGCCTGCTGACATAAATGTGTTTTAAGTGCTTTTCGAAAGGCAAGGAGAGTGGGGGCGGTACAAATCTCTGGGGGAGAGTTGGTTCCAGAGGATGGGGGCCACAACAGAGAAGGCTCTCCCCTGCAGTCCTGCCAGCCGGCATTGTTTGGATGACGGGACCCAGATGAGGTCGACTCTGTGCGACCTATTCGGTTGCTGGGATATGTGAGGCAGAAGACGGTCCTGTAAATAATCTGGTTCGAAGCCGTAGGGCTTTATAGGTAATAACCAACACCTTGAATTACATAAAGAGTAGTGTAATGCTTCCTTCAAGCAAGAGGCCCACAACTTTTCCACCTTATCTTTTTTTTGAGAGACCTGATAGGAGAGACCGGAGAGGGGTGGCATACAAGTCTAATAAATAATAAAATAATAATCATTAACTCACTACCAGACTGAGGCAAAAATTTATCTTTTTCTTTTTCACTTTGGTAATTTTGTAAGAATTCTTTAAAATTTCCAAGCCAAGGAAAAGAATCCTGACACAACCTCTGGTCTTCTGCAAGAAATTCAATTCAAACTTCAGCCTGTCAGTTCAATCCACATTGGCTTTCTTTGTGCACATTTAAATTCCCTTTCTCTTTAAACCAACAGATTTAATGCACAGAAAGCATAGGAATAGGAAATCATTCTATGGTTTCCTTTCTGGTTGCACTATTTTTTTTAAAGCTCTACAGCCACCAATCCAGAGAGGGGGAGTTGATGAGGGGGGGGGGGAGAGCAAGGGGTAGAATAGCCTTTCCTTGACTAATTCCTTTTGCCTTTTCTCAAATAACTTTTTGATTTGAGTCAAGGGAGAGGTTGAACAGGCGTTCTTTCTCCTCCTAATGTGATATAAATTGCCAATGCACTTTCAGATTTCTTTCCCCCTAGTCCAGCCCAAGCCTTTCTCTCTCTTTCCTTTGAATGGTTAAAGCACCGACATGGAGATCATGAGCATTAAAAAAAAATTCCTATCGGAGAAATAAAGCTGGTTAATAAGATTTTTGGGAGGGAGAAAGCTTTGTGTTCCCAAGTAAAAAAGGGAGGAAAAGTGTGTGTGTGTGGCGAAGGAGAACAGCTGAAGGTGACAGTTACTTCATGCTTAATAGGATCAGGGCTGCTTGCTTTGGGCTGCACGCTTCTGCTGGCTAAAAGTTCACCCCAGAAAAGGATGAATTGGGGGATTTTTTTAAAAAAAAATACAATGTTTTTAACACATCTGTTACTTTTTGCAAAGCAAGAGGTTTTTTTAAGCCTTTGATTCTGTGTGATGTTCATTACTTTCCCTTGCTCTGCACATTTTCTCCTTCTTTCTCCTCCTCTTAACACCACCAATTCCATCTCCTCCTCCTCCTCACTTTTTTTTGGGGGGGGAGGGATGATCCCCTGCCATGAAGGAGACTTCTTTGGCTAGTTTTAAAGAAAAGGTGCTTTCAGAAAGTCTGCTTTAAAAAGTAATTAAAAACCCTAGATAAGCCAAGTTATCTTTTAGACTTGAGTAACAGGTGTGCTGCAAGTCTACGCGTGTTGCATTTTGACATAAAACTAAAATTCCTGTTTGCTCAATGATTTATTCCAGGGAGATGTGGGCCAAGCTTCCAGCTATATTTTTGTGGGGGTTGTCTATGCTTAAAAACATCCAGTATTGTAAGCCATCACTCTGGGTATGAATTTAAGCCAATTTGGTCCAGTTAATCTGAAGCAGTTCAAGTAATGGGGCTTGAATATCAGTGGAAATAATTTACCTTAAATAATAACAAAATATTATTAATTATGTAGGTGTGGAGTGCAAGCCAGCAAAAATATTCTTGCAGTTTAGCTTTTGCCTCAAATCCATTTAATAAGTACATTTATACTCCATAGTTTTTAAAGTTACATGTTGGGGTAAAGTTAACTGCAGGCTATTTTCTTTCTTTTTAAAAGGCTTATTACTGTTATTATTGGCACTACTGGAACATCCTCAGGACCAAATCATCAGGGATAAAATTTATTGACATCAGAGTTGACATTGACTTGAAGGCCCCTGATTTTTATTGGCCTTTATTCAATAACAAGGTGGAACAGAAATCATGAAATATTTTTTGAGAATTTGAAAAAGGCAAATTGTCACTTTTCAAAGTTCAAATAGGCACAAGCTACTGGAGGTTTTATTCATGCTCAGAATATTTGTTATATTTTGAGCCATTGTTACTTTGGAGTTGACTTAGATGACAACAGATTTATGTTCTGGAATCTTTCCCCAAACCTAGAAAAACCAATATTAGAGCTGCAACAACTGTCTTTGCCACTTTTCAGTTTAGCAACTGTTTGCAGCTCAGGAACCTAGAGTCCTAGAGCAGGGGTCTTCAAACTTGGCAACTTTAAAACTTGTGGACTTCAACTCGCAGAATTCTCCATCCAGTTTCCCACAAGTCTTCAAGTTGCCAAGTTGGAAGACCTCTGCCCTAGAGCTAGGGGTAGACAAAAGGAACAGGCTTGATAAACCACTGGCTCTGCCTCAACCTTCTTTTTCACCCATAGTAGAGAGCTGGTTTCATCTTGCCTCTTTTGTACACTCTATCCTTTGGAAAGTGTCAGAATAAGATAATATGAATATATCGTCTAATTTTCTTAGCCTAAAGGAAACCGATTGACTGCAAATAAATGTAGGGTTCCGCTTTTGGTGAATAATTCGCCCCCCCCCCTTTCTCTTTGGAGACGAGGTGTCATTGGAAACTTTTTAAAAAGGCATTTAATTCGCTTTCTCTCCCCCCCCCCCCTTGTGTGTGCGTGTGGTGCGTCCGCGCGCGCTGCGGCTTCGGATCAACACCCTTTGGAGCGACAGCTTTTCCCAAACCAGGCGGTCAATATGCAAAAACTGATGACCGCACCTTCTTTGTGGCGCGGGCCCATTGTGCGCGGGTTGCTGATGAAGGCTAATCCAATCATAAATTGCACCCCCCGGACCAATGAGGGAGCCCCGAGCCGCCCGATGAATGAAACTCGAGTGGAGCACCCCCATTGTTCGAGCTGTCACTTTTTGAAAGCGTCGCGGCGGCGCTGACCGCTATAAAACCCACCGCGGCGGAGGAAGGGCCAAGGAGAAGCCCCCGGCCGACTCGCGAGGTGGGTCTCTATCGAAGAGGGTGGCCATCGGGAAGGCAGGGATAGGAGGAGGAAGAAAAGGAGGAGGGAGGACAGAGAACCCAAACACCGTGAGACGATCGTTACTAGTAGTATTCGTAAGCGAGCTCTTCCCTCCCTTTCCTCGGCGTTGAGCGCTCTTCGCTCGCCTGTCTGCCGCTCTTGGCGCTCTCTCTTGCCCCGGCCATGATGTTCCCAAGCCTGCTGGCGCCTCCCGCCGTGTACCCGAGCCTATTGCGACCGACCCCGACTCTCACGTTGCCTCAGACGCTGCAATCCGCCTTATCCGGCCCCTCCGGCTTCTTGGTGGAAGATCTCCTGAGGATCGGCCGGCCGGCAGGTTACCCACCGCGAGGAAGCGGCCCGACGCCCAGCTTGTCTCCCCCAGTCGCAGCCAGGACCGAAGCCGCGAGCTCAGCCGAGCTGGCCACCGCCGATCCCTCCGGCGCGAAAACAGGCTGCTCCTCCCGATCGTCCATCTCTTCAAACGCGGGAGACGCCGCTTTCCTGAAGTTCGGAGTCAACGCCATCCTGGCTTCACCTCCGCGGACAGGTAAGCGTCCGGGGGCCGCCTGGCCAGCCGTGTTTCCTTCGCCCTTTGCAAAGATTGTCGGGAAAGTGGGGGAGGGAGGGAGGGAGGGAGAAAGCAGGTGGGTGGTAAATGGAGCCGGAGGGTGAAGATCAGAGGCCTCCTCCAAGAGGGAGGTAGAAGGAGGGACTCGCAGACTGGCGCGTCATCGACCAGGTGGAGACTGGGATGCGTAAAGAGATCCCGGCGCCTCCAAAGGGAACAAGGCGCGCAAAATGAATGAGACCCATGGTGAATATTGGGGGAAGGGAATCCAGGGCCGGATCAAAATCTGCCAACGCGGGTCCCGAAAACCAGCCGCCCGAATCGCTTCTCTCCTGGTTTCCCGCCAGAGCAGCGGCTGGGTTGACCAGTAAAAGAAACGGGATCCAATCCATGGGTGAACCGGAAGAGGAGTTTGGAGCTCAAGTGTTGCGCTCGGTTCTGCAGACAAAGGTGGGCTTCTCGCTTCGCTCTTGGTTAAAAAAAATCTCCTTTTCTTTTCCCCAGAGAGTTCTCCGGCGCTGATCCAGAACGTCCCCGTCAAGACCTTCTCCTTCCCTTACTTCGAAGGCTCCTTCCAACCTTTTCTTAGGTCGTCTTATTTCCCAGGTAGGTTTCGGGGAGATAGAGGGGGCTTCTTCAACTGTCCATCCCTGCTTGCCCAGCTCTCTTCGGCTGCTCTATATAGTAGCCTTGGGGGCGGGAAAGGGGAGAGAGGTTTGTACCGGTATATGGCAAGTGGGTCTTCCTAGTTGGGCTTCAACCTGGTGTAAGCTGACCCTGCTGCGTTTGAACCATCACCACCACCACCACCTCCTCCTGGATTTCTGCCACATTGACCTAACGGCATCCCCGAAGCTATTCCCTTTGTTGTGAACGTTTCTTGAGAATCGCCTCCTTTTCTCCCTTGAAGGGATGGGGAGGGGAGGCGGGGAGGGGAGGACGGGCCTCCGGTTCAGAGGTTGGACGGGGTACAACATTCAAGAATCAGTCGCGCCAATTTGATGCCCTATTTAGCACAAGCCGCGACTGCCTGACATTATCCTTTCCAATTCTCCCCCCCCCCCCCCGCGCGCTTTTCCAGGCACTGAAAATTAGCCGGGGATGGTCACGGTCCAAGTGCGTGGGCTCTTGATTTTTGACTGAGCTTGCTGCCGGCCTTCCTTTCGGGGCGGTAGTTTTCCCACAGAGTCGCGGCTTTTTTCGCCCGGTGCTCAACAAAAGTTTCAGCACCATGACCAATTTGGTCAGCTCCCTCCGGGCAGCCACACACAGACCCGGCTCTGACTTTGCCGCGCTGCTGATAGACATTTACCAGCCATGGGCTAATTTCTCATTAAGGGTCATTCGCTTTGCCAACGGTTTCACAAGACCTCATGGGGAGATCCCTTGTTTGGGCCCTTCGGTGTGGCCGAAGCCAACCTTCTTCAACCCTCTATTCTCCTAAAAGTTTGCTTCGGCTGAGTGGTTACATCAAAGAAGGCTTGGAATGGAGGAGGGGTTTGTGGCTCTGCAGAATAAGGCTAAAGGGAATAGAGCAAGTCATATCTATATACTTTCAGCTGAGTACTGAACAATTTGCCTTATTCTTAATGTTGTTGGATCAATACAACTCATTTCTCTCCATTAAAAAGAAAAGGCAATACACATATAGCAGCTAAGACTGTAGCAAAGCAACTAACCAGTATTCAAAAAGGAAGTCATTAAGAATTCACCAATAAGACCCCTGCCATCACTCCTAAGGATTTTTTTTAAGATTGGAAAATCTCAAAGAAATGTCTAGAGAGATGTCCCAGAAGCAATACATAAACATAATTGTCCTTTCTGAAGAATTCTATACTGTTTGGGTTTTCATTTGTAATTCATTTGTACAAGTTTGGAACTTCATTTGTAATTAGAGACACACATATAAAGAGAGCAATAGAAAGGGAGGGTTAGATTCTCATATGCTTCATATTATACTTTAATCCTGCAAGCAGAGGTCATAAAGTTGCAGAAAATCCTATATTCACAACAAACTAGCTAAATAGCTAAATCAAATAAACTTCAGAGCTAAGTTTTGGAATGAAGTAAAATTACGACTAAAAATAACGAAGTTAATAAATATTGCTTCAACTGCATATATTCTGTTCCAAAAGCCAAGAGCTCTTCCATTCATTCTCTTGATAATAGAATGTGCTTCCTTTCTCCAGTCCTTGAATAGCTCAACAAAAACAACTTGAGCTTTATATATAGCTTTTCGTGTTCATTTAATGAAAATGATTTGGGGAAAGAGAAGGCTGTGTCATCAGTATTCTCCCCAAGCAGCTTGGCATGCAGTTGTGTTTAGTTTGAAAGTGTAAATCTCTTTTGTTCAAATAATATATGGCTTTAGCTGCTTGTCCTCAGTCTTTTTCTGTTAGTTCATTACTACACAATTACTATTCACGCTTCATTAGAATCTCTGTTTCTCTTTGGGAGTTTTTCTTTCCACTTAAAGGCAAAACTCTGCCCTTTTTATCATACCAATCCCATTGGGAACCAGTCAGTGTGCTAATTAGCTGTTACTTTTCATGTCTCCAGAATGAATTCTACAAGTTTTGTAAGGAAGAGGGAGGAAAGATTCATATTTTTTTTAAAAAAGAGGATGAATACCTATTGACCACAACTTTTCTGTAAAAACGAAGGCTTTGTTCTAGATTTAAAAGAAGTCCGTTATTTTATTTTGGGGGTAATGATGTGCGTGGTATGCTTCTAAAAAAATCTTCTAATAAAAGTAACTTTTCAAAATACCCTCCCTTTTTTTTTTAGCTCTTTTCTGTCCTTATATCTTTTGATTTGGTAACAAAGGAAGCTAGCTGTAAATTCATTGACATGGTCTATTAAAAGGAATCAAGTTACATTTACTGAAAGAGCAAGTGTGTTTCATGAATTCAGATTAGTAGTTGTTGCTCTGCTAGATCCAGATAAATCTGTGTAAAGAAAAAAGAGAAGGAAGCCATAATAAGAGAAAAGGGAAAACTAAAGGTAGTGGCCATATCTTTAAGCATGCAAATCACAGGGAAATTTGTCCTTAATTTGAATAGAATATAGATGCTCTCTTTGGGAACAGGGATATCCTTGACTCCATTCCCCCCCAGCTGATTTTATGAATAATGCTTCTTCTTCTTTTTCTCACAGCCTCCTCTGTGGTGCCTATCCCTGGGACATTTTCTTGGCCCCTGGCTGCTCGAGGGAAACCTCGCCGAGGGATGCTGCGTAGGGCAGTTTTCTCAGATGTACAACGAAAAGCCCTGGAGAAAATGTTTCAGAAACAGAAATACATCAGCAAACCAGATAGGAAAAAACTGGCAGCTAAGCTGGGCCTGAAAGATTCCCAGGTAATTCTTTATCCCACTATCCAGTCATATGAACTGGTTAATAATCTATAGGCAGTTTGTGAGTTTTTCCTTTATTTATTTATTTATTTATTTATTTATTCATTCATTCATTCATTCATTCATTCATTCATTTACTTTTTATTTATTTATTTATTTATTTATTTATTATTTATTTATTTATTTATTTATTTATTTATTTATTTATTTATTTATTTATTTATTTATTTATTTATTTATTTATTTATTTATTTATTTATTTATTTATTTATTTATTTATTTATTTATTTATTCGTTTGTACTTATATGCTGCCCCTCTCCATGGACCTAAACCATCCAATTACAATAAGCAACAAATTATCCAATCACATTTGGCCTTTGAGTAAGGTGGAAATCTGGCTGATGAGATTAGTTTATTATTCAATGTGTTGTGTGAAACCAGAAATGAGTGAATGGAGCAACAATTCTAAGGGGATGCTGATACAGATTAACAAAGTTGGAAGGACCTTGTAGGTCATCTAGTCTAACCCCCCCCCACTCCGCCCCACCCAAGCAAGAAACCTTATACCACTTCTGACAGTTGGCGGTCCAGTCTCTTCTTGAAAGTTTGCCATTTGAAATTAATGTAAAATAAAGCATCCAGTGGAATACTAACCAATACAAGTGCAGCATGCCCATAGCATACTGAAAAGGCTTAAAGCAAAAAATTGATGGTATTTCATATAAATAAAGAATTGTCCCGGTGTATTTATAAATGACGAGGCATCAGCCATTGCGTTCTCTGGAACGTTTAAAATTTATTAAAAACTACTAAAATTAACTAAGCTTTTGTTAGTCCTCTACTAACGTCTTCAGAGTGTTTGACTCTAATGACGTTAGTAGAGGATTACTGAAAGCTTAGTTAATTTTAGCAGTTTTTAACTAATTTTAAATGTTCTGGAGATCGCAATGTTGCCTCTTCCTTTATATATATTAATTTATATTTTTTATATTATTTTTTATATTTATTTATTATATTTATTATATTTATTTATCTATCTATCTATCTATCTATCTATTTATTTATTTATTTAATTTGTATGCCGCCCCTCTCCGTAGACTTGGGGCGGCATACAATATTATATAATTCATTTATATAAATTAATTTTCAAATTCAGCAAAAACGTGACACATATATATATATATGTGTGTGTGTGTGTGTGTGTGTTTGTGTATGTGTATGTTTGTGTTTGTATGTATACATGCATTCATACATACATACATACATACATTCCCATAAAATCCTTTAACAGGTTAGCATGATCCCAAATTTTCAAATGAGGATAGCAGAGAATTTATTTATATAATCCCATAAAATCCTTAAGCAAGGTTAGCATGATCAAATTTTTCATATGAGGTCAGCAGAGAATTTAGGGTGAGAATATTTATCTAATTAAATAAATAGTTTTTAAAAGAGTTGAGCTACCGAAAAGATGCTTGCCCTCTCTCTTTCCACTCAGACTTCCACCCTAGATGGGGATAGAGATGTGGGTCTTGCTTTCTTATTGTAGAAAATCAATGGGATCATTATAAGTGGGCCTGATCCCTAAGGTGAACTGTAATATGAATTAGTGGGTTAAAAAAAGGCCATGAACCTGAGATCTTGTGAATTAAGATTCACAACATTCCATACCCTTATCTGAAAAAAGTGGGTTTGAAAAAGAATACTGGAATTACAGAGATAAAAATAAAAGCAGAATTAAACGGGACTATTTCAACTAAAGAATGTTCTAACATCCAGTTTTAATCGACAACAGTTGTTAACTGAATAGTACCAATGAATATTGTTTGTAGATGACGATTTAGGATTATGGAACAAGTCCAAAATATTTACAGGGCATCAAGTCACGATTATGGAAACTATAACCCAAAATATCTACTGGGCATCAAGTCACCAGCTCAGATTGTTCCTCATCTTCATACAAAGTTGAGAATTCAGCCCAGCTAATGTTCAAAATATTAAAAATAAGGCAGTAAATAAATCTGGAGGGGAAAAAATCTGTGAAGAAAATATTTCCGTAAATGTGGAAGAGCTGTGGGTAAATTCTCTCTGCTTATGAAAAGAACAGACAAATAATTACTTCAAATTGGTTTAAAATCCAAGGAACTTCTTCAATATTATGATAACTTCAAGAAAGTCTCCTGCAAACAAAAGCAATGTGAGGAAAAGATATGGAACAAGTATTTCATGAATCATCCTGGATCTTTTTATGGCATGAAATTCAATTTAAATCTGTATCAGCAAGTCATTAAGACATGATCATAAAATAATTCCTGTATTAGTCTAAAATTATAGCATATAAATTAAAGTAGTCTCGTATTTTATTTGATGTATTACAATCAAATTAGACTACTTTGTCAGCTCTGATGAGAAAGTACATTGAATTAGTTAGGCAATTAATTGTTTGAGGAAATCAGAAAAATTGCCATGCTTCCTTTTGTAATCTATTAATCAGATAGAATAGAATGGAATGGAATGGAATAGAATAGAATAGAATTTTTAATTGGCCGTGTGATTGGACACACACAGAATTTGTCTTGGTGCATATGCTCTCAGTCTACATAAGTTTCTTGTCTTTAGTTTACATTTTTATATAAGTGTGGAGAATTATTCTCTTCAATTTTCATCTCCATTTTTAGTTTTGTTAACAATCTATTTCTTACAATAAATTATTTTAATCTTTTCAAATGTATTTGAATATGGATTTTTAAACATTTCTCCTTAAAAATAAGTGTACTTATTCTAATATATATATAACCGGGCCAGAATATCTCAGGGACTGCCTTCTGCCGCACGAATCCCAGCGACCAGTTAGGTCCCACAGAGTGGGTCTTCTCCGGGTCCCGTCAACCAAACAATGTCGCTTGGCGGGACCCAAAGGAAGAGTCTTCTCTGTGGCGGCCCCAACCCTCTGGAACCAACTCCCCCCAAGAAATTAGAATTGCCCCCACCCTCCTTGCCTTTCGTAAGCTTCTTAAAACCCACCTCTGCCACCAGGCACGGGGGGACTAAGATACACTTTCCCCCTAGGCCTTCACAATTTTATGTATGGTATGTTTGTATGTATGACTGGTTTTTATATAATGGGTTTTTAACTGTTTTTTTAGTATTGGATTTTGTTGTACTGTTTTACTGCTGTTGTTAGCCGCCCCGAGTCTGCAGAGAGGGGCGGCATACAAATCCAATAAATAATAATAATAATAAATAATAATAATCGGTAGAATGAATATATATATTTATTCTGCCCATTATATTTATCTACATTTTTATAACTTTCCTTCACTTATTATTTTCTTATAATTGATATGTTTTTAAACTGAAAAAAAGAGAAACTATATTTTGTTACATTTCAAGTTGCTGCCACCTTTAGCAAAGCTACATGACTGGAGAGCCAAATAATGGTCAGGCCGGTTGCAGAGTGTCATTAAAAATCTATAGTACAAAAATCTTATATTTAACAATAAGATGAGAATTTTTAGATCACTCTGAAGATTCTGGAGGAATCCTACAGATTTCTGCAGCACTTTTTTTATTGTAGATTAGATCTGTTTATGCTGCTTTTATTATTTTTATAAATACCTCAAAGTGATGAACATATCCAATACTCTTTTCTCCTCCTGTTTTCCTCATGAAACAATCCTCTGAGATAAGTTAGGCTAAAAATGGCTGCCTCAACATCACTCATGCCCAGCTCACAGACTCTTGATTTCTGGTCTAGTGCCTTAACCACTGGACCAAATTATGAAATTATCTTTGGCGTATTTTGAAATAATGAAATCAGGGGTGAAATTCAGCAAGTTCTGGAGAACCGGTTGCAGAAATTTTGAGTAGTTCAGAGAACTGGCAAATACCATCTCTGGCTGGCCCCAGAGTGGGGTGGGAATGGAAATTTTACAATATCCTTCCCCCAGGAGTGGGGAAGGAATGGGGATTTTGCAGTATCCTTCCCCTGCCATGCCCACCAAGCCCCACCCACAGAACCGGTAGGAATGCATTCATTTGTATCAATTTTCTGTACTACATTATTGTATATGTAGTTTAAGTTTAAGTTTAAGTTTAATCAGATTTGTATGCCACCCCTCTCCGCAGACTGTAGTTTTTTAATGTACAGTATTAGATTTGTTTTATACGCTTTGTTTTTTACACTGTATCCTGTGAGCTGCCCCGAGTTTTCGGAGAAGGGCGGCATACAAATATAATAATAATAATAATAATAATAATAATAATAATAATAATAATTCTACTGGCGTGTTTCAACCGCCCGTAATTACAGGGTAATTAGTCCAGGAAGACACACACCACACGATAAAAGGGAAACCCAAAAGTTTTTATAAACAGAAAAACAGAAACAGCTCCCTTTTTAAATGTCAAAGGGATTTTCTGGTACACAAAAGGCACAGGTTAACTGCAATCCAATTGCTCACCCAATAACTGGGAAATTGAGTCCAATTCTAAAGTCCAGAGAGTCCACACACACAATCCTGAACAGCAAAAAACCACGATCTTGATGAAACAATGAATCAGATAAACTGCCATGAGGCTAAAACCCCAGGTTGCACTTTTATCTGTAGCACTAATTACAGCAGCCCCACCCAACCACAGGTGGCCTCATTTTCTCTTGTAATAATCCTTCAGTTGTTGTCTCCTATGCATCACTCTACAGAGGCGTAGATGTGTCATTAATTCTTGTTCAGAATCCAAGGATGATACAGATGATTGATCTCTTCCAGGGCTGTCTGCCAAACTCCCCTCTTCCCTGTCACTCACACTTCTTTGGTCAGAGGAGACAGATTCTACTGGAAGCAAAACAGGCCCAATAATAATAATAATAATAATAATAATAATAATAATAATAATAATAATAATAATAATATGGATCTTTGAAAGAAGGGAAGAATCACAGTTTTTGAAAAGTTTAAGCCTAAGAAACGTATTTTAAGGTTGATTCAAGTCACATGTATAGTTATCTTGATCTACTTTTTTGTATATTTAAAAATTATAGGTAAAGATCTGGTTCCAAAACAGAAGAATGAAATGGAGAAACTCCAAAGAGAGAGAACTCCTGTCATCCGGTGGCTGCCGGGAGCAGACCTTACCCACAAAGTTCAATCCTCACCCAGACCTCAGTGACGTGGGCAAGAAGGGCATTGGAGAGGAAGAGGAGGAAGCAGCAGCAGCAGTTCCCTCATTGTACCCAGTAAGCCCAAGACATTCTTTAGTTTGCCACCAGTCCACAGATCACACACATCAGAGAGACAGGATGGATTCCCAGATGTTCCCCTCTCCCACACATTCCAGCAGTCCCAGTAAACCATCAGACTTTTCAGACTCGGAAGAAGAGGAGGAGGAGGAAGAAGAAGACGAAGAGATCACAGTTTCGTAGATATCTTCTCCTTATGTAAAAAAAGAGGACATTGAGGGATTGTACATAAATTAAGGGCTATTTGATTGAAGAGGTAATATCTTTCCATGCCCATGTGTTTCAGACAGAAAATGCAACACTCACCCTTCATCTACACAACGTCTGCATGCCATAGGCTACATCTATCCAAGATGTGAAGGCTTAGCTGTTATAATCTTTTGTCTGATCAGCCAGCATTCTTATTTAAAAACCTATTTGTTTTTAAGTCGATGTGGATACAGAATAGGAAAAAAAACCCTCAATTGTTACATATTACAGTAGAGACTACTATTTCACTCAAGGATTGGGCTGATCAACAATTTTCCTTGTAAGGAAATGTGTGGATGTGTACTCATGCGCTTGTGCGCACACTTTCTAGAGGTGGTGAAACTAACTTGGTGAGTTGGCTACCATGCCAACCTGCTGCGTCACCAGGGATAAATGATTGACAATATACTTTTCATGTGAAGATAGTTTTGGTCTCTCTCACTCACCAACCCTTTCCCCCTATTTTCCTTGATTTTTTTTTCAAGTATAAACATTTATTTGTAAATATCACAGATATTGCCATCATCAAACTTTCCCCTCTCTTCCCAAGGTCTTTATCTTTCATCTTTGTGCCTATTAAACATGCATATGTGAGCATAAGGACATAGGTTTGCCTCTTTGATTTTTTTATTCAAATGTTGCTGTCTTTGCACAGCAGATATGTACTGTACACTATTTTGTATATTCATGTTTGTAGGGATATTTTATACCAAGGCTATTGTAAGTTTACAGATGAAGCAGAAAGCTTTGTATATTTGATTGTACATGGTGGGAAAGGAAGATATTGATTGTATATGTGTGTTTTTGTAATTTTTTTAAACCCTAAGGGGAGCTTAGATTTTAGCAATGTAACTTATATAAAATGTTATTTTTTATTCTTACTGTGTACAGATTTAAATATGTATATTTTACAAATGAAGCAAACAATCTTTTCAATAGTCTGCAAGGCTGAATTGTTTTTTATTGAATTGGGGTGTTTTTAAAAAAACATTTATATCCTATTTATGAAGAATTTACAGTAAGGTATTTCCAGACATGACCCACTGAAGTCTGCTGTGTTGAAACTTTGCAAATCAGTAAAAGTTATTATGTGTGTCTCCAATGCCAATTTACTTCCACAAGCATAGGAAACTTACTGACCAATTATTGGGTGTCAGCTGGAATTGACAACTTTGTTCAATTTGGAATAAACTCTCAAGACAGTAGAAGGAAGAATAACATATAACATTATTCTGTCTATAAATACCACTATTTGTAGTTTATCTGTAGTTACTCCTAGGGTTCTGTTACCTTTTATGTGCACACATCCCATTCCACAGATTTAAGAAGTGAAATAATTGTCTGCTCTTGTCCTATTTGAGGACTTCTATCCTTTCCCATGGGATAATAGGCTTTAGCAAGAGGGCCTCAGTTAGGAAGATTGCTGGTGACACTGTGAAATGCCAAATATTAGTTTACTATTAGACTGGTTTTACAAAACAGTAGTTTCTACCATTGTCCTATGACCAAGCAAATAAGCTGAAGACATTAATCAAATGAATAAACCATACTGTCAACATTATTCCGTGATAGTGTCAATTACAATGCTGAAACAAAAGAAACTTCAGGGTCAAAGGTCTTTAATTCAATCAAATCCTAGTTGGATCTCAGTCTTCTGATTAAAACCTAAGGTTGTGCAAAGTTTGGAGGCAATGTTGGAATTCAGCCAAACTTCAGCTGAAAGCAGACGTGTGAACCAAAGCAGGGATCCTCCTTTGAAGTAATATATGGAATCAGTAGCCTTCATATATTTGTGCCTTTTCAAATTCTTGCACACTTTTGTGGTTACCCGGATGCTGCTTTCTCTGTGTGTATATACAATATAATTATGGTGGTGGTTTTGTTAACATTACAATCTCAGGAAATCTGGGAAGCAATAAAAATAGGTGGAATGTGGGCTAAAGCTAAGTGAACTTTGCAGAATGCAGAATTACAGAGTTGGAGAGGGCCTTTGTTTGTAGGTCGTTTAGTCCAACCCCTGGACTATAGAGAGAAGCCTATACCATTCCAAACAAATGACTGTTCAATCTCTTCTTAAAAACCTCCAGTAAGGGAGCATCCACAACTTCTGAAGGCAAGCCATCCCACTGATTGTTCTCACTGTCGGGAAATTTCTCCTTTATTTAATCTTTTGTTTACTCCTTTGTGCAATGAAGTTTTATCCCCATTTCTCTGCAGTCTTTCACAACCCTAAAATAACTTCTTTGGAAATTTGGGGCAAACTGCTAACCCATGACAGAATATGTGACTGGGAGCCAAAAGCTTGTCTTAAACCTGGCAGAGATTTAATCAGTTTTGAGGTAGTTTTTGAGTCCTTCGGGAATTGGGCGGCATATAAGTAGGATTAATACATTCTCCCTGCCCCTTTCACATCTACTTTTTTTTAAAAAGCATTTTGAATGCAGAGAGGTTTATTAAAATGCACTTCAATGTGCCAACTGAGCCCTGGCAAGACCGGGTGGCTTTGGTTTGCAGGCCCTCCAATGTTGAGACAGTGCCATCTTTGGTAGTGAACGGGGTGGCACTGTCCTAAAGAGATCTGGAAAATAACTTTGGGTCCTCCTAGATTTATGAATCCTGCTCAAAGAGCAGGTAGTGGTGATGCTCGGAGAACCTTTGCATGTTGCGCACTGTTTGTACCCATTCCTGGACCAGGAGGCCCTGTTCATGGTCACTGATGCTTTGGTCATCTTCACAGTGGATCATTGTAATCTCCTAAACATGGGCCTGCCCTTGAAGAGTATCCACTTGCTTCAGCTGGTGCAGAATGTGCTGGTGCAGGCAGGGGTAATGTGATCTTAAATGATACATATGATTCTCCTGCTTCACAAGCTTCATCAAGAGAGCTATGGAGGCATAGCGATTGAAACACAGTATTGCAGGCTAGCTGATTGCTCGCTACCAGGAGTTCAATCCTGATCAGTTCATGGTTGATTCAGTCTTCTATCCTCCCAAGGCTGATAAAATGAGGACCCATATTGTTGAAGCAAATACGCTGACTCTGAAAACCACTTAGGGAGGGCTATAAAGTACTATGAAACGGTATATAGAAGTCTAAGTGCTTATTGCTATTGGTCGTCAGTGTGGTTCTGGATCCACAGTGCCTGCTTTGACCTTCATACTGGGGCTAGGTCAGCTAAGAGACTATATCTCCTCCTATTTCGTGAGCCGCCCCGAGTCTGCGGAGAGGGGCAGCATACAAATCAAATCAAATCAAATCAAATCAAATCAAATCAAATCAATAAACAAACAAACAAACAAACAAACAAACAAACAAACAAATAAATATTCTCCTAGAATATTGTTCAATTTTCTGGAATCCTTACCACATATCAAACATTAAAAAACTGAATGAGTTCACTAGCACTTTACAAGAAAAATCTGGCATTCTTCCATCCATAATGCAATACTTTGAGCTACTAAGGTTGACATTCTTAGTTTGGATAGTTTAGAATTACAACACTTGCAGTCAGACTTAGGTATTGCATACAAAATTGTACATAGTAATGCTTTATCAGTAAATGATTGTTGTTGTTTATTCCCATTTTTTTCTCCTCTACATCACGCACAGATTAATATGCATATACCTTAAAATATTAAAATAAAATATATAGTTATACATTTTTATCAATCGTTCAAAAGTCAGTATCTTATTCAGCCCTTACATCAACAATCATCAGTCTGCCCCCTTTTTTCCCTTGCACTCCCCACCTGCTCTCTCTATCTCCTCCTCCTACCTTCTTACTCCTTCATTCCCCCTCTCTCTCTACTCCTTCTCTTCTTCCCCCTTCTACTTCCTCTTCCACCCTCTTTCCCTTTCCCTGAGTGTTTTTTGTCCTAACTCAACTCATAATTGGCAGCCTGATGATATATTCTCAAATTCTAAATTAACAGTATCTCTTCCAAAAATTCTTATTACAGTAGTACCTCTAGATACGAGCTGCTCCACATGCGAGTATTCCAAGTTACGAGCCGAGATGCGAGCAAAATTTCTGTTCGACACCCAAGCTCAAATTCGGGATACAAGCCAAGCTTCCACTAGGTGGCGCAAGAATTCCTTGCTTCCAATTATCTCGGCGCGAAAAACAAAGTCTAAAGGCATTTGTTCGAGATGCGAGTTGATCGACATACGAGCTCGGGTCTGGAACAAATTAGACTCGTATGTCGAGGTACCACTGTATTATGATATTAACTACTCTAAAACCCCTTAAACATTAAAAATCATTCATTCACATTCAACAACAAGCATACATTGCACTCATCGGCCAGAAGCTAGGGTCCAGTGACCCCCAACCCTGGTGGCATAGATGGGTCTTCAAGTTCTTATGGAAGGCAAGAAGGGTGGGGGCAGTACGAATCTCTGGGGGAAGCTGATTTCAGAGGGCCTGGACCCCACAGAGAAGGCTCTTTCCCTAGGCCCCGCCAAGTGACATTGTCTGGTTGACAAAACCTGGAAAAGGCCGACTGTGGGATCTGTCTGGTCGCTGGCACTCATGAGGCAGAAGGTGGTTATGTTATAGTCTCCAGTCTCCTAATCATTCTGGTTGCTCTCCTCTGCACTTTCTCTAAGGTTTCAATGTCTTTTTTGTAGTGTGGTGACCAAAACTGGATGCAGTATTCCAGGTGTGATCTAACTAAAGCTTTATAGAGTGGTATTAATATTTTAAGCACTTTAAAATCTGGTTGTTTCATCAGACCTGGGGGTCCCAAGGAGATGGAAATCTAATTAGGTAGCCCAATTCTTCATAATCTGATGCTCTTTTTTTTCAGCCTTTCCATGATATTAACCTTTGTACTTTTTGTATTCTTTTTCAAATTGTTTTTAATGGACTGTTTGCCTTTGGCCCAGAATCACATCATTTGAGATGAATAAGCTATATCATCATCATTTAACGACTCCATAATAATTTGTGGGGTGGAGCAATGTTCCCTCTAATTTTTTTTTGCTGTGGGCGGAAAAGTATAGTGTCTGAGCGGCAGTCCCTTTGGGACTGGGCAGCAAAGAAGTATAAATAAATAAATAAATAAATAAATAAATAAATAAATAAATAAATAAATAAATAAATAAATAAATAAATAAATAAATAAATAAATAAATAAATAAATAAATAAATAAATAAGAAAAAAAATCCCTTCTTTTTTTATTAAAAGAAATTAATAATAAAACAAAACCAAAATCTATTACTATTATTACTATATTCTCCTCTTTTTCCATCCCTGTCTCCTCCCCCCTTGTGTGTGTGTGTGTGTGAACTCTTGAACCATTTCCAATAACAGGTGAGCTATTGGAAATGGTTCAAGAGTTCACACACACACACACACAAACGGCTGGAGTTTTTTTTCTCTGTTATTATTTGGGTGCTTTTTACCATATGCTTTAAATCAAGTCATTTCTCTCTCTTTCTCTGTCCCTGTCTTGCTCTCTCTCTCTGTCTTGCTTTCTCTCTCTCTCACTCTTTCTTTCTATCTTTCTTGCTTTCTTTCTCTTCTCTCTCTTGCTATCTCTCCCCCCTTTCTCTCTCTCTCTCTTTCTCACTTACTTTCTCTTTCCCTCTTTCTCTGTCAGCGAGGGGGCTGCGAGAGCGCTTTCTCCAAGCGCTTCGGGAACACCTGCCCTGCCTCTACTGCAGCCCCCTTGCTGAAAGGTCCGGGATGAAAGCGCTCCCAGTGAAGGGGCTGCGAGAGGGGCGGGGCAGGCATTTCCGAAGTGCAATGAGAAAGCCCTCTCTCGCAGCCCCCTGGCTGGGAGCGCTTTCGTCCTGAGAAGACGCAGCCGCCCGCCACCACCGCGGAAGAAGTCGCGCCCCAAGGCAGGAGGCGGAGGAGGAGGAGAGGGGGTGGATCGGGCAGGCAGGGGGCAGGGCCGAGAGGCCAAGGGCACGAGGGGGCCGGAGGCACCGTGGGGAGGCAGGGGCGGCAGCGGCTCCCTTTCCTCCTACTGCCGGCATCTCCCCACCCCCGCCCCCCGCGGGCTGGCAGGGGGATGGGGAGCACGCGCCCATGGAAAAGGGTGCACGCGGGGGTATTTTGGGGCGCGCGCGTGCGCACGGGCGCATCTTACAGGGAACGCTGGGGTGGAGTCTGGACAACCGAATGTAGCTAGCAGAGTATTTTTAATGCCCATTAAATAATGGCCATATACTCTTCCTGTCACCATGGATAAGCTAGTAGCTAATAAGCCAGTAGCTTATAACAATATGATTCAACCCTTACCTTCCTCATAGAGTATTTGCTTGTGATTTTGGGCCAGCCACTCTCTCTCAGCCCAAAGAAGCAGGCAATAACAAGCTGCATCTTTTTGGAGGCCTTTTGGTAGGCCATAACAATAAAAAAGAAAAAGAAAAAACTGCTTCTGAAAAAACTTTCCAAAAAACCCTCTGCAGTAGAATCTAAGAATTGACACAGACTTGAGGTCACCCTCCTTCCAAAGAACATCAAATAAATATTCTGAGAAGTGACTTATGAAGAAATACTTACCTTGACCACATCATTCCATACCAATCTTTAAAAACAGGAATACAGAGTTGGAAATATTTTTTAAAAACTATACATTTGATCAGATGTAGATCCTCAGAATAGTATGGTCACAGGAATTGCAATTCACTTGTGTTTGCTGCCATCTGGTGGTAGCTTCCACCTCCTTGTTGAAAATTCTGTGAATGACTTGTAAAATATAAAAGAATTGGTCCTTTGCTACAGTCAACATTAGTAATTTTCCTGTTGTGTTGACTTGTTTTTATACTGATATTCTGTTTAACTTACACAATCACTTCCAAATAAGCCAGCTATGAAAAAAACCTCCAAAAACCTGGATCTACTCATCTGAAGAACTGAAGTTCAAGGAAATGCAAGGACTTATATTCAAAGTATAACTATATAGTTCACAGGTGTCAAACTTGTGGTGTCGTGTTGGTGTCATGACATTTCCCCCCCTTCACAGAGCTGTGGTGGGCATGGACTGCACTTGATGCATTCAGCCCACGGGCTGCCATAGTTTATTCCTTCTCTAAATGATAAGCACAGTCTTTAAAATGGCCTGAATTGTGGAAAATGGAAGATTTGCATCCTCACTCTCTGACAATTAGTTCCCTTTCAGGGAGTTGTGTATGTTAACCAAACCAGCAAAATTTCTAATTATGTCTAAGATGCAGTGGTTAGAAATTAGATTTGCACACCAAACATAGCTTAAGGCAGTGATGGGTGCCACAGGTGGAAAACGGAGTCATATCTGCTGGCATGCGAGCTGTTGCCCTAACTCAGCTCCAACGTACATGTGTGTGCTAGCCAGCTGAGTTTTGGCTCACACAGAGACTCTAGAAGGGTGTTTTTGGCTTCCAGAAAACCTCTGTGGGGGTGGGGAGGATGTTTTCACCCTCCCCCAGCTCCAGGGAAGTCTTTGGAGCATGGGGAGGGAGAAACACGAGTCTACTGGGCCCACCAGAAGTTGGGAAACAGGCCGTTTCTGGCCTCCAGAGGGCCTTTGTGGTATGAGGGAAGCTGTTTTCGCCCTCCCCAGGAACCCGAGGAAAAAAGGTTCACCATCATTGGCTTAAGCTCTCCTAACTTAACCCTAAATAGGCTTCCAGAGAGTATTCCTTAAATTGGATGACTCCAATCTTTCCAGCTTTCAAGATTGAAGGGGGGGGAAGGGGAATATTATTCTATTATAAGGGTTTTTTTAATTGTGTTTTTAAATATTGGATTTGTACCTTGTTTATTATTGTTGTGAGCCGCCCCGAGTTCTCAGAGAGGGGCGGAATACAAATCTAATTAATAATAATAATAATAATAATAATAATAATAATAATAATAATAATAACAACAACTACTACTACTACTACTATTATTATTATTATTATTATTATTACTTTATGCATGAGTGTTAGGTGTGAATGTGCATCTCTATCTGAACAAACATCGGGCCCCTTGGGCCCACCACTTGTATAAATAGAGCTTGATGTGCGTGGTCACTTGCCTGCTGTATACACAAGTGAACCTGTATCCACATCAGAGATGGGTTGCTTCCGGTGCGGTAGGCGACTGTGCACTGGTAGCGACTGCCAGATTGTTCATTTTGCACATGACCACTCCAGTGCCAGTCCTATGAGTGCTGCTTCTACAATTTTTCATATTTTTTCTTCGTGCGCATGCGCAGAAGCAAAATCTCAAGAGGGGGACATTCACATGCACGAGATGGTATGGGCAGTGATGAGCATGCCTTCAAATGCCCATGTGACATCCCTGCTCCACAAGCTACATTGGCTATCAGTTTGTTTCAAGGTGCCGATTATTACCACAAGGCCTGGTTACCTAACTGACTACCCACTTCCCATGGGTGTCTGTTGGGCCATTATGAGCTGACAGATTGGTCTATCTGAAACCATGGTCTAGCACAGGGATAGGCAACCCACAGCTCCGGAGCCACATGCGCCCCTGAAATGGCTCCCTTTTCCACCACTGGCTGGCCTTGCCCTCCCCTCCCTCATCTGGCCTGAGAAGGTAAGGATGACAGCGGGGATGGAAAAGCAGCCAGGGCTGATTCTCTGGTGTTGGTTAAGGAACACAGCCACCCCTGGTGAAGGCTTTCCTTTGGCCAATCCTCCTCTCCCTCTTGCGACTCCCTGACTGACTGTGGCAGGGCCAGGAGGGTGCACATGCTCAGGGAGACCATCAAGTGAGAGTCAAAGGGTGCAAAGGTGAGCTCAAAGGGTGGTCTGCTACTAGCTTAGGGAGGGTCTTTGGACAGGGCTTCTCTCCTGCCCTAAGGATCTGGCCATTGCCTTGCCGTGTTCTCCCTCTGCAGCTGTTCGGCCAAGTGGGGTGGGCGTAAACTCCAGGACAAAGAGGCAGGAAGTGAAGGCTGCCTTTGCTCCAGTGACTCTCCTCCCCCTCCTCATCTCATGGGGGGGGGCATGGCAAGGCAATGGCCAGATCCTTAGGGCAGGAGAGAAGCGGCCTTGTAGCTGTTTTCATGCCACATTTCTGCATTAGGGAGCCTTTGTTTCCTGCCATTTTGGGCTAGAGTCACACCTCCCTGCTTAGTCAAAGAACTGCGGCAAGGGAGGATGGCATGGGACATGGCAAGGCAATGGCTGGATCCTTAGGGTAGGAGATAAACTGGCTCCAAAAACCCTCCTTACGCAAGCAGCTGCTAGCCCTCTGAGCTTGCCTTTGCTGTGCTTTGGCGCTTGCTTGGGGAGGGTCTTCCCATGTGCACTACAGCCAGCCAGGGAGTCATGAGAGGGGGAAGAAAAGCCAGGGGGTGATTATTCCTCAGCACACACAGAGAGAAGGGTAGGAAGAGAAGAAAGAGAGAGGTGGGAGACAGATAAGAGAGGGAGAGGGAGAGAGACAGATAGAGGGAGATGAGAGGGAGAGAAAGATAGATGAGAAAGAGAAATGGAGAGAGAAAGAGAGGTGGGAAAGAGAGAGAGAGAGAGATATTTTTCTCAAAGAAAAGAAAACAGAGCAACAAAAATGTGAGTAGGCATAGCTAGGTGTGTGTGCCATGTGACTCGGTGGGAGTGACATTGAGTTGGCCACACCCACCCAAGTTTTGTGGGAAATGGTCTAGCAATACCTTCTATCGGCATGCAGGACATGTGCTTTTCTGCCATGGCACTGTTTTTCTGAAATGAGATCCCTTCTGAGACCTCTAGGGCTTCCAGCCTGATGAAATTCCAGATAGCCTTGAAGATCAGACTTTGGGTTAGAGTGGATGGAACCCCTTGTTTTTGTATGCATTTTTATATTGAGCTGCTGAATCCCACTATTTGTACTGCATTTTTATCTTGCTGTTCTGGGTTGCCAAGCTGGGTTGTGCAAGCTGTTCTGAGTCAGGAGGCACCTAGCCCAAGATCAGTCAATCTTTCTTGTAGATGACTATTATACTGCCAAACGTCTTGGCTGTACTTGGAATTGGCACAACGGCACTCAATTGCAATGATGACAGTGTCCAACTATTCATCACGTTTTTCATGATGATATTAAAATATGTTTGGTATTAAGAAGCTACGATCCTGCCTTCCTCAGAGTCATAGAGCCCTTTGACCTTGTTGTGTAAGAAAGCAGATAATTTCAGGATGTACAGCTAGTTTATACATGTATTGCACTTGTTGTAAGCTAATGTATCCACCAAGACTTATGAATCCAACTCCAAATCCTGGTTTGATTTGGAATGTGATATAGGCAGTTCAAACTGGTTCCATAGAACCGGTAGCAGGAATTTCTCCCCACTTGCTAAACTGGCAGCAATGGCCGGCTGGACACCCCCCCAAACTGGCTCTCTTGGCCGCGCCATTTTGTTTTTTGCTTATGTGCATGAGCTTTTTTTTTGCTTCTGCACATGCACAGAAGCTGAGTTTTCAGCACTGTGCACCTGCGTATAAGCACATGTGCCCATGCGGTGTGGGAAGAAGCGAACCAGCAGCGAGGTAAGTTAGAACTCACCCTTGGATATAGGTAACATGAAGCCAATAGAAATGTTCATGGCCTATAGAGCTAATAATGGCCACCATCTGTGGGGCCTAGTGTTTGTCTTGAAAAAGTCTTATCCAAATAAGAAAAAAACATGGCTGCTTATTTGAATAACTGCAGCAGAATGATTATAACGATCAGAAATAAGAATTCTTCAGCATTTTGGCATCTGGTAGCTGATTTCTTTCCAACATATTCTGCTGGTCAGCTAGTCTGATTCTTCGTGAGATCTGTGTGCTATTCAGTTATGATCAAAGTGATTCGAATGTTCATGGATTGTCCTTAGCCCACAGCCAAGCCACCTGGGGCCCTTGTTAAGATCTATAAACTTGTCCTGAAAAAGAGTGAAGCGACTAAGGGAGATGTCAATCCAGATGAGCTCTTAGACAAAGAACTGATTAATGGGTCTCAGTGTGGCCCCTTTATACACTTTTACTGAAGCCTCTCTCCAGATCCCCAAGGACGGGGACATGTCAATATAGTCCCAATCTATACTGGAAAGGAGCCAGGAATGAGCCAGCCTTTCCCCCCACTCTTCCTTTTAAAAAATGTGAGCCAATTGTGAGGCTTATTATTAAGAGCTGACTGGTGGTTCAGGACCAGGTCCTAGCTAAGGACTATGAAGTGTATCTAACTCTTTTATTATGCTTAGAATCTGAGCTGTCTACGTTTTGACTTGTATTGGCCTATGCCTCCATATTCTGCCATTACCCATCCAGAATTGGATACAAAATTGTTTATTTATCATAAACAAATAAATAGCCCAAATCATTTTTTAAGAGTCAGGGTGGTGCAGTGGTTAGAGTGCAGCATTGCAGGCTACTGAGGTGGGTACAATGAGGACCTAGATTGTTGGGGCAGTACAGTGGAACCCCGACATAAGAGCTGCTCTACTTAAGAGCAACTCGAGATAAGAGCTGGGAGGGGAGAGATATTTTTGTTCTACTTACAAGCCCAAATTCGAGATACAAGCGCCAAGGAGCTGTCTCCTGAAGCCAAACGCTAACTTCCGCGTTCGGCTTCAGGAGACAGCTGCGAAGCGGCGCGCGTGTTTTAAAAGGTTGCAGCCGGCCTGGGGGGCTCGGGGGGGGTGCTTGCAGCTTTCTTTCTTGCTCTTTTTCTTTCTCTCTTTTACCTTCCCTTCCTCTATTTCTTCTTTTCTTTCTCCTTCCCACCTTCTTCCCTCCCTCCCTCCTTTCACTCATTCCTCTCTTACTCTCCCCTTTCATAAGTTTCCTTGCTTCCTTCCTCTGTTCCTGTCCCTTCCCCCTTTCTTTCTTTCTTTCTTTCTTTCTTTCTTTCTTGCTCTTTTTCTTTCTCTTTTACCTTCCCTTCCTCTATTTCTTCTTTTCTTTCTGCTTCCCACCTTCTTCCCTCCCTCCCTCCCTTCACTCATTCCTCTCTTACTCTCCCCTTTCATAAGTTTCCTTGCTTCCTTCCTCTGTTCCTGTCCCTTTCCTTCCTTCCTTCCCACCCTCCGTCCATTCATTCACCCATTCCTCTCTTGATCGCTTAAAGCCGGTCCCTGGTGCAAAAAGGGTTGGGGACCTCTGTCCTACAGGATTGGGTGGCAGAGAAGTTGAACATATGTAAATTTAAAAGTTTAAGAAAGTTTACAAGTTAAGTGAAAGAAACTTCATTATTCATTTATATGTACATGTACATTTCTTCATTAAAAACATGTCTTTCTGCATAATTTAGACTAACTTTGTGAGTTTTTTGAGGGCTGGAACCAATTAAAATTATTTACATTAATTCCTATGGGGAAAAGTCGTTCGAGATAAGAGCTGCTCGACTTAAGAGCCCAGGTCCGGAACGAATTAAACTCGTATCTCGAGGTACCACTGTATGTTGATTTGGTAAACCGCTTAGAGAGGGCTGTAAAAACGCTATATAAGTCTAAATGCTATTGCTATTATTATTGCTATGTTTGGGTAGATCTGTTACCTTCTTGACTTTACAGGAAAGATATTCATCATTTTGGGAAAAAGTGAAATGAATGAGACTGGTCAAGATCTATGATCTCATCCCTTTAGTTTCAAGGTCTATGTATTGAGATTGAAAAAGTGTTTTGGCAGTGATTTGCTTTCCAAGCTTGTTTCAATTTAGTGACTACATTTAAGGAAAACTTTCTGGCATTAATATACTGCCATAATGTACATTTTTCCAATTTCTCCAATTCTTTGCTATTTCTATGGGTCAGACACATGCACAGAAATACACAGCAAACAGTGCATACCATCTGTACTTTTGCTGTTTACTGTTTGACAAATTGCTGGGAGGCAAAGGCCCTTTCCCCTTATTTTCCTCCCCCAAAACTAAGGTGAATCTTACACTCTGAAAAATACAATAGTTTCTGAATGTTCCATTGCCAAACTAGGTAACATCCTCAGCAGGATTTTCTTGTCCTCCTGATGCAGTTAACTAGTCTGGTTAGCGAAATGTTAGGGAGCAAAACACTGCCAAAATATAAAACCCAAGCTACAAGTATTTTCTATTATTTCACTGAAAAAGTGTCATTGTCTCTGATCTTCAGAATGTTTGAAACATCATTCCTTGCCACTATGATGGGAATAAGAATTAAGAATCTGTAACTTCAGCTAACTGACCAATACTGTTTGTTTACTGCCTGAGATAGTCTTCTCCTTGGTGAGTTTTAACATGATGCTTCCTGGCACAGAGAGGTGCCTCTCTGCTTAGAACTAAATATTTTCCTGCTAATTGGTATATGAAGTCTGTTACATAATCTAATGTAGGAGTCCCCAAACTTGGCAACTTTACGACTTGTGGATTTCAACTCCAAGAATTCTCCAGCCAGTATAGCTGCCTGGAAAATTCTGTGAGTTAAAGTCCACAAGTCTTAAAGTTGCCAAGTTTGAAGAACTCTGATCTAATGGATTTTTCTTTTTACATAGATTCGTGACTACACTTACGATCTCTATGACAGAATGTAACAAAGTGAGCACTGTTTACTATGTTATACCAGAAACAGGACAATTACTGGCAAGAGGCTTTATCTTTAAGATTTAAAGATTAACTGTAGTACAGATAGGTCATAAAATAATGTTTATGTAATCTTTGAATGTTGACACAGGAAGAAGGGAACTGTAGATTTACTTGTATGCCTTAGCTGAATTCCACTTAGTTTCTGGCTGAAAAGTCAACTCAATGTTCTTCTATCTTTGTTGTACTAAGAATTTTTTTTTAAATCAGCAAGATTCACAAGAAGACCTTGCTTATCATAGTTTGTCCAATAACTCCAGGGAATGAATTTTATGCTTTAATCTTTTGTGTTATATGTAATATAACGCTCTTTTTTTGCATATATGAGCCTTGCAAATATAACACCTATAAACAGTGAGAGGCCATTCAATCTTTTTGTCAATCTATCTACCTAAGTAATTCATAATGATATTGTCAGAAAAATAATCATAAAAAATAATAGCAGCAATGCGGAAGTAAAGCCACAAATTGAGATACCCCTTCCTCTCAATGATTGTAGAGTTTTAAGGGTCAGTAGTTGTCATCTGCTGATCATCACAAGAGTCTTCTTTGGTCTAGGGTCATTTAAACTGGATTATGTATTACAGTTTATTATTTATTTATTATTTATTTATTAGATTTGTATGCCACCCCTCTCCGTAGACTCGGGAGAGTAGAATAGAACTTAGTTTTTGTTGTGGTTCAGCCTGAGGCTGCTCAGGGACCAGCTGTCTCTGCTGGCTCCATGCCAGGAGGAAGATGACAGCAAAGAGGAGGGGGGTGAACAGTCGGACGGGGGAGAGGAAAGTCAGGATTGGGATGAAGGAGAACAGCATGAGAGGCCCGGGGGGGGGGGATTCTCCCCAGCCAGTAGCTTGGAGTCATTAGGTGATGAAGCACAAGCCGTCATTGACATGCGACAGAGACGTCAGATCAGAGAAAGGAGCAATTAAAGAAGTATTATCAGCACTGAATTAGGAACAGCTGGGCTTGGGTGTGGTCCTCCTTAGCAGGGTTTAAAAGGCAGGCAAGCCCTTGAAGCCATGTGGAGTGTTATCAATTGGAGTTACGGTGTCCTGCTTTGTTCTCGGTGTCTCTGTTCCTGGCTTGTGGCCCGGCAGTTTGGAAGACCCGTGGGAAGTGTAGGTCTGCTATCTACAGCCTCGTCTAGGCAGCAAGAATCCTGTATTGCTGCATGGACTATTGTCTTCGTGGATATATTTGAAGATACAGCATTTTCCTGTTTGTAAGGCCATTTTCTGTTACCTGTGTTTTTCTTGAATTTTATAAACTGCCCCTGCCTTTTATAGGTGTGTCTGGCTTTTCTTTTTGGGTTGGTATTGGCTTCCGGAGTGACCCAGACAGAACAGTTTTATTCCCCAAAGTACCTGAAGGCAGGACAAGAAGCAACGGATGGAAATTAATTGAAGAGAGAAGCAACCTAAAACTAAAGAAAAATTTCTTGACAGTTAGAACAATTAATCAGTGGAATGACTTGCCTCCAGAAGTTGTAGATGCTCCAACACTGGAATCTTTAAAGAAGAGATTAGACAACCATTTATCTGAAATGGTATAGGGTTTCCTGCCTGAATAGAGGGTTGGAGTAGAAGACCTCCAAGGGCCCTTCCAACTATTATTCTGTTCCTTTTCAGGCTTGTAGAAGTGAGTGGTAAAGACCAACATATCTTTGATATTGGAATCAGAATGGTGACTCAAGAACCAAATACAGTGGTACCTCGAGATACGAGTTTAATTCGTTCCGGACCTGGGCTCTTAAGTCGAGCAGCTCTTATCTCGAACGACTTTTCCCCATAGGAATTAATGTAAATAATTTTAATTGGTTCCAGCCCTCAAAAAACTCACAAAGTTAGTCTAAATTATGCAGAAAGACATGTTTTTAATGAAGAAATGTACATGTACATATAAATGAATAATGAAGTTTCTTTCACTTAACTTGTAAACTTTCTTAAACTTTTAAATTTACATATGTTCAACTTCTCTGCCACCCAATCCTGTAGGACAGAGGTCCCCAACCCTTTTTGCACCAGGGACCGGCTTTAAGCGATCAAGAGAGGAATGGGTGAATGAATGGACGGAGGGTGGGAAGGAAGGAAGGAAAGAGGGAAGGGACAGGAACAGAGGAAGGAAGCAAGGAAACTTATGAAAGGGGAGAGTAAGAGAGGAATGAGTGAAGGGAGGGAGGGAGGGAAGAAGGTGGGAAGGAGAAAGAAAAGAAGAAATAGAGGAAGGGAAGGTAAAAGAGAGAAAGAAAAAGAGCAAGAAAGAAAGAAAGAAAGAAAGAAAGAAAGGGGGAAGGGACAGGAACAGAGGAAGGAAGCAAGGAAACTTATGAAAGGGGAGAGTAAGAGAGGAATGAGTGAAAGGAGGGAGGGAGGGAAGAAGGTGGGAAGGAGAAAGAAAAGAAGAAATAGAGGAAGGGAAGGTAAAAGAGAGAAAGAAAAAGAGCAAGAAAGAAAGCTGCAAGCACCCCCCCGAGCCCCCCAGGCCGGCTGCAACCTTTTAAAACACGCGCGCCGCTTCGCAGCTGTCTCCTGAAGCCGAACGCGGAAGTTAGCGTTTGGCTTCAGGAGACAGCTCCTTGGCGCTTGTATCTCGAATTTGGGCTTGTAAGTAGAACAAAAATATCTCTCCCCTCCAAGCTCTTATCTCGAGTTGCTCTTAAGTAGAGCAGCTCTTATGTCGGGGTTCCACTGTATACACTTTGAGAAACTTTTCCTGATTTAATCTCTTTTTAGCGATGACCACATAAATCCTGCAGATGTTTCTTGGTGGATGAGGACCACTTGCTTATCCATTTGGATATTAATGGAGTTAAAATAAAAAATATTTGGATTTAGAAAAGAAGGATATTCGATTGATGAACTAGAGATTGCTAAAAAAATTTCATTGTCGTTTATCTGCTGTATGAGCTATGTAAAATATATTTTAATTTTGATGATGACGATGACATAGATGCAGCCTAGGGGAATAAAAAGGGCAGCAAGGACATTACATTTGAATAAATAAGCATCAAATTTATTGAATCATGAATAATTTAAGACTGGTACAATCATTAGCTTTATTCTCCATGACACAAGGGGAGAAGGGATGGAGGAGGAAAAGGGAACCAAAGGATGGCATGATCCAAAACAGGCCAGTTGCAAATCCCAATCCTAAATGAAAATGTAAAATTAAATAGAGAGGTGAGGGAAAGGGATTGTACTGTACACAAAATACTCAATTCCTAGTTTTTTCTCTTTTAAAAATGGCTAGAAAAAATTCATCAAAATGCAGCACTTGTAATCAATTATTTACACTTCTATGTTACAATGAAAAAAAATGTACATCTTAGAGAACTTTTTTCATAAATGGTTCCACTGGAAACAACTAGATCAAAACAGCAACTTTCCGTTCAATAGCCACATTTGCTTTTTTCATTCATTTTCCTTAAAAGAGAATTGCCACATTTAGACAAATTTCAAGACACGATATATTAAAAAAAGTATTAACAGTACAATATTTTAGGTTGGAGGGTTTTGGGTTTTTTTTTTTGGAAAAATATACCAAAAAGAGGAGGCTAGCCAAACCCTCCTTGTCTCTGCATCAGCTTAAAATCAAAATGGCGTCTAACATGTGACATACGAGTTGCACAATTCTAGAAAGTTCTGTAGCAAAGAGAAAAGAAAGTTCCAATTTCTAAGTCATTGGGAATGTTGCATAGTCTTGTACTAAAACAACAGGAAATGCCAACTTTGTGCACTTGGGACACACGGAGTGGGGTAGGGGGGGAGACAAAGCAAAGCTGAAAGCAATCTGAATGAGATATATGTTGTCATTTTAAAAGGAAAAGGCAGACATTCACCTCAACTGAACTAGTTTTTTAAAAATGTGCATTAACAGGCCACCCTGCTTCCCGAAGTTTATAGAAGTTACAGTTTGTGATAACTGAACAAAATAAAGCAAGATTCCATGTGAATAATTTCTCGGTAATCTCAGCAATTTCTATTGGAGAGCAAGAAAAGTTCAAATTCTTCTTTAATTTATGTCAGGGGTCACCAAACTTGACAACTTTAAAACTTGTGGACTTCATAGCGTAGCTGGGCTGGAGAAATCTAGGAGTTGAAGTCCACAAGTCTTAAATTTGTCAAGTTTGAAGACTTCTGATTTATGGCAACAGGACAGCTCAAAGACTCCATTAAAGGTGTCAGTAAATAAGGCGCTGAGTCATCTCAGCTGCCAACCTGGGTCATAACTTTGATGTCATTTTTGTCAGCCTTACAATTCCAGCAAACATTTCTTGTGCCACTCGAGGTAGCCATATTATATTATATATCCACTCCAGGCGGGGGTTCAAACTTACCACCACTACTGGTGCTGATGCATGTGCAGTTCTGGGTGACTGAAGAGCACATGCGCGCATCCGGCAGGAGTACGTGCACATCGGAGAGAGATTTGGCTTCTGTGCATATGCAGGGAGCAAATCTCACAAGAAGACATGTGGGTGCCTGAGATTTTGGTGATTTTTCTTGCTTCCGCGCATGTGCGGAAAGAAAAAACCACCAGAAATCACAGAAATCTCTCTCGCACATCCTCATTTTGCCTTCTGCATATGCACAAAATCCAAATCTCGATCCAATGCACATGACCACCCACCAGTCACCTGGAGCTGCCTGTTCAGCTCCATTTCTGCTACTGGTGCGGCATCCTACCCCTGTTCCGGTAGGCACCCAATACTAACCCACACATTGCATTTCTATGGAAATCACTTGCAGCAGGAATTAGGAAAAAATACGTAAGAACAAATTCTAAATATTTGTTTCCATAGATTATGATACAGTCAGATTTATACTTCACTCTCCTGGCACTCCTTTAAATGATGTAACTGGATTGTTTGCTTATTCCACAGGCCAGTTGCCATTGTGGGTCAAATTACTGGACTTCCTGAGTGCTTCCATGTACAAAATTGCCAAATGGTTATATTGGTGCTCTCCAGATGCATCACAGTTCCCATGTTATGACGATTGGATATGCAGGATGGGTCTCATTGGCTTGTAATTGAAAACACCTGAGAGGCTTCACTTAATCTAAGATGTAGATACAAGGGACCTGTTATATTAACTATCCCAGATTTGTCTGGAACAAATAGATACAACCTCTTTTCCTAGCAGGAAATTGACACTCTGCGGAGATGTTCCGCAGAACATATATGTATGCAATGTTTATAGCATCTGGAAAGCTGATGGCCACATCGATCTTGGCAAATCAAACGAGGAAATGCCTTACTCTTCCGCTATCCTGTAGGGCAGGAGTCTCCAACCTTGGCAACTTTTAAGACTTTTGGACTTCAACTCCCATTGCTGGCTGGGGAAATCTGGGAGTTGAAGTCCACAAATCTTAAAGTTGCCAAGGTTGGAGGCTTCTTAGGCAATGTACCCAAATCATCTGTCTCCAGTGGCATCAATCATTTCCATAGATGGCAATTTCTTCTCTAATGGGTGATGGAGGAAAATAAAGCACAGATTATGCGCCATTTTAGAATATATATGTGTCTTATGCTTGAATGCTCATTCCGGGCTAATCCAACTCTACAAATTAGAGGCTAAGAAGAGAATGCTCTCCATATGAACAAAAACCATCTTTTCTGCAATCCTGGAATATTTAATCAAGCATTTTGAAGTTTGCATCTCATAGTTTTGCTTTAAAAAGCAGAAGGGAAGCAGGGTGCTGAAGAGCTAGATGAACCTACGGTAATATAATGGTCAGATCACTTTAGGACTATGATATACTCTAGTCCATTTCCAGGAATCAGATTAGACTTTGCATTATACTTTTTTTCTCTTTTGTTAAAGGAAAAAAACCACTCAAGAATGCCCACTGTTATTTCGCTATACTAAGAAAAACATATATAATATAGCAAGGTCACAACAAATCCAAAGGACAATGGGTTGAGTTCACTAAGAGCAGAAAATCATGAGGTATAAAAAAAGCTACCCAACTCAGTAAATTTGTCACGGTAGCAAAACTGTGTGTCTGTTGCATCCTATTAATCTTATAAATCTTATAAATTGTAGCAAATATTCTACCTGCATATTTTTAAAACAAAATAAAAAATAATTTTCTTTTAGTTGTGATGCCATTCAGTGCCACAAAAAAGGTTTGCTTTTGCCTGGATTGTATAAACAACATCCAATGAAATGTTGCTTAAAAGTTGATGTACAGATCTTTAAAAAGCGGTTTCCTTGATTTTGGTTACATTTAGAAACTAGGGGTATCAAACATCTCATTTCAAACAATACCCGCAGCAACTCACTTCATTGTACTCCAAGAGATGACTTCTTATAGTCCTGTTTTGTCTAATTATTTAAAAAATCACAAACTACAACGCTAATGGAATTAAAATACAACTGTAGAAACTCGGTAAGGCATCACTTTTAAAAAATCAGCACCCAAAGATAGCTGAAAAGGCTTGTGTGTGTGTGAGAGTGTTTTTGTGTGTGTACATGTGTGTTGCTGAGAACCTCGGTTCTAGTTTGAGGTATAGCCTGAGACAGCTGATAATATCAGCTATTGTTCTTTTTGCTTGTTTGTTTAAATAACACCAGTTGGTGTCCAAACTTTTATTAACCTTCTCGCTGTCTGGCAAAAGAACCAGACAGTTTTTTAAACCCATTCCCCAGTTTTCTTCTGAGATAAAGAAAATAAGGGCGGCTCAGAATCATGTTCTGGGATTCTTGGATTAAAATCCAAAATCCAAAACTTTCCTTTACTTAAGACTTGGTTAAGTAAAATGGAGTATTTTTCTTTTCTTTAAAAAGGGGGCTCTTTATTATCGTGAGAGATTCACCAATGTTCAGTCCCAAGTTTTGCAATATATAGTTGAAGTTAATTATTTATCAATAAACTCACATGTGACGATCATGACACGAAGACATTTATCTGTATCGTACGAGTTGATTCTGAAGAAATACTAATGCACTGCCCTACCCTATTGAATTTGTATGCCGCCCCTCTCCGTAGACTTGGGGCGGCTCACAGCAGTAATATTGCCTTGGTTCTGGGTGACCACCTAGAAAAATGTAATGTTGCAGTCTTAGAAAAGCATAAAACCAAATTTAAGAGGCACCATACTTTCCATTTAAGTGTATATGCAGGACATGCTTCCTAGCTGCTTTCTCCAAGTTATCGTTTCTCCCTCGTTCCATGCCTATGCTTTTGCATTCATTGCCATTGCTGACAAAGGACCCCCAGAGATACTTTCTGATATAAAAACTTTAGGGAGGGACATCGAGGAGGGATAAACGTGCTAGGTGGATAGCCATTAGGTGTGGGCCTCATCTACCCCTTGTGCAGAAAGGAAGTCTGTATAGGAGAAGTAAAAAACAGATGCAGTTTCCAACCATTAGAACAGCTGAATACCATTAACCCAGAGAGTTTACACTATTCAATAAAGTGGATGCTTCCCCATGTCTCCCAGCAAGCTGTTTATAGCAAGGGTCCCCAACCCTGATCAGGCTGTGGCATGCCAGAAACCAGGCCACACAAACAAGTGAAGCCCTAACTTTGGGATCCAGTCAGTATATGAAACCATACCCCCTCCAATCCGCAGGAAAACCTCTCTCCACAGAACCGATCCCTGGTGCCAAAAGGTTTGGGGGCCACCAATTGAGGAATAGAACTTCAGGAACAGATTGCTATGAGACATGAGGTTATTGGGATTAAAAAGTAAGAAAATGTACAATACAGTAGAAGAACGGAATTATCTTTTCAATCCAGACAACCGTCTTTTCCGAGTTTTGTTGAACATTTGGTATAGGTATGAAATTATTCCAAAACCAGAATCAATGATTTGAGGGAATGACAGCCCCCTAGGTTATACAGTATATCTCAGGCAAGGTATTCCCTGAAATGTTGTGAATCCAAAGACTAACAGACTAGAGCCTTGTTTTACAGTTTTTACAAAGCACATCTTCTAGTTGCAGAGAAACATTGATATTCAGGTTTAAGAAGAAACTTGTCACTTCAACAGTGAAGATTCTGAAGCAAAAATGAAAATAAATTCTACAGTTTGTTTTGGTTTTTTCTTATATGTGTTATTCCCCATACTTTGGATCATGGATAAAACACTCCATGATTGTTGCTTTAATTAACACTGGCAACGTCAGAGGTGGTTTTATGAAGATGTACTGCTACTGTGCTCAAGCGATCGAGCCCAGTGTTTGGAACGATATAAACAAATGAAATAACCAAAACAAGAGACCAAGGTCTCAAATTGGACAAGAGTTCTGTTTTGTGTTATATATGTGAATATTTTAAACTTCCTATTTCTAATCTCTTTGCCTTTTATGGAATGCCATTAGCAAGGCAAGCAATTATTACAGCACCAGAATTATTGAGGTTAGGCTCGGGGAAAAAATGACTTGGAAAAATCAACCATTAATGAGTTTGTACAGAAGCAGCATAACTGAGATTCACTTCCTTTTTGGACCTAATGTGGCACAATGCTTCTTAGGGTCACAACTTTCATGGTGAATGTTTTTTTCATGTATTTATTGCCTCCAACTCACTCTCCTCAGAGGTTGTTATGATTAATGGAGTACATCTTATATGAATTAAACACAATTCTCTTGCAATTCATATTTTCCTCTGGTCATCTCCCCTGCACCCTTGTAATGAAATTTACTCCAGATGTCCCTTTAAATATTGGAGCAGGTTTAGGAAATCAGAGATAATGGTAATCCACTTCACAAGCAGATGTTGTTTGGTCAATGGACAGACACAACTAGATAAGCACCATTGGTTTTTTTATGAAAATAACATGTTCAGTGTCGTAGGCATGTGAACTCACAGCAATGTAAACTACAAAACCAAACCAAACCAAAATAGTGCAGTTCTTATTATTAAGGAAAATGAAACATAAGATATAAAACATCAGCTGGGTTGCCTGCACCCATCTTTGACACTGAATGGGGGAGGCAGAGAGGGTGGAAGAGATTGTATTGTTCTTGCAGCTCTAATACTGAGATGTCCTTCTGAACCAAGGTCAACTCTCTCCATGGCTTGATGATTCATTTTTCTAAGGGAGGCAAAGGATGGACCACTCGAAGCAATCATATCTAGTTCTATTCATAATGTTGACTCCAGGGACGAGTCAAGGATATCATCGTGATGGCTATTGCTGTTGGAGTCACTGTCGTAACTCTGTGGGCTTGAATAATTAGCTGCCTCCTGCAACCTCATCAGCATATTCATCTGGTGAAATACAGAAAGGACAACTTAACAACTAATTCTTTTCTAGGATAGCACTGGATACATTGATTTGCATTGTATGGAAAAAAATAAACACACGTTGGATAGTCTAGCTAGCACTGGTTGAATAAACAATGAAAATCCAGTATTATGTCAGTTTCACTTTGGATGATCCATATGGTTTAATGCCATTATGACTTTTCCACTTGCCACACAATGTCATTAATACAGAAAAAACAGATTGTTGTTCATTTGTAGGGCCACAAACCAGGGGTGGGTTCTAACTTACCTCACTGCCTGTTCACTTCCTCCCACATTGTGTGGCCGTGCAGCGCAGTGCAAAAAAAATCCAGGACAAAAAGCCAAAAACAAGATGGCGACCAGAGGCACAGATATATATATCCCAGTGGGTATGGCTAGCTGATAAGGCCAAAATAAGGCTGAAATAGATCTATCCTAGTCTCCCTTAATTTTCAAATTCAGCAAAAAAACATGTGACACATATAGATAGAATTGTCGGCTATCAATAAAATTAACTGCCTTGGAAATGGCCCTGGGTTGGGCCGAGAGGCAAATAAGGAGCTGTGATATTCCTTCAATACACCAGGGTGATTTGACACAAAAATATGTAACCCTTCCCTGGTGCAGAGCTGAAGGGATTGGATACTGTAGCCTAGAGGATAATTCTCTGCCTTACAAGGCAAAGGTTGCAGGTTCAAGTCCCAGTGGGTATGGCTAGCTGATGAGGCCAAAATAAGGCCGAAATAGATCTATCCTAGTCTCCCTTAATTTTCAAATTCAGTAAAAAAACATGTGACATATGACATATATATATATATATATATGGACAGCCTTATTATAGACATGATAAAGCTGTGTTTTGTAACAGATATTCTTTCCTACAATGGCAGCTGCATTATGCAAACTCTTTATCCTTAATTCCAGTCCACACATTTAATGTAACAAACACATGCAATTGTTTAGAGTCTGGATCAGCATTTTAGAAGGATTCGGTTATTATAAATTTGAAATTTTAAAAATATGTGTACCAAATCCTGCTTAAGATCAAAGAAAGGGAATCCCCAACTTAGAACAATTCATTTCATAACCATTCAAACTCAACAGCAGCACTGAAAAAAGTGACTTATGACCGTTTGCCACACTTACAACCATTGCAACATCCCCATGGTCACGGGATCAAAATTCAGATGCTTGGCAAGTGATTTATATTTATGACAGTTGCAGGGCTCCAGGTTTGGCAATCTTCTGATAAGCCAAGTTAATGGGAAAGCCAGCTTCACTTAATAATCGTATTAAGTTATCAGCTGCAGTGATTCCCTTAAGAACTGTGGCAAGAAAGGTGGTAAAATGGAGCAAAATTCACTTAACCGGTGTTTCACTTAGCAACAGAAATGTTGGGTTCAATTGTTGTCATAAGTCGAGGACCACATGTATAAAGCAGAGTACACAGAGCCCCCAATAAGTTCATTTCTATCCAACATAGTACTATAAATCACAAAACACTGCTATGCCTATTGCAAGTGTACCTTTAGAATATTCTGCAAATTAATTTGGAGAAGTAGTCTTGATACTTCCTACTGTTTAGTCATTTACCATCTAATGTCTCGTATACGAACAATATTGTGCTGAAAATCTCACCAGAGGATCTCCTTCAGCATCACTTGGTGGAACCTGTTTGCTGGTTGAACCTTCCCGTGGCATAGAATAACCATCAAATCCAACATCTTCTGGACGCAGTTGCAGCAAAGGAGGCCACTCGTGATGTTGTGGGGTAGCTGCCCATGGATAAGTGTCCATCACCCACTTGGCAGGATCCTCCCATGGTGCTCTTCTACCATACAACTGCAAGAAACAGTACAAAGCCATTATGAATCAAAGGATTTGATATTAAGCTTGTTTTTCGTCACACGTGTATAGAAATGTTCTCATGTTTTTTCAACTCATATGAGCAATCTTTCAATCTTGTGTTTGTGACAAGGCAAATTTGAATTTTAGTAAGAAGAAAATAAAGGATGGAAAAGCAGTGGTCTTGACAATGTGGAAAGAAAACAAACAGAGCAGAGATAGATATTATTGGTTTTTAAAAATCTAAATTACCAGATTTTTAAAATTCTTTTGAACAGCAGTATCTATACTTTTGAATTTCTCTCTTCATTTAAAAGAAAAATGCAGGAAGCAGTGCTGTATACATACTTTATACCTCAACTCCGGAATGAAAGATATAAATTTGATGAATGAATGAATGAATGAATAACAGACAGATTAAGAGATTAATGGAATTGGAAGGGGCCGTGTAAGTCATCTGTCTTTTATTCATTTTAATACCTCCTAGATACAGACAAAAGCTGGAGACAAATACATTCAACAATTGTCTACAGCTGACATTTCCCCGTTTCTAAGAGGTCTGTAAGGGGCATGCATAAATGCACCATTGTGCCTACCATCTCTGTCCTACTGCCCTATTGTCCTTTTTTATCATTATTTTTACTTATGTTATGTTTATACAAAGTACTATCCTATACATATTTGACAAATAAATAAAATAAAATAAATTTGAGACAGGTGAACAAATTGGCATTTTAGATCTAAACCAGACATGTTTTTTTTTAAAAAAATATTCTGCTAAAAGATACAAATACATGTGACCAATAATGCCTATGGCAGGAGTTATACTGAATATTTAGGGAGGAACAAATTCTCATCTCCTACCCATATTCTCAGCAAAACGTGCATTCTATTCTGACAGCACAACAAAGGCTTTGTGAGCAAATCTGCCCACTAGATGTCACCATATCTTCCAAAAGCAAATCCTAAATCGGGAAGCCACACAACTTTTGAATAATGCTTCTTGGGTGTTCAGCAATTACTGCAGGAGAGTGGGTGGAAGAAAATGCAAAGACTGCCTCTCCCAACTTGATGTCTTCTAGATGTGTTGAACTTCAGGTCCCATTCCCTCAAGAAAATGAGACTAAAGATCAGCTTTGCTGATTGAGTTATCTTGCAACATATCCGGAGAACAACACCTAATAGCTGAATTAAGGAAGACAACTCTAAAACGTTTTCTACTTTTTCCTCTTTTATTCCCTTTCATCCATTTTGCATTATAATATTGGGGGAAAGATCAAGAGCAACATGAGAAAATATTATTTTACTGAAAGAGTAGTAGATCCTTGGAACAAACTTCCAGCAGACGTGGTAGATAAATCCACAGTAACTGAATTTAAACATGCCTGGGATAAACATATATCCATCCTAAGATAAAATACAGAAAATAGTATAAGGGCAGACTCGATGGGCCATGAGGTCTTTTTCTGCCGTCAGACTTCTATGTTTCTACGTTTCTATAAGCCAGTTTTAATATTTTATTATTTATTATTTATTTATTATTTGGATTTGTATGCCGCCCCTCTCCGAAGACTCTTTGATCTTTCTAAATTGATCTTTCAGGAAAATTTGGGGCTTAAGAGATATGGTAGATATTTTAAATAAAAGAAGATTCTTTATTCCAAAGGCAAAGGTGAACCTGGTAAGTCAAGACATACAACATTCAAATCCTATTTTTATGGCTCACACAGGACTGTGCAAAGCTTCAAAGGGGCCATTTCCCTCAGGCAAGGCACCTGGAAAGCTCGCCTTTGAAGCCGTTTCCTGCATGAAGCAGCGCAGCCCATCCACCCACCCAATTCCTACAGCAAAGCAAAATGGTCTTGTGGCTTTGGCTTCCCTTCATTTCATAGGCATCCTTCGGTGCTTCCAATAACTGGAGGCTTCAATTCACGCACAGGAAGCTTGGAGAGGTTACAAAGGGTCCTGGCATGGCCAGTGGTTCAAAATGCTGCCTCTTGCATTTTTTAAAACTCAGTGATATTTATCTTAAATTTATCTTCCTTTCACTCCTGGGGGGAAAAAAGTTCTGGAAATGATTTGTTGTTGCTGCTGTAGTTGTTGCCAAACTCACTTCTGGGTGATCAGGTGGTTATTCTTGTTCCAAGTAGCAATGAAACCGGTGCCAGACAGTGGGACCAAAGCGATTTTGGCTGTTTCTAATTCAGTCTCAGGTATAAAGAATGTGCAGAAGGAATTTCTGGTGTGGCTCTACCTAGTCCAATACATAATTTAATTGGGACTTTTTCTGCCTGAATGTAGGTTAGGAATTCCAGGATTTCAACATGGCTGAAACATACTGCATTGGTAGTTTGCTCCAGAATTGAAGTAAAACTGAGAAGTCTCACAAAATTTATATTATACACATATTCCTTCTCTCTCAGTCCATCCTATTCACATTGCTGTTACTGTATGGAAAAAAACATTTCTAGCTTGAGGTTATTTCACATATTGTTAAGAAGCAAAAGCTCAGTAGTTCATCTTATCTCCCTGTAAGGTAAATGTATATGCTTGAAGACAAATGTTTGATCCATTCACAGTTTACATTTTTGATGTGCAGTTAAACCTTTTTCAATAAATCTCTAAAGAATGGAATATGCAAAGACTCTATGACCTATTGAACAACCTATTTAATATACTTGGAGGCAGATGGACAAGCATTATGCATGTCAAAGTTATTGCTATGTCACTTCTGTAATAGATATTCATGCAAATATTGAAAGTTAAACTCAAGCATTCACAGACTTACAGTTTAGAAATAGTGAAAGGTATTATTTCCCATTCGATTTCTCTATACTCAAAAGAATATATAGTTTATTAATGTGCAAATCACTATTTAATATGTCAAGCACTAGTTTGTGAATCATGATAAATTAAAATTAAAATTTTATCTTGACCCATCTCTTCCCATTACTAGTTTTTTGTCTTATAATGGCAAGATGGTAAATGTATCAATGAATTAAAAATATATGGGTACATGAATATTTGCATTAGATGACTATATAGAGAATGGTAATTATTTACAGCTAAAATGATATGTTATAGTTTTCCCCCCTTTTTTTGGGTTGTAAACACTTTTTGTGTTTTTGTTTCAGAATGAGTTTATTTAAAATTGAATATGACAGAAGGGTGGAGAGAAAAAAGCCCCTTTTCAGGTGAATAACTAAGGTGAAGCCCAAGTCAAATGTTTATTTAACTTTCTAGAAAGACTCAAATTGGAGCAAGTGAGGACTATTACAATGGTCTGTTCATGGGTTCATGTGACAAAAACTATGCTATATTCTTTCAACAGAGTCACTGAGTAGACAGAAAAAAGGGCAGCGCCCATTCTTAATCCCAAAATCATAAAATGTGTTTATAAACATTAAAAACCCTTGAGAGGAAAAGAGAACTGCCAAATGGAAACGAGTGCCAAATGTAACATTTCTTCATCTGATAGTGCTAAAGTCCTTGCAGCACACAGAAAAACAGCTTTTTGCATCAGGATTAAAATCCTGTTGTTAATGCAACTTGACCTCAACAGAACAATTATTTACATTTGGAAAGAGAAGTCTGTGCTAGGGTATTTTTTTTGGTGGTGGTGGGGATGTTAGTTGCCCTGCTGTGTTGGTACAATTTGAATGCATTCAGTGGACTAGTTTTATATGTCTATTCTTTGGACTACTGTGCTAACAATAGTCCAGCTTGGATAATATAAGACAGACACTATCTAATCAAGGATTTATTCCCACTATCTGCATTTCCTTCCATATAGCAGGAAATATCATTCCATCTACCTGAAGAGGAAGGTATCAACTTGCTCAGATATGCAGGAGTTCCAAAATGAAATTTCTATACAATAGCCCTTTAAAATAGAAATGCTTTCTTAAAATGGGCTAAATGCGAACCGAGAACAGTTCGAAATCAAGAACAACACATTTGTCTATGATTAATGAGGTCACTGACTGAGGATAGCTTTAAATAGTGATAGCAGTAGCACTTAGATTTATAAACTACTCCATGATTCTTAATAGCACTTTCTAGGCAGTTTACAGAGTCAACATATTGCCTACAGAAATCTGGGTCCTCATTTTACTGATCTTGGAAGGATGGAAAGCTGAGTCAACCTTCAACAAGATTGAACTCCTGGCTATGGGCAGAATTACCCTTCAATACTGCATTCTAACTACTGCATCACCAGGCACCGTGGTTAAATAGGTGAACAAATAAACAACTAATTTTAAAAGTCCCAAAGCTCTTAAGCAGGGCTGATATTTTCAATTCCATTTGGTTTTCCCAAATGGGAATTTGGGGGATATTAAAGCTAAAAGATTGACTGTTGTAGAGACATAGCAATCCTTTAAAAACCAACTTTTAAAATTGGGACGATTCTTATATTTTGCCAAGTTGAAAAAGGAAAAACCAGTGCCTTAAGCGTCAGAAATAAATTTTTCCCTTTAACGCTAAACAAAACATGGGAAAATAGATCCAAAAATGTTGCCTCTTGTGACATTTGTAGCTGTTTTCAGAAAGGAACAAAAGTATGGTCCCATGCCTATTAACCAGGAATTTCAGGGTTTTGCAAGGTCCTATCTGATCACAAACAGGATTTTGCAAGGTCCTATCTGATCACAAACAGTGTACATGTGCGAGCGGCGAGTTCCACTTACCCGCGTAGTGGTACACATCTGCTGAATCAAGTGCTTGCATGTACCCGTGCACATCCCCTTGAGCAATTTTGCTTTGGTGCATGCATGGAAGCAAAAAATTGCTAAAATCTCATGTGCATGAGCATCCCTTCCCAAGATTTTGCTTCTGCGCATGCTGCCCAACGGACCGGCAAAGAATGCACCGGAGCGGTCAAGCACAAATTGTCCAGTAGAGCTCCATGGTGTACCAATAGCAACCCACCACTGACTTGTGCTGTATTTGTCATATTTATATCCTGGTTTTTGTAAACTGTGATTACCTGTAGCCCTTCTCTGACAGCCTCAAGAAGATAGGGAACAATGGAGTAGTTCCATAGGTCAGTAAACCAAACCCTTGACCCATCCACATCTAGAGGGCAAGAGAGAAACAGGCGTGGACCTGTGAAAATCAAGAAAGATGTAAAGTGGATTATTTTCAGTAAGGAGAAACTGATCTATTTATTTTAACCTTAACATTGTACAATGACAAGAGAAATGATTATTCAAATTTTATTTTATTTCTTACCGATAGTAACATCTGAAGAACTGTGAGCTTCCAAGAACTTGTTGAGATGTTGCCAAACCTTGGGAATCCAGTCTACAATCTTAATTAATTCTGCATTTCTCATTCGGCCGCCAATTTCTGTTTCAATAAGTTTTCTTCTCAAGAATCGGGCAAGAAAGCCCTTGACTGGCTCAGTGTGATTGGCACATAGTACCCATCTAAAGTTGTGGTGCAGCTGAAGGTTAGGTGTTGAGGAAGTTGCTTGGTTCATTGTTCCAATGATGTAAGGGCTGCAGGGAAAATGTTATTGTTTAGATTTTTTTTTTAAAAAAAATTACATTATCATCTCATGTGCTTTTTTTGCTTCCTACTCATGCTCCTCCATGTTATCTGACTTTCTGGAATGCTTTAGAATATTTTATTTACTTTTCAGGGAAATGGTAAGGTAATTCTTTGAAAAACATTTTAAAAACAGTAAGAGAAGATTTAAAATATACAGATTTAAAAGTGGAGGGTTACTGAACAGGAAAGTGGTCAGAATGCAAATCAAAGAAATTAAGAAATGAAAATATGAATAAGCAGATAAAAACATAAAAAAGCAGTCTTCCAATGAAACCTAAAGACAGACACAGATTTCAGAGGATAATTAGAACTGCGGGAAAAAACAATTACTACCAACTTGCCTTCCACTAAGCACCTGTATATTGCATGAGTCAAAAAGAGGGTTGTGAAAATATTTACTGACACCTCGCATCCTGCATATAAATTGTTTCAACTCCTACCCTAAAAACAGGGCTGTAGAGTACTGCACACCAAGACAACTAGATACAAGAACAGTTTTTCCCCGAATGCCATCACTCTGCTAAACAAATAATTTCCTCACCACTGTCAAACTATTCACTAAGGCTGCATTACTATTACTATTAGACTTCTCATTGTTCCTATCACTCATCTCCTTCTTATGACTGTAACTTGTTTGTATTCTTACAATTTATATTAGTATTGTTTCTTGATTGCTTATTTGTACCCTACAATAATCATTAAGTGTTGCACCTCATGATTCTTGATAAATATATCTCAGTGCGCATAAAAGAGCACACTGAGAGCCTATGCACCAAAGACAAATTCTTTGTGTGTCTAATCACACTTGGCCAATAACTAATTCAATTCAGTTCAGTTCAGTTCAATTCTATTCTTATTCTAGCACAGGAAATCAGGAGTCAAGTGGCTCAACTGAACACAAGTTTATTACATGTTAACACTCTCTACAAGAATCTGAACTACTAATGGTCAAAGCAAATTGGCAGTAGAATAGAGTCAGTGGAATTCAAGGTGGGCTGGACTTAGAATCCTTGTGGGCATGAAAGGACTTGAGACTAATGACATGCTTGACTTCTCCCCTTGGATTCAGCCTGGTCATATCCTACTGCTCATGATAGAATTCAGAATCTACCTGAAAGGTACAATACTTGACAAGGGGTGTAGAGAAGAAGAAGAAGTAGTTAAGTTATCCATCCCCTGCTCTACACCCCTTGTCAAGTATTGTACCTTTCAGGTAGATTCTGAATTCTATCATGTCATTAGTCTCAAGTCCTTTCATGCCCACAAGAATTCTAAGTCCAGCTGCACGAAAAAGTACCTTACACTTTTTTATGTATAACTACCTTATACATTTTCAAATTACTCCATCTATTCTGTACTATAAATGAAAAAAGGGTGGAATTTTAAAAAAGGAAATATGGACATTGGCAGAACTTTGCAGAAAAAGGTTGGTAAGGACTAGTGTTTTCCATCTCTCCAAAAGCTTCTGTTAATATTGAATCTTTAAGAAGCTGGAGAAGTCTCTATAATGAAAGCATAGGAATATTTGTTTTAGGGATCTCCTAGTTTTATAGACACAAATAAAATGAAAAGCCAGGCATTGCTCTAGATTTTTAAAATTTCTATTTGCTGTGTGGTCATGTCTTTTATGTCTTATCTGTCATAGAATATAGCATTTAATTTCAGCTTTAAATCAAATCTCAGGGTATATTCATGAAAATATAATTTCTCTTTAGAATTTATTGTGATCTGTAATAATAATCTGAAAGGGAATTTATTTAACTTTTGTTGTAAATTTTTATATATTAACTAACAAAAACATAATGAACATTTCTTTAAACAAAAGCCTTATATGTTTCATTACACAAACTATATTGTTATTCAACAATTCATGTACTAATTTGAATGAATCTTCAGTCAAACTTTGGGTTGCATGATTTATAACAGTATTTATTTTTACTGATTTAGATTATGTTCAGATATAAATCCTGCATGGTCACTTAAAATAAATCCTTACTTCTGGGCATCAGTTGAACTAGAATCAATAATATTTTACTAAATTTTATCTAAATAAACAATATTATGTTTGTGGGCACTGAAATCAATTAAATGAAGGTTCACAGAATATGTTTGTTGGTAGAGAAACAGACTTTCCATCATGAAAGGCAAAGATAAAATAATAGATTTTACCATTTGTGGTACTTGCAGTTCAAAAGCCCATTGAAGATCTCTCCTAGAGAGCTGACGTGATGTAAATTGTCTAAGATGATTACAAGAGGCATCTCCACTGCATTATTTTCACTGCTACATTGGTCTGCAAGATTTGATAGGTATTGGCGGAGTTCCTGTAAAAAGAAAAAAAATGTGGTAGGAAAAAAAATCCTGGCTTGCACTTATGACTTGGAGATATTTGGTGGTGATGAAGGCTGTTTGGTTCAATTCTAAAAAGGTCTTTATACAAATATAGCAGTAACCATACTGCAACATAGTTCTTTTAAAAATTATTTTGAATAAACTCTGTACATTGCTGGTTATCTTGCCTAAGATAACCATGTTTTTTTGCTTAATCCTCAAATAGTGATCCTCAAAGCATGTATTGTTTGGGAGTATAAGATGCACATTAGTTTTGGGGGAGAAAAACAAGGAAAAAAGGCTTCTGCAAACAGCACAGATGATATACATTATTTGCTGTATATTTCTGTGCATGTGTGTCTGACCCATAGAATTAGCAAAGAATTGGAGAAATGAACATTATGGCAGTATATTAATGCCAGAAAGTTTTCTTAAATGTAGTCGCACTAACTCCTCCCAATTATTTAAATGGATCTACTCCAAAGATGACTAACTCAGGGTTTAATTCAGCTGCCTTATTTTAATACTAAAACAAGACACTATTAAATTTCAGGCTATACTTGTACAGATGCTGTTAAAATTGATGTGGCTTTCTGGAAGTATAGTTATTCTCTGCTATTTAAAAGAAGATAAAATAGCACTGGGCCTCTTCAGATCAAGCATTTATTTTAAAAAGCTTCTTCATTTTATTGAATTGCCTAGAACAATAATAATACAGTCTTTAAAAAATAAGTCTAATAATTTGAACATTCTATAGACATTTATAATTATTGACTTTCCTCCTTGTAGTTTCAGAAAGTCCAAAATTGCCAGCAGTTCACCTCCCAGCAATTTGCCTTTTTGCAGCTAGTTTCTTTCAGTTCTAGCATGTGGCCTGCTTGTGTTGAATCAGCTGTAGGTTAGGAAGCTGATAATCACTTGATTTTGCTAATCAGATTGTGCACTGTTTGCTGCAAGGAGGTAAATTGCTGGAAGGAAGAGACAAAAGGGTAGGGCTGGCTGGGTGGGGCTACATTTGGTAGCTAAGATGCACCCAAGTTTTCACCCTCTTTTTCGGGGGGGGGGGGGGGTAAAAAGGTGCATCTTATACTCCGAAAAATATAATTGCTTCTCAATAAGGTGAGAGGGTTAAATAAGGTCCAGGAGGGAAGGGTTTTTAATAGGAAAGTGAACACAAGAACAAGGGGACACAATCTGAAGTTAGTTGGGGGAAAGATCAAAAGCAACATGAGAAAATATTATTTTACTGAAAGAGTAGTAGATCCTTGGAACAAACTTCCAGCAGATGTGGTAGATAAATCCACAGTAACTGAATTTAAACATGCCTGGGATAAACATATATCCATCCTAAGATAAAATACAGAAAATAGTATAAGGGCAGACTAGATGGACCATGAGGTCTTTTTCTGCCGTCAGACTTCTATGTTTCTATGTTTCTATGTTTCTAGAGTTGTACCTTGATCTCATATCTGAATAGGAGGTAGTATCTAAAGCAGGAGTAGAGCAGGGCCTATGAAATTATGAAAATCTGGCATTATATGCCCAGATAAGGAAGAAGACAAAAAGAGACGTAGCATTGACAGGCTTGGAACTCCTAAAGGATTAAGACACCAGTCAAGACAGTCCACTTCCAGCTATGCTTTTCTCTAGGTGGATTTTGGAGAGTACTAGTAGAAATTATCATTACAGGAGACAGAAGAGGAAATCCAAAAAGCATTAGTTAGTAACCAAATACCATTTCTCATTGAAGAATCCCTTTTCCTGATCTCTAAGGCATATCATAAATCATATCAAATCTACTATTCAAGCAAAGTGTCTAATATATCTCCATTCTTGGTAAGGTATAATAACTCATCTCCGATGAAATGTTTGCTCTGGAAAATTATTTGTGAACAGAAACAATATTCATGAATCAAGGCAAATTTAGGTGTCCCGGGATAATGTTTCTGGTCCAATCTGGGTCACTTACCAGGATCAGAGGTTTAGCCTTCCAAGCTTTCATGCCTATGTTCCATCATGAGCCCAAAAGCTCGGAAGAGTAAAACTCTGGTCCTTTATATTCAATGCAGATTGGATCCTGAAACAACATTTTCACCAATTCGGTACCCGTAATACTCACCTTACTGGACTTGTGATCTACATTAAAGGTTGCAATAGCACCATCAGCCAGCTCCCTGCCTTCTCTAAGCACCATATATTCAGACAGGCGATTGGCTAGGTATGTTTTTCCAGTGCCACTTGGACCAGATAAAATGATTCTCCGATGTTCTATCAAGAGGGACACGTAACGTTGTAGAATTGGCTTTGGGATTAAAGACTCAAAGACCAGGCCATCCAAGCTATTCTCTATGATACCTGTAATATTAGAAAAAAACACACAATTTAAACCTTTTTCTTGCTTTTGTTATTGTCACTCGCACAGGAGAGAAGTGTTACTATTTTATATGTAATATCTTTGAACTTCCCCATCCTCAAGCTCTTTAATTTTCAGTTTTTATTCACTTTGATTAATAAGCAAAATACTCATAATAATTTTCAAAGAACATTCCTTTTTACAGAAAAATGACTTCTGTCTAGAATGGAATAGAAAGAGGAAGATTATGCAATATCCAGTGGCACAGAACCTACTCAGTATCAACATTATGCAATAAAGAAGTTCAAAAATCTATCCCCTTGTAAACTAGTGATTTAAAAACATGCCATACATGGTTTTTCAAAAAAAATTCCAAGGTCTGACTAATTAAATAAGTAGTACATTTCTATTATCAATCAAACTTCCCCCAGTGTTTCCATCTGATCCCTCACAAGACCTTCATCTGATGTGACCCACACTTGACTCCTCACAAGATCCAGTACCAGACCTCTACCTGACATGATCTTCCCATCTCAAGGCTGACTGACTATTTGAAGCCCTTAAAAGTAGAAGAACACCAACACTGACATTCCCTAAATTCCACTGAAGATGTTACCTAGCTTGGTAATAACTCTAAGCTCAGAAAACACACCTCCACTGTCATCCTACATCTGAGCTACAAATCTTCACCACAGTATATGTTTTAATAGCATACAAAAATGACACTTATTAGGAAAAACTCAATACAGTGATCCCTCGATTTTCACGATCTCGTTCTTCGTGAAACGCTATATCGCGATTTTTCCCACCCGATGACGTCACTCTCTTCCTTCCTTTCTCATCTTTCTTTCTCTCTCTCTTTCTCTATCTTGCTTCTTCCTCTCTCACACTCTCTTCCTCCCTCTCTCATCTCTTTCTTTCCTTCTCTCTCTTTCTCTATCTCTCCCCCTCTTGCTGGCGGGCGGTGGGCGGGCGGGCGGGCGGGCGAGCGGGGGCATCAGCGAGGAAGACCCAGGGAAGGTTCCTTCGGCCGCCCAGCAGCTGATCTGCTCGGTAGCGCAGCAGCAGCGAGGAGCCGAATCGGGGTTTCCCCTTTGCGTGGGCGGCGGGGAAACCCCGATCTTCGTCTGCTCGCTGCTGCTGCGCTACCGAGCAGATCAGCTGCTGGGCGGCCACAGCAGCAGCGAGCAGACAAAGATCGGGGTTTCCCCGCCGCCCACGCAAAGGGGAAACCCCGATCTTCGTCTGCTCGCTGCTGCTGTGCTACCGAGCAGATCAGCTGCTGGGTGGCCGAAGGAACCTTCCCTGGGTCTTCCCCGCCGCCCACGCAAACTCCACCATCTGCGCATGCGTGGCCATGAAAAAAAAGGGCGCGCATGCGCAGATGGTGTTTTTACTTCCGCAACCCTACATCGTGAAAAATCGATTATCGCGAGGGGTCTTGGAACGGAACCCTCGCAATAATCGAGGGATCACTGTATTGCCTGTTGTTTTAAAAGTATAAACTTTTAGACACCACATTAGAATTTGCTACATTTCCTTATTTATTTCCTATAAACCTAAATTTCCTTATTGGACATTTGGAAGAAATCCAAGCATTACAGCAATTAGAATAAATAATCAGTGGAACAAGTTGCCTTCAGAAGTTGTGGGTGCTCAAACACTAGAAGTTTTATACAAGAGATTGGACAACCATTTGTCTGAGATGTTACAGGGTTTCCTGCTTGAGTAGGATGTTGGACTAGAAGACCTTCCAACTCTGTTACTATATAAATGCAATTGCTGTTGCGAACTGATGTGGTCACATGATCTCATGCTTTAAATGATATTGCTTAACAATTCCACACCCAATTGCCATCATAATCTGATGACTCTCTGTACATGGAACTGGGCTGTGAATAACAAAGTCTAGCTTTTATTTGCCATTCATGTATATACAAAACCTGGGTAATGGGACTATGACTACCCTGTGTCCCACAAAATAATACAACCCCTGATAATAAGCCCTACTAGGATTTTAAGTGCTTGGTAATAAGGCCAAGCACTTATTTCAGGGTTCAAAAAAATATAAGATAGGGTCTTATTTTTGAGGAAATATACAAACAGGCACATGAACGATTCATAGGAATGTGATTGCATGTGAGATTTCTTACTAATTATGGAATGCAAATGAACAAACAACCTTTAGTCAAGAAAGAAAGCTAATTAAATCCTCCTATGCCCCTGAGATTTCTTCAATGCTGAAATCTGTAAAATCTACAATTACAACGAGTTGAAATAAATAAATCAGCTACAATTTACCTTTAATTTTCACAGAGATGGTGTTGTTTTCACCAACCAGATAGCCACAGGGTAGCAGCTCAGGAGTTTCTGTGCTATTTGTGCGAACAATTTCTCCAATGCTGTACCCCAGGACACTGTCCGAATTCAACCCAAGTTGACTCACAGGATCAACATGAATGATGTATTCCTGAGAAGAGGGAGCAAAAGAGAAAATTAGAGTTTGGGCTTTAAGAACAAAACTTCACAACCAAGTGCAATTCCCATTATAAAGAAATGCTTTTTAGCAAATATTTAGGAAATGATTATATGCCTTCAAATCATTTTTGACTCCTAGCAACCATATAGATAGGGGTTTAATACATTTTTTCATATCCCCCAATGGTGCACTTGTCACCACTGTAACTGAATCCATCCACCTTGGTCTTGGTCATCTCTCTTTCCTTCCATCTTTCCCAGCCTTTTCTAGAGAGCCAGGTCTTCTCATAATGTGTCTGAAGTAGGATAATTTGAGCCTGTTCATTTGTGCCTGAAGTGAGAATTCTGGATGATCTGTTCAATGATCCATCCCCATTTGTCTTCTGGACTATCCATGATATTCTCAGGAATCTTTTCCAATACCTATGTTTAAAGGCCTCAATCTTCTTTCTATCTTGCTTCTTTGAAGTCCAACTTTCATTTCCACAGGGTATACCATGGATTGCACAATTGTGTAAATAAAAAACACATCATACCATTTGAACATTTTTTCCAAGGTCTTCATTACTATTCTACAAAGTGTAGTTTGTGGTGCATTTCTTGACTGCTTGTTCCTTTACTGTTGATGGTTGATCCTAAAAGGTAGAAGCTACTATCATCGTGACAAATATTTTCCTGTTACCAGTACTATGCAAAATCTTCTGAGTACAAAATATTCCATGCTTAGAATGGCTGGTTTAATTGTTTTGAATCCTGAGAATGGTAATCTCTGGATATTCACCTGATTTGATGGTCTATTTGTCCAGGTAGGTATAGAAGCAAAGGTTGATGCTTTCCATGAGTAATTTTCTATTCAGCCATATTGTGTTTGTTATACATTTAAGCTCATAGGTTGCCAAAGCAATGTTGTTTAGTTTGGGAGCAAGATTACAGAATGCAGAAGTGCATATGTGCTTTAGGAAGAAATTTCAAACCTACAACTAAAGACGTATATTTTTATGGAGAATATATTCTTCATGGGATGAATTTAATTAATTAATCAATCATTCATTCCTGGAGGTTTTTATTGACTTATGTTCTATAGCTACATGGCACAAGCATCATAGCAAAAATTGACATTATGGACAATCAATCAATGACAGCATTGACAATAACTAGTGATTATCCCAATTTCTTCAACAACTTTCAACAAGAAGCCTTATTAGCCATTGTTACCAAAAGTGATGATATGTGCAATTTTGTTTACAGCCTTATCAACACAATCTAGACTAACGGCAATTTTTTGTAGTTTAAGATTATACCAAACCGTAGTGCTATCTTTGCCTAGGTAGGAAGTAGAACTCAAGGTCTGCAGGCTAGATTGAATTCAACCCTGAATTCAAAAAGGCAATGGCAAATTCTGGAAAAATGAAACACACTGTTCTAGCAAAATTTCTACCAGAGCTTAGACTTGATTTTGGTTCTGATACTGTCTTGGGTGTCCTGCTTGATGATCTTTGCTGACAGGTAAACTTAGTTTTCAATACAAATCAACTCAGGTATAATAAATTAATTCTTAGGTAAACTTTGAGATAAGTTGTGGTTTTCAAAATCTTGTACAATTAATCATAAATGTTTACTTACCAACAAAGAATCCAAAATTTTTCTTTTAAGTCGCAATCAAATAAATTATATATGGAAAATACTGACATAACTTTCAAAATATGGCACAGTTAGAAAAAAATGTCAAAAATAACATTATTTACCTTAAATAGTCTTCTAACAACGCCATCGAGAACATCCCATTTGGTTTTTCCGCTAACGCCTATGCAGCCAATTAGGAATAATCGAGGCCTAGAATCCTAAATAAAATTTAGGCATGTTAAAATGTGTTCAATGCTCAGTGCCATCCAGTCGCCCCAATTCCACCCCAATAAAAGGGATTACAGGGTCAAAAAAAAAAGAAATAAAAAAGTTGTTCAAATAAATAAATAATTGTTTTACTATTATTATACTATAGTAATATTTTACTATGATCCAACAAGCATTACTCCATAGTCTTTAACCAAATCTTATTCCAAAATATACTGCCAAGAAATTATAATGAAGAGTAATATTTTATTTGCAAACAATATTGCATATTTTTTGTATAATTTTACAAATCTTTGGATCACTTTTGTTTAATGGCTCATGATATATTGTCAAAGCATCCTTCTCTATATTTTTATATCTATATCTTTATATCTATTCTCTAGATATTCTTTATATCTAAAATCAACAAATTGGTATTCATTAAAATTAACATTTTATTGAAACTGAAACATCAGATTGGGTAAAATATTTTTTTCTTATATTGAAATTACATCCAAAACAATTAATTTTGCCTAAAACAAATTCTACTGACAGAAAAAATCCTTTGCCCTTTGCTCTACATCTAAAGTAAGAGTTGAATCACTCTCCCCCCACCTAGTCCACAAATTGTTATTTTTTAAAATTACTTTGAAAACTAGAAAAGAGAAAAGCCAGAGGAAGTTTTTCGGTATGTCCCTATTTGTTAATTCTAAATTCCTAAAGCACTAGGAGGTCTGAAGTTCAGAACAGTTACCACAACCGTGGCTGCTGACATTAAGTCTAAAGTAGTAGTCTAAGCAGAATCGTATATTAGGGGCAGCAACAAAATAAGAAACAAGGGGGGAGGAGGGGAAACATATGCTAGAGAAATCCAGGTTAGAACTTGTCTTTTCAGCACTGAAGCACTTCTGGCTGAGGTGGGTTCTTACTTACTTTGCTGCTGGTTTACTTCCTCCCGTGCCTTGTGGGTGCACTCAGGCTTTGTGCATATGTGCAGTAACAAACTTTAACACCCCCCCCCAAAACACAAGATGGTGACGCATGCACAAACCCTGGAAAAAATCCCCCACCCCAAAAAATATTTTTAAAAAAAGTTTATTTTTTTTTAAAAAAAAGATGGTGGCATCCATGGACAGGCACCGACCGAACTGGTTGCTTGACGTCACCAGTGGGTTGCTACCAGTTCAGGTGAACCGGTGCAAACCGAGAGGAACCCACCTCTGACTTCTGGAATGACCTTTTCTTGCTCAGCTTTTGAAAACTAAGCTTAGTTTTCAAAACAGTATTTCTCAATTTCAATTTATGGAAATCACGTAGCATGAAAAAGGTGACAGCACATTCAAGAGGTACTTGAACATGTGATGACATATTCCCTGTTTAATACTAGTGTTGGGCGAACCGAACCTGCAAAGTTCGGGTTTGTGCCAAAGTTTGGGTAAAGTTCAGGTTCGGGTTCGGCGTTTGGCGGAATGCCGCAAAATGCCACCACCTGGGAGGAGAGTGGGGAATCCCACGAGGGGATTCCGGGGGCGGGGCTTTGACATCACGGAGACTACTTCCTGGCCAGAAAGTAGTCTCTGTGACATCAAAAACCCGCTCCCGGAATCCCCTCATGGGATTTCCCATCTCCTTCTGCTTCCCACAATGGGATTCCCCACTCTCCTCCCTGGCAGCAGCGTTTTGCGGCGTTCAGCCACACGCTGAACCCAAACTTCACCCGAACTTTTAGAAAAAGTTTTTAAAAGCGCTGCTGCTGTTTGGGTTCAGGTAAAGTTCGGGTTCAGCAAACTCACCCGAACTTCACGGCAAAGTTCAGGTGAGTTCGCCGAACCCGAACTTCTTGAAGTTCGCCCAACACTATTTAACACCCTTCTCTAGTTATGTTTTGAGCAAGATGGTAAATCAAGGCAAAGGCAAAATATATTTTCAAGACCCATTTCAATCTGGTTCTTGTTGATTTGGAGGCCCCTGGATGAAAAACAGCCTATAAAAAGAAAACAGTAACCTTATGTAGATCCTTGATTTATGAAAAATGGAGCCCAAAATTTCCATTGCTAAGTGAAATGGTTGCTAAGTGAGTTTTGCCCCGTGTTATGATCTGTCTTGCCACAATTGTTAAATGAAGCACTGCTAAGTTAATGCCTGCAGTTGTTAAGTGAACCTAATTGACTCTGCTAATCAGATGATCGCAAAAGAGGAACACATAACTCTAGGACACTGCAACTGTCATAAATATGAGTCAGTTGCCCAGCATCTGGATTTTGATCACATGACCACGGGGACGCTGCAATGGTCATGACGTGAAAAATGGCCATAAGTCACTCTTTTCAGTGCCATTGTAACTTTGAACGGTCACTAAACAAACTGTTGTAAGTTCTTAACAATCAAAATGGCCAAAATATACAGCCAGAACGTTTTGACTCACTTCTTTCCATTTTTCTTCCTCCTGAAAGCTGACAACTATTTTAACATGCCTGCCACCTTCTTTCCGAGAAGAACCATCACTGGGGTCATCCAGTAGCATATCTATTGGTGGGGAAATAAAGATTCTATCTTCAAATATTGGAAGTTATGTTTGATTTAGTTTTTGAGATTCTGGCATGCATCTTATTCTAGTTATGACTGCTACTATGTGGGCTAGAAATATGTTTATTAAAGAAAGCTGAGGTTGGCTTACTGTTTAAAATGTCAGCTTTTGTATTTTCAAAATTATGGAGCAGACTTTGAACAAATGAAAATACCCTAGCAATTGGGAATAGTTATATAAGAAAGAAAGATTACAGAAATATTAACACAAAAGTTTTCTTTAAAAAAATCTGTAATGCTACTAAACGTTTGCAATCAGATCATTGAATGTGATTTATTTTTTCCTGAGGTCATAACTAGAATGCCATGTTTATATTACAATTCAGCTTATAGAAGAACTATCTCGGTTATAGAAGAAAGATTTACTATCCTCTTTATTCCACTTTAACATCTTATCTATTAATTGAATTCACAGCTACAGGAGAAACCCTGCCCACTGATGTGCCTATATACTCACCAAGACTTGCTGACTCTGTGAGGTTCAGACTGTGCTGTGACAGGCCCATAGACTGCCTTGGAGATGATGAAATGAAAACTTGAGATTGGACCCTGCTACAGGTGCCTTGGTTTTCAGATTTCAATTGGTCATTTTCGGCTTTCAATTTCTCAATCTCACTCTGGATTAAAAAACAAAACAAAACAGTGAGGGAGGTAGAAACACATTTTTTTTCTCATATCTGAATCAGCAGTGGGTTCTAAATCCTGTTTCTACCTGTTCACACCCTGCTCCTGCGAATGCACAGAAGCATCCTAGCCAGGTGGGTGGAGCCTCCCACCACCGCTACTGGTTTGCTGAACTGGGCCAAACCAGGAGCAACCCACCGCTGATCTGAATGTGATCAATATATCATGGAATCATAGAAACATATAATATAAAGTTTGGAAGGATCCGTTCAGATCAGGGTATCTAAATTTTTAGGAAATACAGTAATACCTCGTCTTATGAACCTAATTGGTTCCCGGGGGAGGTTCGTAAGGCAAAAAGTTCGTAAGACGAAACATTGTTTCCCATAGGAAACAATGTAAAATGAATTAATGCGTGCAATGAAAAAAAAACGCAAAAAACCACCGCCGCCCGGCTGTCACCTTTTGAAACAGCCGGGCGCTTCTCAGCGTTCTCCCAATGCCGAACCCGGAAGTTCGGAAAATGTTCGGGTTCGGGTAGCCGCCGAGAAGCCCCGCCGCCCAGCTGTCACCTTTTGAAACAGCTGGGGGGCTTCTCAGCAGCCTCCCAAACGCCAAACCCGGAAGTTCGGGTTTGGCGTTCGGGTTCAGGAGGACGCCGAGAAGCCCCCCGGCTGTTTCAAAAAGCGACAGTCGGGCGGCAGGGCTTCTCGGCAGCCTCCTGAACCTGAACATTTGCCGAACTTCCGGGTTCGGCATTCCGGAGGCCGCCGAGAAGCCCCGCCGCCCGGCTGTCGTCTTTTGAAACAGCCGGGGGGCTTCTCGGCAGCCTCCTGAACACCGAACCCAGAAGTTCGGGTTTGGCGTTCGGGTTCAGGAGGACTCTGAGAAGCCCCCCGGCTGTTTCAAAAAGCGACAGCCGGACGGCGGGGCTTCTCGGCGGCGGCGGCGGGTTCGTAAGATGGAAAAAGTTCGTAAGAAGAGGCAACAAATTTCCGAACCCCGGGTTCGTATCTCGGGTTGTTCGTATGGTGAGGGGTTCGTATCATGAGGTACCACTGTACGAACTTATGCTCCAGCACAGTCCCTAAAGATTGCCAGCTAGATTTGCATAAACACATCTGCCAGTTACTACCTCCATCTCAAGTGGAGATAGACACAATTACATACATATACTACACAATACGTAGATTATAGTTGAGATCCTATTTCCTTCTTTTGTACTTTCTTCATTGAAAGTACCCTCTTCCAATGAACTTTTTATTTCTCATAAAAATACAAGGTCTATCTTGTCATCACAAGATATAGAGCAAGACTCTGTATGGAATCAAAATAGGACACTATATACACACTAAAACTCTCCAAAGTTTAAAGAATTTTGAACAATTCTGCAAACAAAAGCGTTAAGTTAAATTGTAAACTTAATATGCAGGTGGTTAAAAGTACTGGTCTTTGTCAGAAGCAAACCTGAATAGAGTTTATTGACAACATTGAAATTACAATTCCTCCCAGAAAGTTATTTTGTTGCATTTCTATAAAATGTAAACAAATCCAAAAGCACAATATCTTTAAAAAGATACATTATAAAGCCAAAATTGCTCATAAAAGATGAAATATTATTGAAATTATGATGGGCATGGCTTGACCCTCTATATCGGTGATGGTGCACCTTTCTTTTCTTGGGTGCTGAAAGAGCGTGTGTGTGCGCTATTGCTCATGTGTGAGTGCCCACACCCATAATTCAATGCCTGGGGAGGGCAAAAACAGCTTCCCCCACCCCCCTCTAGAGGACAGGAAATGGCCTGTCCTCTAGAGCAGTGTTTTTCAACCAGTGTGCCGTGGCACACTAGTGTGCCGCGAGAAATGGTCAGGTGTGCCGCGAAGCTCAGCAAGAGAAAGAAAGAGAGAGAAAGAAAAAGAAAGAAAGCAAGAGAGAGAGAGAAAGAAAGAGAAAGAAAGCAAGAGAGAAAGAAAGAGAAAGAAAGCAAGAGAGAGAAAGAGAAAGAAAGCAAGAGAGAGAGAAAGAAAGAGAAAGAAAGCAAGAGAGAGAGAGAAAGAAAGAGAAAGAAAGCAAGAGACAAAGAAAGAGAAAGAAAGCAAGAGAGAGAGAAAGAGAAAGAAAGCAAGAGAGAGAGAGAAAGAAAGAAAGCAAGAGAGAGAGAGAAAGAAAGAGAAAGCAAGCAAGAGAGAGAGAGAGAAAGAGAGGCAGGGAAGGAGGGAGATAAGAGAGCAAAAAAGAGAGGAAGGAAGGAAGAGAGAAAGAGGGATGGAGAGAGAGGAAGGAAGGGAGAGAAAGAGGGAGAGAAATAGAGTGAAAGCGAGGAAGATAGAGAGAGAGAGAATTTTTTTTGTCCAAACTTTTTTTAGCCCCCCACTCCCCCCCGCTCAAGGTGCCCCAATATTTTGTATATGTAAAAGATGTGCCGCAGTTCAAAAAAAGTTGAAAATTACTGCTCTAGAGGAGGGTGGGAGTCCCTCTAGAGCAGTGTTTCCCAACCTTTTTTGAGCCGCGGCACATTATTCATATTTTCAAAATCCTGGGGAACACTGTGTGTGTGTGGGGGGGGGGGGTGGCTAAAGAAAAGTTTTGACAAAAAAAAATCTTCCTCCATTTCGCTCTATTTCTCCCTCACTCTTTCTCTCTCTTCCTTCCTTCCCTTCTTTCTCTCTCTCCATACCTCTTTCTTTCTTTCTTCCTCTCTTTTTTGCTCTCTTTCTCTCTCCCTCTTTCCCTCCCTATATGTCTTTCTCTCTCCCTTGCTCTCTCTGCCTCTCTTGCTATCGCTCTTTCATTCTCTCTCTTTCTTTCTCCCTCTTTCTCTCTCTTGCTATCTCTTTCTCTGTCTCTCTTTCTCTCTCTCTTGCTAGCTCTCTTTCTTTCTCTCTCTTTCTCTTTCTCTGCCTCTCTCTCTGCCTCTCTTGCTATGTCTCTCTGTCTCTCTCTGTCTCTCTGCCTCTCTTGCTATGTCTCTCTTGCTCTCTCTCTCTCTCTCTTCCTTTCTTCTCTGCGGAGGCCGGCAAAGGTTTTTCTTATTTTAAATGTTCCGGGTGGCAGGGGGATGCGGAGCCCGCACGCACACACACCCGACATTCCAAATCCTGCCTCAGCTGTGAGAAGAACGCCTGCCCCGCCTGTCCTGTAGCCCTTTCGCTGACAGCCTGGGACAAAAGCGCTCAGTGAAGGGACTGCAAGAGGGGCCGGGCGGGCGTTAGCAGCCGGATGAGGAGGACGAGAAGCCGCTGCAGCCACCCCCAATCCGCCCCCTTCCCTGGGTGCCTTCCAAAGGCCCCTGGAAAAAGGCAGGAGGTAGCAACGAGGCACGAGGACAAGCAGGCAGCTTGGCGGAGGGGAAGCGCTGAGAGGCTCTCCTCCTTCCCCACCCCCGCGCTTCTCTCCCGCCCTGGCTTTTGCTTCACCCGCAGATTTCCCCGCAGTTCAAAAGGAGGCAAGAGATGGCCTGGATGAAATTGCGGGGAAATCATGGGGCGAAGCGAAAGCCAAGGCGGACTCGCAAAGGCGGGCTCAGGCTGCATGAGGAGAAAGAGGCGGAAGGAAAGAAGGCGACGGCAGCGGGACCTGCAGCTCGGTGGGCGTCTCCTCATGGGATAGAATCCTCTCTTTCTCATGCTGCTCCCACCATGGCTGCGCGTGGTCCCGGTGCCCCTGGCTGAAGGTCGTCCTGTGGCTGGTCTTGGGCTTTACGGTTGCTTCCTGGTTCCCTCTCCTCCCTCCGCCTGTGTCTACCGCCAGCGCCTCATTCCTCGGAGCTGCCGCTTCCTTCCAGGCAGCCCAGCCACGCTGTCGTAGAAAGTGCAGAGGTTATTGCCGCCACCTCTGCCTCCACTCAGGGAGCCATCGTGGTTGAGCTGAGCGAGAGGAAAAGGCGCGGTGACCACGGTGGCTCCCTGAGTGGAGGCAGAAGCGGTGGCAATAACCTCTGTGCTTTCTACGGCAGCGTGGCTGAGCTGGACGGAGGGAAGCGGCAGCTCCCACTCGAGGAACCCACGGCAACGGGCGCCGGCTTGGTGGAGGCGACGGCGGGAGATGGCGGTGGGAGGAGAGGGAACCAGGAAGCGACTGTGAAGCCCAAGACCATCCACAGGACGACATTCAAGCAGGGGCGCTGGCATCGCCCCACCCAGCTGGAGCTTCTCGCGGCATACCTGGCCATGTCTCGCGGCACACTAGTGTGCTGCGGCACACCAGTTGGGAAACGCTGCTCTAGAGGACAGGAAATGGCCCGTTTCCTAACTTCTGGCAGGCCCAGTAGGCTCATGTTTCACCCTTCACAGGCTCCAAAGGCTTCACTGGAACCAGGGGAGAGTAAAAACGCTCTCCCCCATCCCCCCGGAGGCTCTCTGGAAGCCACAAATGCCCTCCCAGAGCCTCTGTGTGAGCAAAAATCAACTGGCCAGCACACACATGCTGGAGTTGAGCTAGGGCAACAGCTCGCGTGCCAGCAGATTATTATTATTATTATTATTATTATTATTATTATTATTATTATTTATTAGATTTGTATGCTGCCCCTCTCCATAGACTTGGGGCGGATATGGTTCCATGTGCCATCTGTGTCACCTGCGCCATACGTTCGCCAGAACTGCTCTATATATAGGGAGTACAATGTTTTAATATCATTTTCCATTTTTCTCCACTGAAATTATACTTTCAGATATTACCCAAATGCCTATTTGGAATGCAAATTTAATTGGGAACTATACAAAATAAAAACAATAAAGATAGCAAGGCAAAGTTATGAAACAAAAATTAAAGTAACAAAAGAATGTATAAGAGTGCAAAACTAGACAAAGGAGGTGGCATACTATGAATTTGCCCCACAGTATCTTCAGTTCTCACACATTCAGTTGTAAAAATGTTAAGTACAACTTTGATGAGTAATTCCCATCCCTGCCTTATCAGGTTCCCAAAACAGCTGCACAAGCAAACAAGCTAATCTGACTACAGCTTTCCTCTTCAGACCTTCAAGTGAAACAGGTGGGAGTTGGGGAGAGAATGGATAAGCTTTATGCATATTCCACCTTCTATCTATCTCCAAACTCTTTTATGTTCAAGTAAACATCTGCAGAGAGCTAGAGAAACACACAGATGTAGGAAAGAGTACAATTTTATCAAAGCTTTGAAGATTCCCACCTACAAAAAACCAAGCAAATACTTGGTTGTTTCTTATTAACTTCTGGATGACAATTCGTGGCAACTATAGTTTAAGGCTCTTGTATTGGCATTTGGTACATACAAAACTTCCTGGTTTCAACCCAATTATCTTTGCTCAATAATGGAATACCACCAATGTCTTAGCACAATGGATCTGCTTTCAGGCTTCCTGAGTGGACTACATATTTCCTACCTGCATCCTGTTCATAGCTTCCCGGAGCTGATCCAGTTGGTGAGCAGAGCTGAGGGCCTCTAAGCGGATATCAGTCAACTTCATTTCTTTGTCCCTCAGCTCATTTCGCAGCTGCATAATTGTTTCAGCTTCACTGTCAATGCATTCTGAAATTCTGGGAATTTATAAAAGAAAAAAAAATCAAGCTAAAATTAGATTAGGTTAGATTAGATTAGATTAGATTAGAATATAATTCAATTCTTTATTGGCCAAGTGTGATTAGCCACACAAGGAACTTGTGTCCAGTGCCTACGCTCTCAGTGTACATACAAGTAATAAGTAATAAACCATGATCATAATAATCATAAAATACATTCATCATAAATTATAAGATACAATAATGATAGTCGTAGGATACTAAATGAGTAATCAATATAATTCATACTAGGATACTAAATAAAGCAATTGGCATAAATTGTAAGATACAAGCAACAAAGTTATAGTTATAAGAAGACAAGGAATAGGTAATAGAAAAGATGAGAATGATAACAGTAATACAACCCTACTATGTAGTTTGACAGTGTTGTGGGAATTAGTTGTTCAGCAGAGTAATAGCATTGGGGATGAGGGCTGTCCTTGTGTCTATTTGTTTTGCCATGCAATGTTCTATAGCAGTGATGGCAAACCTTTTTTGGGTTTTTGTGTCAAAAGGGTGTGCGTGCACGTGCTCACACCCCTTCCCTCACCCCACACCTGTGCAACCCTTCCTGCACTGCCCCCCATGCATGTGCACAATATTCCCCTGTGCACACGCCCAGTCCTCACTGAAGCCTTGGATGTGAAGTTCGGAAAAACAGACTTCTGGTTTGCCCGTTGTGCTGGTTTTTGCACTCCAGAGGGTTCAGGGCAGTTTCCCTGAATCTTCCAGAGTGCAAAAACTGCCCAATGGGAAAACCGGAAGTGCGTTTTCTGAACTTCCGGTTTGTCCATTGGGCATTTTTTTGCACTCTGAGGCTTCAGGGAAGCTTCCTTGAAATGTCTGGAGGGCGAAACGGCCTTTCCATAGGCCGAAAATCAGCACGTGCATGTACGCTGGAGCTGACATGGGGCAATGCATTGCGTGCCCTCCAATATGGCTCCACATGCCATGGGTTCGCCATCATGGTCCTATAGCATCATCTTGAGGGAAGCAGTTGAAACAGTTTACGTCCAGAATGTGAAGGCTTATTTTGGGAGGTATGAACAAGGCATAGTGAAATTAAAATTTGGTTTCCTAGGTTTGTACAAATATTTCTTTGACTTTATCCTAATGTTAAGATTTGTCGGATGTAATTATTTGAAAGTGATATCAGAGCAAGAAATAAATTTGTACTTGTGGCCTACTTTTTAGGACTGAACAGTGCTTTGGAGCAACCTGTAAAAAATGTTTTAATACATTGTAAGAGTGTGAAATACAACCCACATACAACTCATTTCCAAGACTGTATATAGAATCTTTCCTTCAGCAGCCATACAATCTGGAGAAAAGCCGTGGCAATGAGCCTCAAACAGGGGCTGTATTTACACTGTTTGCTCTGATCCATTGCAGCTGTTTAGTTTCTGCAGGTAACTTGCTGTTAGATGCATTGGTTCTGTGAAAAATCCATTTAACTTGGAAATCCCAAGTACATTAAAAAGATAGAGAAGCAGCAGCAGTCATTTGGAGATTGATGGCCTTAAAGAAAGATTTAGACTCAGCAGGTGTATTGCACAGCTGGGTCTCCCTGTATGATTCTAGAGGGCTTTGGAAACATATACTTTTTCAGACATAAAGCATTATTTTGCACTCTACACAGTCCAGGTTTAAAAAAAAGTTTCCCTTTGTTTTCCTAGTGTCAGCTTTCCCTGTTCTTTTCCTTTGCCTTACAAAACTAAATTCAATTACTTCTCAATACACAAAGGACCAAGAGCATCGTTTGTTGGCAGTTTTTCACATACAGGTTTTATAAATACCTCCTGTTTACTTTAAAAAATAAATAAATGTACAGCTGGCAAGAAACAACAAAGCACAGTGAGAATTCTGAAGGAATCCTAGTGGATTTCAAAGAATTCAGACTTGGAATGTAACCTTGAGAATGCATTAAAATTGGCCAACAAAGGAGACAAGAATTTTCAAGGGATCAAAATTCTCCTACTGGGAGAAACTAAGCTTCAGTAGAATTTGTAGCTTCCCTTTGAACAATTCTACCAGCCCTCCTCCTTCACTGATAGTGCTGCCCTTGGCCTCCAGATACCTGTGTTTAAACTCTGACAAAATTAATAGCAGTGGCAACAAAACAAAAGAGGATGAAAAACAAACTTCTTTTCCCAACCCCTTTCTTTTTATTTTGCTTCATGGAAATTCAACTGTAGCATTCTATAGATAAAATACATTGCACCTACGGTCCTATTTCACGGTTATTTAGCACACTGCAAAGGTAAGAAGCTGGGAAAAGATCACATCCATCCTCTCCTTCCTTCATATAGAAGCAGCAATAGCATTTAGATACTTAGCACTTTACAGCTGTATGTCTCGGCGATTTACAGTGTCAGCATATTGTTCCTAACAATCTGGGTCCTCATTTTACTGAAAGATGGAAGGCTGAGTCAACTTTTAGGATTGAATGCCTAGCTGTGGGCAGAGTGGGTCTGCAATACTACATTCTAACCACTTATGCCATCACGGCTCTGAGTTCTGTTCCTACCACCAGCTTTGGGAAATGTGGATAGGGTTAATTATGTAAAGTTGAAGGAAAAAAAGGTTACACGTCACAGAAATATAAACACTCCATTTTATCGTAAATTTAACTTTATTTGCATCTCTCCCCTTTTAAAATTACTGCAGACCACACATAAATATTCTTAGAATGCCACAGACACTTTCATGATTAAAACTACGTTCTGGTTATATTACAAAATCAACTGTGTAAAGTTGAGAATCACTATTTGTCTTTCGCTAAGGGCTGTCTTCCAATTAGCAAAGTAAGCACAACACACACACTCAATCCTGAAATTTTATTTATTGACAATGTCAATAAATATAAGCTTGTTTCCTAGTTCACTACTTCTTGTGATTTGAAGTTAGGGTTGCTTTGTTCTTATGCCTGCATTACTGCTGGTGAGAATTTATGAGTTTATACATTAGCAGCCTTTAGGCCATAAAGCTATAAACATTCTCTTCAGAGTAAATTGCATAATGGATCTTGCTTCTGAGAAAAGCTGCATAGGATTCAGCTAGAATTGCCTTCTTCAAATAACTATTCTGATCTAGTAACATTTCCACCCCAGGCACTTCTGTCTATTGGAGAGCTTTTCTTTTGATGTTAATGAAGGGAACCTTGTAAAAAATGAACCTGCTCATAGCTCAGTACATACTGAATGAAGAGACCCTGGAGAAGTACTTGCTATAGACTGAGGTGGAAAACATATCATTAAGGAACAAGACTATCTCTAAAACTGTAACTGGAAAATGCCATAATTTTTTTGAATTTCCCCTTTACTCATTAAACATTTCACCTTTACACATTAAAAGGTAATGATGCCCATTTTAGTACAGTGAGCCGAGCAATCAAGTGAAACCTGTATATAGAAAAATGGCACCTACTTAATTTAAAGTATGATTTTATGTGTCATATTAATTATTACAGATGATCGTCAAATTATGACAACCAGGACCAGAATTTCATTGATAAACGAGTCATCATGTGACCACATCTGATTTTACAAGATTTTTTTCCCATGGTTTATTAACAAAATCCAGCCCCCCCCCCCTTGAGTTTGCTTGTTGGAAGACAGCTGGAACCGCTGTAAATGGCGACCATGTGACCTTGGGTGCCATCCTAAATACATGCCAGTTGTCAAGCATCTAAATTGCACTCACATGACCATAGAGACACTGTGACAGTCATAAATGTAAGAAGTGTTATCAAGTTACTTTTTTCAATGCCACTGTAACTTTGTCATAAATCTAGGACTATCTGCATGGGATCTTTAAAACAGAATTCTTTTGTTGTCTAATAACATAATCCAGAAAAGCAACTAAATCAGTTCAAAAGCTGCAGACACTGTAGCCTTTTTCTTCCTTTTTTCTCCACTAGCTGCTAACTTGTCATCTCCAATCACAGTTTGATTGATGACAGAAACTGTCACGGCTTTAAGCATTACCTAACATTTAGAACTGCAAGGACAAGGAAGTTTCAAAGTGATGAAAGTGATATTAAGTGAATAAAGATCATTGACCATCTTACAGAAAGTTGATTGAAATCAAGGTAACCATCCTCTGCTACCATGTCGCCTTTTGTGATAAAAGACAGAGGCCGAGGGAGCCATGAGACTCAGGCAGTGTAAATCAAAACAAGCATTTTTTTTTTTAAACAGAAAACAAACAGTGCCGTGGGAGACACATATAATTCAAGCAGCTAAGTCATGGCGTCGAGAGAAGAGAAGAGAGAAAGGGAAGAATGCTTTCGTAAGCAGACGGAAGTGATATATGGGATATGACGTACACATGGGAGTGATTAAAGGGAAAGGCACACATTAACTGTTTAATTACTGAATGTCTCTGTGGCTGGCAATTTCCAGCGTGACAAATTTGACTGCTGATACTTTGGTTTCCATTCCCTATTTTTGTTGCATTTTATCATTTGTAATATCCGGTAATAGGAAACCTTAATTAAATAATAAATGCTAACTATAAGGACAGTGCTAATCTTTTGGGAAATGTCATATTCAATCACTTTTCTGAATTCCCCTCAAATACTTTAATAGCTCATCTGTAATCTAAATCAGGAGTCCCCAATCCCTGAGCCATGGCTCGGTACCAGCCTGTTGGGAACCTGGTTGCATAAGCAACAGTCAAGCATGCATGCGAAGCTGCATTTGTGCAAATGGCATGCATGTGAAATCCTCTCTCCCCAGCCGCCACTCGTCCATAGAGTCTGAAATAATGGGGGCCGCTGATCTAAGCAATAAACTAAAGTAGTTGGGGAAAAAATTCTCATCACTTCACTCAATTTCAACTACTGACCTGGTAATTGAAATTATTTTCTGCGGGAGAAAACTCCACTTCGTAATCACTACTCTGGGATAATTAGGAAACAGTCAAATATATTTCCACTTTGTAATTACATTCATTTTCCATTATCTCACAGGTTTATTATTTAAATATTCTAAACATGAAGATGTCATTTCTAAAGTTTTTTTTTTTAATGCATTCTTAATTTTAAAAGAAATTCATGTTTTGTGCTTTAAATTCCTGTAATGAAAATTGCCCATGATCAAATACCAAAGATATCAGCTTTTGGTTCAACTATTGTTTGCAACTGCAGCATAAAAAGTGATTTAAGTGATTTTTATCAGCTGGGAAGAAGTAAAAAAAAAAAGATTGAATTCACTTTAACCTTGCAGTGTATAAGTGAGAGAAAATAACGGGCAAAAATTGATACAAACTCAAGGTAAACCACTCTAAACTCTATTGCAGAAAATACGACTTCAGAAACAGAATGGTCAACACCTACTAATGCTTTATCCAACTTTTTTGTTACATCTTCAAACCCTCACAGCTTCAACCTCAAACTGTCTACCGTGGACCTTATCCCATTTCTAAGAGGTCCGTAAAGGGGCGTACATAAGCGCACCAGCATGCCTACCATCCCTGTCTTACTGTCCCCATTTATCTGTACTTCCTGCGTTTACGCTGTTTGTACACGTTTAACAAATAAATAAATAAACAAACAAACAAACAAATAAATTATATATATATATATATATATACACACACACACACACATATATATATATATACACATACATGAACATATTTCTCCCTGAAGTAAACAGGAGAAATTCTTATTAATTAATTAAATTTAATTTATTCAACTTCTATGCCACCCAATCCCATAGGACTCATGGCGGCTTACAACAATACAAACAATACAATAATAAAAAAGAAGTCAAATATTAATGATAGATATAAAACCCCATTATAAGCCCAAACTAAAATAACTCTCTATAAAAACCCTAAATCCAATCTAACAACAACATACATACCAGTCGAACATAATTCGGTCATGTCAGATGTTAAGATTAACTGCCCTCAGGCCTGTCGGCAAAGCCAGGTCTTAACAGCTTTTCAAAAGGCCAGTAGAGTGGAGCAATGCGAACATCGGGGGTGGGTGGGTGATTCAATAGAGCTGGGGCAGCTACAGAAAAGGTCCTCCCCCATGGTCCCACTAATCTACATTTGTTTAGTCGACGGGACCCAGAGAAGGCCGATTCTGTGAGATCTAATAGGTCTCTGGGAGGTATGTGGCAGGAGACAGTCCCCATAAATAGTCAGGCGCTAAGCCATGTAGGGCTTTATAATATTGCTGTCTTAAATGCAGTGATTTATTCATAAACTATATGAATTTGAAAACTGAGGCAAATAGTAAAGAGAGAATGAGGAAGCAAATACCACAAGAGATAAACTGATGTGAAAAAGCAAGGAACTTATGATGAAGAAAATTTATCTGAACCTTATAGAAGAATCTCTGGAAAAATGAGATTTAAATTTGGTATAGTGAAATGTTACAATATAAAAACGAAGTCTATGGCAGATTCAACTTACAGGGAATTGGAATGTGAAGTTCTGAGCAATGGTGTAGATACCACTGTACCGTTGTGTGGTAATTTTGGTGAAGAAGGCAATGAGTAATCTGTCATCTCCTCAATGTCTGAATGGGAAGACGCAGATTTGGGGGATTTCTTTTTTCCAAAAGCTTGCTTGAAAGAACTGCGTAACTGAAAAGAGAAGAGCAAAATAAACACATAATGGATTTTGGGACGGGAGAAATGCTTTATGACAATCAAGAACTAAAGAGAGGAGAGCTAACATGCGACACTTAAAATAAAAGGTTACCGAGTCATTCCATTTGGTAGCAGTGCAAACTTAACAACAGAAGTAATTCCTTCCTAATGACTTTATACCTTGTAAAGGAAGGACAGGATCTGAGTGGCTTTGCTGATGAGTGCTGATAACAAGTGCTGCTTGGAAGCATTCCCCCCATTTTTTTTTTGTACTTAAACCTTTTTTCATCCCAAGGACTGTTTATTAAGTTGTTACGAGAAGCTGCAGTTATGAGGTGACATGGCTCAGACAGACACTGATGCAGGTAGGGTTAATGGATGAGTTATTTAAGATATGACTTCCTTACCTCATTGACCTGCCACAGGAAGTGCAAGCAGAAAGGAAGGGGGAGGAAAAAAAGACAAGTTTTAACAGATAAAGCCAAAGACAGGGAAAGCACTGGATTGCTCAGACAAATATTATCCCACTGCTCCCCCAAAGCAAGCACATGTAATTGCTGTATTGTAGTCCACTTTCTTCTTGTTTTTTAATGAATGATCGGGATGTTTTGCACACCTGAATAGTTGACATATCTTGGGAGGATTTATATAAATGATTGGAGATCCTGATAAGGTTATAACATAATATGTTCAAAGTTGTAACCATGTTGTCTCCTTCACAAACCATTAGTTTATTACACTAATCTATAATATGTCTAGAACAGTGTTTCCCAACCTTGGCAACTTCAATTCAATTCAATTCAATTTATTAGATTTGTATGCCGCCCCTCTTTGAAGACTCGGGGCGGCTCACAACAACGATAAAAACAATATTATAATGGCACAAATCTAATATTAAAAATAACTAAAAACCCTATCATAATTAAAAACCAAACAGCACATACATACCAAACATAAATTATAATGAACCTGGGGGAAGATGTCTTAAATCCCCCATGTCTGGCGGTATAGGTGGATCTTAAGTAGTTTACGAAAGGCAAGGAGGGTGGGGGCAGTTCTAATCTCCGGGGGGAGTTGGTTCCAGAGGGCCGGGGCCGCCACAGAGAAGACTCTTCCCCTGGGGCCCGCCAGACGACATTGTTTAGTCGATGGGACCCGGAGAAGGCCAACTCTGTGGGAATGCTGGCTGGGGAATTCTGGGAGTTGATGTCCAGATATCTTGAAGTTGCCAAGATTGGGAAACACTAGAAGAACAAACGCTAGAAGAACAAATTTGATCTCTTCCATGTGTTGAAACTTGACATGGTGCAGGAAAAATAGATCTTACTATTACGCTCAGCATGATCAGGCCTATATATGTATCTTTCCCATTTCTCCTCCTCAATTATTGTGGAAATTATATTCCCCTCTAGGATATACACGTTTATTTGATGTCTTTAAATTTAAGGAAAAGAAATATTTCAAGACTTTTTTTTTTTTTTTTTGGTAAAAACAACTTCAGACAATTTTAAACTCTCCAGCACAAGCGCCAAGGGAGATTATTATATGATCTGGGGGTAAAATGTCTTCAAGTTACCAAAAACACACTTGTAGTATTTTAAAGGCCAAAATATGTTTAAAAAAATTAGTGAGATAAATATTTCTACAGAACCAATGTTAGTTCTCAATTATTGTTTGGATTTTAAGTTCATTTGGGACAATATATGATTCATTTGGACACAACTCAGAATCCGATCATTTAGATCAGTGGTTCTCAACCTTTCTAATGCCGCGACCCCTTAATACAGCTCCTCATGTTGTGGTGACCCCCAACCATAAGTCTTATGCCAATTCTCCCAACAGAGCTTGAAGCGGATTGGCAAGAATGTCAGAGGGACACCCCCACTCTAAACTCCTGATTGGTCAGATTATAAAAATATGCTCCAAGGTGCCAGAATAGAAGCTTTAGTTCCTAACACCATGGGAAATTTGTCTTTTCCGATGGTCTTAGTTGACCCCTGTGAAAGGGTAATTCAACCCCCAAAGGGGTCCCAACCACCAGGTTGAGAAACACTGGTTTAGATAGACTGTAGTAAGTAAGAGCTTTAGTTTAAATTACATCTAACATAAGAAACAGCATCTAAAAATATTATAAAATAGGTTCTCTATCCCAAGTTAAGTTTAACAATAAATATTTTGGCTTCATAATTCTTACAACAATAGCTAAAACAGATCCCATGAGAATAATAAATGTAATACTTGTTCAAAAGAGGAACTTTGTTCAACAGAGGTATTAGTTTTGTCTCTTTTTTTAAAAAAAAGTATGTTACATAACATCCAATGAAGCCACAAAAAATAATCAGAAAATTAAAATTACCAAAATATAATAAAATCTTAAAATTTCAGAAAATTCCAGTAACTTGGGGCAAGGTCATCAAAATTGCTCATGAGATTCTGAAATTAGAACTGAAAGTTCCCTGAAATTTCTTTGTGTACTTTTCATAGATTATTATTACTAGCAACTTTGTGGGTAACTATCATTATACAAAATTGCATGATGGTGTCCATCATCTGAAAAGATAGTTAGCTATCTAACACATAATTAGCTTGTCTAACGCACCTAGACAATTGCCAGACATTTATCTCAATCATTATTATAAATTACAATCTGTGTGCTAAATTGTATTAATGAATTTAAATTTAAAGCAAAACTAGACAACCCATAACCCACTAGAATATCCCCCCACATACTGTATGTTTTAAACACAGAATGTAATCCATATCTGTTGCCATGGTTTCATCAACTATGGTCTTGTGATCCCTGCTGACTTTCTCCCTACAAGATTCCCAGACTTTCCTATTGACTTGTGATAAGATGTCAGGAATGTTGTAAATTAGGATCAAAAGACCATGGTTGAATGGTTATTTCTTTATTTGTACTCCATCGTTACTATTTTTGTAAATAATTCAAGGTGGGAAACATATCCAACACAACCCTCTTCTGTTCTCTACAAAAACCCTGTGAAGCAAGTAGGGCTGAGAGTGACTGGTCCAATGTCACCCAACTGACTTTCATGGTTGAAGCAGGATTAGAATTTGCATTCTCCTAGTTTCTAGCCTGACGTCTTCAGCAGCAGATCAAACAGTTTCTCTTGTATCTCGATTGAAAGCATTTTTCCCTATGACGCACCATTTCACCCAGTTAAAGGTTACAGGTGTGAAACTTTTAATTGTATGTATATTTCTTTCTTCCATCTTCTGTAACAGAAATACGACTTTTGGTTCTCTGTGTTTGGATAACTCTTCCAAAATATGTTACAGAAATTTAGATTTTCAATTTACATATGTCTTTACATTACCTGCCCCTTTATCATCCTTTCAGGCACAGTTTATCTGGAGAAATAGAGAGTACAGGCATATGAAAGACAGTTTTGTTTAGTGGTTAAGTCATCAGACTAGGCCAGATACTCTAAGCCTGTGATGGCCAACCTATGGCACATGTGCTGGAAGTGGTGCATAGAGCTATCTGTCCAGTCATGCAACCTGTTGCCCATTGCTGTTCTGGGTTATGGCATGCCGGCCAGTGGGTCTTCACACCCACGGTAGTGCCAGAAACCAGAAGATTACAGACAGTTTAAGGCGGCTGCTCTTCCGGTTTCTAGTGCACACATGCGCACCAGCCAGCTGGTCTTTGCATTTGCATGCATACCAGAAAGCAGAAGAACAGATGGCTGGCGTGCATGTGCATGCCAGTAACCGAAAGATCATCCTCCTGGTACGCACATGCACACCGGGCAGCTGCTTTTCCGATTTCTGGTGCACCTGCGTTCCCCCATTTCGGCGCTCAGTGCTGAAAAGGTTGGCTAACACTACTCTAAGCTCTATTTCTGTCTCAGCCATGAAAGCCAGCTAGGTGACTTTGGACCAGTCGCACTGTCCCAGCCCAACCCACCTCACAGGTTGTTGTTATGAGGAAAATAGAAAGACAAAGGCGTTTTGGATATGTTCATCACCTTTTATTTATTTTAAAAAATAAAGGTGATTGGTTCTTTCCTGTAGGCTTTTACCAGAGTTGGCCTTCTCCAGGTCCCATCAACTAAACAATGTCGTTTGGCGGGACCCAGGGGAAGGGCCTTCTCTGTGGCGGCCCCGGCCCTCTGGAACCAACTCCCCCCCAGAGATTAGAATTGCCCCCACCCTCCTCGCCTTTCATAAGCTTCTTAAAACCCACCTTTGCCATCAGGCATGGGGGGACTGAGATACTCTTTCCCCCTAGGCCTCTACAATTTATGCATGGTATGTCTGGTTTTATAATAAGGGTTTTTAGTTGTTTTAATATTGGATTGTTACATGCTGTTTTTTATCACTGTTGTTAGCCGCCCCGAGTCTACGGAGAGGGGCGGCATAAAAATCCAATTAATAATAATAATAATAATAATAATAATAATAATAATAATAATAATATAAAATACATGATTGCAAAATAAATAAATAAATAAACTAACAAAAGGAAGCCGGATCAGAGATATAATCCTGCCCTTCTGCCCCAGTCCTCAAAGATTTGTTCAGCTGACACAGTAAAAGAATCTGTTGAACGCTTCTAATACATCATCACAGCTCTGGATAATCTTTTACTATTTGGCTCCTTATATAAGATTCTTTGGTATATTCAAGGAAACATGCTTTAGTCATTGGAAGACATTATTCAAACATACCCAGTTTTTTCTCTTCTTTTTCTTCGAGTCACACTCTATATTGCTTCCCACACTGGAATGACTGGTAGCACTGTTAATGCTAGAGACGCTGTCTGAAGAGTGTTGTCTTCTGATCCGCAAGTCAGTGGTCTGGGCAGTTCCACCACTTCCTAAATATTAATTTAAACACAGTTGTAGACATTTGGGCATAATATTTGGCCTTTTCCTCTACGCTGTATGTTTTCTACTGTTGCGCCTTATTGCCTTATGCAATCTTTATTGGTCGTCTCCCCCCCCCCATAAATAACTCAAAAAGCTAGGACCTTTACACTGTATTTCTTTCAACTGATATTTCTTCTATTACACCTAACTCTTTTTTTATCCATAATTATCTATGACACATAGTTATTGTAGGGACATATTGTCACTGGAAAAAGAAGAGGCCTCCAGAGGCATCTATAGTTAACCACAGTAAGACAAAAATGATGAAATGTACTTTGTGACATCCTAAGTCCAGCCCTTTTGTTCTTGGGTCATGCCATCACAAGCAAGCGGTGGAATTTATTTATTTATTTATTTATTGGATTTGTATGCCGCCCCTCTCCAGAGACTCGGGGCGGCTAACAGCGACAATAAAACAGTGTACAATAGTAATTTGGTATTGATGATTAAAAATCAATTAATATAAAAACCAAACATACATACATACATACCATGCATAGAATTGTAAAGGCCTAGGGGGAAAGAGGATCTCAATTCCCCCATGCCTGGCGGCAGAGGTGGGTTTTAAGTTGTTTACGAAAGGCAAGGAGGGTGGGGGCAGTTCTAATCTCTGGGGGGAGTTGGTTCCAGAGGGCTGGGGCCGCCACAGAGAAGGCTCTTCCCCTGGGTCCCGCCAGGCGACATTGCTTAGTTGACGGGACCCGGAGAAGATCCACTCTGTGGATTTTGTTTTGTGACACACTGTTTCTCACCTGCCTGCAATTTCACCCCATGGAATTAGACTAGAACAGTGATGGCAAACCTTTTTTTGCTTGGTTCCAAAAGAGTAGACGCGTATGAGATAGCATGTAGGCATGTGCCCAAACCCATAATGCAATGCCCTCCCCCCTGTGCATGTGTGCTGTCCCCCCGCATGCTCACAATTCTTCCGCTCTTCCCCCGCACATGCGCACAGGTGTCACTGAAGCCACTGGACTTCTAGTAGGCCCGTTTGGCTGGTTTTCACTTTCCCTGGGGTTCAGTAAGGCCTCCTGAAGCCTGGGGAGAGTGAAAAATGGCTAAATGGGCCAACCGGAAGTTTGGAAACAAACTACCAGTTCAGCTGTTGGGCTGTTTTTCACTATCCCCAGACTTCAGGAGGCTTGCATAAACCCTGGGTCCAATGAAAAGCGCCCCAAAATTAGCTGGTTGGCATATGAAGGTGCACTGGAGGTGGCATAGGGCAACATCTGGTGTGCCCTCAGACATGGCTCTGCGTTTGACCTGTGACACCTGTGCCCAGGGGTGGGCTACTGCCCAGACAGGGGGAAACGCAGTGGAGTAGCGAAAATGGATTTCCACTCTAGAGCACCCAATTTGCATTGAAAGTTGAAAGAAAATGCAGGGCATGCTACATAAGCCACGCCCAAAGCGTGGTAGTAAAAATTTTGGTAGCCTTTCACTGCATGTGCCATAGATTCACCATCACTGGACTAGAAAAACAGGATTTAAGAAAAATTGGGGGGGGGGGGGGAACAAACCCAGGCCAATTCTGATTGCTGTGTAAGATCACAGTAATGAAAGACCAGATGGCAGTGACATATCCATGACGGATTGCAGAATAACAGGCAGGCAGATAAGTATGGCAAAGAGCAGCAAGACAATTTGTAATTATCTCTCTCTTTTGTTTTTCTTTCTGCAGATACTTGTAATTTTGATCAGGCTTACACATGTCTGGTATTAGTACAATCCATACATCTGAATACTGTTTACTGTAAAACTATAGTTTAAAAACAACTACAACAATAACTATCTAAAACTATGGCATACTACATATAATGGCATACTCTTAACTATTAAATATTTCTGCTATTCTTTTTAGTGTTAAAATGACCAAGAAAAAATTAAAGATAATTTAAACTTATATTATCACTACCTTTAACTTTTTATATCCCAATTTTGTTTTATTGATTTTGGTTAGTCATCTTAATTTTTTTGTTGTTATTTGTTATTTAATTAGATTTCTATGCTGCCTTCTCCTAAGACTCAGGGTGGCTTACAATATGTTAGAAATCTACATAAAACTGCATTCTAAAAAATCCAGAGTTAAAAACTAAACAAACAGTTTCATATGTCATATATCTTACATATATTCATCAGCTAGACATACCCTTACTGGGATTTTTATATATATATATACACATATAAAAAAAACATGTGGTAAATACAAAAGATAATAACTGATTATTGACAAATACAAGCTTCCTATTTCATGAAAGACACTTTCAAGACACTTTCAAGATTGTTTGATAATTATCTGTCTCTAGGAAAGAACTGCATCAGCTATTATCAAGAGGCTGAATGTCCTCAGAGTGCTACATTGTTATTGAAAGACTGTATTTTGGATTCTTTACCTTTGCAGGTGAGCTCAGGTGTGTTAATCACTCCATTAATGGCAGCCTGAGCAGCAGCATTTTGTTTTTTCAGTAATTCAATTGTTTTCCTTAACTCATTCAATTCAGAATCCTGAAATATGAAGAAATCAAGCATCCAAAAAAGGTCACATTGAAGGTTTCAATAAGTAAAATCAATTAACTGGAAAAATGTTTTAATACTCTGGTAAATCTGTGGCTGGTCCCTGAGCAAGAGCCAGCTTCATGGAGCATGTCTCACCTCTTCAATCATAGGTTGTACATTCATGCACAATACTTTTTAATCAATAGTTTTCTCCATGTACACAATCCATTGGATAAGATGCATTGATTTGTCAAATATATTTTGTTTCTTGCATTTACATCATGATGCTTGACAATTCAATTGCCTTAGCACTTATAAATAGATGAGAAAACATTGGTGATAAAGCATTAAATTTTAGGCACTTTAACCAACAGTAGGGCTTCTAAATGTGACAGGTCATAGTCGCATATTCACTAGGCTATACTGAATTTTGTGAAATGTTCTCAGTTTAACTCGTGCCTGTCAGTCATCAGAGAGACGGTCATGAAGGGAGGATGAGGCTCCACTCACCTGCCTGGATGCTGCATGCACAGAGGGTAAAAAACCCAAATGGCGGCGTATGGGTGGGTGGAGCCTCACCCTCCCTTTGTGACCGGCTCTCCGGTGACTGACAGGCAGAAGCAAACCAGGAGAATTTCACCTCTGATTTTATGGGGCCTGGCATAACAAGCGTAGGGCAGCAAAATTAGATGATTCTATTATCCCAAGTGAAATCAAAGGGAAAAATTTAAGAAACCATCTGGAAACAGTCTGTAAACTATCTGGCTATAGTTGAATGGGATGCAAGTGAAACTGTCAAACAAAGAGGGTTTTTTTTGGGGGGGGGGGCTTTATTATTAGCCTAATATTTTTGCTCATTCTCTTATATACATACCGTATATACTCGAGTATAAGCCGACCCGAGTATAAGCCGAGGCACCAGTTTTTGCCACAAAAACCTGGGAAAACTTATTGACCCGAGTATAAGCCGAGGTTAGAAAATGCAGTGGCTACTGGTAACTTATAAAAATGGAAACCAATAAAATTACATTAATTGAGACATCAGTAGATTAAATGTTTTAGAATATTTATTTTAAAGAAAACCAAAATTAGCTCTGTAAATTTAAAAGAGGGTAAACGAAAGCAATCTGGTAATAACAATAAATTAAAAAGTAAAAAAAGTAGCTCAATCAGCAACCAAGCTAAAACTTATTTCTAAACCTAACCCTGGGATCTTTAAACTTGAGTTTTAAAACTGGTGGACTTCAACTCCCAGAATTCCTGCACCAGCCATGCTACTTCAGGGGTAGGAGTTGAACTCGACAAGCCCTAATTTTTCCAGGTTTGAAGACTCTTGCATTTCTAACCCTAACCCAGGGCTCTTTAAACTTGACAGTTTTAAGACTAGTGGACTTCAACTCCCAGAATTCCTGCACCAGCCATGCTACTTCAGGGGTAGGAGTTGAACTCGACAAGCCCTAATTTTTCCAGGTTTGAAGACTCTTGCATTTCTAACCCTAACCCAGGGCTCTTTAAACTTGACAGTTTTAAGACTAGTGGACTTCAACTCCCAGAATTCCTGCACCAGCCATGCTACTTCAGGGGTAGGAGTTGAACTCGACAAGCCCTAATTTTTCCAGGTTTGAAGACTCTTGCATTTCTAACCCTAACCCAGGGCTCTTTAAACTTGAGTTTTTAGAAGCCTGGAGAGAGTTCATGCTGTTTCCCCCCCCCTTCTTTAGCTTGCTGGCTGGCTGGTGGCTTGATCTCCCACCCCTGATCCTCCCTCCTCCTCGTCTCCCTTTATTGCCCCATGTGTTGTGCAGGGAAGCAGATTTGCTAAAGAGATCCACTTGGGACGGCAACAGGGAAAGGAGGAGGTGGAGAGCCAGAATAGCCCACAGCCGCGGGGGAGGAGGAGGAAAGGAAAGAGCTGCCCTCCTCCTCCTTCTCCTCCTTCCCCTGCTGCCGCACCAAGTGGATCTCTGTAACAAATCTGCTTCTCTCTCCGGCTGGAGGCTTCTAAAGCCTGGAGAGAGTTCATGCCATTCCGGTCCCTCCCCCCCTTTAGCTTGCTGGCTCTATCCTCTGTCTCCCTTTATTGCCCCATGTGTTGTGCAGGGAAGCAGATTTGCTAAAGAGATCCACTTGGGACGGCAACAGGGAAATGAGGCGGAGGAGAGCCAGAATAGCCCACAGCCACGGGGGAGGAGGAGGAAAGGAAAGGGCTGTCCTCCTCCTCCTTCCCCTGCTACCTTACCAAGTGGATCTCTGTAAGAAATCTGCTTCTCTCTCCGGCTGGAGGCTTCTAAAGCCTGGAGAGAGTTCATGCCATCCCCGTCCTCCCCGTTTAGCTTGCTGGTGGGGCGCCCCCTTGTGGTGATTCGGCGCCCTCTTGTGGTGACTCGAGTATAAGCCGAGGTCAGGTTTTTCAGCCCACTTTTGGGGCTGAAAAACTCGGCTTATACTCGAGTATATACGGTATGTCCTGAAATGCTAATTTTCTAGAATTGGAGAGAGAATGCCAAGAAAATATGGATTGTAAAAAAACTGGAAATAGAAATTAGAAACCTGGGCTGACATCAATTGCTCAGGAAAATGGTCAACAATCTCTTTTTTATATATACATTGATTACTGGCAAAAGAGCAAATCCGAATTCTGACATGTGCTGAGGAAAGTTTTATTTTGCTTGCTAGCTTGATCTCAAAATCATCACTTACAATGAATTCAATTCCAATCAATTGATTTTGGAATCGTTATTCATGGAAAACAAATACGGGAATGTCAAACTTGCCTTCTGCTCTGCAGTCATGGTAAGACTTTGCAGTCTAATGGTCATGTTTCCTAGGCTCTGTTCAAATGCCGCCACAAGGTGAGCCTGTAAATTAAATGATATGATTCAGTTGATTGTGAACTTACCTGCTGGGGAAAAATGTAAAATATTGCACAGCATACATGATAATCCACAGATAGTTCCACTCTGCTGCAAATGTCATTTACAAACCCAACACAGACACTTGAGATGTGTATAGCAAAAACCAAATAGCTCTATACCAACTAGCTATACAGTGATCCCCCGGTTATTGCGTCCCCGACCATTGCGAACAGGGTAATTTGCGATTTTTGAACCCGGAAGTCAGAACACCATCTGCGCATGCGTGCCCTTTTTTTCTATGGGCACGCATGCGTAGATGGCGCCGGGCAGATCAGCTGCTGGGCGGCTTCCCTAGGTCTTCCCCCTCTTGGCCGGCATCAGCAAGGAGTTTCCCCACCACCGCCCACGCAAACTCCTCGCTGCTGCCGCTTCGCTCGGGCCGCTTCCCAGCTGAGTACTCAGCTGGGAAGCGGCCCGAGCGAACGGCTTGTCCGCAGCCTGCCTGCCCGCGCGCCCGCGGCTCGCACGCCCTTCTCCCGCCCACGCCGTTCGCTCGGGCCGCTTCCCAACTGAGCCCTCAAGCCAAGCGCAGAAGTTCGCCTTTGGCGCTTGGCTTGAGGGCTCAGTTGGGAAGGTGCGCGGGTGTTTTAAAACGTCCCCGCCGACATGGGGGGCTCGCTAGCACACCCCCAAACCCAGGTTGGGGGTTTGGGGGTGTGCTAGCGAGCCCCCCATGTCGGCGGGGACGTTTTAAAACACCCGCGCGACTTTCCAATGAGTCCCGAAGACAAACGCGGAAGTTTGACGTTTGTCTTCGGGACTCATTGGAAAGTCGCGCGGGTGTTTTAAAACGTCCCCGCCGACATGGGGGGCTCGCTAGCACACCCCCAAACCCCCAACCCGGGTTAGGGGGGTGCTAGCGAGCCCCCCATGTCGGCGGCGACGTTTTAAAACATCCGCGCCGCCCCCAATCTTCGGCTCCTCGCTAGCGCTGCGGAAGTAAAAACACCATCTGCACATGCGCAGATGGTGTTTTTACTTCCGCAGCGCTACTTCGCGAAAACCCGCTCGTTGCGGGGGGTCCTGGAACGGAACCCTCGCAACGAGCGGGGGATCACTGTACACCTCTTGAATGGATAGCATTACCTAATCAAGGCTCAGGGAACAAGTTTCCACAATTCCTTATTCAGAGCTGTGGCACATATTCCAACGAATAAGAGCTTCACATTAATGCTGCTGCATAGTTAATGATCAGTGCAGGGTGCTGACACTGGGTCTGATACAAACATGCATCGCTGATTCATAGTCTAAAGCAGGGATGTCAAACTCGCGGCATCATGTTGTCTTCATGTGAAGTATCGTCACTCCCCCCTTTGCTAAACTGGGGGTGGCCAGCCCATGACACATCTGACCCATGGGCCATGAGTTTGACATCCCTTGTCTAAAGCAATATTTCTCAAACTTAGAAATTTTAAGGTGGTACGAATAGAACAGAGGACTAAGGACTCCACAATTTAAAGTCCACAAGAAAAATGGGCTTCAGCTCCTAGAATTCCTTAGCTAGCATGTTTGGCTGGCTGAATTCCTGAAATTGAAATGTTCACATCTTGAAGTTCCTAAATTTGAGAAACCCTAGTGTAAAAGATGTCAACTTTTTCCTCTAACCCAGTTCTTTTTTTTATGATTTTGTGGTACAGTAGGTTTTCTGCAATCACCCATCAGCATATCTGTCGTCACATTTACAGTGAAAACAACCATAAAGAAGATCGAAACATTGGGATATGCGGCTTTGACTTCTCTCCGCCACTGTAAAAACAAACCAGACTGAGGCTGTGAGAAAAATGGCAGATAACAAAACAAGCTTAGCCCAAAGTACATGTATTACACAGCTAAAATGTTTATTTAAAAATACTGGAGCGTATCATTCCTATTTGAAAAAAATGTGCTAACTATATCAAATATTTGTAAAGGTTTTCATTTCAAATAAAAGAGAGAAGTGGGGGGAGGAAGCTTTTAAAATGAAATCGAATTTTTGACTTTCATGATGTGAAGCCAAAATACGTTTACTATTGAACAATTAGTCATCTTTTTTTTAAAAAAAAGACAAAATGTTCATTATCTTTTGAATAGCAGCAACCTTAATATAATATCCCTATGTTCTGTAGAAATAAATGGCTAAGCTTACAACTAATTATTTCATACCAAAATAGCAGGTTCATGTGAGCAAGCTAATTTTACAGAAATTATAAACTATAGTCTTGCACTGAATGTTCCCTGGTCATTTCAGGAGAAGGAGCTAAATCACTCACTAAAATAAAATAAAAAATATTAGCTTCTACCGTTACAATGAAAGAAATGGAGGGGGGGGGAGAGAAAAGCTAACCCCCAAAATTTCATGTTTGCTTTGGGACCTAAAGCATTGCAATGCTGGCAAACATTTAAGATTAAAATCAACACATAGAAAATGTACACTGAAAAATATAGGCTGCACACTGCCTAAACCTTTGGAGAAGCTGACATCTTACAGTACTAGCCTGATATTTGTTTCTTCAATGCAAATAAATAAATAAATCTAAAGTGAATGTTTTTAGTCACTGAAGGGATGTTCTTTCTTTTGCAAGTATATTTATCTAGATCAGGGGTCTCCAACCTTGGCAATCTTAAGACTTGTGGACTTCAACTCCCAGCTTTGTTGGCCGAGGAATTCTGGGAGTTGAAGTCCACAAGTCTTAAAGTTGTCAAGGTTGGAAACCCCTGATCTAGAGCTATAGGGTATTTCAGACCATTTTTTTTACCATGAACATTATCAGTTTCTGTCTCTCTGAGCTGTACTCACGTTGGCACTCAATTGGGTTGTCAGAGCTGAAACTTTCTCCTGCGATGCATCCAATTCCCTCCTTAGCTTGCGAATCTAAACATTGTATTTCAAAACATGGTTTTGTTTAACAAGATCTTCAACACCCACACATACCTACCCACACAAATACCCTATATAACTTCTAGACCTCTTTGAAGATACACTATAATGAAATCCATTATTATTGGCTCAACTACTACAAATGATGGCTTTGGCATTATGGCATCGATTTTGTGGAAATTTAATTTGATGGAAGTTCCAGATCTACATTACTGACCCTGTGGGAAATCAGTTGCAATTCAATTGCTTTGTATATGGCTGATAACCACTGTTATTTATTCTGTTGTCATTTGTTGTTTTCCACTTACTTTACTGACTTGGTTCAGATACTCTGATGGACTAAGATGTAGTTATTTGTTTAGGACTAAATGTGATTTGTTATATATAAAACCACTTCTTTAAACAATTGATTAAACAAACTACCATGGTTTTAGTAGTTTTGTCAATTTACTAATTTGAAAACTTGTTTTAACGTTTATGGAGATTTTTTGTCCTTTCGGCAGCTGCTTTCAGAAATATTTGATCAGAGAAAGACATCAGATGAAAACTCTACTTTTCTAAATTCTGAGTAAATATTACCTAAGTATTAGCAAATTGCACTAGTAGATCTTCTTAAAGAGTTTACATAGGAGTTTAGCCAGCAGAAAGATTAATCATCATGGTTCAAAGGTATTCAGATAAAATTACATCATGTATTAGATTACACTAAAAGTATTACCTCACTCTCAATTCAGTCAATATATTTAATACAAAATGCATTGTTGACTGGCAAGCAAGTATTCAGGATTTCTCCAAACACATTTTTTATATAAAATGCAAAAATAATATCCAAACAAAATTTCCACCCAGACTATTGTTCTTCAAACTTGGCAACTTTAAGACTTGTGGACTTCAACTCCCAGGGTTCTGGTAGTTGAAGTCCACAAGCCTTAAAGTTGCCAAGTTTGGAGTTGGCTCTTCCTATAACATGTGGACTTCAACTCCTAGAATTCCTGAGCTAGCATGATTTGCTCATGCAAATTCACAAGTCATAGAAGAGTCAACTTTGCCTACCCCTGGTCTAGATCCACGTATTTTGTATCAGATGACAGAATATGTAGCAACATTTATTGAGCATTTGAAGAATGAGAATATTCAAACAAAATACAACAATAATACAAATATTGCACTGTTAGGGATGTCTCTCTTTACAAGTTACTGAAGCAAGCACTTACGGTAATTGCAACATAGGTACTAATTGCCTGTGATTCTTAAAAACAGTTTGAATCATGATTAAATTTTTGAGTGAGGAAGGAAAGAGGTAAAAGGTTGATGAAGTTTCCAATGGAGAAAAGATTATAACAATAAACCAGGACTGAACAAATCTAAGGCCAGCTATGAACTTTTTAGTTGTAACAGTCATTTTGAAGCCCAAGAATATATATTAAGTCAAAGCCAACAAGATATGTAATGAGGGATCAACAGCAATGAATATAAAAACCGTGTTTCCCTGAAAATAAGAACCTGTCTTATATCTTTTTGAACCCTGAAATAAGCCCTTGGCCTTATTGCCATGCACTGAAAAGCCTGATTGGTCTTATTATCAGGGGATGTCTTATTATGGGGGAAACAGGGTATGCAAGAATGTTTTGGACTTGATTCAGTCCTTCTCTTTACTTGAAGCATTGGTATATGCAGTAATTCAATGTATATAACACCATACATGCTGGAAGGTATTCTAGTAAAATTGGTGAAAGGGATTTATATTTCTATAAATTTATATTATTATAAATTTTAATTTTTATAATATAAAATTTATATATTATTCATCTTAATACACTCTTTATACACTATATTTATATAGATTTATAGTAAGAGATATAATTAATAATTTAAGAGGCCACTATATTAGTATCACTGACTAAAAAAAAAAGAAATATCATATCCAATCATATAAATACATTTAAAATGAGCACCTGTCACTGAGTTTAGTAATTAAAAACCCCAAAAATCCTCCTTACCTCTGACTGACATTTTTCTTCAGGCTATAGGAGAAAAAAAGAGAGTTTGTTTGAAAAGCGCATTAAAACCAGTGGATTCATTTAATTGTTCAGTCTACCAATAACCTGCCACTCAAAACACTGTAGTGTTTTAAGGGTAAAACAGGTTTTATTCACAATTTTTGGTCACATAGCTGAATAAATGTGACCAAAAATTGTCAGAACCATATATTAATTTTATTAATTTACCATTGAATAATGTTCATGATGTGCAGTTTTTATAAAATGAAAACAGAAATGTTCATCAAAATATTACTACAAATAATAAATATTGTTGCATAATATTTTATTCTATATTGCATGATGTCTACTCTATAAAAAGATACACTATTAGAATTCTTTTTCCTGGTACAAAAAATTGAGATTTCCTGTTATTTGCCTTTCTGCTAAGCTGTTCTCTGATAGGCAGGGATTTATAGGATTTAGAGCAAGAAACCCCAACCCCCAGACCATGGACTGGCATCGGTCCACAGCACGCCAAAAACTGTCCTGCACAAACAAGTGAAGCTCCATCCGGCCACATGTGGGATGCAGGTGAAACCACACCCTCCAGTCTTCAGAAAAGACTGGTTCCAGCTGCCCAAAAGATTGTGAGCCCCTGAATTTAAGGCTTAAGATTTATCAGAAAGAAATATTGATTTCACTGATTAATTTCTGTTCCAGTTCTGTAGTTATAAATAGTTATAAATAGTTCTGTAGTAATAAAAAGTTATAAAAGCTGTGCTAATGAATTCAGGAGATTATCAAATGGGACATGCTCCTCTTGATTAGTGAGAAATTATTTTATGCTGCTGTCTAATTACAAGTGTGTACTTCTGTTAAAGAGCCCTTTTTGTAATCTAAAGTCATCCACTTTTCACTAGGTAATATTATACAGTGGTACCTCATCTTACGAACGCCTCTTCTAACGAACTTTTCAAGATACGAACCCGGTGTTTAAGATTTTTTTGCCTCTTCTTCCGAACTATTTTCACCTTACGAACCCAAGCAGCTGCTGCTGGGATGAAGGGGTTTCTTTTTTCCCCCTTTTTTGAAGAAAGGGAGGGGCGGCTTGGAGGAGGAAAGATTTTGAAGAGAACAACGTGCTTGCAAAGGCACTGAAAGGGTGTCTTTTGAAGAAAGAAAAGAGAGGGGCGGCTTTGAGGAGGAAAGATTTTGCAGAGAGCAGGGTGCTTGCAGAGGCACTGAAACGGTGTCTTTTGAAGAAAGAAAAGGGAGGGGCGGCTTGGAGGAGGAAAGATTTTGCAGAGACAGCTTGCTTGCAGAGGCACTGAAACGGTGTCTTTTGAAGAAAGAAAAGGGAGGGGCGGCTTGGAGGAGGAAAGATTTTGCAGTGAACAACGTGCTTGCAGAAGCACTGAAACAGTGTCTTTTGAAGAAAGAAAAGGGAGGGGCGCCCCCTTGCCTTTCTTCCTTCCCACTCACCCTCTAGCCTAGCCTTGCTTCTTCCACCCACCCCCTTTAGCTGCTCCTCCCTGCCCTCTGTTCACCTCCCTTCTAAAGTTTGGGATTTTCCTGAAGGATTTGCACGCATTATTTGCTTTTACATTCATTCCTATAAGAAACATTGTTTCACCTTACGAACTTTTCACCTTACGAACCTCCTCCTGGAACCAATTAAGTTCGTATGATGAGGTACCACTGTATTTGAAACTGGTATATTACATATAACAAATAGAAGATCTTATGTAATTCCCTATGTGACTTCTGCTTTGATAGTTTTAAGACCAAGAAAACTTGGATTCAGCAGTTTGTCAGCCAGTTTTCCAATCCACTGATTTAATAGGATTTTCTGCCCATCTTATAGAAATCAAAGGATAAGAATACAATAAAGCATGGAAGTGGCTTGGGGAAATATTTATTCCATTCCTTCTTCTGGTTTGAGCTCTCTAAGATTCATAGTCCCTATTTCATTAATTAAATTTGTTACAATCTTTTGCTAATGACTTAATACAGACTGATTGGGGTGATGACACTCACCGTTGAGTAAATGGATGATGTGCTTGACACCAAAGATAGAGATGAACCATGCACTACAGGAAAGATAAATAAACAAATTAGCCATCGGATTTTTTTTTAATAAGTAACAACAGCAGATTATTACATAAGCCATATACATACTACGGATGTTCGTAAGGGCTACACATTTCACCAGCAGCCTATTTAAAAATTGCATCACCAGTCATGAACGTATTTACTGAACATAAATCTTTGCAGACGTATCAGAAGGTAAGCTGAAATAAATGGAAGCATTATACAGACCATAGCCCAAAATGATCTCAAATCAAGCTTTAAAAATCATTGCTTGGATGTAAATATTTGCCTGCCTGCTGAATTTCAAACATTGCAAGGTTATGATAGTGCATGGAAAATGGAACAGAAGATGATGAGAAGCAGACAAAGTAAAGGTTCAACTGACCAGTCCAGTTTCACCATATTGTTGGCCTGAAGCATAAACAGTAAAAGGGAGTTAAAAGATTTTGTAAATAAAGAAGACTGAATATTTTGGTGTGACTAGGTTAGGTAAAAAGACTCATTTAATTGTAAGTCAGCAATGTAAGAGAAAGTACACTGGAATATATTTTGATATTTCCTAAGGAGAAAAAAAACCTAGAAAAAATACATTTTTGTCAAACATATTTACAAAGTGATTTACAAAATAGTTTTAACACATTAACATAAAGATTTATATATTTACACTTAACCAAACATAATTATTTAACATAAATTTATCCAGCTTTGATATCAAAAGCTATTCATAGCTAAATGGTGTCTATATAGCTATATATCTACAGTTGAAAATACATTGTATTATTTTTCAGAAACACTTCCTATATTACTTCTTTTAAAATGGCTAATCCCCCAGTCATTGAAGAATAAGGCTAGCTTGAAAAGGCAAGATGACATTTTCTTTCTATATTAGTCCTAAAAAACTTTTATATTGCCAAAAAGCTGAGAGTGCAATGGACTCATAGATTGGCACACCATTTTGCAGAATAATTGTTACAAACCAAGCATGTTGCTTTCTTATTGCCTTCCTTCTAGCAACACACCTGACTGGATACTCAATAAACTATTAAATTAATAGTAAAATGGCAATATATTTGTCCAAGTAGGACCCTTAGATTCCTCATATCAATGCAATCTGTTTTGGTCTGTTTTAAGGGCATATTCAATACTTTTTATTGAAGCTGAATAAATGTCAACATATATAAAATAATTGGATTCTTAGCATTACGTAAAACATGATTCTTGAATGCCTACATTGCTATGGAAATTTTGCTGCACAGTATGTACAGCATTGGTAATTTTAAAAATAAATAGCACTTTCAGTAGATATATAAATCAGGCTACAAATCCAGTTACTGTATATAATGTAATAAAGTTTCAGTAGTGACTTTATTCTGGTATGTGAATTTTTGAAATGTGGTTTTATGACATTTGAATTATGCTTCTATTAGACATTCCTAAATCATTATAAGGAGAACTTGTATGAAAATAAATCACCTGCTATTGTTACAAATTCCAAAAAGCACAGTGATTTCTTGTATTAAGGAGTTTACTTTTACATTCATCAAATACCAAGAATATTTTACAACCTCTTAGTTCACCAAAGTGCTTATGTGTCTGAAAATCTAAATACCAAGTATGATGTTTTTGTATTTCAAGATTGCATATTGAATTATTCTGCTTTGAGTCCAAAATTATTCTTGGCACAGAAAATATTATACATATTTCATTTGTTATACTTTTCATTTCCCCCTTTTATTAAATTTACAGTTTTTACAGAATGCAACTTCCCCAAGAAATTCCCCTACTTCCATCTAAAACATATATTTATGGCACCTGCAACTCTGTAAAATGGTTAAAAGAAAGAACTGTTCTGATCCATAAAAATCACAATTAAACATAAAATTTAAGAACTAGTCTTAAATTAACCAATTAAAAACTCAAATTACTCAAAATATGTTATTAATAACTTTTACCTTTCTGTATTGATCTAAATTATAACTAGTCATTCTTTTCTGTATTAAGAAGACTTCTAAGCTTAGTGGAGTAATGGTAGCTCCTTTACATGTTAAATGTTGTCTGTCTTGTCTTGTTTCATATTTTAAAAAAATTAATAAAAATATTTAAATTAAAAAAAACTCAAATTACCTTTGAACCTTCAAAAAAAAATTAGAACTCTGACAAAAATAAGATCCGGTTAGTCCACCAACTGGTGATCCAAATGCTAAGCTCATTGAACAAAATATCAAGAGTCAGCAAAAAAATAAATAAAAAAGTAAAAAATAGCCTTTTGTTTCACAGCTAGTTTTTTAGCTAGTATAACTGTTTCAGAGAAAAATTTTGAAAATCTACTTTTGCCCCGTAAGTTAAATTATTACCCTAATACTAGGCACAACCAATTCATATTCAACTGATAATAGAAGAAATAACACTTGGAAGAGAAAGATCACTAGCTTAGGAAATTACATTACTGAACTTCAATGAGTAAGTCAGATAAGTGGAAGTGACAATTTCTGTTTTATATGTGCCTAACTCAATATCCGTATCCAGGCCTTTTCTATGCCACTTAGGTGCTTCTGTTTTTTAAATGCTAAGAGTCTTCATCTCACCTTTACTATCAAGGAGAGTAAATGTAACCTAGAGGATGCTGCTGCTTCAGGGTGACAGGTTGGTTGACATGGTAAATTCCCAGTGACCTGCACTCTGGTGCATGAGGAATCTAGAATATGTCCAGTGAAGGGCTACCAAATTTTTTATTACCACACTGTGGGCGTGGCTTATGCAGGATGCCCTGCATTTTCTTTCAACATATTTCTGTGCAAATTGGGTGCTCTGGGGTGGAGCTCCATTTTCGCTACCCCACTGTCCGGGCAGCAGCCCACCCCTGGATATGTCTGATTCAGGGTCCAGGAAGTGTCTGACTGTTCCTCCTAATTTGAGCAAATATTGCACCACTGCCAATAGGTTTTTTCCCCACATCCCCGACTGCAGTATATTTAATGCAGCATTTAGGACAAAAGATATTTTTCTATCACTTTCAGAGAAATTAAAGATGAGCTTAAAAGGTCACTATTTGAAATCAGTGATATTAGGTAAGCTGAAAGTAGAGATAAGCAGTATGGGAGGTCTGAAAAAGAGGTCTTGTGCAAGGGTAGCATTAAAGCTTTGTGGACCAGTTCACATATCTTTTCACATCTAAAAATTACAAGCTTGTTAATGCTTTTGTCTCCTTGATTTATTTGAACCATTTTTTTTCACCTCGGGCCCAACAGTCCCATCTGATTCCTGCCCCTATTTTCTGATTTGGCATTTGTTGAATCCAAAGCCTACTGTGTTAAACAAGGTTTTGAATATGTGTTGTTTTTTTCCCTTTCTCCATAAATATAAACGAAATAAACATCTATCAAAAATTAATAAACAATTTTTGTCAAGTCCCTTCCCACATGCATATACGTGTCAACTTTATTTGGGAAAAAATGAACTGGATCGCTTACCCTCTTCAAATCCATCCCGGAATGACCCAGAACGGCTCATTGTCCTGCTCTTTTCATCCAGTGACATTGAGCTGTTCCGGAACCGGGAGTCATTGTAAGGATCATAAGGGCCATCTGCGTTAGAAAGACTGTGTGTCCGAAGCATGGTTGGGTTGGACAAGCTCATTTGGGCTGCTGTGGTGGGGCTCGCTAGAAAGCAAACCAGAGATAGGAAAGTCACAGATCTATACCCATGCTATGCTACTGTCACAAATGAACAAAGCAAACCTTTACTATAAGTATAAGAGTAGTAGTCTCTAACTAAATCTTTCTAAAAATTTCTCCTGCGTTCATCCGGTAGAAAATGAAGTCTTGGAAGAACCTTCTGCAATCATGATTACTCATTGATTCTGAACAGTAACCACGTTATAGTAGTAATTGAAATTGTGGCTGTTTTGCTTTGATGGCAATATCTTCTATTGAAGACCAGTGAAACAGTCAATTCAGCATGATGTGACAACCCTCACCCAGCCTCTAGAAGCAGGGCGTGCATCAAAAGGGCAGTTCACTGAAGCTTTGATTAAAAACAAAGAATCTCTTTGAGGCTTTGTACTAATCTAACAACTATTATTCTTATGAGTCAAGTCAAGTCTTTATGTAGTGGCTGCCAAACTATCTTATATCTTAAGCTATATGTTCATTCATAGTGAAGATTAAATAGAGCAAATTATTGTTTCTTTAAAAAAAAACAATTATATAACCAATTAAAACCAGATTAATGAAAATGGTGAATCATTTTTCAGATGTGACATAAAACTTACATGTCTCTAAAAAATCTGAAGGAAATGTTGTATGGAAAAGCAAATTCCTCTGACATTCCAAAATTCTAAGTTATAAATTAGAAAATTATGTGTTTAATGACCATACTGGTTTGGTATGTTTCAATTGGCATGCTATAATAAACACATGGCAGCTTATCAGTATTAATCACCAATTAAATTTATGCATTTTTGTTTTTGAACAAGCTGTACATTTCACAGCTTGAAAGGAATCATAAAAGTTTACTTACCAAGCTGGGAGAAGTTAAATCTAGTCCCAGATGGTGATGTGATGCTGGAACCAGAAGAAAATGGGGAATTGACCACAGTGTCCTGAAGGCCTCCTGCAGAATGTGAACGCAGCCATTCTTTTGCTTCTTCTTGATTTCGAAGTTGTGATGATGGCGTATACCTGCACAAATCACAACCAGGTTTAGCTTTTGGTCAGAAATATCTTGCCTGCCCCAACTACAAAAGTATTTTAGAGAAAATAGCAAAACTGAAAAGAAGTCTTTCCCTGCCAGGACACACTTTTTCATGTCAGTACAATTAGTCTAGTTCCAGGGTAGGCAAATTTGGGTCTTCTATGACATGTGGACTTCAACTCCAAAAATTTCTGAGTGAGCACGATTGGATTAGGAATTCTGGGAGTTGAAGTTCATAGGTCACAGAAGAGCCAAATTTGCCGACCCATGCCCTGGTTGAAAGATTTGATCCTATAGTTATTTATGAACTTTTAAAATTTGGAACATTTTGGTTTGAATCATGATTAAAGTAGGAACCATTGATTCCAGCGGACTTACTTTAAGAAGGACTAAATCTGGATTTAAGAAGGTTACTCTGAATGTCAAATTCAAAGAAATGTTTTAATAATGGCAGCTGTAACCAATATCTGTTACCTATGAATAGGAAAATTATGGATTTGTCTGATAGCCATTCATAATAGGTCTATGCAAGATACGAGGAAATCTAATGTATGATCTAAAGCCAGTTAATTATTCCTTATCTGACAAGATATTTATGAACATCTTAAATGCCTCCTAGTTATATTTAAACAACTTCCAATGATCACTTTCAACAACGCCAACAGCCACTGCTGCCACTAATACTAATTTTTAGAGTTGGTTCCTCACAAATATATGTATACAAATACAAGGAGGTTATTGATAGGGAAAAAGCTAAAATTAGGTCCTTAAAATATTGCTGCTCAAAAGATCAAAACTGAATTGCAAAAATCAAACCTGAAGATCAAAAAGAGATCTATGTATGCCTATAGATTGTGTACATATTGTATTCATATAATTACCATTATTTAATAATGAATTATCTAACTGACTCAGTTCTTTACACTTCATGTACAGTATTTACCATATACTCAAGAGTAAGCCAAGAATTTTAAGGGTCAAAATACACCTGAAAAATTGGTTAAATGCTTATTTGTAAGTATATTTACTCAGCTTTTTAATGTACCCATTTGTGGGTACATAGTTGTAGATAAGTTCTATTTTTTAAGCAAAAATACACTAGTCAATAATGAAAACTAAACGTATGAACCTTTCAAAGGCTGGCTTTTTCACAAGTGGTATATATACAGGGGTGGGCTACTGCCCGGATGTGGGGGGGACGCAGTGGGGTAGCAAAAATGGAGCTCCACCCACTGAAATATGTTGAAAGAAAATGCAGGACGTCCTACATAAGCCACACCCACAGTGTGATAGTAAAAAATTTGGTAGCCCTTCACTGTATATATATGACCTTATACCAAAATATAACCAATCAGAACATCAGACTGGTGAAGACGGAATTTAATATTTAATGTGATAGGTGTTGATTTTCCCCCCTTCTTCTCAGTGATAAAAATAAAATAAGCACTGCCAGCAAGTGCATATACTCTTTAAGACACCTCCTTTAGCACAAGCAGTTACATTTCATGCATTGCTTTGGTAGGAATTTCAACATTTCTCATGTTCCAGAGTGATCTAGTGATGTTAATTTGCATTTGGCACTAAAAAATTAGGCCACCTAGATTTTTGAAGTAAAAAATTCTGTTATTAAAAGTTGTTCATGTTTATTGACAAAATTAAAGTCATGAAAAGGCACACAAACATTAGAGGAATGTGCAAATAAACAAACTACAGATACCTACCTCCTTGACATGTAAATGTTTCAAGCTTAAAAACAGTATTCATTAATAATTGAAGACATTGGTTAGGTGGAAAAGATATTACAAACCAATTAACTTATTCAATCTTAGCCCTTCGGTATTTTACACAGCATTTCTACGGTCCAGCCCAGTGAGACAATCAAAGATGCTGCAAATAAGAGGGTGTTTATAGCGCAGAATAAATTGCAGCTGTAATTTAAAGCTATCAGGTTCAGTGATTGTAAAAAGCAGCAGCACAATCTAGTCTAAAATTGAACAGACAATATCTGTGGAATTAGTTTAGACTGTCAATTTGTGATAATCAGGTTAATAAATGGAGTAAAATCATTTCATTGAAAGAAGAGAGTGTCCTTTTTCAGTCTTAATTTTTCTTGAGGCGAAATTATACGTAATTTAATTTTTGATCATTAAATTGACATCTTTTTTTTCTTAAGCACAATTACTGCTTCAGCTGTCATATAGCAAAAACTGCACTTTTAGATCTGCATTTCAGAAATTAAACACTGTGAGAATAACATAATCCAGTTGCTATTTCAAGTCATAAAAGCTGCAAATTATTGCTTGCAAGTCAAGCTTGGAGAGTTGGTTTTTGAAAAGCCAGCCAGCTATAGTTACAAATCCTGCTCAAGCTGAGAAGCTATGAAAAGAAGCATGTAGATGCGAAGACAGAGTAATGACTTGCTTCAAGAGAATGGGATGGGGGGGTGGGGGGATAGAAGACAGGGAGAAAGAGATTGCAGCCACTCACTGCAAAGCAGAGACCACCACCAGCGCTAAAGACATAGAAGACACACAGGCAAAAAATAAAAAACAAAAGCTCCAAAAACCACATGGAAAACTACTTCTTATGCTATACAGAAACACCAATACCTGAATCCTTTCTTAGGCAAAGTGTTCCTATCAAGATGTGGGTCGCTGTAGAAAAGTTAAAAGAGAAAGAACTTCAGAGAAGAGCAAAAAGGGAATTTAAAGGTCAGTTTGAAAAAAAGAACAACACACTAATAAACAACTCTGTCTTAGCACTGAAAAAGAGAGACAAAAGCCCCTATCAAACCAACATGCAAAAACCTAACCAGGCTTAGACTCTGTTATACAGGACATGCAAACAGGACCATGCTAGATGAATTCAAACCCAAGACTGATCTCACAGTTCAATCCAACCTTCTCCAATTTGGAACTTTTCAAATGGAAATGTAGGCAAATGTGGGGGACACTGAATTTGGAATGTTGTAATGCAACCTTTCAAGCTCTTTTGGAAGTTGGACTGGCCATTTCTCTACCACAAAAGTAACTGGGGCAGTTTCTTTTCTTAATATGTACATACTTCAAACAAATGTTTCTGGGTAAATGTATACTGTTTATCCCAATGACAATGTTGAAAAGTTGCCTTCAAAAATACACAAAAAATACAACACTATCTCTCAACCAAGATTTCTCCCTCCTGCATCAGATTGGAATTAATAATACAATCTGCAAACTTTTGAAGGGTGAAAAGGGGATACATTGCATGAACCAGAAAATGGGCATTTAGAATTATTTATTTGCTTTCAGGAAATAACATTAGCATTGAAATAAGCTACATTCAGCTATAACACCTGACCATCTTTCAAAAACACAACTTCTGCAAGCTATGGTTGTAAATGTTCAAAAGAGCCTTTAATAGATTGATCCTACAACTAGAGTCCCTTTGTGATGGAGATGGGTGGTTCCAAAATGTTATAAATAAAATAAAATAAACTAGAAACCTATTCTAAAGTAAACCCTGAAAGGATGCATCTAATGAAATGACTAATAGTCTACAAGAGGTTATGCCTGAAAACATAGATTTATATTTAAGATCCCATAAGTTTCTTTGCTATTCTTGCTCTAATAGAGTAACAACAACCTCTCTGGAAATAATTTAATTATGTCATTTATTAATCAATATAATAATAATAATAATAATAATAATAATTTATTATTAATAATAATTTCTGAAGGTTAGCAAAGGAGAGTGTTGCCTGCAAATATAGGGTTTTAGTGCAGGAAATATAGAAAATTATATTGATTCTACCATTATAATTAGTATCTAAACATCTAATGGTAGCAATAACATTCCCAGTGCACTTTGCTGCACATTGTTTCCATACATTCATTCTTACAATGAAGTAACAAAATACTGAAAGAGCCAAAGATTCCAAAAATTGACACTGATGTAAGCAACTTATTACAGGGACTAATTTCAGCCACAACAGAAGAGTTGGGAGAGGAAACCAAGACAAAAGGTGAAACAACTGAAAACATGAGGGAAAGCAGCATGCCACCAGAATGCAGAAATGCTAGTGAGAGTTTAACAGTAAAAAAACCCCCACAGAACTTTGTAAGATCCTTAAGTCTGCATTCTTAAAAAAAATTACATTTGTCCCCATTTGTCTCCAGAATAAACTGGCTCATTGCTGCTGTTAAAATATACTCTCACTGGCATATCTTTGAGTGACAGTTCAACACAGCCCAGTGAAGTATACACACACTCTCCACTGAGCACAGTCTTGCACAATACACTTTGGCTTCTTAAGCATCACAATGAACCCTCCTGGATCTTGTTTTATTTCACTGCCCTATGACAGGCAGCATTACCTGTCCTGCCTCCTGGGTAAAGTATTTCTGCAGAATTTGGGACTAGCAGCAGGGGAAGAGAGAGGGCTAGAAGAAGTTCGACAAGACAGAAAAACAAAACAACAAAGAGAGAGAGAGAGAGGAAGATTAGCACAAAGGGAAGAAAGGGAAAGCTGTTAGGAAAAAAAAGAATCCATTCACAGGTTGATAACAGTTGTTTTATGTTGTGAAGCCATAGATCATTAAAAGATAGAAGATAGAATTCTTTATTGGCCAAGTGTTATTGGACACACAAGGAATTTGTCTTTGGTGCATATGCTCTCAGTGTACATATAAGAAAAGATACATTTGTCAATAATCATGAGGTACAACACTTAATGATTGTCACAGGGGTCAAATAAAAGATTCTGGGAACTGCCTAAGTCACGGGTGCCAAACTCTCAGTCTACAGGTTGGGTGCATCACGCCCTGGCCACTCCCACCCCCAAATTTAGCGAAGGGGAAATCGTGATATGTCACATGATGACATGAGATCACAAGTTTGACACATGTGGGCTAAGTGATTTAGCAAAGTTAGGCTGCATCCAAAACAATTCAGAAAGAGCTATAGTTCTGGGTCTTCTTGTCGTATGCCTCACTTTTGGCGACTAGGTTTTCTCTGTTCATATACAGAGATGGACAAAGATTTGTCCAATTGTTCATTTTCCTAGAAATAGACTAATTCATTCATAACACTAGCTAAAGGGCTATGCAGTGCTCATTCCTGTACTACAAATTGATTTCATCTACAGGTAATCCTCGCTTAACAACTGGTTGTTTTCTGACAAAAGTTATGACAGCCACAGAAAAGAAGTCTTTTTGGTCTGAAAAGCCCAGCCAGAGAAAATGGTCATGCTGAGGCCATGTGATCACATGACAGCAGATCAATTTTATGAAGTCTGCAGTAATGTATCTGTAATTCATGATTTTCTTTTTTGCATGTTTCTGGCATTTTTAGTTGGGTTGGGGGGGCACTTAATGACTGTCATGAATAAATCTTAAAAATTACTTCGGATGACATGGGCGCCTCAACTTACAACCATAATTCTGAACTCAATTAGGTAAATCAAGGACTACTCGTACAGTATTTAATATGTTTATATGATCCTGGCTGAAAAACCTAGAAAGAAGCAGAAAAGAAAATGCATCTGGCTGACAGACAAGTCAGGTATGAAGTCTGTCTTAAATTGTGGCTTAACATAAGGCATGTTCTTTATAATTTATTCATTTATTCAATTTCTATAGCCACTCACTCAAGTGACCATAATAAGTGGCTTATAATTCTGAAATTTTACAATGATTTTTAAAAAAACCCACATTAAAATAATAAAAACATTTGAGCTTGGTTGTTTTCTTACAAACATTTCATTATATCCAAACTAAATAACATCATCAAGGGAATGGGGATTTCTCTACATTTATATTCTAGTGGCTTTTGCCCTGTCAGAGTTTGTTGGGAATGGTTTTAGAGGTTCTTTGGTTGGACTGTTTATTATTATTAGGTTGTTTGGCAGTTCCTTGTTTGGGATATTGTTTACTTCTTCATTGATGGTCTGATAATCTAATGCTGGTGGGTTCTTTTTGTTCATTTTGGCTTGTTGATTGTCTCTTTCACACAGTATGTAGATGTTATTTATGTCTATTTGTCCGAGTGCTAGAAATTCCTAGAAATTTTGGACTATGCTTGATATAGGATGATCATAATTTCCTTGTTGGAACTATGGTTGGGTCTGTTGACATGTTGTGAAATTAAAGAGTTTTCAGGGTTTTTCAAAAATTGGCCATCAACAGACAAATAGACATTAACAACATTGACATACTATGCAAAAGAGACAATCAACAAGTCAAAAAGTAAATTAATTGACATCAGACCAACAATCAAAAAGTAAATAATATCCCAGTCAAGTAACTGCCAAACAAGTTAACAATAAACAACCCAACCAAAGAATCTCCAAGACCACTCCCACCAATACTGACAGGGCAAGCCACCAAAATATAAACGGCATTCTTTGCTAATACTGATGGTGTTACCTAGCTTGTGTAAAGAAATGTCTACAACAAAACAACCAAATTCAGAGAGCATCAAGGACCCCTAATTTCAACCCTGAGTTACAAATATTCTTCTCTACCAGTAAAAACATCCATAATATTATACTACATTATACCATATATATAATTTCCTGTCTCTCTCCACACACATGTATGCACACACTTTGGCATATTATATATGCCATACTTGTTAATTTCTTCAGTTTATTCTAAAAGAAATCAAAGTTGCCACGGGGGCAATTTACCAAGTTGTGGAGACGTGTATTTTATCACAATTGCCAAAAGTCCTTGGTCATTTGAAATTTCCAGAAAGATAGAAACCAAATGATATAGACTACCATTTTACTGTCTAAATTACCATATGTTTAACCAAAATAAGACTACTGTATATACTAAAGAAAAAAAATCAATTTTAATAATTATCACAGATTTCTACCTTGAAAAAGACTTAAAACTATGGAAAGCATTGAGCAGTCAGTTCCTCAATATATAAACCACAAACAATAACTGGAGCAGGGAAAATATTGGTATCTTTTGAAATTTTCTCACCTTTCTGACAAGTTTGTCTTAACGCTGTTGGTTCTAACAAAGGGAGGCACCGAGTCATCCTTAGGAGCTGCAATCAAGCCACTGGGAGAATTATGGTTCAGCCCACTTCCACTGCTGAGAGAAATATCAATGGATTCACAACTAGTGTGCAGGCTGCTGACAGACTGGTATCCAATCCCATCCTTGCTGACAGCAGAAGAACTACTGGGGTTAGTACCCCAGGTCAAGCTGTTGGAAGGAGCCGAGTGAGCTGAACTGGGACTAGAGGCAAATGGAGACTGATTTGTGTCTGCATTTTTACAATAAAGAGGGCTACTACCACCACTACTCAATATGCCACTGCCGGAAGGAGATTCTGGATTTCCTTGTTGGTTCATGGTTGCATGTGGGTTGGAGATGACTACTGAATTTTTCATGCTTTCTGCTGATGTTATGGGAGGTTGTTTATTTGGCTTTGCACCAAAAAGTCTGAAGAAGAAGAAGAAGAAAAAGAAGTCAGACAAATGGATTTTTTATTTATTTTTATTGTATTTCTTTATTTGTATGCTGCCTTTGTTATATAGTGATACCTTGTCTTACAAACTTAATTGGTTCAGGGACAAGGTTCTTAAGGTGAAAATTTTGTAAGACGAAACAATGTTTCCCATAGGAATCAATGGAAAAGCGATTAATGCCTGCAAGCCCAAAATTCACCCCTTTTGCCAGCCGAAGCACCCGTTTTTGCGCTGCTGGGATTCCCGAGGCTCCCCTCCATGGGAAACCCCACCTCCAGACTTCTGTGCTTTTGCGATGCTGCAGGAGAATCCCAGCAGGGGATTCTCAGCATTGAAAAAACGAGCGCTTCGCTGGCAACGGAAGTCCGGAGGTGGGGTTTCCCAGCAAAGGGAGCAGCATCACAAAAACACCGAAGTCCTCGAAACCCCACCTCCAGACCTCTGTGTTTCTGTGATGCTGTGATTTCACTGAGGCTCCCCTTGCTGGGAAACTCCACCTCCGGACTTTCGTTGCCAGAGAAGCGCCCATTTTTGCGCTGCTGTGATTCCCCTGCAGCATCACAAAAACACAGAAGTCCGGAGGTGGGGTTTCCCACCGAGGGGAGCCGCAAGGGAATCCCAGCAGTGCACAAACAGGTGCTTCGCTGGCAACGGAAGTCCAGAGGTGGGGCATCCCAGCGGCGGCGGTGGGTTTGTAAGGTGAAAATAGTTTGTAAGAAGAGGCAAAAAAATCTTAAACCCCAGGTTTGTATCTCGAAAAGTTTGTATGACGAGGCGTTTGTAAGATGAGGTATCACTGTATTTGCAAATCACTCAAGGAGGTTAGCATATCCAACAAAGCCTCCTACTCCTATGTTCCCCACATAGGATGGGTTGGGCTGAGAGAGAAAGAAGCTCTAGCATATATTAGGGGAGGACCTTTAATATCCTTAATGTTATAAATTAATTTCATCTACTGTAAACATACCTCCTCACAGCAAGGAGAGGTACACTATGCTAAATTTTAGTCCAACTGCGGTAGTATTTTGGAATCCTAAATAGCATGTGACATTTTCACTTTCCTTGTATTCACTTTCTTCACATTTAGGTGGTCAGTGCAAGCAAAAACAATCAAAAGGTGCTACAAGGTTTTTTCCCATATTAGCTATTTTTCTTTTGATTTTGCTAAGAGAAAGAGACAAATGCTCATCTATTCACATATTAGTGGTACAGGTAAGACCTTATATGACCATCTGTCAAAATTTCGACAGCAACGAAGGAGAGGGACTATTGAGCAGGACTTATATTTGCACTTGATATCCAGCTTGCAATTATGATGTCACAGTATCTCGCGATCATCTGATTGCCATTTGCAGCCTGTATTGCCAGCTTCCAACAAAGTCAATGGGAAAACTGACAGGAGGACCAAATACCGGTCATGTGTTGTTTTTAATGACCATTCAGGATTCCTTTAATGATAGCAACAGAAAGTGTTGGAACTCTAAATGGCAGGGTTAAGTGATGTCATACTTTATAACTGTACGTATCGCTTAGTAATAAAGTTGTTGGTCGTAGTTACCATTGTTAAGCATAGACTACCTGTATTTATTTGACAGAATGTGACTGCAGTGTTCATAATGTTTATTATGTATCCTATATTGTGCTGAAGAAACCATAGAACATAATAACATAAAAAAGAGCCATGCTGAATCAGGCCAGTGGTCATCTAGTCCAGCATTCTGTGTCACACAGTGGCCCACCAATTGTACATGGGGATCTTGAGCAGAAAGAAAAGACAAAACCGTCCCTTTCCCTTGACCCACAACAAATGGTACTCAAGGGAATCCTGCCTGCTTCAACCAACATAGAGGCGGCACATGGACATCCGTTTCAATAACCACTGATACATAATTGTCCTTTAAGAGGAGGCAATGTACTATATTTACTTACAGTCAGGGGTGGGCTGCTGCCCTGACGGGGGGACGGGAGGTAGTGAAAATGGAGCTCCACCCCAGAACACCCTATTTGCACAGAAAGATGTTGAAAGAAAATGCAGGGCATCCTGCATAAGCCACACCCATTGTGTGGTAGTAAAAATTTTGGTAGCCCTTCACTGCCTACAATCCTCACCAGGAAACACAATTTCAGTATCTTTCCTTAATGTCTCTTCTACACCTCTAGATAGGAGTGAGAAAATATATAACAACACACCTTTGCCCTCCCATTATGTTCTTAACCATACGCTTTTGGGACAGATGAACTAGAATAACTTGATGCTCTTTACTTCCTCTTACAAATCTTATCAATTGTGCAACCTGGGAATTACCAGAATCAGAAATCCAACATATTTGGAGGACGTCAAGAATAAAACAGTGTTTTATATAATGGTGCAACTACAGATCTTCATTGATAAAAGGATTTATATTCTAGACCCTAAAACATACAGGATAACTTCCAGAATATTTCTTCACATCTTTGACATAAACCAATTCAAATGAAAAAAAAATGTTATAATTTACCTGCGCAGTGTAGGAGAAGCCACATCTGGATACTTTACTCCTTGCTGGTGAGTATTTTGGGATGCACTGGATGTTGTCTGAGGTGATGGGTTTGCTTTAACAGAGTTACAAGAGACCACACTTTCATTATCCGAGGAGATCCCTTTCTCTTTATCAGTCTGGTTTATTAAGCCTGGCAGAGAGCTCCCAAGGGAAACTTTGGTTGGTTCTCTTATTTTAGGAACAGGCAAACCTGCAGACTTGCTGCTTATATTAGAGTCTATGCTGCTGGTGCTAGATCTATTGCCAGCTCCACTTCTGCTGCTGGATTTGCTAGGGCGGGGTAAACTCCGATACTGGAGATTCGTTCGGGTAGAAATGGCTAAATAGCCGTCATCCTGATTTTGTGAGCCATCAACACTAGTCTTCCGGCCAGTGGATCTACCCATGAGTCCAGATGACTTGGGTATTTTGCCCAGAGTAGCAGCTCTACTAGTAATAGTTGCTCCACTAGCTGTAATCATGGTCACACCGACAGCTGACCCACTCTGCTTTTTAAATCCAAACATGCTTGTATTAGTTACAGGTGTTCTACAGTTATTTGCGGAAGGCTTTTTTGATTCATCCCCACTGCTTCGCCCAGCATCTGAAGGGGAACGTTTAACGTTTCCAGATTTGGGAGAAATTCTGCCCTTTTCTGAAACCTTGGCATCATCAGTTTTCCCTTAAAAAAAACAAAGGAGAAAGAAAACAATTTCAATATTTTTAAGTTATTTGTAAATTATTAATATATTTGAGGGCCAGGAGAAAAGACTCAATATGCCATTTAAGTCTAAAAATGTTACAAATGTAAAGGTACAACTGTTCTAATACATGAAAAAGTACATTGTTAGCTAGACCTAGCATTTGAAATATCTCTACCCAATGGTGGTTGAATTGCTTGTTCCAGGCAACATCAGTGTACTTTTTCTTATAATAAAACAAAATCTGAGAGGGGCGGCATACAAATTTAATAAATAAATAAATAAATTTAATAAATAAAATATTTATGTAACTAGCATTGAAACAGAATGAGGAAAGAAGGCTCAGGAGAAAAAGTCTTCAGGTGGCTAGAAGATTAAAAAACTCCAGTAAAAACGAATGTGCCAATTGGGATAAACAGATCCATCCTAAGATAAAATACAAAAAATAGTATAAGGGCAGACTAGATGGACCATGAGGTCTTTTTCTGCCATCAGTCTTCTATGTTTCTAATTGAGGGGGCAATCAGTTTCACTGGTTTTTATTCTTGAATTCACAAGATTGCCACATGAGCTTAGGAAATTATACATCTTTAAGAATATTTAATTTAACAATTAAATTTTTTGTCTGTTGCTTCCAGCATGCCACTTAAAATTCACACATGCCCATGGCATCCTCACACCCTGCATCCTCTAACTCCTGACTACAGTATTCTCTTGCCCCAGTATACTGCTGACTAGGGACTCCTGCATCTTCCACCTAACGATCTATGTAGTCCTGGGGCTATGACAGCAACCAGATTGTCTGGGACTGATTTCAATAAGTACTGTGGTCCAGTAGTGGGTTCTCAACCCCTTTACTAAGGGTTCATGCGTGCGTGCAATGCTTCTATGCATGTACAGAAACGTCCCAGTAGCTGATGTGGTCACATGACCTCGCCCTCAGTCAGCACTGGAAATTCTGGTCCCAATTGCCAACATAACATGAACATTACCTATACTCTTCTTCTTACTTCCTTTGAAATGCTATGATGACTAGCAGATTTTAGTGTAAAGATCCAGCATTGTCAGTGTTGATGAGGGATATTGCTACCTAATTATGTACAATTAGAAATGAGAATAAAGGGAACTAAAAATAGTCTCCCTCCTCCACAAAACCTTCAGGCAAACTGTGGCATAATTTAGTTATAGCAAAAATCTCTTGCTAAAATACACAGCCTTAGACAGATTTCCAAGTTAAGGAGAGATTGAAAACCAATTGAAAAACTAGCTCTTATTAACAATTCTGTAGATATCTTTTCAATGTATATAAATTAAATTAAAAGTCCTATTGATTATTATTCATGCCTTTTACCGATCAAATCTCAGTTACCAGTATCTCTTTAATTTGGCAAAGACAACCACGAAAGATGTATTGCTATATTCACCTTGAAAGAAGAGGCACAGATCAAAATGCAGTTAAAATCCTGGCAGAGGAAATTTAAAAAAAAACCAAACTAACAGCATACATTCTTGGCCTGCATTGCGTGGCTTTTGGCCCTGCATTCCTCACCTGTCCCAGGTGTCTTTAAAGTTCCCGAGGTGGCTGCCGTTTTCATCCTCGGTGTGGTAATACCAACTTGAGCTGACATGCCCCGTCTCCAGGATCCTGTCTGTGAAATGACGATGTTTTTCCTTCCAGAAGTGCTTTTATCGGATTCATCAGACACATCAGAGGGATTCCTTCTCCATTTAGATCCAGACTCCATTTTTACACCACTGTCTGAGCCTCCATCTGATTTTTTTATTTCATCACCAGACCACAAGGAATTCCGCTCCACTTGGAAATGCTTTTCAGTATCGGTCTGTTGGAAAACAGAAACAAATCAACTTACACTGCAAACTTTTCTTCCTCCCAGGAAGAAAGATACCGTAGATAATATTTCAATATTTTAGTGATTCCTTTAGGTAAAGGGTTCTGATTTTCCATTAAAAAAAAAAAGATACTGAATAACCAACAGAAAATTAAAGAATCTACTTTACATTTCTAATACATTTAGTAAAAAAAAGAGCAAACAAAATGCAAACTGTTCAACATTACAAAAAACAAGATTCAAGAAAAATATATATGAAGATCTGTCTTGAGGTCGTACAGCTTCCTTGTCCCTGTTATTTTGCACAATACCTTTCATTGCAAAGCACAAACTCATTCACTTCAAATATGTGTTGTGAGCTTTTCCTTTGTTCTCCCTTCTCTATCTCTTTGCTGGCAATTTGATCTGTGGAGCATGAAGAGGCAGCTTTTTGTAACACTAAAGATAAACGAGGCTTCAGCCTTGCACAAACTTCATCAACTGAGGTGAGAAATGTTCAGAAGTGGCAATGAATTCGCTTACTCCCAATCTTGCTGAATTTCATCGCCCCGAGGTTACTTATTTATTCATAATTAAATTTATCACTTTGAATTTATGTGAGTGATTAGGACCCTTCAAATGTAGTAGTATGCCATTTTCTCCTTCCTCATGGCGATTACACAAGAGACAATGAGCTGGGCTGTATTCGGCATTCGCCCTCTTTGTTCCACTTGTACTGCCTTTATGAACTATCTGAAATCATTTGCAATTCAAATCACTGACATGGAGACCAATGCCAAAATTGATTGAAAAACTCTGTGAACATGCTACACATATGGGGACTCCTCACCGCCCGCCCCCCCCTCAAAAAAGACAGTGAGAGATCCACCCTGTGCATTTCTCCCCCTTCTGGTCTGGTTCGCCATCCTTTTTAATACAAATAAATAAAACTTTTGAACGTTTGTGGATTTAAACATTTATGAAATTCACAGGTTTCATACAGTAAGTACAAAATACTGAATAATCAGGCCCAAATACAAAGAAAGAAAGGAAAGGTGACATGCTTCTTCAAATGGTAAATGCTGCACCAATTTTAAATCCAGGATTGTGCTGATAAAAGTCCTCAAAACTTTATTTGTAAATCTTTCCTTATAAAACACAAATGTGAATAGTGGCATTTTCTGTAATTCTTAGCAGGGAGAGCAATGTCTTTTTTTTAAGGGGGGCAAATACCATATTTTTTGCATTATAAGATGCACCGTTGTATAAGATGCACTAAGATTTCAAAGAGGTAAGTAAGAAAAAAAAGTTTTTGTCCTTCCTGGGACATCAGCAGTACTTTGCCAGCTTCCCAAACCTTTTGCACGACCCATTTTTTGCAAAAACAGGGATATTTTTTGCCTTCCCCTAGCCCCCAGGAGCACTCTGCAGGCCCCCCAAGCACTCTGTACACCCCATTTTTCACAAAAATGAACCTGTTTTTCACCAGTTAAATTTTCAGAGGTTTGGGGGGGAAATTCAGAGTCAGGTAATGCATTTCAGACATTAGCCACTTTGTTGCTAAAGTCAATTTTTTTGCAATCATGTTTGGAGTGGTTTACACTAAGTTTGTATCTATTGTGAGTGTGTTATTGTTGTGGCTGAAGCTGAAGTAGTCATTGACAGGTAGGATAATGTAGCATATAATTTTGTGTGCTACACTTAGGTCAGATCAAAGGTGGTGTAGTTCTAAATTTTCTAGGCCCAAAATTTCAAGTCTACTGGCATAAGATATTCTGTTGCGAATGGAGGAGTGCAGGGCTTGTCTTGTGAAATATCTCTGGACATTCTCAACTGTATTAATGTTCAGTATGAACTGTGGGTTCCAGACAGATGAGCTGTATTCGAGAATTGGTCTAGCAAATGTGTTGTATGCTGTAGTTAGAAGAACAATATTACCAGAGAAGAAGCTATGCAGGATTAGGTTGACCATTCTTAATGCTTCCTTAGAATTGCTCTGGCACTTAGATCATTGGAGATGAATATTCCAAGGTCCTCTACTGAGTGAGGATCAACAGCAAGGTCGTGATCATCTAATTTGTATTTTGTGTTCTGATTATTTTTACCAATGTGTAAGGCTGAGCATTTTCAAAGTGCAATCCACCACTTTGGGTCATTTAGTTATCATATTCAGAGCAAACTTGGAAGGGACATGTAAGGGTTATTTTTACACATTTCCAAAAAAGCATCTGGAATTAAGATTTCCTATATTTTGCCTGGATTGTCTCCATATCTAGTAACTAGTTAGTAATTTAATTGGCCTGCATAAATGAATATCTCTAGTCTTAGTTGAATCAAAGATTACAGTCAATTTTCAAATGACATCATTTTGCCCAGGCCTCCTTCTGTTGTAGCTAAAGAGAGAACCTAGTCGTAAGAATGTTAAGAGAAGCAGTGATTTCCAGAAAAAAAATGGCAGAGCCACACCCCTTTGTCCTCCACAGGTTTTCCTGAGGCAGAACTTATAAGAATATTGCTCATAGAAAACCATGCAACTCAGTTAATATCTATCCATGATTGCTGGATCTACAACTGGATTCCCAGTTGCAAGACCTAGAATGGCTAAGTGATTAGAATTTTAAAAAGTATTTTGTCATGGGAAAGAAAACATGGTAACCATTATTCTCATATTTATTTATTAATCAAATTTATGTAGCCATCCATCTCCCTGAAGGTGACTCTGCTTGGCACACAATCGTGTATAAAATAAAAACAGTGAATACAAATATATAAAAACATATAACAATAAATATCCTAAAGCCTAAAATATAATCAAAATGAAGAGAGAATAAAAATGCCCCCCCCCCCGAACAATGGAGCTATTTATCCATGGGAATCTCCAATTCTGTGGGAGTCCTAAGCCTGGTCACATAACCAAGTCCTGAGGGCTTCTCAAACCAATCCTAAGCACCAAACCTTGTAACAGCCTACTTAGAAAGGGCTACGGGTTGCCGAATGAAACCAATCTGAAGAGGTGAGGTGGACCTCAGTGAATCTGTGTTGCCCACCTACAGTCTTCTGAGCTAATCCAGAATGATTATATGGCCTTTGGTGCTGAAAGCCATGTAGAGATAATAGAAGGGCAAAGATGGATGCACTACCCCCATCCCACCCATACCAGACATCATCTAAAAGCATGACGAATGTCATTTCCATACTTAGGTCATTTCCATACTTTAAATCTGCATCTAAAAAGGATGCAGATATACTCCATTTTACAAAGTTGCAAAGGGAGGAAAGAATGGGGGGAGTCCTCAAGGGTAGCTTATTATAGAGGGCAGCTGAGGGCAATAGTGTACTTGATTAGTATCTCACGTCATTATCCTATATCCATGATGGCAAACCTAGGGCACATATGCCAGAGGTGGTATGCAGTGCCCTGTCTGATGACAGCGTCCTCTCTGAGCCATTACTCCAGTTCAGCTCCGCCGTGCATGTGTGCCCGCCTCCCGCCTGCCAGCTGGTCTTCAGGCCCCTGCTGTGCATACATGGGGCATGTGTGTAGGGTCACATTGCGTGTGCTGAAGGTCATGTGTGCATACGAGGGGAAGTCACTCGTGCATGTGACGAGTCTGCGGAGAGGGGCAGCATACAAATCTAATAAATGAATGAATGAATGAATGAATGAGTGAGTGAGTGAGTGAGTGAGTGAGTGAATGAATGAATGAATGAATGAATGTGTAAGGGGCAGGGCGCATGTGTGGGACGTGCACACATTGCATTTGGGGAGATCGGGCACACAGGCGCTTTGGCTGCTCAGTCCAGGAAAGGTTAGCCACTACATATTACACTTCAATAAAGGGATCAGAGTGAGAATAAAAGAATAACATAGTAGCATACTACTAATTCGATAGTATAATCTCACTTCAAAATTGGTGCCCTCAGACTGCTAGATAAAAATGTTCAATGGGGAACAATGGATAATTTTTAGCCTATTTTAAACAGTTGCAAGTAACATAATTTGTCTGCAAACAACTTGGATTTAAAAAAATGAAAAACAATTGTTTATATAAAATAAATGTAATTAGCAACTAATCTGTCTAAAGTACATACTAACATGTAAATTAATGTGCCTGGATCTAGGGAACAAAAACAGGCAGTCCTTCTTAAGGGGAAAAAAACCCCACTGGATGGCTGATATGAAGCAGGGAAGCTGCAGGTTCAGAAACCGATTTCCAATTACTCATCCCAAAAGTGACTTTTCCAGTTTAGAAAAGCTATATGAAAATTAATCAACATGTAACATCTAATTTGTACTCCAGAATAAAAATCAGCAATGGAAATCACAGCTGAGACCACATAGTATATAAAACTTTTTAGTTCAATTAAATTAAAACAAAGGTTTGCTTCATCAATGATTCATTAGTAGATGTTTGGAATATGATGTGTTTACTCCTGAAGTCCTTGAGAGAAGAAAGATTGGATATGAATGCATTAAATAATTTTCTGAAATTATTTATTTATCTTGTTTGTCACCCATATAACTGCAAGGTGATTCTCAGACTCCAAAACAATGATGGTTATATGCAAGGTCCTGAATGGGACAACTCGCTGAAGTCAACTCACCATGATCAATTCACTATGGCCAATTCGCCACAGCAACTAACCGCAAGACCAATTTACCACAGGACAAATTGTTGGAAGAATTCAACAATTCAATTGAATTATTTAAAATAGTTTTATTTATTTTTTTGTTCACATGTGCTTTGGTCACCCTCTCTTTCATGATTCTATCCCACTATTTCTTCGATATTAGTGTGATTCTTGTCCTGCAGTGAAACATCCAGTGGCTAGAGAGGTGGCTGTGGTAAAGTGGCCAAAGCGAATTGACTCTGCAAGGTCTTGGATTCCATTACCCAAAAAATGCCTTAGAAGGTGTGAGAGCACAACAAACACAACACTAGTTGGCAATACTTTAAAGCTGCGAGGCAAACCTAACCCTAACACCTTCCCTGTCCACCTCAACGCACTTTTTGGAGATGTAATTTGAGATGCCACTGAGCACCATAAAATAGTCTGGAAAACTCCTTCTGTCTCTTCCCCAGCAGTTCCAGATAGGAATTACAGTGTTCCCTCGATTTTCGCGGGGGATGCGTTCCAAGACTGCCCGCGAAAGTCAAATTTCCGCGAAGTAGAGATGCGGAAGTAAATACACTATTTTTGGCTATGAACAGTATCACAAGCCTTCCCTTAACACTTTAAACCCCTAAATTGCAAGTTCACATTCCCTTAGCAACCATTTAGATTATTACTCACCATATTTATTTATTAAAGTTTATTAAAAAAAATATTTATTAAAGGCAGACGAAAGTTTGGCGAGGACATATGACGGGAAAAATCGGGCGGGAAAAACCGTGGTATAGGAAAAAAACCCATGAAGTATTTTTTAATTAATATTTTTGAAAAACCGTGGTATAGACTTTTCGCGAAGTTTGAACCCGCGGAAATCGAGGGAACACTGTATATCTAAATGTTTCCACCAATGGATTAAAATTCTATCGGCGAAAGCGTTCACAGGACAACTTTCCCAGGAATGTGGGCCCTTTCTGCAAATGGAATTAAAGTACCGGAGGCAATCTGTCCATTCATCCTAAACCCCATATAACTATACAAATTAAGCAGAAGGAATAAACACAGGCAGTTCTACCAAAGATGTAGCAATTAGTTTCAGTTAATTGGGGGGTGGGGGGTTAAATGCAGAATGTGAATTATATTTTGGCAGAAAATTCAGAATGGTCAGCATCTAATGCAATCACTCTCTGAAAAGAAGCTCATTCCTTTAGTGAATGAAACTCTTGTTCTACAAAGAGCAGCTCCTTCCATTCATGGAGCAATTGAACTGGATTCCATCCAGAATAAAAAGTCTCAACATACATTTTACTCATAGACAGAGATTATTCTGTGGTAAGGACAGCAAGCACTCTGTTATATGTACGAATCCTAGCTATTTAATATAGGATTGTTGTTTTTCTCCCCAAACTATGTAAGGCCCATTTTAACACTAGTGTATCTCAGTATCTTAGTTAAACAATAAAAGAAACAGAGAACAACTGAAAAAGAACAATTGAAACAAATTTGTTGCTATAGAGTGTAACTTTACAGGCATAAATTAATAATCTAGTTTAATATTTTAATAATAGGCACATAGACTTACATTTTTCTTGGTATTGGTAAAAATACTTGTGATTCTTCTAATTTAATACACAAATCTATGTAAAAATGTATTTGTTCCAACTTTTGAATTCTCCCAGGAAGTGAGATGACTTAGTACATAGTTAAGGTGCACACACATAAAAAACAAATATTTCCTTTTTATTCCCAGTCCATCACATTGCTTTTGATTTATATTGTAAAGTATAAAGACAGTGATTCACACTTTGATGTGAATTTATCTAATTTGTATTTTTCAAACTAGTCTGTGAATTCACAGCGCTGATGTACTTTTCTGAATTTTGAAATGCGGTCCTCAAAACAAAACAAAAATGTACACAAAAATATGAGAACACAGGGAAATAGCAAAGAAAGGTGGATAATTATTTATGGCGAAAAAACTTGCAAAAAGTCTATCAATGAAAAATGCAGAATAAAAAGGAGAACAGTAGAAATGTGCCTTAAGATGTCTGGCAGCACTTTTTCAGCTAACAGATTTTATTAAAAGACACAAGCTTTTAATAAAATATATACTCTAAAAGGCATTGCCAGACTATTCCTGATTTTTTGCCACCAGAGACTAACATGGGACTAACATCCTCCCACAACTTCTCCTGCGAGAGTGAGGCTTAGAAATGATCAAGATGCATAATTAAAACAGTGGGTTGGTTTCCATTTGCTAAGATAGGTGCACTGAAAATTTAATTTTTTATAAATAGCAGGATTAAAATAGCAATAGCATTTAGATTTATATACCGCTTCACGGTGCTTTACAGCCCTTTCTAAGAGGTCTAGTCAGCATATTGCCCTCAACAATCTGGGTCCTAATTTTACCGATATCGAAAGGATGGAAGGCTGAGTGAACCTTGAGCCTGGTGAGATTCGAACTGCCAAATTGCAGTCAGCGGATGTAGCCTGCAGCAGTGTTCCCTCTAATTTTTTTTTGGGGGGGGGGGTGGGCGGAAAAGTATAGCGTCTGAGCGGCAGTCCCTTTGGGACTGGGCGGCACAGAAATAATAAACAAACAAACAAACAAATAAAAAACCCACCCTGTTTTGCCTCAGAGAATTTCAAAATAAAATACTGTACTGTGTGTCTATAACAGTGAGCTCATAATAGGGCAACTGTATCAATATCAAAATGCCACTTAAATAGTTGAGCTAGTTTCAAACTAGATTTTGATTTTCTTTCTCTCTTCCTTACTCCCATTCTTTTTCTTTCTCTTTTCCTTCATCTCTTTTTTATATCTATTTCTCTCTCTTCCTCTCTCTCTCCTTTCCTCTCACTCTTTCCCTCTCGGCTTCTGGGCAGGTTTGGAAAACTCTGAGTTGATGATGATTTTTAAGTGAGCGATTGCTCACTGCTCAGCTTAGAGGGAACTATAGCCTGCAGTACTGCATTCTAACCAATGGATTACCACGGCTCATAAAATAATAGTTGTGGGAGGGGAAATTGCAACCTGCAACTCTCACATTTTTCAATATATATATTTGAGGGGTGCTTCAAAGTAGGGGCACAAAACATCAAGTTTAGAATTTAGTTTCAAACTCACGCAACAAAACCCCCAGTTTAATCAGAGGCAAAACTCTTTCATTCAACCACGGCACTCAAGTGAACAAAGAGTAATACAATTCCTGCAGTGGTGTACAAAAGCAATTTAACACTTTATGGTGACTCTATGATACATTAAGAACTGTTATTAAAGTAATTTTTAGTTCTAGTCAAAAAGGGGTGGAAGAAGGAAGTAAAGTAACAACAACAAAATATTTATACAATTGTTGATTGAATACACAATTTGACTCTTGTCTGGGCCCAGTATGCCTGTGTGTATATTTCTCTCTCTCTCTCTCTCTCTCTCTCTCTCTCTCTCTCTCTGTGTGTGTGTATGTGTGTGTGTAACAATAAATTTATATCTCTCCCCACACAAACATGATATATATGATCCCAATTTATATGTTAATAGTTCGTGGTAGAAAATTATTAAAATGTCTAACTGATTCAGGATTCTTTACTATGTTGTCTGTTGGATGAAAATTTGATGAACAAGAAAGTAACCTTAGAATATAATTTACTTGTGAAAAGCTGCCAAAAGTTGCTGTTAACTTGTAGCAACATGCAGGTATAGAAAATGAGAATATACTTAATTAAATAGCAAGTGTTCACATTTCTTCTGAGATTGTAATAACACTTGAGCTTTTGGGTGACCAAAACTATATTTCTATTAATTATTTAATATATTTAAAAACAGTATAGCCAATTCTGAAATATGAAGTCTGTGTAAAGTCTATGACTTAAAGCATTTAATACCATATTATTGGACTTCAGACGTACAAGTAGTGCTAAATAATCTTAAAATTTGCTCTGAATTGTTTCTGATTTATTTTCTACAGATTTGAGAATCCAAAGAAGGCTAAGACAAATAAACCAATTATTTCTCCTGGCAAATGGATAGTACTAGACATAACTCTTCATATGAACAGTACGAACCAGTAACAATACAAATAAGTCAACAGACTTGGACATTCAGTAGTTTATCTCTTAATCTCAAGCCCTTGTTACCTCTTTCAGCCATGTATCACACAATTGGCCATGAAAGCACATAAGTATTATACAATATTAAGCAAGAACATTAGCATGGATTATTCTAATTTTAATTTGGCCTCTATGAGTACTGTAAATCATCCTGCAAAGCAAGCATTAGAATTTTCTAACTGTGGTTGCTATGCTTAATTAGTACCGTATTTTCCGGCGTATAAGACGACTGGGCGTATAAGACGACCCCCTAACTTTTCCAGTTAAAATATAGAATTTGAGATATACTCGCCGTATAAGACTACCCCTCTTCTGTACATCATAGACCTGACTGAGTCTAGGTCTATGATGTACTTGCATTGAGAAAAAAATCATTTCTGAACATGATAACACAATATTTTAATTACTAATGATGAAGATCTTATTGTTAAAATTATGAATGAATTATTTAGAGAGAGAGAGCCAAGTGGGAGCACTCTTCTGTCTATCTCTCCATATGTCTCTGTCTATCTGTCTTGTCTGCCTCTCATATTTCTCCTCACCACAATTAAGTTTATTATTATAACTCATCATAATTTGTCAACACAAAAAGGTGAACCTGGCTATTTTTCTTTCTCCTACCATCTATTCTGCAGGTATCTTTCAGTCTAACATGCAGCATGCTGACACCTATGTGAGAATCTATTATGGAATGAGAATCTGTATGTGATATCATGATATGGCAATCCAAACAGCCCATCCATTTTTTCCTCTTTCCGCACTTTCTGTCTTTATCCTCTTGCAATGTCACTTAAACAGATTTTAACTTGTCGGGTTTAATTAGTGACCCTGCCAATTTTCAGTACTGTGCAGTGTGCTATGATACAGAGCAGGGTGAATAATATGACCTCAGCTTTTAAAGTTATTTTAAAATGTTGCCTAAGAAATATGGAAAGAGGATTCTTTTTGGAGGAAAAGTACATTTTCAATGGTTAAACATAAGAACAAATACAAACAGGCAGAAATAAATGCATCCAGTTTAACATTCAATTTTGCAACCACTAATAATGTTGGTCAAGTAGGTACAAAAATACCTGGGGAAATGATCAAAGTCTGGGAAATGGGTCCCTTGTCAGTTAAAAGGAGTGCTGATTTACCACCTGCTAGAGCAGTGATTTTCAACCTTTTTTGAGCCGCAGCACATTTTTTACATTTACAAAATCCTGGGGCACACCACCAACCAAAATTACACAAATCTAATAAATAAATAAATACATACACACACACACACACACACACACACACATAAATAACCCCCTCATATATACAATCCCATGTAACATCCCCTTATAAATACAGTCAATCATCAATCATCCCTCCTCAAATTTATACCACTGTCTCATTTCTGGGTTATTCTCCTGTCTTTCCCCCTTTTCTCTCTCATGTTTCTCATTTCTCTCTCTTCCTCCCTTTTTCCCTCATTCCTTCTCCCTCTCACTTCTCCTCTTTTTCCATCCCTGTCTCTCTCCCCCCCTTACGTGTGTGTGTATACACACTCGAACCATTTCCAAAACCAGTTGAGGGCTGGGTTTTTTTTCTCTTTTATTCTTTTCAAACACAGGTGTGGGCTGGGGGGGGGTGTTTCTTATTATTTGGGTGCTTTTTACCATATGCTTCAAGAATCACCTCTCTCCCTCTCTCTTGTTCTCTCTCTCTCTTGTTCTCTCTTATTTTCTTTCTGAGGCTCCTCCCACAACGGTGGCTACAGCGGCGCTGGCGATCCGGCCGCTAGCCGCTCCGAGCGCTGTGGGAACGCCCACCCCTCTCACAGTCCGGTCCCGGGATGACAGTAAAGGGGCTGCTTCCCATCCTCCTTCTCAGAAGGTTTCCTTCTGAGCAAGCTGGCAGGAGGATGAATGAATTATTTAGAGAGAGAGAGCCAAGTGGGAGCACTCTTCTGTCTATCTCTCCATATGTCTCTGTCTATCTGTCTTGTCTGCCTCTCATATTTCTCCTCACCACAATTAAGTTTATTATTATAACTCATCATAATTTGTCAACACAAAAAGGTGAACCTGGCTATTTTTCTTTCTCCTACCATCTATTCTGCAGGTATCTTTCAGTCTAACATGCAGCATGCTGACACCTATGTGAGAATCTATTATGGAATGAGAATCTGTATGTGATATCATGATATGGCAATCCAAACAGCCCATCCATTTTTTCCTCTTTCCGCACTTTCTGTCTTTATCCTCTTGCAATGTCACTTAAACAGATTTTAACTTGTCGGGTTTAATTAGTGACCCTGCCAATTTTCAGTACTGTGCAGTATGCTATGATACAGAGCAGGGTGAATAATATGACCTCAGCTTTTAAAGTTATTTTAAAATGTTGCCTAAGAAATATGGAAAGAGGATTCTTTTTGGAGGAAAAGTACATTTTCAATGGTTAAACATAAGAACAAATACAAACAGGCAGAAATAAATGCATCCAGTTTAACATTCAATTTTGCAACCACTAATAATGTTGGTCAAGTAGGTACAAAAATACCTGGGGAAATGATCAAAGTCTGGGAAATGGGTCCCTTGTCAGTTAAAAGGAGTGCTGATTTACCACCTGCTAGAGCAGTGATTTTCAACCTTTTTTGAGCCGCAGCACATTTTTTACATTTACAAAATCCTGGGGCACACCACCAACCAAAATTACACAAATCTAATAAATAAATAAATACATACACACACACACACACACACACACACACATAAATAACCCCCTCATATATACAATCCCATGTAACATCCCCTTATAAATACAGTCAATCATCAATCATCCCTCCTCAAATTTATACCACTGTCTCATTTCTGGGTTATTCTCCTGTCTTTCCCCCTTTTCTCTCTCATGTTTCTCATTTCTCTCTCTTCCTCCCTTTTTCCCTCATTCCTTCTCCCTCTCACTTCTCCTCTTTTTCCATCCCTGTCTCTCTCCCCCCCGTACGTGTGTGTGTATACACACTCGAACCATTTCCAAAACCAGTTGAGGGCTGGTTTTTTTTTCTCTTTTATTCTTTTCAAACACAGGTGTGGGCTGGGGGGGGTGTTTCTTATTATTTGGGTGCTTTTTACCATATGCTTCAAGAATCACCTCTCTCCCTCTCTCTTGTTCTCTCTCTCTCTTGTTCTCTCTTATTTTCTTTCTGAGGCTCCTCCCACAACGGTGGCTACAGCGGCGCTGGCGATCCGGCCGCTAGCCGCTCCGAGCGCTGTGGGAACGCCCACCCCTCTCACAGTCCGGTCCCGGGATGACAGTAAAGGGGCTGCTTCCCATCCTCCTTCTCAGAAGGTTTCCTTCTGAGCAAGCTGGCAGGAGGATGGGAAGCAGCCCCTTTACTGTCAGCCCGGGACCGGACTGTGAGAGGGGTGGGCGTTCCCACACCGCTCGGAGCGGCTAGCGGCCGCATCGCCAGTGCCGTTGCAGCCACCGCTAATGTAAAGGGGCTGCTTCCCGGCGGCAGGAACTGCGGGGGGTAGCCGGCGTAACGAGCCCTTGCCACAGCTATCCGCCGCTTCTTTCTTCTCCGCCTCGCCTCCGCTATTCCCGCCGCCGCCTTTGCTCTCCCCGCCAGGCAAGAGGCAAAGGCGGCGGCGGGAGTAGCGGAGGCAAGGCGGAGAACAAAGAAGCGGCGGATAGCTGTGGCAAGGGCTCGTTACGCCGGCTACCCCCCGCAGTTCCTGCCGCCGGGAGTGGCGCTCCACCCCAGCAAAGCCGGCGGCGGGAGTGGCGTCGTCCAGCAATAGCAGCGCTTCGATGAAGCCGGCAAGGGAGCTCCGGAATCGGTTGGCGCTCGCCCGACGCCTTGTTTTTTTATTTCCCCCTTTGGTTTCTCTTCACAGGCGGGAGTTCGGGAGGCAAGGGAGCGCTCGAGGAGACAGCGTCTTGCGGCATCGCCTCCCGTTGGGTTTATGACGAAGGGACACTCAGCAACTTCTTTTTCCTTTCGGCGCCATAGCCACCCGCAGTCCCCGGAGCCGGCGGGTTGAGGCAAAGGGCTGCGTTTCCCTTCCCTCCCTCCCTCCTGCCCCCGTCCTGAATGGAAGCCCCGCTCGGCCAAGCAGCCCGGGATCTCCGCCGCTTGCAAACCGGGCGGGCGGAGCGGACCCGCGCTCACTTTCGGCTCCGGGGACTGCGGATGGCTATGGCGCCGAAAGGAAAAAGAAGTTGCTGAGCGATGCCGCAAGACGCTGTCTCCTCGAGCGCTCCCTTGCCTCCCGAACTCCCGCCTGTGAAGAGAAACCAAAGGGGGAAATAAAAAAACAACGCGCTGCTGTTGCTGCTGTCGCTGCCGCCTGAGGCGGCAGCACTCGAATCTGGCGTGGTGGAAAATCTTTGCCTGCCTCCAGATTTTCCACCACGCCAGATTCGAGTGCCGCCGCCTCAGGCGGCAGCGACAGCAGCAACAGCAGCGCTTTTTCCTTTCGGCGCCATAGCCACCCGCAGTCCCCGGAGCCGAAAGTGAGCGCAGGTCCGCTCCCCCCCCCTCCTCCCGCCCGCGGCTGTGGAATGGGCGCAGTATCCGGCCTATAAGACGACCCCCCACTTTGGAAAAGATTTTCAGGGGTTAAAAAGTCGTCTTATACGCCGGAAAATACGGTAAATGTATTTAGACATCAACCCTGACATTCTTCCATAATTAATTCTCTTTAATTACAAAAGAGAAAATAAACACACTTAGTTCTTGGGGCAGTGAGTGCCTTCAGCATTATTAGAATTTACCTGAAATTTAAGAGAAACCTTACCTGGGATTCTAGGTTTTTCCGTGAGGATGCAGGTGTATTGGCATAAGAGCTGATGGAGGAGCTTGTATTAATGTCATCAGTACTGAGGTTATCTATGGTATCACTGATACCACTGCTGACGGAACTGCTGTCATCCCAGCTGCAGAAAGACAAACAAATCCCCATAAAGATAACTCAAATAAGCAGCTACCAATATACCAAGAAAGCAGAGTTTTAAGAAAATATTAAGATCTAAATGCTTTTCAGAATCTTCCAACATAATCCAGAGATATCCTAAGCAAACCTATCAGGTAATTTTTCACACTCCTTTTTAGACATATTCTGAAAAGAATAAGGTTGCTTTTAAAGAAATGCTACTTCAAAATTTGTAAGGAACAAAAAAAGCAGCTGCAATTTAGGGAACAATAAAGAAAAACATTCCAGATTGGAAAACAGCAACCCAGAAATCATTTTAATATTCAATTAGTTCTTATTTTAATTATTAAACAAGAGTTTCTAAATTTTAAAAACTGCTTTATACAGATACATTGCATTTTGTGTTACCATAATTTTGTGTTGCAGGCAATCATTCTGCTTACCAATGAGGAGGATCAAAGTTACAATTTATCTGCATTATTGTTATTATCAGCAGCAATCCTGGAACTTGTGCAGACCAGCTGTCCAGGGGCTGGTGATAAAGCTGAGTTTACAGGGTTTGAAGTGGCTGAATTACTTCTGTTTTTGGAGAGGGGAGCCTAATTTAAAATGTCCCTGGGACCCCGTCTCCCAATTTGGAGTTCCCATAAAGTTAACTGCTTTCTTATCCGCTGTACCCTGATATAGTTGTATTTTTTGTATTTTAAGTATACAGTGGTATATTATGTCTTTTATTATTTAGATGACTGATTATTGGCAAACCTGTAATATTTCATTTAAAGTCAGCACTACAGTATATGAAAAATTGCTACAACATATAAAGGATTTCTATTAAAATGCACATCAAATAATCTTGTTTTTTTAAGAACTATACTTGTTTTCACAAAGGCCTCCTGTATTTTTCTCTTTTTAATATACCAATTGTCCATTTTCTTTCTTTTCCTTCTATTTACCTAATATAAATATTTTTTTAAAAAAAATCTGCATTGTCTTCCTTATTAAGAATTATTTGGTTAACCCTTTACTTGCATTCCAATTACAAAAATCTACCATGTCACTGTTGGTTATTTAATTGTATGAAGAAGAATGGTATGGAGAATATTTCCTTTGCCCCAATTTTACCAATATTTTGGAGAAGCTTCCCACAATATACTATTAAAATAAATATTTATGGATAAATTATGCATAATTGCTAAGGGTATTTGGTGCATGAATATCTATGTATTAAAGTTACAATATTATATAACCAATAAACAGGAAATATCACATGGAACAGGGTGAAGGGATCCTTTGGAACTGGATAGGCATGATTGAGAAACCAGAAAGTATCAAATGAAGCAAAGTTTGAACTGCTTGAAAAGGGAACTTGTTTGTGTTCCCCAGGGATGCCCTCAAAGTGCACCTGTGAGCAAGCCCCCTTACATAGGGGTCCCTGACAGAAGGATCTGCCCTTTCATCAACCTTCTCAATATACAGACTTCTAAATTCAGGTGCAATTGATAGAATGTAATATAGGATAAGAGGTGTATCCCAAAGGGGCCTGCTGGCTCTAATTTCTAAAATTTTAACCAACAAATGATCATATCCTGCCGTTTTTAAAACAACTTGAAAGTACAAAGGCAGGATTACTATGTTCAAAACTACAGATGCAATTTTCAATTCCTTGAACATGCGAGTATAGCCCAGAAAGTAATGCAATGACATAGACTGTTGTAATGTAAAGTATATTATATGCTTTACATTAAATACCAATGCAAAGAGAGGGAAAAATGAGTATTTATGCATTTTTCACAAGGCAGCCTAGGGAATTATTAGGCACTCACCCAGCTGTTTGCAATTTATTATGAAATGTAGCACATAAATAGCAGTTGGCAAAGATAAACTCAGAATATATCATCTGGGACTGAGCTACTAATTTCAATAAATAACTGGCCGACTATGATTTTGGTGAGATTAATGAAATAGTAATTCATATTACTGATTCAGAATGTAAGCTCCTCTCTTCTTTCTTACAGGATTTTTTTTTCTTCCACAAACACTTATTACTTCCTGAATTTATGGGAGAGAATTAGATTTTTCTGCCATTTCCTTTCAATTGAGAAAAGGACAGTCACTAAATGAACTGTTGTAAGTTGAATATTTCCCGTAGTTCAGGTTTAAGGTAGAGATAGAAAAAGGAAATAGAATAGCTCTCTTAAACTCTTGCTTTCCAGACTCTGTAAGCAAAGATAGTATCATTGCAATATAGTTAAGGCAATTAAAAACCTAAAAGTCTATTCAGTTATAACTACCTTTTACTCAGTTAACCAATCAAATGACACCTACGCTGGATACTTGAAATCAGGTATTTAAAGACATTGAAATGTGTTTGAATATTAATAGCTTGGGTTGATAGTTAGGCTGTTGGTTTGAGCTCCAAGCTTGTCGATTCAAAACACTGACCATGTCTCACCTCAGATGGTGACAAATCAGTTCCAACTAACATTATTATTATTATTATTATTATTATTATTATTATTATTATTATTATTATTATTATTACAGTATTATTATTATTATTATTATTATTATTATTATTTAGATTTGTATGCTGCCCCTCTCCCTAGACTCGGGGTGGCTCACAACAGTGATAAAAACAATACATGGTAACAAATCTAATAATTAAAATCTAAAATAACAGTTTTACATTACAAAGTCTAAAAAAAACCCCCCAGTAAATAAAATACATACACACAGTCATATCATGCACAAAGTTACATAGGCAAGGGGGGGATGTCTCAGTTCCCCCAAGTCTGATGACAGAGGTGGGTTTTAAGGAGTTTACGAAAGGCAAGAAGGGTGGGGGCAGTCCTAATCTCTGGGGGGAGTTGATTCCAGAGAGTCGGAGCTGCCACAGAGAAAGCTCTTCCCCTGGATCCCGCCAGCTCAACATCAGCTCAAGCCAACAGCCTAATTTAAAGACATCTTTAATTTGTCTCATATTCTAGCTAAGGAAAAACACAATTTTAAGAAGATTGAAAAAAATACTGGAATGCGTTCTGTGAAAATAAGGCGTTAAAATTGTGAGAGGATAGATATAGTTTCTTCAAATGAATGTTAACCAGGTCTCCACGAACTGTGAAAAAAATTTCCATTTATAATTCATTAACGTTTGATTATTTTAAGATACTGTACTTGTTATGTGATCATTCCCATGAGTCTGTATGGAGCCAAACCTTTAAAAATAGGACACATAAACACACAAAATAATTATTGGTGTTATGACCATAATCACAAAAAAATCTCCTTTCCCTCAAACTCTGAAGCTGATATCAGACTTAAAGAAAAGCGTACAGAATGAATTATCTTGGATAGCCTGGTGAGATTTCCTCACAGTTTTCAATTCCTAACTACAGTATATCCTGATTAATGATCTACTGAAGGATTTTCCTAGCTTGAAGTCAACTAGTTTACTTTTTGCATTTCCCATAACAAAAACAATACTTTTAAAGAATATATACAGTATGCTATACTCCAACAGTCAAATGTTACTTCTCAGCATTACTTAGCTATTCGAAGTCTTACAAACCAACTATGGAAATTTCAAAGTTATTTCTGAGAAATATCATCACTCTAATAATGATTGTTTGTATCTGTCTACTAGGAATAGTCAGGTGTTTAAAAATTCTTCCCAACCAAGAATGAATGACATTCAGGTGCTTTTAAGGGGTTTACTTAACTGGAACAAGGTGGAAGGCATTCTCTGGTGTACCTACTAAGTAATATATTAAGAGTTTGAGAGTAACTCTCTTTGTAGTTAAAAACTCCCACAAAGGTTATCTTACACTTCAGAGAGGAATACCTTGTGATATTTATATTGGTAACCTTCTTTCTAGAACACTTCATGTTGCATTTCAAACTGGGTATTTGATTGCTAAATCCCCTTTTTCTAAAACATTAGCTACTCGATTCTTTTTGTACAGCATAAAAAAGAATTTTGAAAGGAAGGGAAAGACCACAGAACATGTTTAATTATCCTGTAAAACAATTTGTTTCCATTGTGCCCCTTTGGGATTCCACCCAATACTGACATCATGGTATGAGGAATTCCAAGAAGAATATCCAGCAATTGCACAGGATTTGTTATCAAAGTTGTGTCATCAGCCTGCAGGATAAACGAAGACATGCTGCTGCATGTTGAAAAATAATAATTAGGGAAATAATAGTTTTATCTTTTAAAACTCACCAGAGATTTAAAACCAAAAGGTCCTGTTTGTTAACCTTCCCCTAGTTTATTAAAACATTAAAAAAATGATGCATTTAAATAATGAAAGTTTGACAAGGGAAAATCAATAGATGAACATGTACCAATTTTTTCATCAAGCTTCTTGATCTTATTGCTAAACAAGGACACCTTTTCACTTTGGCTGTCTATTGGTACAGACCTTGAAGTAATAAACCCATCCCCGGTACCATCACCTCACTGATGGATCCTTCTTTCTGAGTTTTCCTCCCACAGAATTATTTGGTTATCATAATTTGAAGCATTTGCTCTGTTTATTTGCCACTATATTGAATGTTGGTGTTGCCTGAGAGGAAATACTTGTATCCATCCATTGATGTCAAAGACTAATTGAAATAGACCTCGATGGACGTTATCAGTGAAAAAGTGGATTAGAAATTCATTCATTGTCTATTGGATTGTGGACTATCCATCTGCAATACAAGTACAGTGGTACCTCATCATATGAACTTAATTGGTTCCAGGAGGAGGTTCGTAAGGTGAAAAGTTCGTAAGATGAAACAATGTTTCCCATAGGAATCAATGTAAAAGCAAATAATGCTTGCAAATCCTTCAGGAAAATCCCAAACTTTAGAAGGGAGGCGAACAGAGGGCAGGGAGGAGCAGCTAAAGGGGGCGGGTGGAAGAAGCAAGGCTAGGCTAAAGGGTGAGTGGGAAGGAAGAAAGGCAAGGGGGGTGCCCCTCCCTTTTCTTTCTTCAAAAGACACCGTTTCAGTGCCTTTGCAAGCATGCAAAATCTTTACTCCTCCAAGCTGCCCCTCCCTTTTCTTTCTTCAAAAGACACCGTTTCAGTGCCTTTGCAAGCATGCAAAATCTTTACTCCTCCAAGCTGCCCCTCCCTTTTCTTTCTTAAAAAGACACCCTTTCAGTGCCTTTGCAAGCACGTTGTTCTCTGCAAAATCTTTCCTACTCGAAGCAGCCCCTCCCTTTTCTTTCTTCAAAAAAGGGGGGGGAAAGAAACCCCTTCATCCCAGCAGCAGCTGCTTGGGTTCGTAGGGTGAAAATAGTTTGGAAGAAGAGGCAAAAAAATCTTAAACACCGGTTCGTATCTTGAAAAGTTTGTTAGAAGAGGCGTTCGTAAGATGAGGTACCATTGTATAATGCTCATAGAATATTTATTTTTCAATTTTATTAAGGAATGAGTTCAGTGTATTTAAGAGGAATTCTTTTAAAGCAGTCCAATAAAGGAAGAATGCATTTGAAAACTGCTGAGTAGTAACAAGTTATTATTTTCCTCCATTATAAGTGCTTGATTACAACTCATTTATCAGCTCTTGTCTCTTTGAGGCCTTTTAAATCCATAAACATAATTAATAGTTTGTCTAAATGATATCATCTACATTCCAAAGCAAGACCATAATAAATAACAATTGTAAGCATGCTTATCGGGGGGGGGGGGAATTGTGACATTATTAATTGGCATTTAAAAAAATAAAATGAGGATTGTAATGCTCTAAAGTCTTTATTTAAATAAGGCATGAAACTTCCACAAATGATATTTCCTTACAAATACCTGGTTAGATAACTTGGTTTTTTAAGAATAGGTAGATTTGATTGGACTCAGGGTGTCCAGGGGGAAAGCATTTTGAAATTTCCTGATATTTCCCTATAACTTGTGATCTAGTTAAAATGCAGTCATAGATAACCAAATGGCTAAACCATGGAGAAATATCGGTAGCTGAGGAAGCAAGTTGTTGCCACAATTATGCACATTTTTGCTTGACTATGCCAGGCAGCGCGATCCATTTTTAAACATGATTTTTCCCTGACTTTTAAACATTTTAATACAGTTTGGTTCTCCACCCCCCGATTTATTCCGTTTTTTTCACAATTTCCCTGATAATTCCCCGATTTCCCTGTTTTCCAGGTTTTCTGGACACCCTGTGGACTACACTTGCCATTATCCCCAGTGCATATGGAAGGCTGCCCTAAGAAACCAATCCCTTTAAAAGACAGAGAATTAAAACAGGGGTATCAAAATGGCACATCCTGCAGGCTGGATATGTTACACGCAGGCCATGCCCACTCCAGCTCCATGAAGGGGAAAAATGTCGCAAAATGTCATGTGACAGCAATGTGACGCCCCGAGTATGACACGGAATAAAGGAAACAAAGCAACACTTTTTCAATCTCTAAGCCCCTCTAAGATGACACCCCTAAAATGTATTTGAAAATATAAATTATTTTGTTTTTATCCCTTTTAATACCATAATATATCTGCATAACTGCAAAATATCAGCATTCTCTGGCAACCAACCAACCAATGAATATATGATCAAATAAATTGGTTTAAAGTGCGGCCTTGGGTGAGAATAGATTTTTCCATTGCTGAGATATATACAGTGATCCCTCGAGTTTCGCGATCTCGATCTTCGCGAAAACGCTATATCGCGATTTTTCAGCAATTGTTACCATCTCGATCTTCGCGAACACTATATCGCGATTTTCCCCACCCGATCAGGTCACTCTCTTCCTTCCTTTCTCATCTTTCTTTCTCTTTCTCTATGTTGCTTCTTCCTATCTCACACTCTCTTCCTCCCTCTCTCATCTCTTTCTTTCCTTCTCTCTCTTTCTCTCCCCCCTCTTGCTCTCGAGCGGCCGCCTAGCAGCTGATCTGCTCGGCAGCGCAGCAGCAGCGAGGAGCCGAAGATCTTCGGCTCCTCGCTGGTGCTGCGCTGCCGAGCAGATCAGCTGCTAGGCGGCCGAAGGAACGTTCCCTGGGTCTTCCCCGCCGCCTCGGATCCTCGCTGATGCCCGCCCGCCGTTTGCCGCTCGCCCCGTTCGGCGGCCGCACGTCCCGTTCGCCTGCCGCTCGCCTCATTCGCCCGCCGCTCCCCTCGTTCGCCCCCCACTCCCCTCGTTCGCCCGCCGCTCCCCTCGTTCGCCCCCCACTCCCCTCGTTTGCCCGCCGCTCGCCTCGTTCGCCCGCCGCTATCGAACTTGCTATCGAGCCTGCTAATGAAATCCAACCCGCAGCGGCCCTTTCCCTCTCCAGGCTGCGGGAGGGGTCCGGAGAACAATGCCTGGCGCCGCGCTCCAGGCTGGGCTTTTTTCCCCCATTTCCCCTCGGGTGGAATTTCAGACCCTCCGCCGGTTGGATTTCATTAGCAGGCTCGATAGCAAGTTCTTCCTCCCTTTAGAAAGCCCCGCAGCCTCCTCCGACCGGCGAGGCCGCCAGCGAGGACCCGCAAAGCCGCCGCCGCCGCAGCGAGGCCAAGCCGCCCGCTCCCACGGCACGGGCTCCCAACACAGCGCCGCTCAGCCCGCCCTCGGCGATGCCTCCGCGGATCTGCAAGCCCAGCCGAGCGACGCCTCTGGTCTGGGCGAAGGCAGTGGGCAGGCCCCGCCGCAGCAGTCCCCGCGGGCACCGCGCGCCAAGGGCCGGCCAGGCCGCCGGCCAACAAAGGGGCTCCCTCGCCTCCCTCGGGCAGGTTTACAAAGGCAGCGCGGCAACTTGGAGCACGGCACGCCCCGCAGCCCTCGCCTCGCCCGCCCCCGCCTGGCTGGCGCTCCGGCTACCCCCGGCTGAGGAAGAACCGAGTAGCCCCCGCCCTCCCCCGCCCGGCTCCCTTCAGCCCCCCGGGGCCAAGCGGGCGGGGGGCGGGCGGGACTTCGCCTGTCTCCGCCGCCCGCATCGCCCCTCCGGCGGGCCGGCCTCCCCCCGCCCGCCTCTGCTGCAGCCGCCGCCGCCTCCCCGACTGGCACAAAAGGGCCCCGCCCGCCCCGCCCCGAAGCTTACCTTGCGAGTTTTTGGCTGCGGGGGGAGAAGTAGGACTTTGTGTTAGACGCTGTGTTGGGAGCCCGTGCCGTGGGAGCGGGCGGCTTGGCCTCGCTGCGGCGGCGGCGGCTTTGCGGGTCCTTGCTGGCGGCCTCGCCGGGCGGAGGAGGGCTGCGGGGCTTTCTAAAGGGAGGAAGAACTTGCTATCGAGCCTGCTAATGAAATCCAACCGGCGGAGGGTCTGAAATTCCACCCGAGGGGAAATGGGGGAAAAAAGCCCAGCCGGGAGCGCGGCGCCAGCATTGTTCTCCGGACCCCTCCCGCAGCCTGGAGAGGGAAAGGGCCGCTGCGGGTTGGATTTCATTAGCAGGCTCGATAGCAAGTTCGATAGCGGCGGGCGAACGGGGCGAGCGGTGGGCGAACGGGACGAGCGGCAAACGGCGGGCGGGCATCAGCGAGGATCCGAGGCGGCGGGGAAGACCCAGGGAACGTTCCTTCAGCCGCCCAACAGCTGATCTGCTCGGTAGCGCGGCAGCAGCGAGGAGCCGAAGATGAGGTTTCCCCGTTGCCCAGGCAAAGGGGAAACCCCATCTTCGGCTCCTCGCTGCTGCCGCGCTACCGAGCAGATCAGCTGTTGGGCGGCTGAAGGAACCTTCCCTTGGTCTTCCCCACCGCCCACACGCAAACTTCACCATCTGCGCATGTGCGGCCATGAAAAAATGGCCGCACATGCGCAGATGGTGTTTTTACTTCCGCACCGCTATATCGCGACAAATCGAGTTTCGCGAGGGGTCTTGGAACGGAACCCTCGCGAAACTCGAGGGATCACTGTAAATATAAAATGAGCACAAAACTGAGTTTAGAATTTCTAATCCATTTTATCAATGGAATGATAGCCGTATAATTTCAGAACATTTTTAAAAAATCATATAAACAAACTTAACCATCACTGCATTCCCTATCAGGACAAGCAAATTTATGCAAAGAAAAGGAATGAAGCTGGCAAATAAATGAAATATAAGATGTAATAGAACTATGTCTGTTTTAAAGTTATTCATTCATTCATTCATTGGATTTGTATGCCACCCCTCTCTTACTCTATACCTCCATAGCTTTCTTTCTCTGCAAACCATCTTCACTTTGTGTGAAGATGGTGCATAATCTCATTAATGCAACTTTTTTTGTCTATTAAACCTCTTGATTTTAGATTGAGGATCTCATGAATGCCACTTAAAAATGACTTTTTTGGTTTCCATTTCTTTTAACCCATTCACGATTCTTTCACACAAAGGAAATTTGTCCTGTGAGTTGATACTTGTTCATTCCCACTAACTACCTCGATGCCATTTTTCTTCACAGTCACTCATGTAATAAATTCTCATTCATTCATTCATTCATTCATTCATTCATTCATTCATTCATTCACTCAGCACCAATATATTCCTGACTCAATCATATCTTTCTATTATACATAATGGTGGGGTGACCCCCTCTGAAGCCCATCTTTTGGAGACTAGTAGGCTTTATTGTGCAATTGGTCAGTCACTGTGAGAAAAAACTGCTGGACTAAATGACTAAAGGTTCCAATCTAGTATACTGCACACTTAAAATACCTGTTCCATGCCACAGTTTCATCAATATGATTTAAAGATAATTGCAAGTCTTTCCCTGAATTCTTTTGTAAACCATCCAGAGTCATTGGGATTCAGGTGGCATAAAAACATCATACAATATTTATTATTCTACTCTATCACAAAAAATATTACTATTTTAGTAATAGTAGAAAACAATTCAAAATTTATTTATTTATTTATTTATTTATTCATTCATTCATTCATTTATTTATTTATTTATTTATTTATTTATTGGATGCGTCACCGCTGAGAAGAACGGAGAGAGAACGAGAGTGAGTGAGAGCAACAGACAGCAAGATAGAGAGAAAGTGAGAAAGAGAGAGTGAGAGAAAGGGGGGGGAGAGAAAGAGATAGCAAGAGAGAGAGAACAAGAGAAAGAAAGAGCGTGAGAAAGAAAAAGAGAGAGAAAGAGAGAGAGAGAGAAAGCAAAAGAGACAGAAAGAAAACAAGAGAGAGAAGTGAGAAGAAGAGAGAGAAAGAGGGGGAGAGAGAGAGAAAGAGAGAGGGGGAGAGAGAGAAAGAGAGGGAGAGGGAGAAAGAGAGTGGGAGAGGGGGGAGAGATAGCAAGAGAGGGAGAGAGAGAAAGAGAGAGGGAAAGGGGGGAGAGGGGGGAGAGAAAGAGAGAGGGAGAGGGGGGAGAGATAGCAAGAGAGGGAGAGAGAGAAAGAGAGAGGGAAAGGGGGAGAGAGGGGGGAGAGAAAGAGAGAGGGAGGGGAGAGAGAGGAAATAAAGGAAGAGGAGAGAGAGAAAGGAAGAGAAAGAAAGAAAGAGGGATAGAAAGAGAGAGAGAGTGAGAGATGCTCAGTGAGCCTTTCTTTGAAGTTGCCTTTCTTTCTTTCTTTCTTTCTTTCTCTCTTTCTCTCTCTTGCTCTCTTTCTCTTTCATTCTTTTTTCTTTCTCTTGCTTTCTTTCTTTCTCTTGCTTTCTCTCCTTCCTTCCCTCCTTCCATTTCTTTCATTCCCCCTCTCTATTTTTATTTCTCTTTCATTTTCTTTCTTTCTCTCTTTCTTGCTTTCTTTCTTGCTCTTTTTCTTTCTCTCTTTTACTTTCCCTTCCTCTATTTCTTCTTTTCTTTCTCCTTCCTACCTTCTTCCCTCCCTCCCTTCAGTCCTTCCTCTCTTACTCTCCCCTTTCATAAGTTTCCTTGCTTCCTTCCTCTGTTCCTGTCCCTTCCCCCTTTCTTTCTTTCCTTCCTTCCTTCCTTTCCTCCCTCCATTTCTTGCTTTCCTTTTCCTTCCTCCCTTCTTTCCTCCCTCACTCCCTTCTTTCACTCCTTCCTCTCTTCCTCTCCCCTTTTTGGCTCAAAATATTTTGAAAACCCTCTGGATCCATCAGGCGCCTGGGGTGGAACAACCTAATCGGTTCCGCCTCCCTGCAGGGAAGGATTGGAGCCAGGAAGTCAAGCTGCAATAGGAAATGGTCTGACCATGACAAAGGCAACACTTCTAAGCCCCTTAGTCTCAGACCATTACTCAATTGCTCAGAGAGGAATACCATGTCGAGTGCGTGCCCCCCTAGTAAGTCGGACCCTGTACTACTTGGGTCAGGTCCATGGCTGTCATGGTGGCCATGAACTCCTGTGCCAGTCCAGAGGCTCCGCCGAGTGATGGCAGGTTAAAGTCCCCCAAGACAATAAGTCTGGGAAAGCCCACCGCCAACCCGGTTACCTCCTCGAGTAGCACAGGCAGGGCTTGTGACACGCAGCTGGGAGGCAGGTACGTGAGAAACAAGCCCATCTGAACCCCTAAGTCCAACTTCACCAGGAGGGACTCGCAACCCGCAATCTCTGGAGTAATGAGTCTATGCAGGCATAGGCTCTCCCTGGCTATAATAGCCACTCCTCCCCCCCTTCCCTGGGGTCGAGGCTGATGCCATATCTGAAACCCGGCTGGGAAAATTTCAGAGAGAAGAACTCCTCCATCCGGGTCCAGCCAGGTTTCAGTTACACATGCCAGATCGGCCTCCTCATCCAGGATCAAATCCCGGATGAGGAGAGCTTTATTTACCACCGACCTGGCATTGAGTAGCAGCAGCTTGAGCCCAGGGCCAGAATTACACTCATCACCAGTATTCTGGGTTGAGCTCACGGAGCCGGAACAAGGGATCGTTATTAAGCAGCGATCCCTCCTTCCCCTGGAACGGCTAGCTCTGTGGCTCCCGCCATATCTGCCTCTCCCCAGCAACACCGGAATATTCTGACCCTCTGCCCTCCCAGAGATAGGTGCCCCCTCCCCTCCTGCCTCTCCAGCACCAGGTGGGCCAAATATATCATTCGTATCACTCTCATTCCCCTCATTCACACCATAATCCCATCCATCCCATCCAACCCACTCCCTCCCATTCATTTCATAACCATTCGCCCCATACATATAACCCCATTCATTCCAATAATCATATATATCCATCACTAAACCCCCCCCCCCAAATAAGTTAACTAAAAAACAGTTTTAAAACATTAAAAACAAGGAAAATGAGCAATCAGAAATATATGGGAAAGTAGTCAATCAGCAGTTCTTAACAACAACAGGAAGGTGGCGCTGTGTTCTGAAGCAATTAAGTTCCAGAAAAAGTCCTGTATAAGAGTCCAAATCCAATTCCCCAAATGTCCACATTTCTGGGTAAAGATGACCATTGTAATGCTGGCCACTGCCAGCATATCTCTCCTGGCTCCTATCAGTTAATAGCTAGCAAACATAATTTCCAAATAACAATGAAGTCACTGAACTGCAATATTTCACACGGTTAAAAGCAAGCAACAATAACCCCATTGATGCAAGCTTAAAAATATGTTTCAGATCAGTAAAATAATATTAAAAACCTTGCCAAGTATTCAAACAAAACAACTTAAAAGCACTGTTCAACACTGCTCTCTATATAAGGTTTTGTAGCTTTAGATTCCACCTGCAAACCAAATAATTTTAAAGTTGTAAAAAAATAAGATTCATAATAGCCCATTTATTACTGCCAAGACATTTTTCATTTTAAACTATGTACACCCAACAAGGACTGTGGAATTTTTATTGCCTAGGTCATTTCATATTTCTCTCTATAAGAACAATTTTTGCTTTGTTAAGCTTGATTTTCATGTTCAGATTTGCCAATCTTATTCCACTTCTTCAGCCTTCAGATGCTTTGAACTTTAATTCCCATAATTTCCATCTAACATACTTTGAAAGATGAAGGTAGAGTAATGTTGAGAAAGCTGAACTAATTTAACTTTCTCTTATGATTCCAGTATCTATATAGCAATAGCACTTAGACTATATACCGCTTTACAGTGTTTTATAATCCTCTCTAAGTGGTTTAAAGAATCAGCATATTACATCCTGGCTATAATCAATCAACCACCAACAAATCTGCTTTAAAAAACATTCTTCCACCTAAATTTATCTAATTGCAATTATACTAGAGGGGAATACTAATTTTCTATAGGTTGATATTTGTCATAATCATGCTATTAACCTAAATTAGCTGTTTTCTTCCCATAGCACTTTTTTGTAACGTGGCTTTCAGGGATGAATAAATCACTTGATGCCATGATTGCCCCCCTCCCCCCAATATCCCTCAAAGACTTTATTAATTTATGTGTTGACCTCCAGTTTCACTTTGGATGACATTCTCATATTTCTTACGCAAATGACATACCAAAGGATTCTATTTCAACAATACAAAGATTTCTCTCCAGCTATTTTAACTGCTTACAAATGAAGGCATCCTCTTTGTCTTACACTATATTTCCCACACACCCTATGTCTGCAGTCAGGATCTTCACACACATTAAACACACTAAATCTTAGAGAAGTCTTGGGGGCTCTATTCTCAAGAGTGCAAAGGGAATAGCATAAGGCGCATTATGTATACAGGTAGCCCTTATGATTGCAATTGAGTGCAAAATTTATGCTGCTACAAAATGTGTGTTAAGTGGGTTTTGCCCCATTTCATGACTTTTCGTGCCACCGTTGTTAAGCGAATCACTGCATTTGTTAAGTTAGTAACATAGTTGCAAACTAAATCTGGCTTCCCTATTGATTTTGCTTGTCAGAAGATCGCAAAAACTGATCACATATCTCCAGGGCACTGCAACCATCACGAACCGGTTGCTAAGCGTCTGAATTTTTATCATGTGACTATGGGGGTGCATACTGCAACAGTTGTAAGTGTGAAAAAAGATAGTAAGTCACTTTTTTCAGTGCCGTTGTAACTTTGAACTGTCACTAAATGAACTGTTGCAGAGGACTACCTGTATATGGATGGTGTAGTAGCTGAAAACTTCTGTTTTGGTGATAGGGGTTTTTTGGGGCGGAGTGTGAAAAGTTATATAATAATACCTCTTAGAAATAAAAGCTCAGAGACTATTGTGATTGTCAGAATAGATATTCCAATAAAAAAAACAAAACCCAAAAGCTTTAGTGACACAGAACATTTCTTCAGCACTGAATCAGAATAGTGCTACATTCTTCCCAATATGGGAATTCTCCAGTCTTTTTCTTTCTTTTTTTAAAATCTGTTTTCAATTGCAATCTGAACTGCTGGTCTTTTGCAGCCTCTGATCTTGCTATCAGCTAAATTGGTCTATTACATTATTGCTTCTGAGAAAGGACAAGCTCATAAATACCCCGCACGTGATGCAACTGTACCCAAGGGAAAACAAAGACAGTTTGAATGGCGCTTCTGAAAGCATATGTTAAGGCTGGGGATAAAATGCTTCCAACTAATTCCAGCTGCTGAAATCGTGTAGTGCACTAGTGGGTTGTAAAATATTTTGCCACTGGTTCATACATGTGCTTGTGCGTGAATGCAAACACTTCCGCGCATAAGCAGAATAGTCCTGGGTGGGTGGGCATAGTCCCCCGCTGCCAGCGCTATTGGTTCTAAGAACCAGGAGCAACTCACCACTGGTATAGTTCCAGTAGCCATTACTGTTTCCTGATGCTTCCTTAAGAATTCTAAAATGTATTCCACTTGTGTTATATTTTATTAACCATTACCTATTTTGTTACTTAGAGAGATCTAAAATGCATCCCAGGGAAATGTGCAACATATAGATGGCAGATGTGCTATAATTTTATGAAGCCGAGGTTGATGCTGACACTTGGGTTGTAGCTAAGATTCAGATCTGAAATACATTTGTAAACATTTTCTGGACTTTAGATCAGAGGCACAAACTAGCCTTAGTCATCTCTGTGGAACATTCCCTGAAGCGATGTAGAAAAATTCAGTGATTGCTCAGCAAATAAAATAAAAGATACATATGAGCAAATAGTTCATGTTTATTCTCAGTATTATCATTCATCACAGGGCCTGGATGCCAAGTGTCCATCAGTCTGGAAAACAAAGAGACCCTGCACTTTTCTAAGTATGTAGAACTCTCTCTCTCTCTCTTTCTCTCTCTCTGTGTGCGTGTGTGTGTAAGAGAGGAAAAGAGAGAGAGAGAGAATGAATGACAAATATACATCGTGGGGAGGTTTATACATGTTTAAAATAAAACAAAGCATACTGCTCAGAATTTCTAGGGTGAGGTAGGGAATGTGATGTCCACTGATACTTTTAAACAAACTGGTCTAAATATTTGGGTGGTGCAGTGCTTTGGCCTCTGTCTTTTAAAAAGGCAGCTCAGAATACACAAAAAACACAAATGTAGTCAGTCTCAGTTCACAACACCATAAAACAGAGGTCCCCAAACTTGGCAGCTTTAAGACTTGTGGCCTTCAAGCCTCTCAGAATTCTGGGAGTTGAAGTCCACAAGTCTTAAAAGTTGCCAAGTTTGAACACCTCTGCCATAAAGGTACAGTCCCTTTTCCTGGGATTGTAAGGCATCTGGGATCCTAGGAAAAGACACAGGTGTTCCAACATGATATCAGCAGGTATTTTGTGAACTTACCACATATACTGAAGAACCATTGCTAGACTGATCCTGAATTGCTACATACACCTACTGTGTATTCTCCAGGTTTCAATTGTATTTAGATTGTTTTAATTAGAATGAAAAGGGAAAATAAAATATTAAATAGGAATCCAGGAAACTCCAAAACCAAATGAACAGCCACGTCTCTGGAACCAATGTAGACATTCTTATAAAATAAACACCATGTTTTGCTGCAATCTAGTGCCTTCCTTCAAATTTGCCCAGAAACTATACAAAGGAGAAGACCTGATTTGTGTTTGGGATAGGTGGCTTCTAGGAAGTCTTAGGATTCAAGATCAAAACATCTCCCAAAAGAAGACAAGGAGTAATCATTTTAACACTCCTGCCAGGCAAAACTAGCTGGCCATGTGGATAAAGTCACCAAGATCAGAGCTGAAGTCAAGTCTGAATTTAATGTCAGTTGACCTCAAAGATTTTAGAGGGCATTAATTATGAAATTCTACAGTGAATTTGTATTCCTATTGAGGTCTTGCTGAAATCATCCAGTCAACGAAGCAGTGGAAGTGATGTGCCGGTGTCTGGAGGCTGTTGGGGCCTGGATGGGTGTCAACAGACTCAAACTCAACCCGGATAAGACGGAGTGGCTGTGGGTCCTGCCTCCCAAGGACAATTCCATCTGTCCGTCCATCACCCGGGGGGGAACTATTGACCCCCTCGGAGAGGGTCCGCAACTTGGGTGTCCTCCTCGATCCACAGCTCACATTAGAAAACCACCTTTCAGCTGTGGCGAGGGGGGCGTTTGCCCAGGTTCGCCTGGTGCACCAGTTGCGGCCCTATCTGGACCGGGACTCATTGCTCACAGTCACTCATGCCCTCATCACCTCGAGGTTCGACTACTGTAACGCTCTCTACATGGGGCTACCTTTGAAAAGTGTTCAGAAACTTCAGATTGTGCAGAATGCAGCTGCGAGAGCAGTCATGGGCTTACCTAGGTATGCCCATGTTTCGCCATCACTCCGCAGTCTGCATTGGTTGCCGATCAATTTCCGGTCACAATTCAAAGTGTTGGTTATGACCTTTAAAGCCCTTCATGGCATTGGACCAGAATACCTCCGAGACCGCCTCCTGCCGCACGAATCCCAGCGACTGATTAGGTCCCACAGAGTGGGCCTTCTCCGGGTCCCGTCAACTAAACAATGTCGGTTGGCGGGCCCCAGGGGAAGAGCCTTCTCTGTGGCGGCCCCGACTCTCTGGAACCAACTCCCCCCGGAGATTAGAACTGCCCCTACTCTCCCTGCCTTCCGTAAAGTTCTTAAAACCCACCTTTGCCGTCAGGCATGGGGGAACTGAGACATCTCCCCCGGGCATGTACAATTTATGTTTGGTATGTTTGTGTGTGTGCTTGTTAGCATATTGGGGTTCTTTTTAAAACTTTTTTAAATATTTAAATTTATTTGAATCTATTTGGATTTGTACGATCTGTTTATGCTTTGTTGTGAGCCGTCCCGAGTTCGCGGAGAGGGGCGGCATACAAATCTAAATAATAAATAAATAAATAAATAAATAAATACAAATAAGAGAATACTAAGGTATCCCGTCTACAATCTGGAGAGGGAATTCAAAACTCAAAATATAATCTAGTTGCTCACTGCTTTTTTTTTTTTTTTGCTATTTTAAGATAATTGTGCATGTGTTTAATGCTGCATGTATTACTGTCCAATCCCACCTATACTGAAATCCCAGAGAGTGAAATATTCACAGGAAGGTTAAAAGTTCAAGTCTGTAGTCTAGCATTTAAGGGGAGGCAGAAGCTCAAATGAATCTAGCAATTAAGGAGAAATTGACACCTAACCAAGATTCTATTCTAGTTGTCAGTGAATAGAAGAATGGGAGGGGAAAGAAAATAATTTAAGTAATTTGAAAAACCGAGGAATATACTAAAAATAGGAAGGAAGAAAATCAAGAACACTGTGTTTGCAGTTCTCGGGTACAGAAATAAACCTAGATTAAAAATCCAGACTAGAAAAAGTGAATGGTGAAATACAAAAGCCACAATTTTTATCTCTACCAGCTAAACATAGATTAGTTTTTGTCATTTACTAACTAACCAAACCTAGATTACCTAGCTGGGGACACTATTTTCTTATTGGCTCGTATGCTGCTCAAAATGATCTAGAATAGCATCCCTTTCAATAGAGGTCTGCTGAATAATCTTTCTACAATTGTCATTTAATGTTAATATTTTTATAAAACACTAACTACAAGAAAATTGCAAAAAACTTTGCCTGAGGCTTGATTTATTGAACTATTCTTTCTAGGGCAATGACTAAGAAATAACAATGACCACTAGGTGGCAGATGTGAGGTGAGAAGGAGCACTTGCTTCTCTTAAGCCTACCTATACAGAGATTCAGTTGGCACCAAAACATGGCTTCACGCTTTATGTAGTCCAGTAACTATTATAGAACCTCCAGCACAATGCACAAGAATGGAACATGTATGGTAGCTTTGTTCCCATCTCTCCCTTGCTATAAAGCAACCAGGCCGATTCAAGCCTTCTTGTTGGGATACAAAGGCAACAGGGTGATCATACTTCTTACTGATATATAAAACATGCTTGGTGTCCTCAAGGACAACAAGTTTTCAAGATGTGTGAGTTTATCTACTTGTTTGATTGCAGAATCAAATAAATTTGGAGGTGTTCAGAAAAGAGCCTTGTGAGATGTATCAGCATTTTCTACAGATCTGGATGGTTTTACATAAATATAGAATATACATTATAATAACTGCTTTAGAGGAAATTAACCAGAAGAACTTGAATGGACATTTTAAATTAAGCCTGAGGTAACTGTTACAAAAAGTAAGTTTGCTTAATTTCTTTATGACACACCCATATCAGTTCAACTTATCCTGAACTGCCATGCTTCCATTTTCCGCTCCTTTATTAGAATATTTTTATATTAGTTCAGTAAACTGCCATGTTCATTTCCATACATCCTTACAGTTTCTCATCTTTGCTTTATATAAGAGGCTACATCAATAATGTAATGTCATTGGGGGGGGGGAGTGTCCTTCCTTTCACACAAGCATGATATCTGATTCTCAGGAGAACACACGGAGCCAACCTGAGGTCTGAAGATTATCGCTGAATTACGTAAAATGTGGAAACAGTGACATAGCTCCTGTCAGAAATCACCACAACTCTGCACTGAATGACTGTATTTGCAATGGCAAATTGAAAGATTTGAGAAAGACAAATAAAACAAACTGTAGTGACGGAACTAGTGAACGTCCTAACCTCAAAGAAGAAGCTGCACAATGAAATGCAGCATAATTTGAAAAACTGAAAGAAAAAAGGCCCTAAATGATCCATATTCCCATTTATTGTAACATTTAATGTACAAAATTCTATGCTATGTTCGTTACCGCTTCTTCAGGACCACATAATAAATCTAGCACTAGCACCAGATTTCTGACTTGAAATATATACCCCAAAAAACTGCCCTTCTCGCACTAAATAATAATAATGATATTCTGCATTATGTTATATATCTATGGGTGCTGATAATGATATATTGATAAGAGTGCTTCATTGAATTTTGGCCTGCACTTGTAAATAAAAATTACTTATTATCAAAATATTGCTGTTGTATGAACAAAAAAGGAAAAAACGCAGAGTATAAAAAATAATCAAAACATATTTGAAATTAACGTGCAGAAAGCAATATGCAGTTAAAGTGTTTAAAAGAATATATGTCTTCCCAATTGCCAGAGCTGAGAGGAGGGGAAAAAACCCTGAATACAATAAAAATAGATGCACTAACCCACATAAATGTTCAGAAACTTAAAATTTAAAACATGACATTTACTAAACAAGGCAGAACTTTCCAGTAGGGATTAAAGGGACATTAACAATATACAATACTTGAAAAGATAACACTACCAAAGTCTTTATGTGTAAACATTTAATTAGAAATTTAGAATGAAAGAAATTACAATGAACATTAGCTTTCCTTTGCTAATGTTACACAACTATCTCTTAAAATGTGTAATCATACTGGAAATAAAGAGAGTAAAAGTCAGTTTTCATTCCCTGGCTTCATTTCAAATCACTGTAGAAGTTTGCAGTTTCTTGGTGAGAAATTCTTATTTTAGCGCTGCTAAGATCGAACACCTAAAACCTCTCCATGTTCCCTCCTCCTCCTCTGTGATTCTCGCTTATCTTCTGCACCGTGATTTTATTTTTGGTAAGTCAGCAACAGTCTTACCTTGCCAGATCCCTTGTCCAAAGCATCTCTCCACTTTGCTGCCCATGAAGAACTCTAGAGAAAGGGGCCAGGTTAATTTTATAGGTTGACACCTTCATTGGGCTGCCATCAAAATACTCCACGCGGAGGAAGTGACAGAAATGAACAAGGCAAGTTTTCTCAATAGCTCACTCAGAATGGCTCTGGAAGAGGCTGGGAAAAAAGCAAGCTAGCAGGAAGGTGAACACTATAAACAGCCCTAGAAAGTAACTTGATCCCTCTGCGAAATTAACCTGTAAAGTGCTGAAGGAAAGTGAAATTAAGCCATTCTGGAATTAGGTTAGCTGAGAAAGCTGAGAAAGACCAAGCAATCTTGGTTGTAAAGAGGTAAAGAAAGTTATGCAAAACTTTCAGATAAGATAGTTGGCGGGACTTAACACAAAACAACCAGTGTTGTCATGACTGCATATCTTGGGCTCTAGGAAACTCATTCATGTGGGTGCAAGAAGTGTATCAAAAGATTCACTTCTTAATGCTTTCAGTTCATTTTCTCCATTGCATGAAGCACAATGCATTTCATTCACTTGCATACCTGTACTGACATTCACATGAAAAAATTATGGAATTTTTTTTGGAGAAATGTATACTTATATTGTAATAGGAATGAATAGCCCTTCATGGCACCGGACCAGATTATCTCAGGGACCGCCTTCTGCTGCACGAATCCCAGCGACCGGTTAGGTCCCACAGAGTGGGTCTTCTCCGGGTCCCGTCAACTAAACAATGCTACTTGGCGGGACCCAGGGGAAGAGCCTTCTCTGTGGCAGCCCCGGCCCTCTGGAACCAACTCCCCCCAGAGATTAGAAGAACCGTTGAACTTACCTGAACGGTCTTCTCGATGCACTGCAAGGAGAGTCCAACGTGGGTAATTCTCCAGTCTCATTGGAGGGACTGAGTTTTAATTTAAATATTATGCAGGCACCGCCCCCTAGCCCACCAGTCACAAAAAAACGAAGGAGCAGTAAACTATAAACTTTTTATTAAACAACTGGAAGGCCAAAACCGACTAAAATAACTTGAATAATGTCAGGAAAAAAGCCCTTGGTCCACCAAACAGGTGGGTTTTGGACTCTCCTTGCAGTGCATCGAGAAGACCGTTCAGGTAAGTTCAACGGTTCTTCTCCAATGCACTTGCAAGGAGAGTCCAACGTGGGATGTACCCAAGACATAATAAACGGGAGGGAAAATTAGGCCCAAGGGCGTTCAGGTGGAACACACCCTCTGCAACACCCTCCTCCCAAATGCTGCCTCCACGGAAGCAAAAGCATCAATCTGGTAATGCTTGATGAAGGTAGATGGAGCTGCCCACGTGGCTGCTCTACAAATCTCTTCGATCGAAGCTTGTGTAGACCAGGCTGCCGAAGCCGCCGCACTGCGTGTTGAATGTCCTGTTATTCCCTGAGGAACAGCCTGTCCTGATGCTTTATAGGCCTCAGTGATGCAGACTCTTATCCACCGACTAATAGTTTGTGAAGACACTCTAGTGCCTCTTCCTTGCGAGGAAAAAGAGATAAATAACGCTTCCGATGTTCTGGAAGTCTGTGTTCTACGAATATAGATTTTGACCGCACGTCTCACATCCAATTTATGCCATCTGAGTTCAGATGGATGCGTGCCATGTGTACAGAAATCAGGCAATACTATTTCTTGAGTTCTATGGAAACCAGAGTTCACCTTGGGGATGAAGGAAGGGTCCAATCGAAGAACCACTCTATCCGGATGGAATAGACAGAGGTCAGGCCTCACTGATAGGGCCGACAACTCCGACACCCTTCTGGCCGAAGTAATAGCAACTAGAAAGGCCGTTTTTATGGATAAAAAACGCATCGGTACCGTCCTCAGCGGTTCGAAGGGTGGAGCTGTCAAGGCCTTAAGAACGAGCGGTAGGTCCCAAGAGGGGAACCTATGAACAGTAGCCGGTCTAATATTCGACGCTCCTTTTAAGAAATCCCGAATCCAAGGGTGTCGTGACAAAGGTCGGTAATAGTCGTGACTTAATATTGTAGACAACGCCGCCACGTGGCGTCGCAAAGTGTTTGGAGCCAATCCCTTATCCAATCCTGCCTGAAGGAAGGTTAGGACAGTTCCTGGCAAGGCTGATATAGGGTCGATCTTCTGGACTCCGCAGAAGGTGCAGAAGGCTGACCACGTCGACTGGTAAATTCGCCTCGTAGATGGTCTGCGCGCTGCCTGCATGGTAGCTATGACTGTGTCCAGGAGATGTAGCCGTCTCAGGCGGTCCCCCTCAAGTGCCACACGGTCAGGCTCCACCACTGAGGCTCCGGGTGTGCAATGCATCCCTGGCTGAGGGCTACAAGATGGTCTGGGATTCTCCAATGTGGAGAGATTGACAGCTCCCTCAAGTCCAAGAACCAAGCCCGTCGAGGCCAGAAGGGTGCTACTAGTAGTACCTCGGCTCGCTCCTGTACGATCTTTTGCAGAACCCTCTGTAGGATGCGAGTGGGTGGGAACGCATACAGGAGCCCCTCTGGCCAGGGGAGGCGCAACGCATCCACTCCCTCTGTACCCGGAGATGGAAACCGGGAAAAGAAGCGTGGCAGCTGTGTGTTGTGACAGGTTGCAAACAGGTCCAAGATCGGTGTGTTGAATCGAGTTGTCAGTGTCCTGAACACTCCGGGATCCAATTTCCACTCTGCCGGGTCCAGAGTCTTGCGGCTCAGCCAGTCCGCCCACACATTCTCTTGCCCTGATATGTGTTCGGCTGAGAGAGAAGCCAAATGGACTTCTGCCCATCTGAACAGAGATTCGGCCTCCTGCATCAGGTGTCTGGATCTCGTCCCCCCCTGGTGGTTTATATAAGAGCGGGCGGAGACATTGTCCATTAGGATCAGGACATGGCTGCCCTGCACCAAATGAGAAAAGCTGAGCAGTGCCAGGGAAACTGCCTTCAATTCCAAGAAATTGATGTTGATGTCCCTCAAATCCTGAGGGCTCCACAGACCTTGTGCCACGCTGGACGAAAGGTGGGCTCCCCACCCCGTCAGGCTGGCGTCCGTCGTTATAGTGACAAAGTCTTGTCCTCAAAACGGTGACCCCCTCTGAATGGCTGTTGAAGTCCACCATCGCATGGATCTCCTGACCCCTGCCGGGAGAATCACCTGTGCCTTGGTATGGCTGGTCTTCCTCCTTTGGAAGGGTAGGAGGAACCATTGGAGTGGACGAAGGTGTAACCTGGCCCAAGGCATGACATCTATGCAAGAAACTAGCGTGCCCAAGATCTTGGACAGGAAGGCCAGTGAAGGTCTTGGCTGTGATCTCAATGTCTGGATCAGACCTCGGATATTGGTCTGTCTGTCCTGTGATAGGAATACCTGGCACAATTCCGTGTCTATGATGGTGCCCAGGTGAGCCAAGCGGGTCGTGGGTGTTAAGTGGCTCTTGTCCCAGTTTATGGTAAACCCGTGTGTTCGTAGGGTGGTCAAGGTTAGTTGAAGATCTCATTGTGCCTGGTCCCAGGACTTTGACAAAATCACAATATCGTTGAGATATGCCATAAAGCGCACTGACCGGTGTCTTAAGGTCGCCGTAAGGACGTCCAATAGTTTGGTGAACGTCCTCGGTGCTGATGACAGGCCGAATGGCATTGCTCGATATTGGTAATGAAATCCGTTCACGTAAAACTGGAGGAATTGTCTGTGTTCCGGGAGTACCGGTACATGGAGGTAGGCCTCCTTGAGATCGATAGAAGTGAGCAGGTCCCCTGGGCGTATGGACTGTAGAATAGACCTGAGGGAGTGCATTTTGAACTTTTGATAACGCACATACAGATTCAACCATTTGAGATTTAAAATCAAACGGACCCTGCCCGAAGATTTGGGGACCAGGAAAACGACTGAATAGAATCCTTTTCCCCTCAGGTGTATGGGAACCTCCTCTATCGCTTCTATCTCCAGTAGGTGCTCTATTTCTTGGTGTAATAGTGCCCTCTTTTGTGGGTCTAGCACCTGAGGACATGGAATGAATCTGTTTGGAGGTAAGCGAAGAAAATTTATCCTTAACCCCTGTGTTGCTGTGGCAACTGCCCAGGTGTCGAGGGATGCAGCCCTCCAGGTGTCGGCGAAGTACAGAAGCTTGCCCCCCAGAGGGTAGGAGACTGCAGAGTCATTTTGCTCGTTTGGCTCCTTTGAAGTTTGATCCTCTATATGGACGGCGTCCCTGCTGATAGGGTCTGCCTCGGTCCACAAAGTACGGTCTGTCCTGACGGAAACCTCCCTGGTTGAAGGAGCCCTGGGGAAATGTCCTCGACCCCTGAGAGACGGTTGAGGGGGGCTCGGCACGAAATGTCTGCCTTCTATAGAACGGAGTGAACCATCTTTCTCCTCTCCTGTTGGATCTTGGGAGTACTTTTTTCTTATCCTTATCCTCGATAAGGACTTTTTCAAGGGAATCCCCGAATAATTTTTCCCCCTGGAATCGTGCTGAGGCTAGGCGCCATTTTGATTTAACGTCCGCCTGCCAGCTTCGGAGCCAAATCAATCTGCGGGAGGACAGGGAGGATGCCAGTGCGCGGGATGCAAATTTGGCCACATCCATTGTGGCATCCGCGGAAAATTCCGTAGCCACCAACAGTTTATTTAAGTCCTGGCGGAGCTTGCCGTCCTCCTGGCTCACCCGTGATTGGATGTCCTGTATCCACAGGATAGTTGCCCTATTGAAGAACGAGGCCGCCGAAGCGGCTCGTAAAGCCCAGGCTGCCATCTGGTGTGTCTTCATAGCTATATTTTTGGCTCTCTTATCCTCTGCCTTCAGCCCATCAGAGACCTTGGATGGAACCAGGGCGGTGGAGACTAAGCTTGCCACAGGAGGGTCTATGGTTGGAGGTGTTAAAAGAGATTCCATCTCCTGATCGAAGGTATAGTATTTTTGATCAATCATAGAGGGCCCCTGAGCTGCTGCTGGTGTTTCCCAAGGCTTTTTAATGTTTTCAAGGAAAATATCAGAGGAGGGTTCTTTCTTTGGCACTGAAAGCAAGACCCCCCGTTGAGGCCTGTGCGGTGGCATCCTTAGGCAGCTTCCCCTCTCCTGCCTCCTCAAAAACCAGTTTGGCCTTATTAAGCATAATTCTAAAAAGAGAGGGCTTGAAGAGACCGATAAGGCTCAGTGGCTCGGGTGGTTGTTCATCTCCCGACAACCCCTCGCCCTCTTCACTGTCCTCCTCTCTAAGAAACAGGTCCTCCTCCATTGATCCCTGGAAGGAAGCTGGAGCCGGAGCTGCCCACACATTCCTCTGCCTCTGTGGATTGTGGGTCACTGGGGCCTGTTGTTGTGCCCCTACTGTGATACCCTGGGCATAAACATTGCTTATTAAATCCTGGAGGTTCTAAGGCATGCTCTGCCAGGTGTCAAACGAGCTCCTCAGACCCACAGCAGAAGGTGTGAAGGTGGCAGTGGGCTGGCTATACTGTGCTCCCGTGATGTTGGCCATGGGCTGGTTAAACTGAGCTCCTGCTGTTAATAGGGGGCGTTCTGGCGACCAATCCTGCTCCGTTGCCGAGCCTGCTACCCCAGCTATGCCGGTTAGGGGGGAGGCCCGGGGGGGGCGTAGGCCCCATAATAAGAGTAGACTGAGGCAGCGGCGCTGGTTGCTGTCTCTGCGACAGTTCCAATTGCCTCTCAAGCGCTCGGATCCTCTTCTCAGCCTCTTTAAGGGAGGCACTCTGAGAGGATTTTGCCTTGTTCTTGTCAGAATGAGGCTTGTCCTTGGGGGTACCGGGCCTGATTGAAGTGGCCACCTCCTCCCCCGAGTGGGCTGAATTATCGGTCATCGTGATTACTTTCACTCACGGACTGTCCGGCAGAAGCAAGGCCCGGTCGATTACGTAGCCGAAAATCACAAGACAGCAACTGCCTTCTCAGGGCGGCTGCGCGTTACCAGGCAGACCAGGGGGTGTGGCTCAGAGCCTTCCTCGCTCCTCTCACCCCCAGCAACATAGCTGTCTCTCGGCCGAATAACAAACATGGCCGCCGCGCCGTTGTCATGACAACCGGCGGGAATCCAAACAGCCACTCCTGCCGTTTCCTTCTGAGGGCTGGCTAAGGACGCCGTTTCGGCGTTTATGAGGGCCTCGTAGTCCCCAGCCACTCGTTCAAGGTCGCCTCTGTCTTTTTCGGCTCTGGTATGTTCGTCGGGCGGGGCAGGCCCCTCCCGACATCAACCGCCTCCAAATCGCCGGGTGTGACCTCGGGGGTCGGGGACCCGGTCGCCCTGCTAAGAATTCCCCCCCCCACCGCCGTTTTCCGAACGCCGATGGTGTGAGAGGAGGGGGGGGCAGGGCGCGACAGGCAAGTGGACAGAGCCCACGGAGGGCCTGGTCCACTGCTGCAAGGGAGGGAGCCAGTCTTCCAAAGAAACCTGCAAAAACAGTAAAAGAAAAGAGAAAGGTGAGAAGCATTAGTAACAAATTTAAACTACAAAAGCATTTAATCATAAAATACTACTAATACTTCTGTAGAGAAAACTCAAAAAGGTCCCTTTACTGTGACTGAGTTTTCATGACTGGGGGGCTAGGGGGCGGTGCCTGCATAATATTTAAATTAAAACTCAGTCCCTCCAATGAGACTGGAGAATTACCCACGTTGGACTCTCCTTGCAAGTGCATTGGAGAATTGCCCCCACCCTCCTTGCCTTTCGTAAGCTACTTAAAACCCACCTCTGCCGTCAGGCATGGGGGAATTGAGATGCTCTTTCCCCCTGGGCCTTTACAATTTCATGTATGGTATGTCTGTATGTATGTTTGGTTTTTTATATTAATGGGTTTTTAATCATTTTTAGTATTTATTGGATTATTATTGTATATTGTTTTATTATTGCTGTTAGCCGCCCCGAGTCTCCGGAGAGGGGCGGCATACAAACCCAATAAATAAATAAATAAATAAATAAATTAAACATATACACACAAAAATCTGTTTCCATGGAAAAGGATTTTTAGAAGATCTGCTCAATATAGAGTAGCCACTAAAATTAATTTTATTAAGATTAATGGATGCTGTATAGGGTCTCCTTCTGCATGAAAATAATAATCCAAAATTCATTGTTTCCTTTTATGGAAACAACAACAAAGCTTGACATTGATATGTATCTCTTTTAAAGACCTACACGGCAAATGGATTACATGGAGGACTGCTTCCATCCAAGGATATCTGACTGTCCTACCAGGCCAGATGTGATGGGCATTTTTATAGGTCTTTGGAAGAAAGTCACTGGAGCCCATGCCCTATGGAATAACCTACCCCCCCCCACCCGATATCTGTCAAGCCCCCACATTCTTAATCTTCAGGAAAGCACTTAAGAGCTGGCTCTTTTCCCAAATATTGGGATAGAGTGAGGACATAACAGTTTGAGAATGTTGCATCTATGAAGTATGGCTGTGGCATGATAATTTTCTGTTTTGGTTTTATTGGGGTCTTTTTTGTAGGGGGGTAATGATGATGTCATTTTTATTGCTGTATATATTGTTTTATTTTTGGACCCGTAAGCAACCCAGAGTTTGTATAGCTTGGTGGCTATACAAATATGTTACATAAATACATACATTGCATAACAAAGGTTCTATTAAAAACAAAATACAAGATAGCTAAACGTTGACTCCATGCATCAGCAATAAATATACCAAAAGAAAGCAAAGATTTGGTTAGCTGGCAAGCTAAATGATAAAACAGAATCACAAAAATACTTCCAAAAAGTTACATAGTAAGCATGACACAGTCAAAAAGGATAATGCACCAATAATAATCCTCATCTCAATTATTGCACTTTCCTCCATCCGCTTGCTGGAATAGATGATAGATAGGTAGGTAGGTAGGTAGTTGGGTGGGTGGGTGGATAGGCAGACAGACAGACAGACAGACAGACAGACAGACAGACAGACAGACAGACAGACAGACAGACAGACAGACAGACAGACAGACAGACAGATGAATGAACAGGGCTTTTGTGTGTAAAATGATCAAATCTCAGGAAGAAGCAGACATTTAAATCTCCTATACCTTCACATAGTGTCCCCCACCCAGACCAACATTATATAGTCATTTGTGAGTAAATAAAATTAGAGGAATTGCTTGAGGAAATTCGGAATGAATGTAAATGCAGAGGCATCCAACTCTGATCTCAGAGACCTTCAATTCTAAATAGAATTGGCCTGGGGAAACTAATGGGCCTATTCCTTGTCTAAGAATAGATGAACTGGGGGCAATCCTTCTCCACAATGACTCCCATGGCCTAAAACTTCTTTCTTTCTTTCTTTCTTTCTTTCTTTCTTATTTATTTATTTTATTTAGTCATACAAATATAGTATTGTATTGTAGTAAAAAAGTCATTAGGACAGGAACGGTAGGCACAAAGGTGCACTTATGCATGCCCCTTACAGACCTCTTAGAAAAGGGGAGAGGTCTATTGTAGATAATGTAAGGTTGAAGATTTGGGGATTGGGGGAAGAAACAACAGAGTCCGGTAGTGAATGCCAGGCGTTGACCACTCTATTGCTAAAATCATATTTTCTGCAGTCTAGTTTGGAGCGATTTTACATTTGGTTTGTATCTATTGCATGCTCTTGTGCTGTTGTTGTTGTTAAAGGTGAAGTAGTCGCTAATAGGGAGTACATTGTGATGTATGATTTTATGAACAACAGTTAAATCAGTTCGGAGGCGGCGTAGCTGTAAATTTTCTAAACATAGTAATTGAAGTCTGGAGGAGTAAGGTAATTTGTTGCGTGAGGAGGAGTGGAGGACTCTTCTTGTGAAGTATTTCTGGACTCCTTCAATTGTATTAATGTCTGTTATGCAGTGTGGATTCCATACAGGTGAGCTGTATTCAAGAATTGGTCTGACAAATGTTTTGCATGCTCTGGTTAGTAGATCAGTGCTTCTAGAGAAGAAGCTGCGTAGAATTAAGTTTGTGACTCAGTGATTTTTTGGCAATGCTGTTGCAGTGGGCTCTGGCACTTAGGTCATTGGAAATGAGTACTCCAAAATCTTTGACTGAGTGAGAGTCTTCTGCAAGTTCAGTTTGTCCGAGTGCGTATTTAGTATTCGGATTCTTTTTACCAATGTGTAGGACAGAGCATTTGTTGGATGAGATTTGCAGTTGCCAGTTGTTAGACCATGGCATCCATCCTTCTTGTTGATCTTCAGAAGGGACAAGTCTTTAGGGTAATTGTTAAATGTCATGGAGCTCAAAGTCTACTGAGCAGTAGTGCTAACTACCCAGATATATGTCAGTGAGACTTGGACTGTATACAGGAGGCGGGCTAGGCAATTGAACCACTTACACATGTCCTGCCTCTGTAGAATTCTGAGGATCCAGTGGCAGGATAAGGTGCCAGACACAGAAGTCCTCTCCAGAGCAGGCCTGCCATCAGTTCACACCCTGCTGATAAAAGCCCAGACACGCTGCCCAGGCCATGTTGCAAGGATGCCACACCATCACATCCCAAAACAGCTCCTCTATGTGAGTTGTTTCAAGGAAAGCAATCGAATTGGGGACAAAGAAAACGATACAAAGACACGTTGAAAGTCTCTTTGGAAAGTCCTTGGATATTGACACCATCTCCTGGGAAACCCTGGCACAAGATTGATCAACATGGCTGAGCCACCAAGGCTGCCAGATATCTGAGGACAGAAAAACCATGATAGCACAAGAGAAGTGAGCACTCTGCAAGCCTGAGCTGCCAGTGCAGCAACAATGATACTCACACATGTGTGCCCGACATGGGTCAGAACTTTTCATGCCCGTATAGACCTTACTAGCCACCTGTGGACACATCGTGGACAGCCCACAACCTGTTAGATGTCAAGGTCCTCTTTAAACACGATGGACGAACATCAGATGTCATGGATGGCCAAGTTAATTCCTTGATTGTATTATCTTTTATGAGCTATTAATAATATCAGAGTCAATTGAGCAGAGTGATATGAAACTAGGTGTGATAAATAAAAAAAAGGTCACTTGTAGAGAGATGCTACAGATTTCAAATCTGGTGCATAATTTACAACATCATTTTGCATTTCAGATATAAATCCCAGGTCATCCAACTATATAACCATTTAACCTCCATTACACCATTCCTGCAAAAGGAAAATTACAAAATACATTGTGGTTCTTTAAATGTTTATTTTAATATTTGTCAAGCCCTGTTAATAAATCACCTAAGGCAAGCCTGCACAATTTCTCTCAGAGTGTTAAATACAGCTACTGACTATGTGTTATACTCTACCAGGTAACTGAAAATTTCCCTGTTATTCTAGCTTAGGACACAAAACAATTTAACACAAGCAGCTTTCTCAGGCACCTTACTATAGATTGAATTTGGCGGGTCAAGTCATAGTGTCATACAAGATTTAAAATATTTTATAAATACAGGTGAAACACAATCCAGATGTGACGGTACTATTTTTGACCCACAATCTCTTACTATAGAACAGGGACTTAATGGAGAGGTCACAGAAGTCAAGACAGTGACCACAACCACATGATCTTAGCACATTTTTTCCTTTTTTACAAGTGTTGTGAAAGATGGATGTTTCCAAATGGAAGTTTTAAAAAAGTGAAATAATTGAACTAGTTAAAGTAATAATGGCTGCATTTAAACAAATTATAATGAGAAAACTGAGTTGGGTCTCTGTATTGACTTATTGCCAAAAGTCAACACACACACACACACACACACACACACTGAATAGATTTAAGAGGCAGGTAAAAGACAGACTTTTGTATAATGGCTTGGGAGAAAAATGAAGCTTTCAGAGTAGATTAAAATCCACGCAGAGAGGAATTTGCAGTCTTTAACTGTTGCCTCATATTCAAGGCATGCATTATAACTTTCCCAATCTCGCACTTCTGCACTGAAGCCAGAAGTTCTGCTAACATCAATACATGGACTTACAACTGTGGAATATTCCTTTTCTATTTTTGTAGGATTACTTCGCATTTGTAGAATGTAGATGTGGGGAGACTAAGGGCAAACCTATAACTTTAAAGATATGGAATATTCCTAAAACTGCAGTAAACAAGCCTTTAATATTTCCATATTTGGTCTTTTTAAAAATCCATCAATTTTTCCTTTTATTTTCAAGGGAGGGCGGGTGGAAGGGAGGGAGGAAGGAACGAACGAACGAACGAAAGAAAGGAAGATTGATTCACCATTTCCCCATCATTTAATCTTAAAGGTCATTTTTACTCCTTTTTCGTTATCTGAAATTATAATGTTTGAACTAAATATCTTACAAGAGGATTAACAACTAACACTGAAAAATAAAGTATGATTGCAAAAACCTGAGTCATCATATAGGTAAGATAGCTCGTAGTGGCTGCAATTCTTCATTGACAGTACACTGGGTAGATCTATCTTTAACTATTCTGAAAAGAGCCATTTCTTTTGTACCGATGCTTATTAACAGCACAGGATGTTATTAATAAGTATATTAACAACCCATTTTTTATCCAAGGAATACATTAATGAAAAAAAAGTCTGCTTCCAAAAGAAAGCTTTGTCCCCTTGAATTTTCTTTGACCTGCTTCATTTTGTTAAATAATAATGGGTTTATGAATATTTTAGTTCTAGTAAGTCATTTAATTTAATGGGTTAAAATGTAAGTTCTCCAGCTGGTTATAAAATACAGGCTTCAGAGGGGGGAAAATGCTTCCAAACCCCTTATATAGGTAATCCAGTCAAATCCAGCACTTGCTTTTTCTTTCCTGCAATCTATACTTTAGTGGCCGCTGGGTTGCCATAGCAATACTAAAGACTGCTTATTTGGAAGATGGTGGATGTGACAATTTGCTATTTTTGAATAAACAAAACAAAACAAAATCACAGTCATTTAGAAAAGCCTCATTTAAAAACAGATGATTGTGTTTTTAGGATGAAAAGAGAGAGTGCTAATGAAATTCCTTCCTGCAGCTGGAATCATTATCGGCATTAAACTAGATTAGCAGTGTGTATATAAAGACAAGTGCTGCAGCCTCTCGCCACAAATTTGGATAATGACAGAACTGGAGACCTTACTAGTTGGGTGGGGGGCTAGATACAGCAGTTATCAAAAACAAGTTTAGCATGGTTTGGAATGAATACATGAAGCATATAAGAAGTCTTTAGATTCAGTCCTGGCATTTTCAGTACAACAGGAAAAAACTCATTCATATTTCCCATCTTTATTATTTTTACAAATAACTCAAGATCGTGAACATATCCAACACTCCTTCCTTCTTTTATTTTCCCCACAACCACCACCCTGTGAGGTGGATTAGATTGAGAGAATGTGATTGGCTGAAGGTCACCAGCCGGCTTTCATGGCTAAGGCAGGACTTGAACTCAAGGTCTCTTAATTTTTAAACCAAAGTGGAGAGTACCCGACAATCAGTAACTACATTTGCATTTAGGCAAAACTTACTTTATCTTAATGATTTAAAGGACCAAGTTCCTATATACCTTCAGGATATAAATTTGTTTGATATATCCAGGGTGTCTTGGCAGCCCTCAGACTGGAGAGTTGGGGATTCAATTGCTTTATTTTGTTGTTATTGTCATGTATTGCATTTTAATTGTTGTAGGCAGCTTTGAGTACTTAGACAGAATGGCAGAATGTAAATCTGATACAATCAAGCCTTGCAGGGGCCTAAAGCACTCCCTGAATCCCTTAAAGTCTCTGGCACCTCCCTGGAATGTATTATTGATTTCCTCCCTTTTTGAAAGTTGCCTCTTCACAGGTTGTGCAAAGACATGACTGACAACCCAAAGAGCCTGGATTCATTGAACTCCATGAAACCAATTTATTGCATTTCATAAGATCTGAATCTAACAAGTACCTTTAAAATAGAGCTACATGAATGCAGATTCTTAGGCTGTGGTTCTTAAAAAATAAGTTTTTATTCACAAATAGAAAAACAATACAATTCAAAAAGAATAGTAAACGACTATTACAAACATGTAATTAAAAAGAAAGAAAAGAAAGGGTAGAGAGAAGGGGAAAAAGGAAAAACCTAGCAAAAGAAAAGAGAAACAAGAAACATGGACAGAGAGAGAAAAAGAGAGAAAAGAAAATAGAAGAAAAAGAAAATAGAAAAAGAAAGGAAAATGGTTATATAGTACGTCATTTCCATTTTGTGGAAATGTGGTTCTTTCAAATGAGTTGTTTATTATAGAGATTCATTTTTGGGCAGAAAAACAACTTTTTTTTTCTTGCGTGAAACATACAGAATGGACAACTAAATCTATATTCAAAGAAAAGACTGTGGAGCAGGGGTGAAATGCTCCCAGTTCGGGTGGGCTGGTTGCTCATCATAGAGCCAGTAGAAAAAATAGAGTGAGGTGTTACCCGCCCGCCCGAATACCGCCACTTGGGTTCTTTTACCATCTGCGCATGTGCAAAGCGTTATGTGCATGTGCAGAGGGTAAAAGAACCCAAATAGTGGCATCTGGCGAGTGGGCAATGCAGTCTTCGGAGAGGGGCGGCATACAAATCTAATAAATTATTATTATTATTATTATTATCATCATCATCATCATCATCATCATCATCATCATCATCATTATCGTGTTGTGATCACTACCAACTATATGACGACTGACTGGCCTGCTCGAACGGGGAACGTTTCACCCCTGCTATGTAGTGTTCCTTAATTTCATTCTTCAATAGAAGAGTTCAAATACAACAAAAGCCTATGCTTGTTTCCAGGTGCTCAGTATGCTATGGCTCTAGATCAAGACTGTCAAATTCTTGGCTCGTGGGCCAGATGTGTCATGTGCCAGCCACACCCATGTCCAATTTAGTGAAGGGGGAAAAAGTCACGATATGTCATGTGATGCTGCCATGATGACACAAGTTTGACACTCCTGCTCAGCGATCAGTGTTAAAATGATCGCACAGTTGCACTAGGGCAGAGTTCCGCAACCTTTCTGACTTTGTGGACTGATGGGAGTGGGGAGAAAGGAGTTGGTTTCACCCGAGTGGTGGGCAAACACTGTATGCATGCTTGCCCACAGCTCTCACAAATGGAGCATGTGAGCATGGTCTTGCCCACTGCTTGCACAAGTGGGGATGCGTGCATATGCACATGTGAGCTTACCTGCTTCCAAAGCAGCTCAGTAGTGGGCCATGGCTTGGCGTTTGGGGACCCCTGCACTAGGGTAATGGATTCTATGTGAGGGGTGCTGTCTTGAAAAAAGTTAAGAAACTGCAATTGCCAACTCGAGTGATTCAACGGGCCTACTTAATTTTTATTATGAAGCAATGGTCTGACTGCCTGTATATTGTTTGGAACCAATTTAAGATGTTAACATTATTCTATAAAGCATTAATCATCTCCAAAGAGAGACGCCCCAATACAATCCAACACATACAATAAGAAATGTTTGCAGTTGGTTCAGATCACAGTGTGGCAATGGGGTCTTTTCAGTGGTAGCATTTCAATGTTGAAAATATTTGGCTAGCTTCCACTATGTCTTCATTTAGATGACAAAGACGTGCATGTGTAACAAGGCAATTATAGGATAACAGAAACTCCACTATAGGACTCGTTTTTAAACTATGGACTAATTTGATACATTTTTTGTTACTGTTTTCAAAACTTGTTAGTTTTAATGAGGATGGTTTTTAAAAAGTTATTTAAAGGTGTGTGAAAAGATGTGCTGATAATTAAAACAAGATTTGTTGGAAGATTGTTTCAGAAAAGAGATGAGTCTTCATTCACTGGCTTTTCAAAGCAGTTCCATGTAAACAATCTTTTAATTGTTGCACAACCAAAATTTATCAAGGATATTCCAAATATTTATTTGTCAGGCTCATATACCACCATAAATGGTGCTTTGCATATTTGTCTATACCACAACTTGCGTAGAAATAGGTGGAACCACTTGAATTGCTTGAAAACATTCAAACTCAAAAAATTCAGAAATGCAATTTCCCTTTTCTAAAAAAAGAACAACCAAACCTAGAATGGAAAAAAATTTCATTGGAATTATATTTGCAGGACCACACAACTGAGGAACTACAGTGTAATTGATCTGTATTACTCAAACTCAACTATTTTTGGTGACAAACCAAATTAGAAACAGCATCTTATTTACTAAAAATGACTGAATTGCTCATTGCTCAGGCAGTCAAAAACAAACATGGGTTGGAATAATCCTTTGTTGGCTCCAGTGAGTTTATTTTCTTTGTATTTCTCTGAAGTTTGATTAATTTTTTGCAATTCTTCAGTGCACAGAAAATAAACACTATCTTGATTTATCAATTTCATACTTAACTTTACATTAACATCGCTTCAGAATCTATGTGGGATTAGTATCCAACATATACTATGTTCTTTTTAAAAAAAAGATGATCTAATAAGTAAACTAGATAAATTTACAAGGTGTTCATTAAGGGTTTGTTTCTGTATTCAGACAGTCATCTATTAATTTAACTAAAGAACAGATGTTACAAAAGACTTTGCATCATGTCAAACATATCCAGTTGTAATGAAATCACGGTCAAATCAAAGAATTCTGGTTTAGCACTTTAATCTATAGCCTAAGAATGTATTTAGCTCTTTGAAATGTTAATGAGACATGGATCCAGGCTGCAGTGAAAGGAAATTGTAGCCCTTAACTTTGTACCATTAACATGAAAGGACAACTTAATTCTTTTATTTCTATTGCTAAACTGCAATGATTAAAGTCAACCTGAAGCTTGCATTGCAATCACATCAGGCTGTGAGAAAGGATTTATTTTTAATTTGATACATGCATTTAGAATTGGAACTTTTTTTTAGCCTATCTAAATTGACTTGGTAATCCTACTGGACAAATTGTAATACTTACAGTATTTATAAAATGAGAGGCCCTGTAGTACGTACTGGGTTTAAATTATTGGACTAGAAAGTGGGAGATACAGGTTTAAGTTCACTCTTGGACATGGATATTTATAGGGGGAATTTGGGCCAAATCATTATTTTAAAATGGATTGGAATTGTCAAATGGTACAGCAAGACTGGCTGTTAGGATAGTGGTAAAAGATAGGCGTTGTTTAAAATATGCAATGGATACCGAATAAGCTACGCTACTTATTCTTTTCACAATAAAGACAACTGACCTCACATTAAGGAAGTGAAGGCATCACTGTGCTGACCATGTTCCATTGTAGACTGGATAGCTACCCATGGCACACATGCCAGAGATGGCATGCAGAGCCTTCTCTATGGGCACACGTGCTGTTGCAAGCTGCTCTTCTGGGTTCTGTTGCACACATATGTGCCAACCAGGTGGTCCTGCACTCATGCGCGTTGGCCAGCTGCTCTCTTTCATACTCTGGTGCTCGAAGATGCCCATGTTCCAGTTTCGGCAAAGAAGTGCCAAAAAAGTTAGCCGTCATTGGATCAAGTTATCCCTTTCAACTTTCAGACTGTATGCTTGCCCTGAAATGAACTTTTATAAGCTTTTATAAATGAATCTCTGCAAACTTTAAAATCAGCGTCTGAGATCTTGTTCACAGGCCTGCTCCCAAGATGCAAAATGAAAGGAATCATTACTATTGTCCTTAATCAAAGAAAAAATAAACCTACCACAAATAGATAAGCAAACAATGTGCTCAATATATGACTAGTTCTGTAGATAGCAGCACAAAATTTTGCCACTTTTGAAAATAATGTCTTTAGGATGGCCAAAAGTTGATAGGAAATTTAACACTTATACCAGATCTAATCATGGAAAAGTAACTAATGAGCACAAAGAAGGAGAACCCTCACAATAGTTTCAACAATGTAAGAGGACATGACTCACTACTTCAACTTCCCCCATTCCACATGGGTGAAGCTAGCAGGAATTTTATGATAGCTTCCTTCAACACTGCTGAAGGGAGGGGACCCAAATGAATCAACATCTACTTTCTTTGTTCTATTAAAATCACAAGTTTACTCAAGCTTGTGAAGAGTCAGAAACCCTTCCAAAAAGAGGATTTCACAGTAAGTTCAAATGTAAATCGCCTTTCAGTATTCAAAATATCCAAGCACTTTCAATCCCATGTGTAGTTGAGAAATGCATGTTGTCCAATCATTTGATAGCAATTGAAACAGAAATAAAAATAATCATTGTTTTTATTGCTAGCTTTGAAAACAGCATTAAGGATATCTTTCAGGTGGGATGGAACTTTGTTCTGAAACAAGCAGACATTGTAAATAAAAATAAACAAATAAAGCAAACTGCAATCTTTGCACACATTTACTAGAAAGTGGGGGGATTTCATTGCGCTCAGGCATTTTGTCTGAAAATAGCTACAGGTATGTGCTGTCAACCACTCAAAGGAGGTTAACAAAGGCTTCAAGCTGCTACTTTTTTAAAAAAAACCACCAAGAGTCATAATTGTTTTTCTTTAGAGGAATATCTGTAGTAGCATGCAAAAAATTGTTAACGTTACCACACTAATTAAATATAATTTCATTCAATTTTCATTTTCATTTAATTATTAAATATATTTTCTCAGCAGACCCTCACTTTCTCAGTGTACATGAAATAGTTCTTAATGTGTAAGTTCTTGACACAAACATTTAAATAGTTAAGAGATTTAATAATCATATTATATGCCAATACAAAGGCACAATATAAATGTATTAAGAGACTGAATCAACACACAAACGAGACTAGCAAGGCAAGTAATATGAAAATCAATCATTCAAGGTAAGATATTTCATATATTTAAAAAGGTAAAGGTTCCCCTTGCACATATGTGCTAGTCATTCCCAACTCTAGGGGGAGCTGCTCACCTCCATGTTAAAGCCAAAGAGCCAGGGCTGTCCGAAGACATCCAAAATGCAGCCACACGAGCAGTCTTGGGCCTTCCAAGAAATGCCCGCATCTCGCCATCACTCCACAGACTGCATTGGCTACCGATCAGTTTCTGGGTGCAATTCAAAGTGTTGGTTATAACCTATAAAGCCCTACATGGCATAGGGACCAGATTATCTCCGAGACCGCCTTCTGCCGCACGAATCCCAGTGACCGGCGAGGTCCCACAGAGTTGGCCTCCTTAGGGTCCCATCAACCAAACAATGTTTGCTGGCGGGACCTAGGGGAAGAGCCTTCTCTGTGGGAGCCCCGACTCTCTGGAATCAGCTCCCCCCAGAGATTCTCAATGCCCCCACCCTCCTTGCCTTCTGAAAGAGCTTAAAAACTCATTTTTGTCGACAGGCTTGGGACTTTTAGATCTTCCCCCTGACCACTGAATGCGTTAAGTATGATAGTTGAATGATTGGCTGATACGTTTTTCTTTTAATTGTTTTTAAATGTAGCATTAACTGGATTATATTATTGTTCTGTTTTTACATATATTATGAGCCGCCCCGAGTCCTCGGAGAGGGGTGGCATACAAATCCAATCCAATCCAATCCAATCCAATCCAATCCAATAAAATAAAATAAAATAAAATAAAATAAAATAAAATAAAATAAAATAAAATAAAATAAAATAAAATAAAATAAAATAAAATAAAATAAAATAAAATAAAATAAAATAAAATAAAATAAAATAAAATAAATCTCCATGGTCATAAATGCCAAAGGTGCATGGAATGTTGTTACTTACCCACCAAAGATGGTCCCTATTTTTCTACTTGCATTTTTTACATGCTTTTGAACTGCAAGGTTGGCAGAGGCTGGGAGGTTGGCAGAGGCTGGGACAAATAACGGGAGCTCACCCTGTTACATGGCACTAGGGATTCGAACCACTGAATTGCTGACCTTTCAATCAACAAGTTCAGCATCGAGCCACCACGTCTCATTTCATATATTTATATTCTACTTAACAAAACAAAAGCTGGAAGAATTGTAGTAATAGAGAAGAATTTTTCTGACAGTGAGAACTGTCTAATTTCTAAGGAGAAATTTTCTGACAGTGAGATCAATCAACCCATGGAACAGTTTGCCTCCAGAGGTTATGAGAGCTTCATCACTGGAAGCTTTCAAAAAGAGACTGGACTGCCATCTGTCAAAAATGGTGTAAGGTCTGCTTGCTTGGGTGGGTGGGTTGGACTAGATGATCTACAAGGTCCCTTTCAAGTCTGTTAATGTGTAATCTGTAATAATGATATTGCAATGTCCTTCCTTTGTTTGTACAACTGGAAAAGGATCCTGAAGGAGAAGATAAATTACAGGTAAAAAATACGTCAGTCAAGAGTCCCCAACAAGCACAACATAGTGAGGGCAGCCATACTTCCAAGCAAGGGTTCCCAAGCATGAAAAGTTTATTACTCAGAGCTTCAGAAGAAAAGTGGAGCCAATTAAGTTGTGTATCACGGAATGATATATTTCTCTTTCTTAACTTTGAAATAAAATTGCTTCTCCCAAGAGACTTGAAACGAATACAATTTCTTATGAGATGAGGATGAGAGAACAGGGAATTGGGCTCTATGATTAATTCAAAATTCACAGTGATTTTAATTGTATTCCTTTTGATGTAAATAACAATATAAGGAAAAATGTTCCTTTAACAACCATGACAAAACATTAAGATTTATTTAACTAGCCAAGCACTCCAATTTTAAATGATATTTGTAACATGACTTGTTTATGCTATTCCTATTTCAGGAATGAAAATTTGTCAGGCCTGTAAAATGTCTTTTAACAACTGGTTAAAAAACCCTCTCATGTAATAAATTAAAATTAATGTATGGTACATTGTAAAGTTTTAGGTTCCTTTTTTTCCAAATTAGAATGAAAATAATCCCTCCAATTAATTCAAAGTGGTCATATGTGTGATGCAAAATCTGGACAACCTGTCCAGATGTTATAGTGACATAGTATGATGGTGCCACCCAGATCTTTGCTATCAAACTAAAGGAGTCTCTGCAGACTTTACTCAGCTAATCATTGCCAACTATAGGAGGTTGTGCTAATCTCCATTTCAAGGGCCATTGAGCCAGTGCTGTCCAAAGATGTTTCCATGGTTATGTGGCCAGCATGGCATATGGAATTATTGCTACCTTCCTATCTATTTATCAACTTGGATTTGCATGTTTTTGAACTGCTAGGTTGGCAGAAGCTCGGGGGGGGGGGGTACAGGAGTTCACATCATCATGTGATGCTTGGGTTGGAACCTGGGCTGTTAGTTGTCCAGCTGACAAACCCAGTGTCTTAACCACTTATCCAACATGCTGCCCCTTGCTACCAAACATAGTTACCTAAATAAAATATTACAAACATTCCTATTACAGCACCAATGCCTTGTTTTCTGTGGGGTGTTAATACTGAATTATAGAAAAGGTTTAATTACAAATGTATCTTTATCTTTTATGTACACTGAGAGCATACACACCAAGACAAATTCCTTGTGTGTCCAATCACACTTGGCCAATAAAAATTCTATTCTATTCTATTCTATTCCATTCAGCAACAAAATTATCTCTCTTTGCCTTTTGATTCATTCATTTCATTGATTCCAATGAAAAAAATAAAGACTATTTTATATGGATACATATACATGCATAACACACATATATGTGTGTATGTATGCATGTACACTATCTATCTGGAATGGATGGGTGTTCATTGAGGGGTAGCATCTCTGGTGTAGGGGCACTTTTATGGCAGTTCCTTTTATGGCAGCTGGTTCACTTTTGGTCCCCACCTGTCACTCCTAGTAGCTGTAGCATGTGCAGCAGCCACATCCTGGACAGGCTGGCCAAACTAGGTTGAGAGTAGCTGTTGGGTCATTATGTAGAGGACTGAAGCTGTCCGACCGGATAAAACAGGGCATCATAGATAGCCAAAATTTGGCAAAAACCCGTTAAGTAACAACTTTGAACTTTTATATTTTTTCAATAACATGAAGGAAAGTGATGCAAATTGGAAGTCCTAATTGCAGCTGTGTAATTAGTACACCTGCCAAAAATCAACCTGAAAGGGCAAGAAGTTTTGAAACTACAGCAGCCTGAAGATTGCTGTAAATTCATTTTTCAGGATTTTTTTTGCAAAGTTTGAGCCTGAACTATGGAAAAAGTAAGAGGACTAGGTACATGGGGTTTTGCCAGTTTATAAAGCCTTATAAGGTGTGCAGGTTCTCCAAATATCACCAACATACTACTGAAACTGCCGCGTTTACAGCTTCTAGAAGTTGGCCCAAAATGTCATTTCTGCAGACTCAGCATTTTGCAAACTTTATTTCAGGTTTCCTAGAACTCCCAATTTTTAGTCTTTTGGACTAAAATTTTGCACAGCATAGTTTATATCATAAAGAAATTATTTGCCAAATTTCATCAAAATCTGAGATGGTAAGGTGGGAATGATCTTTAAAATTGGTCCATTTCACACAGAATGACTCAAAAAGAAAATCATATCCAATATCGCCAAAAAAGCTTCTAGAGTTGTTAACCCGATCCTACGCAGCTTCTGCTCAGGCAATCTCACACTACTCACAAGAGCCTACAAAACTTTTGCCAGACCCATCCTAGACTACTGCTCATCTGTCTGGAACCCATACCACATCTCAGACATCCTGCTCAGTTCGCGGAGAGGGGCGGCATACAAATCTAAATAATAAATAAATAAATAAATAAATAAACACCCTTGAAAATGTCCAAAGATATTTCACCAAAAGAGCCCTTCACTCCTCCACTCGAAACAGAATATCCTACGAAAATAGACTAACAATCCTGGGCCTAGAAAGCCTAGAACTACAGCGCCTAAACCACGATTTGACTATTGCCCACAATATTATATGCTGCAACGTCCTACAATGACTACTTCAGCTTCAACTGCAACAACACAAGAACACGCAACAGATTCAAACTTAATATGAACCGCTCCAAACTTGACTGTAAAAAATATGATTTCAACAATCGAGTTATCGAAGCGTGGAACTCATTACCGGACTCAATTGTGACAACCCCTAACCCCCAACATTTCTCCCTTAGACTCTCCATGATTGACCTCTTCAGATTCCTAAGAGGCCAGTAAGGGGCGTACATAAGGGCACTGGTGTGCCTTTCGTCCCCTGTTCAATTGTCTTTCCTTTCTCTCACTTATCATATATATTTTCTTTGTTTCATATATCCTCTCCTCTATGGTCACTTTAGCCTTATATATATTACTACATGTCTATTTTTCTTCCTATGTATGTGTGTATTGGACAAATGAATAAATAATAAATAAATAAATAAATAAATAAATAAATATAATAACAAAATCAAATATCATTAAAAGGGAAGGTGTAGTGATTCTTGTATTTTTTTTCAACACTTGAAAATGTAAAATGAAGATCAAACAGACCTTATTGTATCCAGATACCAATATTTTTCCCAATGTTCAGTGGAACAAACTGCCACTTTCACGTGAATCTAAAATAACTTTTGATTAGGCAGAACAATCAGGATTTTCCACGGTTTTTTTGCCTTTAAAAATTATAGCACTGCTTCTATTTTTTGGGTTTAAAGCAACATGAAAAATATGTAATTCAAGAATTTGGATCTTTCCATTTTCTCCCTTTTAACATGTACAGGCATGGCAGATGTTTGCTACTTCCCCCTCTTAATGATACTGATCTCACTCAAAAGATAATGCATTAGAAATGTGACAGACTCTCCCCCCCCCCTCCATCTTAGTTTCTTTCTCAAGTTAATTACTTTGAAACAACAAGCCTTTTCATTTTGTCTGGGTCTCATTCCTTGTGTTGTAGCCACTTATATAATTTATATCTCTGCCTAACCTTCCGGTAGTTCCTGTTAATTAAAAATGTAGAGACTCCTGGTCCTGAATTCTCCAGACATAGCTTTTAAAACATCAAGAATTGAAGAGGCTGCTTTTAACATATGTTTTGCACAAAATGTAGTGGCAGAGAGAGGACAAAACTGTGACAAAGGTGTGTCAAAGGTGCCATGCTAAAATGTTTTGGATGACATGCCAGAATTTACCAGCACAGGTAAAATTCTTGAAATTACCCTCCATTCACTTGTGATTTTCAGATGATGGTGGGGGCCATATAAGAATGGGGTGTGGCGTGCTCTTGCAGAGCCTCTGGAAATTGCATGAAAGGACCATGCTGTTTTGTAGGCTCCAAAATTGTGTGAGAGAAGAGCTAATTTTATTTATTTAATTTATTTATTTATTAGATTTGTATGCTGCCCCTTTCCGTAGACTCGGGGGGCGGCTCACAACACAATAAAAACAGTTTATAACAAATCTAATAATTTACAATATAAAATATTTAAAAAACCCATTATTAAACAGACATACACACAAGCATACCATACATAAATTGTATAGGCCCGGGGGAGATATCTCAGTTCCCCCATGCCTGACGACAAAAGTGAGTTTTAAGGAGTTTGCGAAAGGCGAGGAGGGTAGGGGCAGTTCTAATCTCTGGGGGGAGTTGGTTCCAGAGAGTCGGGGCCGCCACAGAGAAGGCTCTTCCCCTGGGGCCCGCCAACCAACATTGTTTAGTTGACAGGACCCGGAGAAGGCCCACTCTGTGGGACCTAATCGGTCGCTGGGATTTGTGCGGCAGAAGGCGGTCTCGGAGATATTCTGGTCCGATGCCATGAAGGGCTTTAAACTTTGAATTGTGACCGGAAATTGATCAGCAACCAATGCAGACTGCGGAGTGTTGGTGTAACATGGGCATACCTAGGGAAGCCCATGACTGCTCTCGCAGCTGCATTCTGCCCGATCTGAAGTTTCCGAACACTTTTCAAAGGTAGCCCCATGTAGAGAGCATTACAGTTATGCAGTTTTCAGAAGCTGGACAGGCCATGGAAGAAGATTTTCTGAAGCCAATTCAATAACGATAGCACTTACACTTATATACAACACCATAGTGGTTTTACCAATATATCTTGGTTCATTTATTGGTTTAACCAATATATCTTGGGTATATAACAACATTACTTATTAATTCTGTTGGGTTTTTACATAATTACTTGACCAGCTAGTGCCTGGAGGTTTTCGCTTATTAACCTGATTTAAACATTTCATCTGACCAGCAAAATAAAGCGAATGTATCTATTGTTTACCTTAGGAATGGAGTTAAATATTTACTTTGGGGCTGTTAGGAGATAAATGTCCACCTCAAACTACTCCCCCCTTAACTCCTTGTTAAACTGTTCACTCAGGCTTTTAACAAATGCTATCACTTTAACCAAAGGAAGCAATGTGCTATTTGGGAAATACAATCTGATAAACATTAAACTAAACCAAGTAATCCAAAACCAATTGAAAGGGAAAAAAAATAAAAGAAGGATAGATCTATCAATGATTATAACCGCAGGACCACTTTGTTTTTCAGCAAAATCCATCTCTCTAGCAGTAGGGCCTGACTTTTCCTCCCCTTTTGTAGGAGACTTTAAATGGATTCAGTTAATGCTTCAGCAATTTTTATTTGTTTATTTGTTTGTTTATTGGTTTTGTCAAGTAGGTATTGGTGGTATACAAATTGTTAATTCACAGTTTTTATTAAACCTCAGAAAGTTTCAGAGTTAAAATGCTTCTGGATTATATTTTCCTTTAATGTTTTAGACACAAACTTTAACAAAACTTATACAACAAGCGAGCAAGCCATCAGTAATTTTTTCTGAAATGATCCTTCATGAATGTGAAGGAATCTACTTCAACCACAATCCTAAAGCAAATGACTTTCTTTATAAACTGGAGAAGATAATGCATGCATGTTAATTACCTACACAACTGAGCGTCGCACTAGCCAAAACTAACAAGAATCTATTCCACCGTCATCTCTTGCAAACCAATGCAGTGTTGGTCTACAACAGGCTCAAGGCCTTCCAAGGGATATTCCTACCTTCTGCCCTCTGCTCCAAAGTCTGCCATTTCCTGAAACTCTTGTTTTTTTCCACACTAGTCCCTCTGTTGGATTAGTGGAAGGAGACAGTTAAGAAGGACCTTGTAAAACATTTAGATAGGCAGGATTCAGCTTTACAAAAATTCAAGTGGGCCTTCCATTCATTAATGCACTTAACTGATTGGCATAATTATATGTCACATATACAATATCTGCATCTAAAATCCTCAGGGGGCTTCATTTCTTTTTTAAACTTAGTCTATTTATATACTATTTATTCAAAAGTCTAGTCTATTTATATAATGTAGCAGCAGGCCAGCCTACATGTAAAAATTTAAAACAGGATCCCTACCTATTATTAAAGGCTGAAGGTGTTTTCACAGAACCAAATTTAACAGAATAACAAGAGTCAGAAAGGGACCTTGGAGGTCTTCTAGACAGAGTTACTTTTTTAAATGATTTATAATGCAATTAAAATGTTTAAATCCTGGCAATAAATACATATGGCAATGTATCCTCAGAAAAAGAGGTATCTTTCCTTCCAGAACAGGTGTTCTCAAACTTGGCAACTTTAAGTTTTGTGGACTTCAAGTTCCAGAATTCTATGTTGGCTGGAGAATTCTGGGAGTTGAAGTCCACAAGTCTTAAAGCTGCCAAGTTTGAAGACCTCTGTTCTAGAGTAAGATATCATGCCTGCTCTAATCTTATGCACTCTTAAATCTACTGATTAGATGGTTTTATTCTGCTCAAAAGGCAAAACAGAGTCACTATCTCATCAGAGATAGCAATCAACTAAGACATCTCCCCCAGGCTTTCTTATATTTTATGTTTGGTATGTATGTGTTGTATGGTTTTTTAATAGTTGGGTTTTTTAATATAATTCTTATTATTAGATTTGTTCCATTGTTTATACTGTTTTTTATTGTTGTTGTGAGCCGCCCCGAGTCTTCGGAGAGGGGCTGCATACAAATCTAATAAAATAAATAAATAAAATAAATAAATAAATCAGAGAATGAGGCTTCTCCTGCAACTTGGAAAATTAGCAGCTTTTGTAAACAATGAAATGGCAAAGCTTTGAGCTGAGGGAGTGGTCTGTATCACTCCAGATGTAAACAAGAGGATACAAGTTAAGCCAAACTTTATAGGAGGATGACTACCTTAATGAGAAGTAGATTCTAGGTTTGGCAATTTTCTACTTTTTAATAACAATCTTTATAGGTAGTCCTCAACTTACAACAATTGACCCCAAAATTTATGTTGTTAAGTGAGAAATTTTGCCCCATTTGATGTCCTTTTTCGCCACATTTGTTAAGTGAACCACAGCAGTTGTTAAATTAGTAACACATACATACATAGTTATTGTACAAAGCTATTCTATTCTATTCTGTTGTTAAGTTAGAAACTCGTAAAAGGGGATCACATGACCCCAGGACATTGCAGCCATCATAAATGTGAGTCGGTTGTCAAGCATCTGAATATAAATCATGTGACCATGGGGATGCTACAATGGTCATAAGTGTGAAAATGGTCACAAGTCACTCTTCAGTGCTGTTGTAACTTCAAACAGTCATTAAATGAACTGTTGTAAGTCAAGGACGATCTATATTGCTTAACCTCTCTTCAGTTTGAAATGTCAATTTACAATTTCAAGATTTAAATGTCTCCCTTTTGCAGCTTGGAATCAAAGACATTATCAAAATCCAAGTTTCAAATTGCCACTTAAGAATGTGTGCTTTGGACATTTGTGGACTGGTTTAATGAAAGTCCACAAACATGTTGACTATTTATTGAAACTCAGAATTTCTGAACTTAAATATCCTTCTTTGAATCATGAAATGCTCCTCTCTCTCTTTGTAATATGTAGTTTGATTTTGATAATCAAAATTTTCCAGGGAGGAGTATCTTGCAAAATTGCTCTTCTATTCCACCACTCTTCAGTTAGTGTAAGACTACTGGACTTGAGGACCTGCAAAAAAAGGACTATTTTTGTTTCTATCATGCAGTCCAGAACTTATAACCATTTGCTTAGCAACTGTTTGAAGTTGTCACATTGACTTACCACCATTCCTCATGCTTATAACCAATGCTGTATCCTCCACAGTAACATGATTGAAACAGTTAAAGCTTCCGACAAGAAAAATCAATTAAGGGAGCCAGATTCACTTAATGACCAAATGATTCATTTAATAACTGCAGTTATTCACTTAATAACTGTGGAGAGAAATTGTAAAGGGAGGCAGAACTCGCTTAACTGTCTTGCTTAGCAAAGGAAATGTTGGCCTCAATTGCGATTGTAAGTTGAAGACTATCAGTAGTTGTGACTGAATTTAAATGGACATAATTTGTTTTTCCTGACATTATATTATGCCCATGTTACACCAACATTCCGCAGTCTGCATTGGTTGCCGATCAGTTTCTGGTCACAATTCAAAGTGTTGGTTATGACCTATAAAGTCCTTCATGGCACCGGACCAGGATATCTGCAAGACCGACTTCTGCCGCACGAATCCCAGCGGCCAGTTAGGTCCCACAGAGTTGGCCTTCTCTGGGTCCCGTCAACTAAACAATGTCGTCTGGTGGGACCCAGGGGAAGAGCCTTCTCTGTGGCGGCTCCAACCCTCTGGAATCAACTCCCCCCAGAGATTAGGACTTCCCCCACCCTCCTTGCCTTTCGTAAACTCCTTAAAACCCACCTCTGTCGTCAGAATTGGGGGAACTTAGACATCCCCCCCTTGCCTATGTAATTTTGTGAATGATATGACTGTGTGTATGTATTTTATCTATTGGAGTTTTTTTTCTTTTTAGACTTTGTAATGTAAAACTGATATTGTAGATTTTAATTATTAGATTTGTTACGATGTATTGTTTTTATCACTGTTGTGAGCCACCCCGAGTCTACGGAGAGGGGCGGCATACAAATCTAATAAATAATAATAATAATAATATTAAGTATCCTTCTAATGCTGTGTGAAGTATCTTTTCAATGGGAGTTGGGACAAATTTTGTAAAATAAATCAATAATAAACTCTAAAAGAATATGTAGACAAACAGAATTTTTTGGTATGATTTTAGCTAGGGATGGCAGCTGCTAGTTTGCTTCCTTCCAATGTCAGTGCACCACGTGGACGCACACTATGCATGAGCAGTGCAAACCCCCCCCCAGCCCCCACCCAAAACAAGATGGTGAATCATGCACAGTGCCGGAAAATAATAATAAATAATTTTTAAAAATGGCAGCGTCCATGGACCAACACTGACAGAACTGGTTCCATGACATCATTGTGACATCACCAGCGGTTTTCTACAGGTTCTATAGAACTGATGCAAACTGGGAGGAACCCACCTCTGATTTTAGCCCTAAATATCTTGACAACTATGTAAGAGATCCTTACTATTGAGAATTACTTATATATAACACTACTTACATGGAGTAAATCCCACTGAAATATGTGATATGGCAATGTACACTCAGAAAAATTAATGCTTTTAAGAACTATGCTTAGAGTTTAAATATTGGAAAAGCAGAATTGTTAATTTATTTCCCATTTTAAAAAATTAAGCCAATTTAAAAGCTTTCAAGACAGTATCTTTATTTGTTTCAGAATGTTCTGATTATGTGAGCATTTAGTTAATTTTCCTACACACACAGTTTGCAATCACTTTGTGTTGTTTACTGTCAACTTCTTAAGAACAAGGGATAAGTATCACGAATACAAATTAATTATTGATTCAGGGTTAGAATTAATTTAACTCCAGTAAAACTGGAGTTTTACTGTATGTAATTTATTAAGAGTTTAGGTAGTATAAAATTAATATAAGTGGATTGAAGAAAGGAGAAGTAAAGCAGTGAAAACGAATACTTTTCATTCCTTTTATCCAAATTATTCCAATCATCTAGTTAATTCAAACAAAAAATAGTTTCATAAAATTATATCATTAGAGAGGTTGTAATTGAACTATAGGTTCAATTACCTTGGGAAAATAAATCAACATTGCTGAGTACAAGTTGTAGCATAGAGTGACATACTTCAAACTGAATATCACACCTGGTCCCCATGATATTCTACAGACTGACTGAAATAACAATTAAAAACTTTTACTTAAGTGCCAAAACGTCTAGCTCGCTTATCACTTATGAAGCTGTTCACTAACTATTCATGTGCTGATATCAGTGAAGCCCAACAATCAGCAGTGTGATCATTACCAGAACTTCAGTAGACCTCAGTACTATATCACTGCACATGTATCAGTCACAGGAGAAATTGTCTCTTTTTCTTTCAAATATCACACATGCTTTCCTGGAACTTTCTGTCACATGATCCCAAAACTAACCACACTTGTTCCATTGCATGCCGCCCCGAGTTTTCGGAGAGGGGAGGCATACAAGTCTAATAAATTATTATTATTATTATTATTATTATTATTATTATTATTATTATTGTTGTTGTTGTTGTTGTTGTTGTTGCTGCTGCTTTGTTGCTGTTGTTATCATTATTATTATTATTATTATTATCATTATTATTTCAGGAATTACAGATGCATATTCTCAAAATGAAAAGTTGTCACAAAAATGGAAATCCACAGAATGAGAACTTGTAATCATGTTCATATTTACTCCTCTTAATATTACATAGCGATTGTAAGTTATAAAGGTCTTCTTAACACTTGCATCTAAGACTATATTTGCATCTTTAGAATTCATTTTTGCATACTATTAGCTGTGACACAAATGAAGCAAAATTACAGTACATTTTATACTTTTCTCCCTCAGTATTTCATGGACAAGACCTAGCTGATCTAGAAAGCTAAGCAACATTGATTACACTTAATATTTGGATAAAAATTATTATTATTATTATTATTATTATTATTATTATTATTATTATTATTTATTAGATTTGTATGCCACCCCCTCTCCGAAGACTCGGGGCGGCTCACAACAGAAATAAAAACAATATAGTAGTGGAACAAATCTAATATTAAAAAACAAATAAAACCCTATCATTATTTAAAAATCATCTGGGAAGCTCCAGTCCAAGGGCTAATGTTAAGCAGTGCTCACAACCAGGCTAGGTTTCATAAACCAGAATTATTCAGAATGGAAAGGGGGATGGACTAGGTCAGTGATGGCGAACCTTTTTTGGTTCGCATGCCAAAAGGGTGTGTGTATGTGTGTGTGTGTGTGTACTAGCACACTGTGCACGTGCCCACATCCATTCCCTCTCCCCACGTATGCATACAGACCCCCGTGCTGCCCCTGCATATGTACACAATCCCCGCCCATCCCCGCACACGTCAACAGGCCTCACTGAAGCCTGGGGTGGTGAAAACACGGCCAAACAGACAAACCGGAAGTTCAGAAAAATGGACTTCTTGTTTGCCTGTTGTGCTGTTTTTCGCACTCTGGACCTTTAGGGAAGACTTCTGAAGCCCATTTTTCCAAACATTCAGTTTGTCCACTGGGTGGGGTTTTTGCACTCTGGGGCTTCGGGGAAGCTTCTGTGAAGCCTCTGGAAGCCAAACAGCTTTCCCCAAGGCTGAAAATTAGCTAGCTAGCGCGAGCATGCATACTGGAGCTGATATAGGGCAATGCTACACATGCCCTCCAATATGGCTCCACATGCCATAGGTTCACTATCACGGCACTAGGTTATGGAAATCTTCTGAATTGGATATGGTTACTTTAACTTCCCATTTGTCTCTAAGGGAAAGAATTCCTTGATCTTCTTGCTAAGCCTATTACAGTAGAGAACAAGAAGGACGGTTTCCCCCAATGGAGTAAATGTGCAAAAGTTGTACATTTCTAATAATTTGCAAAGCACCATTCTCTTTCTCTGGCTCTGGCAAATCTATCACAGCTATATTTGGAAGTTCAAAAGCTGCTCAGAAGAAGACAATGGCAAAGCATTTCTACATCATGCAAACAACAATAACAACAACACTCCACTCTACTTAATATTTAAACAGTATATAGTTATATTCATGCCGTATTAGTCAACTTGAAGGATTAAAAACTCTTTTCCCTCCTTCCACAAATTTTTTTTCTTTAGCACCAAACTAAGAATTACCAAGACTTCCAAGAATTGTATCCCTACCACGCTGGGAAGGTGCATATTCATAAATCAACCTATTATAAGACACCTGAGTTTTTATAAAATGTAAATTATCTTTGGGCCTTGAAGGAGAAAGCAGAAACCTCTGTTTGCTTGTTTTATATCCAATCCTATCTCAGGCTGCACACACGTAATATCCCAAAAGGCAATTGGACTTCATTTTTCTCTTTGAAAATGTTTCATTTGTCATCCAAAAGGTTGAAGAATGACAAGCAAAATTGAAGAAGTTTCTTGGATGAGAAGTGGAACATTTTCAAAAAAGCCCAAGAAAGTCCATACTTTTTTGGGGGGAAACATGACTGAGTAATCTCCAGATAGATATGTAATATTCCCTCTTCTAGAACTCCCACGCACACACCTAACCTCCCTGTGGGTGACACCAGGAGTTCCTATATATTGTGAGATACTGTATATTTCATTTTTCATTTCATTTTATTGGATTTGTATGCCGCCCCTCTTCGTAGACTCGGGGCGGCTAACAACAGTGACAAAAAACAGAATGTAAAAATCCAATACTACAACAGTTAAACACCCTTGTTATAAAACCAATCATACATACAAACATACCATGCATAAATTGTAGAAGCCTAGGGGGAAAGATTATCTTAATTCCCCCATGCCTGACAGCAGAGGTGGGTTTTGAGGAGCTTACGAAAGGCAAGGAGGGTGGGGGCTATTCTAATCTCTGGGGGGAGTTGGTTCCAGAGGGTCGGAGCGGCCACAGAGAAGGCTCTTCCCCTGGGCCCCGCTAACCGACATTGTTTAGTTGATGGGACCCGGAGAAGGCCCACTCTGTGGGACCTAACTGGTCGCTGGGATTCGTGAAATTTAAATTGCAATGTCAGGAATTCCAATCAATATAGAATAAAGAATGAGTAGGTTCACTCAAACACTCCAAAAACCCACTCACAAAATTTACAGCATCTTCTGTAACAGTATTTCTATATTTCATATTTCAGTATTTCTAGTGCAGTGATTTTTAGAAAAGAAAAACAGGGAAACCCCCCCCCCCCCCTTTATTGTTCTATTGGCATTTGAGCTTCAAGGTAAATGCTAGTTTACATAGTCGGAGAAAGATTATCTCCAAGGCCCAAACAAAAGACCTATCTCTCTCTCTCTCTTTTTTTTGGAGTGGGGTTGCTTTTGAGCTTGCTGATAAAAACTGAACCAGACAGCTCGGAGAGGAGTGGGATTTGCTGGGTTGAACATTTAAGTAGCCCTTTGATTTTTTTCTATTACAGGAACTTTAAATATTCATATAGTACAGTTTGAAGAGCTAATTTTGGATACATGTACTTTCCCAAGGACCAAGGTGTCAACAAATACTTGGAGACAAATGCCAGAAGAGTGGTCATGTTAATTGCAAGAATGAAAAAAAAAACAACCCCACAAAACAAAACCAAGAAGTATTCTAGGACTTCAGAAGCTGCCTAGTTATAGAGCTGTTTGGTTTTGACTATCTGACTGATTTTTTCCCATAAGGAAAGCGGAAAAAAATTAGGGTTAGAGTGTAGTTTTGTTGAATGCATGCATATAAGCACATTAAATGGTTATATTTAAATGATGTTTATGTGGCAGTGCTATTTATATATTCTGGCTAAACCCAAGTTATGTTTATTTTATGCATTCAGTACATACATATCCATCTTTTTTTCATTACTGTATAGATCCCAAGGTTGCATGCAAGCTATCCTTGTTAGTAACTCATCCAGATATTGACCAGATCCAAATTTTGTTCATTTATAAAGTAAAATATACCTTGCAACTCATACCTCAAAATTAAACTTTATTTAATGTGTTATGTTTGATACGGTTCTTTTTCTAATCAGAAGAATGTATGCGGTCTTTCCCTGTTCTCATTTTATCTGCATAACAAATTTGTGGAGAACATTTGAGACAAATTGATACAGTTATGTAGCAAAAGCTTTAGGGTAGACTTGAGTCTAATTCTTCCTATTCTTCGCCTGAAACTATTTATCCCAGAGACACGCAAGTATTTAATGAATGTTCAATTTCCATCTGCTACACCCAACCTTATCAATGATAAAGGAACATATGTATTCCAATACAATTTTTTTTATTTGACAATATATGTATTTAGCTATGTAATAAAGATATATAACATCCCAATTACAAATCCTGACAGATTACTTAATAAAATTGTAAAAGAACAGAGTAACGATTTAAAAAATCAACCAACAGCAGATCAGAAAGGAACAAAGCAAAAATCCAGTTGCGACAATATTCTAAACTAATTTAAGGGAATAGACCATAACCTACCCTAGGCCAAGATTTCAGTATTAAGGATCATGTAGTAACAACTAAAACATGGGCTATGCAACGTTTTGGATTCAGTTTGGAAGAATTATTTTGGAATGTGAGGAAGCATAAACCAGCAATTTAATCCTGGAAACAGATGTGACATCTTTAATAATTTTTAGGCAGGTGCTGCATTCACAACATGTCCCAAAATACCTCTTCTGAACCAAATTCAGGCATCACGTAGCCTTCTAATTATTACTTCTTAACCAGATATTTATGTAGAAGACATATTTGCTTACACAAAGATACTTTCTACTCTTTATTAGTTCTCTAAAGTTGTTGCTTTCATAAAATGTATTAGAAGTATTTAATTTTTTTCCTTTTTCATAAATAAGTCAAAGCATGGAACATATCTAATATACATTCTTTCTCTCATTTTCTGCTCAACCACAACCCTATGAGGTGGGTTGGGCTGAGAGAGAGAAAGTGACTGGTCCATAAACAGCCAGCTGGCTTTCATGTGTAAGGTAGGACTTGAATTCACTGTTTTCTGCTTTCTGTCCTGGTGCTTTAACCACTAGACCAAACTGATCAAACTTTACCTGTAATTCAGGACAATAAGTCTCTCATCTTAAAGCAGTCCTGTAATTACTGCAGTACGTTTTCTAAAGTCTTTATAGCTTGGATTTGACCAAAAATGGAAATTCTACTGAACAAACTAAAAATGTTGGAAGGGTCATCTAGTCCAGTGTTTCCCAACTGGTGTGCCGCGAGACATGGTCAGGTGTGCCGCGAAGAAATAAGCTCAGCTTCTGGTCTCGCAACTTTTTGCGAAGAGAAAAAAGTTGTGAGACCGGAAGCTGAGCTTGCTTCTTTGCGCCTTCCGAGTTTTCCAGCAGCTGCGGCGCCCCGCCCGGCTGGAGCTTCCCTGTCATCAGGTGAGCTTTGCGGCTTGGTGGGAGGGCAGCGGCAGGGCGGTGCGCAGCGGGAGGGTGATGGCAGCGGCAGCGGCAGCGGGCAGGAGCCATGCCGTGGGGCGGTGGCAGGGTGGTCCCTCTCTCTCCCCCCCTCTCTTGCTTTCTCTTTCTCTCCCCCCTCTCTCCCTCTCTCTTTCTCCCAGTAGCCGTGGGGCGACGTCAGGGTGATCAGCTGTGAGGCGGAGCTACGGAACAGAGGAACAGAGGCACCGACGGCGGCGGCTGGAAATGCTGGAATTGCGTGGCTGGCACTTGCCTGCTGGCTGGACCAGGACGGAGGCTCAAGCCCCATGTCCATGCCCAGCGCAACGCCAGAAATGTACGGCGTCTAGCCACCGCCGTCTGTGCCTCCGTTCTGGAGCTCCGCCTCACAGCTGATCACCCTGCCATCGCCCCACGGCTACTGGGAGAAAGAGAGAGGGAGAGAGGGGGGAGAGAAAGAGAAAGCAAGAGAGGGAGAGAGAGAAAGAGAGAGGAAGAGAGGGGGGGAGAGAAAGAGAGAGAAAGATATAGCAAGAGAGGGAGAGAGAGAAAGAGAGGGAGAGAGGGGGGAGAGAAAGAGAGAGAAAGAGATAGCAAGAGAGGGAGAGAGAGAGGAAGAGGGGGGATAGAAAGAGAGAGAAAGAGATAGCAAGAGAGGGAGAGAGAGGAGAGAGGGAGAGAGGGGGGAGAGAAAGAGATAGCAAGAGAGGGAGAGAGAGAGAGGGAGAGAGAGAAAGAGATAGCAAGAGAGGGAGAGAGAGAAAGAGAGAGGGAGAGAGGGGGGAGAGAAAGAAGGAGAGAGAGGGGGTAGAGAAAGAGAGAAAGCAAAAGAGAGAGAGAGAAAGAAAGAGAGATAGCAAGAGAGAGGGAGAGAGAGGGGGAGAGAAAGAGAGAAAGCAAAAGAGAGAGAGAGAAAGAGAGATAGCAAAAGAGAGAAAGAGAGAGGGAGAGAGAGGGGGAAGAGAGAAAGAGAGAAAGACAGCAAGAGAGAGAAAGCAAGAGAGAGAGAGAAAGAGGGGGGAAGGAGGGTGAGGGAAAGACAGAGAGAGGGAAGGAGGGCAAAAAAGAGAGGAAGGAAGGGAGAAACAAAGAGAGATGGAGAGAGAGGGAAAGAAAAAGGAGGGAAGGGAGAGAGAGAGAGAAAGAGGGAGAGAGAAAAATAGAGCGAAAGGGAGGAAGAGAGATATTTTTTGTCCAAACTTTTTTTTACACACACCCCCCCGCCCCCGCCCCCCACTCAATGTTCCCCAGGATTTTGTAAATGTGAATAATGTGCCGCAGCTCAAAAAAGGTTGGGAAACACTGATCTAGTCAACTAGTCCAAATGTGATACATTCCATTTCTTTGTCTGCATCTTGTTTGTGGATGCTTTCTCTGCCTAACCTCACCCTGTTCTCTTATAAATGTTAATCATCTGTTGCCAAGTGGTTTTTATTGGAGCTTGTCTAATGCAGGACCTTTTTGTAGGCCATGCCCCGTCTCATTTAGATAATCATGGAAAAATGCAAACCTCCCAGAATTCCAAATGATGAACCAGGTTTCACAACTTCATGGTTATACTCAGCAATACTAATGATAAGCTCAAGCTATTTTTGGTTACTTGGCATCCTCTCAACTATATACAATAAAGCTAAATTTAAAAAGGGGTTCAGATGCTAATTACTGTGAACGGCATGCATGCTTGCACACACTAAATGACAAATGAACTATGAAGCTCAGCTGTTTTTGTGATGATCCCCATTAACCTAACAATCAGGCATTGAATTGATTTTCTACTTTCAGGGCTCCTGATCTGCTACAGGAAGAAATGCATTTTGTAGAGGCTGTGTGGAAGGCTAATAAAATTAATAGTGAGAAATCTTCATTCTGTCTACAATTTACAAGCTAGGTTTTAGCTTGGACATGCAAGCTAGGCAGTTTGAAACATTACAATACAGTGGTACCTCGGTATTCGACCATAATCCGTTCCAAAAGTGTGGTCGAGAACCGATTTGGTCGAGTACCGAATTAATTTATCCCATAGGAAATAATGGAAATGGGTTTAATTGGTTTCCAGCCCCTATTTCCTTTATTTCCTATGGGATAAAGATATGAGGTCTAAGCACTCCAAGCTGTAGTTAGGGTGGGGGCAGTTTCGGGGGGGGGGGCTCCTTAGTGGTTCGTCTTCCCTTTAAGCAGTTACACCAACTTTCTCTTTCCTGAGAGTAGCGACGGCAGCAGAGGCTTTCCTTACAGCAGCAGCAGTGCCGCGAACGTGAGATGAGAAAGGGAAGCCTCTGATGTTCCCGGCGTTGCTGCTGCTCTAAGGAAAGCCTCTGCTGCCGTCGCTACTCTCGGGGAGCCCAAAGCAGCGCCCCCATCCCGGCCACCATGCCGCTCTCCCCCAATTGCTTTCCAAGAGAAAAAAATCCCCCCAAAAGACCCGACCCGCTCGCTTTGGGGGAAAAAAAAGAACAGGGAGAGGCGAGAACGGTTCCTCTTCTTCTCCTTCTTCTTTCTCTTCCTCCTCTTCTTCCTCCTCCTCCTCCTCTTCTTCCAAGAGGCGCCGAGCGGAGCCCTCCAGCGCAAAGTGCCTTGCCCGAGACCCCACCCGCGCGTGTCTAGGCACCACGCAGACTTCCTCCGGCGAGCCCCATAAACTTTGAGCCCAGCCGGCTAAGGGGAAGGGAGCCCCAGCCCAAGGGCGCAAAGAGACTGTCCTCGCTCTCTTTTGCCCGTTCCTCCCATTGCTCCTCGGCCGGCGGGTGGTTCAAGTCTCTCCACCACCACCACCTCTCCGGGTTGCGCGGGGCTGTGGTTGCCCGGGTCCAGCCGCACTCAGGTTGAAGGCAGCGGGAGGAAGCGCCGCGCGGGGAAGCGAGGATTGGCTGGCGCGGCGCGTTTCGCCTGGGTGAGAGGCAGACATCAAGGGTGGGGGGTAAAAAACAGAAAGAGGGAGAAGGAAGCCGCTCGCTTCACCGGAGATCAGAGGGAAGCCGCGCGCAAGGCTACCGGGAGCAGCCGACCAAGCTGCGGACGCACACACGGCAAGCAGCGCGAGCGAAACGTGCTCCAAATTGCAGAACCGGCTTACAGAAAGAAGGGCGGGAAGGAAAACCCACGCCGCGAATGTGAGAAGGGAAGCCTCTGACGTTCCCGGCGTTGCTGCTGCTCTAAGGAAAGCCTCTGCTGCCGTCGCTACTCTCGGGAAAGAGAAAGTTGGTGTAACTGCTTAAAGGAAAGGAGCCCCCCTGAAACTGACGGTATTGCAGCCGCCCCCCCACTCCCTACAGCTTGGAGCACGACTGGGAGGCTGTTTAGTGGGCGGCCAGAATGGGCGTGTCGGATTCCGACTCCCATTCCTTCTCACCTCGTCCCCTCATTTCGGATAATAAACAAAATTTTCTGTGACTGTTCGGTATCCGAATTTTTGTTCAGATACTGAAGCAAATTTTTGCCGAAAATTTTGTTCGTTATCCAAAATGTACGAGAAAGGAAGCGTTCGAGTACCGAGGTACCACTGTAACTTCATTGCAAAAATATGTGCCAAATATTTCTTTTCTTTCTTTATTTTTATTTATTTATTGGATTTGAATGCCGCCCCTCTCCGGAGACTCGGGGCGGCTAACAGCAATAATAACACAATGTACAATAATAATCCAATAAATACTAAAAATGATTAAAAACCCATTACTGTAATATAAAAAACCAAACATACATACAGACATACCATACATGAAATTGTAAAGGCTCAGGGGGAAAGAGCATCTCAATTCCCCCATGCCTGGCGGTAGAGGTGGGTTTTAAGTAGCTTACGAAAGGCAAGGAGGGTTGGGGCAATTCTAATCTCTGGGGGGAGTTGGTTCCAGAGGGCCGGTGCCACCACAGAGAAGGCTCTTCCCCTGGGTCCCGCCAAGCGGCATTGTTTAGTTGACTTTGTGGGACCTAACCGGTCACTGGGATTTGTGCAGCAGATGGCGGTCCCTGAGATAATCTGGTCCGGTGCCATGAAGGGCTTTATAGGTCATAACCAACACTTTGAATTGTGACCGAAAACTGATCGGCAACCAATGCAGACTGCGGAGTGTTGGTGTAACATGGGCATATTTGGGAAAGCCCATGATTGCTCTCGCAGCTGCATTCTGTACGATCTGAAGTTTCAGAACACTTTTCAAAGATAGCCCCATGTAGAGAGCATTACAGTAGTCGAACCTCGAGGTGATGAGGGCATGAGTGACTGTGAGCAGTGACTCCCGGTCCAAATAGGGTCGCAACTGGTGCACCAGGCGAACCTGGGCGAACGCCCCCTTCGCCACAGCTGAAAGGTGTTTCTCTAATGTGAGCTTTCTTATGGGGCAATGCAGGTTTAGTCTTAAATTGTCTCTATCTTGGAACATGCAACTTTATAAAGATTTAAAAGTGGCCTGTGTAGTGTCTTTTCAAAAAGGTTGGGTAACCTGGTGCCATTTAGTTCTTTGCAGGATGACTCCCATAACCCCCAAAAGCACTACAGGAGGTCTATACCGAAATGTCTTGCTCAAGGGAGGGAAGCTTGAGGATTGATTTGTTTATTTAGAAAGCTCTGACTACAGTTGCTTAAAGTTGGCAGCAGGTTTTCCTACCTTCTTATGGTGGGAAATCAAAAACTGTACAGAAAGCTCAATCTAGAATAGTCAAGTATTGTTAAAATACAAAAAAAAAATCCCACTTGCCAATCCCGAGACATTAAAACATGTAGCCACAGAAAACAATAAGGCAGGAGCTGAGATACTGATATTTTCCACCTATGGTGGGCCTTAGATTTTCCAAATACAGTGATACCTTGTCTTACAAACTTAATTGGTTCCGGGATGAGGTTCTTAAGGTGAAAAGTTTGTAAGACGAAACAATGTTTCCCATAGGAATCAATGGAAAAGTGATTAATGCGTGCAAGCCCAAAATTTACCCCTTTTGCCAGCCAAAGCGCCCATTTTTGCGCTGCTGGGATTCCCCTGAGGTTCCCCTCCACCTCCGGACCTCTGTGTTTTTGTGATGCTGCGATGTCACTGAGGCTCCCCTCGCTGGGAAACCCCACCTCTGGACTTCCGTTGCCAGGGAAGCGCCCGTTTTTGTGCTGCTGGGATTCGCCTGCTGGGATTCCCCTGCAGCATCACAAAAACACGGAAGTCCGGAGATGGGGTTTCCCATGGAGGGGAGCCTCAGGGGAATCCCAGCAGTGCAAAAACGGGTGCTTTGCTGGCAATGGAAGTCCGGAGGCGGGGCATCCCAGCGGCGGCGGTGGGTTTGTAAGGTGAAAATAGTTTGTAAGAAGAGGCAAAAAAATCTTAAACCCCGGGTTTGTATCTCGAAAAGTTTGTATGACGAGGCGTTTGTAAGACGAGGTATCACTGTATATTAAATATGCCCTTGGGGAGGATAAAAATGTCTATTCTTTCTCAAAAACATTTTCCTGTAAATTGTATGTGAAATGTTTTTTTTCTTTTACTGATTTATTTTGATTAGGAGTGAGGAAACATTTCTCACGCACACCACCCTGACTTCATTCAGGTGAAAAATTAAGGTGAGATTTTGATAGTTGGAAGGGCTGGAGGTGAAATCTTACAAAATTGATTGCAGGTACATGTATTTTTCCCCCTTGGAAATCCCTGGCAATAATATTTCCTCTTTCTGACTATCATTTTACTTTACTTATTATGTGATTCTTCAGCTGTTCAATGGATTCTGCACCTAGTTTACCTAGAACACAGGTGGCAAACCTATGGCATCAGGTTGCTGTCATGATGTTTTGCAATGGTTTTCCCATTCACAGAGCTGGGGTGGGCATGGCCTGCATGTGACACACATGGACAGCCTGCCATCATTTTGACACTCCTGACTTAGCTAGTATGTTATTAGTATCATGCATATGAATATTATTATATCTTTACATACCTCCAATATGTACTTGACAAAACAAACAAACAACCAAACAAATAGGTTTTCTATTTCCTCATCTCTTGTTTGATGGAAGAAGGGCAATAAATAGTGAGACCCATTCATTGGTAAATTACTTTACAGAAACCCAGAATTATGGTACATCATGCCAGCCCTGATAACAATATATAGTCTGTGATTATAGAGGTTTAAACTATAGCGAAAATGGTGTTTGTCCCTCTGGAAACCTCAAACTATTTTTAATAGATAAATCCAATAAACTCCAAAATATCTAATGCGAGTCTTCGGAGAGGGGCGGCATACAAATCTAAGTAATAAATAAATAAATAAATATGCCATATTTAAATTCTTTATTCCAAATTTCTTGTGAATTATACAAAAGTTTTTTAAAAAAATATGGTGATAATACTGGTTGGAAGATTTAGCCTCTATTAAAACCTTCAGAGTTACTAGCGTTTCAGAGATTGCCCAACCACAACTTAGAATAGAAAGTTTATTTCTTAAAATGGCTTAAGACTGGAGTTTGGTACTCAAAGCACTTTGCAAGGCTCTGCATGTGTATTGCCATATGAGTAAGGCCTATGGAGTCTTCTAACTTCAAACAAGGTCTCCTTTGAGTCAATATCAACTCCAGTGATCTCACAGACATGTCTATGTTGTTTTCTTGGCAATAATTCAGAAGTAGTTTGCCATTTCTTTCTTCCAGTACTGCTTAGTGATTCCCAGTCTGGCCTACAGCTTTTCCTGTCTTGCAATCAGGCCTGATTCTGCTTAACTAATGAGCCAAGCTCAGCTGATTAGTTTATTCAGTTAACTAAAAACACTTGCATATTTTCCATTATGTTTGTTGGAATCCTGAGTTAATATATATAGCAGTGGAATTAAAAGACTAATAAAATCTCTCCTCTTTCTATCAAAGCCTGATGTGGTTTTACACAAAAAGACGGTGGCTTTCTTATTAGCCATCTTACTATATCACAGCTTTTCTGAGCCTGTTCATCCATATCCATGGGATTTCAAATCTCCAACAATGTAGACGGCAGCAAATTGAAAAAAGAATCATTTAATAGAACTCTGCTGAGTACATTTATCACCACAACCATTTGGGTGATGGAAATCACTAAACTATGTAAACTGCATGCCCTCAATTGTAATTCAAGTCAAATCTGTAATAATTTATTGCTTAATTGATTTATTTGAGTCATATTTAAGCATATGGATGCTGTTTACACTGCTCTGGTTTCTGCTATGTTCCATGGAAAATATATTTGAATATATAACATTCCACAAGAAGCCAAGCATTAGTTCAACATTCAAAAGATTATCCTCCCCTCCCAAAAACACAGTTTTAAAGTTCAAAGTTTGCACAAGGATTTTTCTGGCTTGGAATAAATTAGTAGCAATAGGATTTTCTCTCCCAACCAAAAAACCTCAGTCATAATTATAATAAACCTTATCTGAATGTACGTGCACCTTTGGATGCTAAACCAACATCATGGATTAAGCCTTCAAGGTTGTATTGTCTCTTTCCTGCCCATTTCTTATTTGACTTAAGAAAAAGTAGATAAGACATCTCCTTGTCTGCATGCATTCCAGCTGCAAAGGTTGTGTAGAAATCTTTCAATAAACCTATCAGCTCCACAAATAACCTCTCTACCAACAGCTAATATTTGCATTTCCCCCAACACCTTGTCTGTGGTAGTATGAAAAAAATGCCCATCAGAGAAGAATATATGTGTTGCTGGATTAAATATACTTTTAGAACATGCTAATAAGTTTTAGTATCCTACAAAGCACCTATAATAGCAACTGTAGATAAATACTTTGCAAAAAGTCTCAAATTCCGCACAATTACCTCAAACAAACAAACAAAAAAAAACCAAAGTACAAACTAAATCTTCAGCCACCACAGAGCTTTCCACAAGCCAGTCCTGTTCAAATACATCAATTCCCATAATTTCCAACTAGTTCTTCCCTTACTGAGAACTACAAGATTTGCAGTTTAACACACCTGGTAGATACCAGATTGATGGAAGCTACAGTGGACAAAGGTTTGTCCTCAATCCTAAAAGTCTAGAGATTTGCTATTCTTAAAAGGGAACAATACTATATTAGACCAAGAAATTAGCTTTATTTGTAATTACACCCTGATGAACATAATGTCTGTTATTTGTAATTATTTCTTCTCATCATGAGTTCAAACCCTTTTATAGTAATCAAATGTATTACTGATGTGTCAGTCACAACTAAGGTTTAATCCGCATTATGTATTTATTCCATGACAATAATAAACTGGAATTATTTTTGACAGGTTCTAATTTACTATAATGAAAATAACAGAAAAGCTAGACTTCAGGAAATATTGAATTTACAGAAGCAATGCCATGGTATTTTAAAATGAAAAAATTAACTCATTATGTAATAATTGATACATGTTTGATCTATTTGAGTTGATAGAAATGCAGATACAGTACATTTTCATATTACTGCTCTTATAACTGACATGGGAAAGTAAATTTCCAAATACATAACTTCTTTTTTACCCGATAGTCCTGTGCTTTGGAGTAACAACTGTCAGTTACAACATTTTTGTTGTAATTACATTTTCATCGCTTAGAATTTTATTCTATTAGTAGAGAATGACAAACAAGACATTCATTTGTGATATTGTATAAAATAAATTTCTGTCCTGCTTTACTTGGTGTATTATAAGTTCAATTCTTGTCAAAATATTTCAGCCAAACAACAGCAACATTTAAATTTGAATATTTCTGCCTTGCAGTGCTATTTTTTTCAAATAACACATTTCTGTCTTGTATCTGCAGTGAAATATATTTCAAACTCAAAAATTCTCCGTACTGAAGGAGCGGGTCCAGCAGTCACATGGGTTGCTCATGTCCAATCCGGTGGAACTGAGCCTAGTATTAAAAAAGCTTGCCGGATCCGCCCCTTCCCCAGAATTCGCTCAGTTCGCATATCCTGCGGTTGTATTGTGATAGCTCGTTCAACATTCTAACACCTTCCCTTCGATCTTTCCTTCAAAAAGTAGTAAGATTTATTGTCTTTATTTAATTACTTGCACTAATTGCGCCAGCCGTTTAAAAGAAAAAAAGAAAAAAAGCGGCTCGGCTTTTTTCCTTGGGAGAAGTTGCGGTTTCGTTTTCCCCCGGCGGTTTTGCCGGTTACGATTCCTGCGGCCGCTTGTGGATTCTTCTAATCCTTTGGCCTGGAGGTCCTGGTGCAAGTATTTATCCATTGAATTATTGATTATTTATTGTATACAAATATTTAAGGGCTTATAAAATACCTCCTGCGGAGTGAGACGCCTTCTAGTCTCCTGGACTTAGTCGATCGCTTTTCCCTTAAGAAATTCTACGGAGCGATCTTTTCGGCGCGAAGGCCTTCGCGCCCTTTTTTAAAATCTAGGCCTCTTGTGTTGGCCTTCTGCCAGCCGCGTAGGCCTCAGTCCACCGCGTGGATCCGGGAGCGGGCCTTGGGGGTCCCAGGCTAAATTCTCCACCGGCTAAGCCTCCAACCAGAGTGCCTTGGTTTACTTAATTACAAAGTTTAGGGAGGCTGGCCCCGCTGGATTTGGGGGCACGAACTCTGGGTTTGCCCAGATTGTCCTCACGTTTCAGCAGCTTCGAGGCCTCGAAGCAGGATCCATTCCTCTTGGGAAGTCCTTGAAATCTTCTCCTTATAATTCAGTTATTGGCTCAGCCTTGTCTTCTGTTAATTGTCAGACTATGGCTACTTTTCCCAAGAGAGGCACAACTAAAGGTCCCAGAGAGGCCAGGCCTACAGGCGATGAGATTACTAGTATCCCCCAGGCCTCTTCCTCCTCTTCTCCAGGGGCCCGCCCCTCGACCAAGGTCACCAGGGCCGAGAAGAGAAGGGACCTAGCCCTACAAAAAATCCATGACAAATCAGCAAAACGTTTGAAAGTGCAGGCCCAAGTAATCAGTAGTCAAGACCCACCAGAGGCCTCTAGTCTGCCTCCTTCTGGGGTCCCTGTGTTATCTCTGGATGAGCCAAACCTAGACAGACCCCAACCTAACCTATGGGGCATAGGTCCAGAGGAACCAGATATTATTGAAGATTCCCCCCAGCCAGGATCCTCCCAGGCCTTTAGGGATTCTTCTGCCATTTCTGCTGATATTTCCAGTTTACCTCCTGAGTTCCAATCTATTTTTGCTGTGTTGTCCAAAGCCATTGATGCCAAACTCTCCACCATCAATGAGCTTCCTTTACCTCTTCCTCCTTCTCGTTCCTCCCGCCCCTTGGGTTCTTCCCCAGCGGTCAGAGCTCCTATTCAGGATGATTCAGAATCCTCCCAGGATGAATATGAGGATGTAGAGGAAGATGAAGACCCTTTTCAGGGCTTATCAGAGGATGAGGAATCCCAAATAAAAGTCCCTCCTCCAATTACTATTTTTCCTTCTCAACTATTCAAATCTCTCCTCCTCAAAGCTAGAATTTCTACGGGATTAGCGGCTCAGGAGAAACAAGCCTCCACTTCCACTGATCCCCCGGAGGAGAATTTACCTTACTTCACAGAGGAACAGGAGGATAACGAGGTAATTCCTATGCCTAAATTGTTTAAAGATGCCTTACTCAAACAGTGGGATTTTCCAGCCTCTGGCCTTAATCCCTCCACCAAGGACAGAAAGTTGTATAAACTTTCCTCTTCCTACGAAGAGCTTCTATCCTTTCCCAAACCAGATGAACCTGTCAAGATTCTTCACTCGGCAGCGGCTGTGCCAGGCGAGGCGGAGGAAGTCCTCCGCCCAGAGGACAAGCGCATCGAGCAAATGCTCAAAAGAGGATTCACCGCTGATTCCTGGGCCATTAAAAGTTCTGCAGCGGCCTCCTTCTTCTCCAGAGCCATGCTGCTGTGGCTTCGCCAACTTCAACAGCACATTCCTCCCGATGACTTGAGAGGTCAACAAGACTTCAACAAGGTCTTTGCAGCTGCCCAGTACGTGGCTGATGCCACCTTGCAATCTACTAGATTTTCTGCTAAGTCTATTGCAGCCTCTACAACGGCAAGAAGACTCCTATGGATTCGCCCTTGGCAAGCGGGAGTTCGCCAAAAGTGGCAGTTATCCCAGGGCCCCTTAAAGCGCGACCTTCTCTTCGGTGATCTTCTGGATCCACTCCTCACGGAGACCACGGACAAGAAGAAGGTTTTGGGTCCAACCACCAAAAAGGTTACCAAAACGCAGTCCTTTCGTCGCCCAGGGCGCCAGCAAGATCAAGCGGCTTCCTATCAGAGATCTCCAGGTCAGTATTCCCCCCGCTTTCGTTCCCAAGGTAGGAACTCCAGGGGTAGAGGGTTTCGTTTCCAAAGGGGAGCTTCCTCTAACAGGGCTTCAAAAAAACCTAGATGGTAATCTTACCTCCATTCCCATAGGGGGTCGCCTAGCTCATTTCGCCTCTAATTGGCGTCTCACCTCCAAGGACCCTTGGGTCATTGACACTGTTCAAACAGGCCTTCTTTTAGAATTTATTTCTCCTCCCCCTAAACGTTTTATTTCCTGCCCTTCTCCCAGGTCATCCTCAGATTGTAACCGTATGGAGGAGGCCATTTCTCATCTTTTGTCCATCAGAGCCATTCAACCGGTCCCTTCCGGTCAGAAGGGCCTAGGTTTTTACTCCATCCTATTTATGGTTCCAAAGTCCTCCGGAGGTTGGAGAGCCATTTTGGATTTAAAGAAACTAAACCTATTCATCAAATATAGGAAGTTTAAGATGCACTCCTTGTCTTCTATTTTGGCCGCCATTCACTCGGGAGATTTCATGGTCTCCTTAGACCTCACTGAGGCCTACCTTCACATTCCTATAGCCAAATGCCACAGAAAATTTTTACGTTTTTCCTTTCAAGGCAGGCATTTCCAGTATAGGGCGATGCCATTTGGCCTTTCCTCGGCCCCTCGGGTCTTTACAAAGCTCTTGGGGTCCCTGGCGGCCTATATCCGGGCGTCTCCCATCCACATTTTATGTTATCTTGATGATATTTTAATTCATGGGAACTCCCTAGAGAGAGTGAAAACAGACCTTTCTGTCACCATGTCAGTCCTTCAGGACCATGGATTTTCCATCAACTTTGATAAAAGTCACCTCCAACCATCCACTTCCATTTCTCACCTGGGATCCATTATTGATTCAAAATCCTCCCAGGTTTTTCTCTCTCCCGAGAGAAAACTCAGTATAGTGGAGTTAATTTCTAACATCTTATCTAATCCTTCAGTATCCATAGTTACTCTATCTTCCCTTTTGGGGAAGATGGTGTCTTGCATAGGCATCATTCCCTGGGCTCGCCTTCATGCTAGGGAACTCCAGTGGCTACTGTTGCCTTTTCAGAGATCGGGGCACAGCAACTCAAATCGACGCATTGTCATCCCACTGAGTGTTCGCAGATCCTTCAAGTGGTGGAAGTCTCCGGCCATGGACAGAGGATCCCCGTTCAGGTGCCCGGATCAATTTGTCATCACCACAGATGCCAGTCTATCGGGATGGGGCGCCCACGCCCAGGGGATGATAGCCCAGGGCACGTGGTCCCCGGAGGAAGCTTCCAGGCCAATCAATTGGCTAGAGTTAAGAGCCGTTTCCCTGGCTCTGAAGCATTTCTCTCCTCGCATTCCCAACCGGCACGTTCTCATTCTCACCGACAACATTGCCACAAAAAGCCATATCTGCAGACAGGGGGGCACGAGATCCAAGGCTCTCATGAGGGAGGCCCTCAAGTTGGGCCTTTGGGCGGAAAAACATCTCCAGTCACTCCTAGCCGATCACATCTCGGGGAGTCTCAACGTCCAGGCGGATTGGCTATCCCGAGCAACGATAGACCCAGGAGAGTGGAACCTCCATCAAGACCTGTTCCATCAAATCACCCTCAGATTCGGCCTACCAGTCCTGGATCTCTTCGCGACCAATGCGAACGCCCAACTCCCTCGCTTCTATTCCAGATTTCCATCCCCGGGAGCGGAAGCAATCAATGCCCTCCGGAGTCCATGGCCTCCAGGCCTACTCTACGCATTTCCTCCAATTCCAATCCTCCCGGACGTGATTCACAAGGTCCTCACCGAGAGGGCCCGAGTAATCTTAATCGCCCCTCATTGGCCCCGCCGGCCCTGGTTCGCGGATCTCCAACAGCTGTCCGTCCAGGACCCTTGGCGACTCCCCGTTTCGGGGGATATGCTGCGGCAGGGGGCCTCTTTCCATCCAGACCCGGAGTGGTTCCACCTCACCGCCTGGCTGTTATCAGGAGAGATTTAGAACTGCGTGGTCATGACCCCGATTCAGTGGAGGTCATTCTAAAGGCCAGGAGGGGCTCGACCAATCGAATCTACGACCACACGTGGTCCAAGTTTCACCAGTGGTGTCTACAGGAAGGTCTCTCCCCTCTGTGCATCCCCATACACAGAATTATTTCCTTCCTTATGCAAGGCTTCCATAAAGGACTTTCCACCAGCACCCTCCGGCGTCATCTGGCAGCCATTTCATCTGTCCTAGGGGGTCCCCGCAGACAGCCTCTCCGATCCTTCCCTGAAGTTCAGGAATTCCTCAAGGGCATAGCCAACCTCAGACCTTCCAAGGTCCACAGGTATCCATCCTGGGATTTGCCACGGGTTCTCCATTCCCTCACGCAGGCACCATACGAACCCCTAAAATCGGCATCCCTCAGGTACCTATCCTTTAAGGTAGCTTTCCTGGTGGCTATTACCTCTGCCCGGCGCATTTCGGAGCTGGCTGCCCTCTCAATCAGGCAGGACCTTTGTCAATTCCATCAGGACAAGGTAGTCTTGCGACTGGACCCTACCTTCTTACCCAAGGTCAGTTCCATGTTCCACAGATCTCAGGATATTGTCCTACCTTCCTTCTGCCTCCAACGAGACCATCCCTTGGCAATTAGATGGCACACCCTGGATCTCACCAGAGCGCTGAGAATATATATCCAACGCACAGGACCCTTTCGGAGGTCAGAAGCACTTTTTGTAGCCTATCATCCCAGAGTCATGGGGGCCAAAGTGTCTTCAACAGTAATAGGCCGTTGGATCAGAGGGACTATATCTAAGGCCTATGAGTCGGCCTCCCTCTCAGTTCCAAGGAACATCACTGCGCATTCCACCAGGAGCGCAGCCACCTCGGCCGCTTGGGCGACTCAAGCCCCGTTGGAGGAGGTCTGCAAAGCAGCCACTTGGGCCTCGCCAAATTCCTTCATCAGGCACTACAAAATTGATTCTTACGCTTCAGCGGACGCTGCCTTCGGCAGAAGGGTACTCCAATCCGTTATCTCACACGATAGCAAGCTAATCCCACCCTAGGGACCATCTATTGGGTATGTCCCATGTGACTGCTGGACCCGCTCCTTCAGTACGGAGAATAGGCGTTGATTGCTTACCTGAACGCCTCTTCTCGTACGGTGAGCGGGTACAGCAGTCACTTCCCGCCCTTGTATGTGTCTTCTTTACCTTTCTATATCTTTCTTCCTCTAATAATGAGAGTTGAACACTACAGAGCTTCACAACTGAGCCTAGTCTATGGATTCGCGAATTCTGGGGAAGGGGCGGATCCGGCAAGCTTTTTTAATACTAGGCTCAGTTCCACCGGATTGGACATGAGCAACCCATGTGACTGCTGTACCCGCTCACCGTACGAGAAGAGGCGTTCAGGTAAGCAATCAACGCCTATTTTAAGTGAGACAGTTCCTCCTACCTGTCTGCATCACCAAGACCCAGTGAGGTATTGCGTTGTAAAGTTTCCCTTACAGCAGCCATCCCATCAGAAAGTCTGTTTAATCTTCTTGTATAAAGGCCCAATCCACCATCAGTCATGTACCTGTAAATAATAACAATAATTCATCATTAGTAAATTTCAAAGGGCAACTCTACTTGTAACAGCTTACCTCCTGTAACCTATATCTGTGACACTATCAGACATCCACATCTGCCTATCCTATGTCTTTGGGAAGGACTCAATAGGAGGACAAAAATGCCAAATCCAGCCTGAACACCTCATTGACTGCAACAAATCAAAAGTTAAGCAGGCAAAGGGAACATGTACAGATCTAAATTCTGTGGATTACAATGTACTACCTATTTGAGCTTGTTTTGGCACACATTGCAATGTATTTTGATTAATTAGTTTATATTCTTTATATATAAGTCTGAAAAAATGAGAGAGCTTGCAAAGATATATGCTGTCATTAACATTTTCTACTAGGAAATGCTAGTACTAATTTGCTTACTCACTGAAAACTGACATTTTCCTTCATAACTAAAGAAGTTAAATAAAACTTTCATCTAGTACTGCGGGTGTATATAAACTGAATTGTTAACGTTTCTGCAATAAACTGCTTCCATGAGGTACACAATGTAAGTAAGGTAATTATGGTGCAGCAAGCATTCTACTCATAGTTATAAAGTAACTAGCTTCCAAGTTACTATTATACTTCTTGTTTAAGTATCATATTCAGACCCTCAGCTAATGCATATTTGGAGAACCAATGATCTCTCCTTTAGTGCACTGCCATCCCTAATGCTTTCAGACAGAGAAATAAGCACAGAAAAAGCAATAAACTCAGGACTGTTTGAAAGAATCATTTCCACACAATACTAATTTATTTGGTTGGACTGTGTATCCCCTGTGCACCACAAATGGATTACTGTGTTCCTGTCAAATAGGCAACAAGTGGTCAAAATAGAAAACGCTTTATCAAACCCTGTATCTATTAGCAGTGGTGTTTGCCAAGGCAGTGTTTTAGGACCAACTCTCTTCATTCTTTACATAAATAACCTTTGTGATAATATAAAAAGCAACGGAGTCCTCTTCGCAGATGATATAAAACTATTCAACACCAACGACACTACTGCTACCCTTCAAAAAGACCTTGAATATTTATCAGAGGGGTCAAAGATTAGAAGATTAGAAGTAACGTGAGAAAATATTATTTTACTATAAGAGTAGTTGATGCTTGGAACAAACGTGGTGGGTAAATCCACAGTAACTAAATTTAAACATGCCTGGGATAAACATATATCCATCCTAAGATATGCCTGGGATAAACATATATCCATCCTAAGATAAAATACAATAAAAAGTATATGGGCAGACTAGATGGACCATGAGGTCTTTTTCTGCCGTCAATCTTCTATGTTTCTATATCTATGTTTCTAAACAAGTGGCAACTTCAAATCTCAATCAACAAATGCTCTTACACATTAGCAAAAATAATCAGAACACAATATGCAAAAAAAAATAGATGATCAGGACCTTGCTGAGGATCCTCACTCAGCAAAGGACTTGGAGGACTCATCTCTAATGATTTAAGTGCTAGATTTAAGTGCAACAGCATTGCTAAGAAGGCATTAAGAGTGGTTAACCTAATCTTGAGTAGCTTCTTATCTGGTAACACTGTACTTCTAACCAGAGCATATAAAACATTTGCCAGACCAATTCTCGAATACAGCTCATCTGTCTGGAACCCACACTACATATTGGATATTAAGACAATTGAGAATGTCCAGAAATACTTCACAAGACAAATACTACACTCCTCCATTTGCAACAGAATACCTTATGCCACCAGGCTTGAAATTTTTGGACCTAGAAAATTTAGAACTATGCTGCCTTAGATCTGACCTACGTGTAGCACACAAAATCATATGCTACAAATGTCCTAACTGTTAATGACTACTTCAGCTTCAACCACAACAATACACAAACTCGCAATAGATACAAACTTAATGTAAACTGCTCCAAACTTGATTGCAAAAAATTCTACTTCAGCAACAGAGTGGTCAATTCCTGGAATATATTACCTGACTCTGTAGTTTCTTCCCCAAACTGTCAAAACTTTAACCTTAAACTGTCTACCGTTGATCTCACCCCATTCCAAAGAGGTTTGCAAGGAGCAGGCATAAGAGCACCAGTGTGCCTAACCTCCCTGTCCTAATGTTCCCTTTTATTTGTAACCATCTCATGCATTCCTAATCATGTCTATACATTTCATGTATTCACAATCACATTTATAATTTTATTTGTATTCTTATATATGCTTGACAAACAAGCAAGCAAAGCAAACAAACAAACAAGAATATGGAATCTACTAATATTTTTAAACAAGGGGATATCCAGACTAGTTTGCTATATCATTGTATTTTGCTAATTTAATCTTTGATCTGTATCAGCTGCTTTGTAATATTAGAGAGAAACTGAATCTTTATAGAAACATTTGTCAGCTTGGTATTTTGACTCAATTACTCACTTTGATCCAGAAAAAAGAGAGGGGTGAATTTAATGGTCCCAAGAGGATGGAGGAGAAAGTAGTATGTCCCTATGTTTATGTGCATCTTGACTAATTCATGTAAGAGAAGAAATTCTACCTAAGCAAATTCTACTAATTGAGCCCATGAATACAATTCATGAAAGCCTTGGCAGGAATCCCAATCCAATTCATAAAAATCCCATCACAACATACATCAGCTTAAATATTACCGGTCAGTTCCTTGTTATAACTTTCTGCTGTAATAAAGTTTCTAAAAAGCCAAATTAGATGCCCTTAATTATTGCAACTAGGCATGAATCTCTATGAAGTTCCCTGTAGTTCCCTACCATGAATCCAGAATTATTGTTTATTTGTATGCTTTATTTTGTAACTGAACTTTGTTGCTGACTGACTGAACAGGAAGAACTTAGGAGATTTTGGCAATTGGAATAGGCAAACACAAGAGAAAAGCTTTATGATATAAAGGGAAAAACAGGCGGGTAATAAAAATATTAAAAAGTGCAAATTAGGATATTGATTTATGTTTTATTAAATAGAAATGTATAATTATGTGTATATTGTTATGTTTTAAGATATATGTATGGATGTAATAAAAACAATAAAAACTTTATTTTAAAAAAAGAAGAGCAAGGCATGAGGAGATTGTTCATTGTTTGCTAATGGTAATTCACTGCCAACTGCTGCTAACAATTTCCTGAATACAGGAAATAATTATTCCATTCTACTCTGCTCTAGCCAGATCTAACATGGAATACTGTGTCCAGTTCTGGACACCACAGTGAGGGATACTGCTCATTCAAAAAGAACAATAAATATTGGACCAAATTCCAAGGATGGCTACCAAGAAGATGAGGAATCTGGAAAGAGTTCTGAGGAATATCTAAGGGACCCAAGTACAGTACATTTAAATCATAGAAGAGACAGCTAGGAGAAATTATGATAGCAGTTTTCAGATATCTGAAGGAAGAATGGTAGACAGCCTTTATTGTCCCAGAGAGCAGATTTAGAAGAAGAGTTAAAAATAAAACGAATCTGGTTCAATCTAGATTGCAGAAGTCATTTCTAGATTGTATAAGCGATCAACTAGTGAACCATGAAGTGATTGTGAGTGAGCTAAGAAATTAGAGGATTTCTAGATATAGCCAATTAACCCATGGGACCAGTATATATACATTGTTTATAGTATATCGCATAGGTGGCAGGTTAATTTGGGCTGCAGAAAAACTAGGAACATACGATTCAGAGAGATTCTGCCTTAATGAATTGATTGATAAAAGAAGGCAGATTATTCAAATTTCACTTCTAAAATTCTGCACTTTATTCCTAATTTCTTTATAAAACCCTTTATTGAAATTAGTTTGATTCTCAGTTTCTTGCTTGTGCCCTGAGATATGGAGCTTGACAGACATCTGAGGCTGAATAATTATGTATCAGAAATAGTGCAATACATCCACCAACCCTGAGTTGAAAGTGGAACTAGAATTTCCCTAAATCAGTGTTTCCCAACCTTGGCAACTTGAAGATATCTGGACTTCAACTTCCAGAATTCCCCAGCCAGCATTCACTGGCTGGGGAATTCTGGGAGTTGAAGTCCAGATATCTTCAAGTTGCCAAGGTTGGGAAACACTGCCCTAAATTATCTTCTTATTCCCACCCTTCCATGAACATATAAATACCCTCCTATCTGAGAATTCGGTATTAACTTAATTTTAATCAAATCCAAACTGATATTTCCCCATAAATTGTTCTTTATATCCATCCCATTTCCTACTCAGGTTCCAACAGTTCTCTTTTCCATCTGTGTCTGTTTGTTTATCCATATAGATCCGGATACAGCTTTCCTCACTGATGAAATAATTACAAGCCTCTCTAGCTAGTCCCATATGTGGAAACCTAATAATAAAGTGCAAGTTTCAACTAATGTGTTTTTGCACGGAAGAACTGGATAAGTAGAGACTTGAGCAGCCTACAAACTACTAAAAACTCTTACTCTCACGATCTTTAACTGGGTGAAATGGTCCAGTTTGAAACCATGTTACCTCAGTTTGGCTAATTTACAGAATGTGTCCAAAATTCAGCATCCAAGACTCCTGAGGGAATGAAATATGGGAAAGTAGCAGCTGTTTCAGTGTTACTGGTTGTTGTTGTTGTTATTATTAATTATTATTATTATTGTTGTTGTTGTTGTTGTTGTTATTATTATTATTATTATTATTATTATTATTTAGATTTGTATGCCGCCCCTCTCTGAAGACTCGGAGCGGCTATTGCTGACATGTGATCTTTGCATGCAACATTTTGTGACAGTTTCCAAACCAGTTTCACAATCCCACACTCTCTTCCCTACAAAGTAACAGCAACTTACATGGAAAAGGAAGAGGGGAGGAAAGAAGGGAGGAATAGGAAGGAAGGAACACTGTACAACTTTCCCAGCCCCTCTTCCCTCAATCTGTGCCATGTACATGTTCCTGCACCTCCTCATACACCTTCCCTGTCCCACATATCACCTCTTCCATATTCTCATGCACCTTTTCTGTCCCACGCCACTCAACGCATATCTTTCCTTTCATTTCTTGTTCACTTCCATGCATCCACTGAGTCACATCCCTCCTGCCTAGCATCCTCAACCCTTGCAGCATCTCTTGGGTACCCTGATCCATGCTGACCCCCATGCACCATCTTAATTGACTTAGCACCTCTCATATACTCCTCCAGCTCCCATGCATTCTTCTTGAACCACATTATCCTCCACATCCCATTTCATCCATGCAGCAACTCTTATACAATCCTAGGACCCCCCCAAGACAGGACTAGTGCTGTCCTCAGTATTAAAAGGTAACAAAGTGAGTCTAGATCTAAACCATTATTGTTTAAGCAGGATAGTTTCAACAAATGGAGCTCCCACAATAATCTTCAATTATTTTGAAAAATTCACAGCAATGATTAGAGAACAGAGTATTTCATACCATAGGACAGTGATGGCTAACCCCTTTGTTGCCATGTGCCAAAAGCATGCGCGTGTGCATGCATGACAGTATGCACTTTACCTATAATGCAATGTGCATGTTACTCCCTGCATGTCCCACTTCCTTGTGCATGCATGCCTGACCCTCCACGATTCCCTCACCTACCCGCACACATATGCATGACCGCCCCACACTTCTCCTCCATGCATGCATGGGTGCCCCCATGCATGCAAACAGGTCCCCCCACACATGCACAGGTGACCCCTGCCCTCACTTTCATGCATGCACAACAGAGATCTGAAAATCAGCTGGCCGGTGGGAGGTGCACGGGAATGCAGCCGCCCTGAGTTGGTTAAGAATGGCAGCATAGAAGTCTAATTAATAAATACATTAATTAATGTGTGGTAGAGCTGAGCGACAACTCGCATGCCTGCAGAGAGGGCTCTGCATACCACCTGGATCCCATAGGTCAGCCGCCCCGAGTCTACGGAGAGGGGCGGCATACAAATCTAAATAATAATAATAATAATAATAATAATAATAATCATCATCATCATCATCATCATCATCATCATCATGGCCATAGGATAACATGCCATTTCCAAATTTATTGTAAAATCCAAGCAGCAAACATAATGCAATACAAATATTAATATTGTATTGGAATATTATTAAATGGAATATTTCTTATAGACTTTTTATAGATTTTTCACTTAAGAAAAAACTAATCTGAATATATCTGGAGTTCATGATTCTCTACATGCTTCCTGATATAGTACCTCAAACCATATCAATATTTTCAGCACATGAGGATTAACAGATTGTAAAATGCCACTATGCCAATTTTTTGAATGAAGTTTTATCTTAAAAATAGAAGTGAAGGAGTAAAACAAACAGACAATGAAAGAGAACCGAAAAGTTTTGATAAGCTGCATTTAGAAGCTTTTTAAGTAAGCTTAACAACCTTAATTCACGCAAGGTTTAAGAGTTCATATCAAACTAGATATGCTGAAATTAAAGTTTCTTCATGTAACTAATATAAACAAATAAAGTGCAAACATAAAAATATTTTTATGCACATTATACTTAAATAAATTGTACAGCTTTTAAAATCAATTGCAGTTTGAATGACTATTGCTATGGACATTTAACAACAACAACAAATCCTTAAGCCAGTCTTTCCTCAAATGTCCTGGGGCTACAACCTTCTGAAATGCATAATCCAAAGAGTTTACAGTAGAATCCCACTGATCAAGTGCCAGATTGTGGAAAGCGATCCTAATTCACAGTATGGTGAAAATGTCCCAAGCGTCTCTGAATTTGAATTCCCCCTTCTCTTATGCTAGATTCTGTACAATTCAACAATACAAATCCAACTATGCAACAAGCAAAAAGAAAACAGTAAAGTTGATACCTTTGGCAAACGTTCAGCAAAATAACATACTTTACTAAGTCATGAATGAAGCGTTATTTCCTTTCAATCTTTCCGGGTTGCTTGGTCTGAAAACACTGGCCAAATTATCTGAAGAGTCTGAATATGGTCTTCAGTTCTGCAACATTTGCTGCCATTGACTGACTTTTCTTTTAAAGACACTTCTTTGCCAAAGAAGAGGAGGAAGGAGGGGGAGAGAAGAAGAAAGGAAGCTTCCTATCAGACAATTTAAATGTAGTAACTTCTATGCTGATGTTCTTGCAGTAAATGGAAAAAATAGTGCTTTGTTCAGCACTGACCCCATTTCTGCCTTCTGGAGAAAAAAATATATCACCGAATTACACTGTCAGCTATAATAGATAAACCCCAAATTATAATGCCCCAAACAAGATATAAACTTCAGAAGCAACAAGGAGAAGAAAGAAAAATGCAATGGATGTAAGTCAGCTCTGAAGACTCTCTACTGGTGCAAGAACAATAAACAATTGTCCCTCTGGAGTTTCACAAAGAGGTTGCTAAGCTAGTTAAAACTAGGGACAGGACTATTCTCAGTTCTGCTCTGTCCATGGGGACAAGACACAATACTTTCCCCTCAACTGCATAAACAAGGAGGTCAGTTTCAATGGCAGTGAGAGAAACAAGTCTCCAATCTTTCATTTATTATAATGTTTGCTTGCAAGACGTTACAGACTTCAAATGCAAGCGTTACGTAAGAAGCAAGGGTTTTGCAATGTCATTCTTTTTTTAAAAAAACCAAGAAAATAAATTTAAAAAAAGAATGTGCTAGCGAGGGTGTATGCATGCATATTAGTGTGTATACAGAGATACACAGACATTCCGTTAATAGATTTGCTACCCTCACTATATTCAACAGGGGTCTACAGTGATTCCTTTTGTGGTAAACAACTTTTCAATGCCTGTTTGTTACAGTCAATTTTTCTTCTTGTAGAAGTTGATACAGAATGCCCGGCCGGTGACTTACCTCCCCGGCAGGGCCAGGGAGATGCAGCTCCTGGCGCAGCCGCCATTTTGAAGGCCGGGATCTGACGAGATTTCGCGAGATCCCGGCCCTGCTGGTCATCGGCCTGGTCGATGACGTCGTCGGGGGGGGGCAGAGCCTGCCAGCCCTATAAAAGGGCTGTGCAGGCTTGGGGCCTCCTTTTCGCCCCGACGACGAGCAGGCGAACACCCGCCCGCCCTCCCAGTCTTTCAGTGTGCTACTGGGGTCGCCCTTAGGGGGCCGAATAGGAATTTTTGGCGGTCTCGGTATTTTCTGTGACCGTTTTTCACACTGTGGTGAAGGATGGATGGTTAGGGGGTGCTTCGCTCCCCGATTAGTTTTTAATTGGCTTACCTTTGGTCATTGGGTTGGCAGGTTAGGGGCGGAAATTGGGTGGTGTTTAGCAACTGCGTGTTCTTCGTTGGGCATCTTTGGGGATAATTGGCAGACTCTCTCCAAGGGCTCATGGTACATTTAAATCGATCTGAGCAATTGGGGGGAACCTGCCTTTGGGTCTCGCCCATTTCTATCCCCTTTCAGGGGTTAGACGGTGAGACCTCCCACATGCATTCGCATGGCTGGGATCCCTTCACCTGGATCAGCATGGAGCTACGCCCATATGTTGCCCCGGAAGTTTTTCTGACGTCATTTCCGCCCCGGAAGTAATTCGGTTGACCCTGCGAATCCTTGTTAGGTTGAATTAAATTTATGATAATTTAATTAATAAAAATGACCCAGTTTTAAATACAGCTCTATGTCCGCATCGTTACTCCGCCTCTGCTGCAAATGTAGGCCATCTATCTATCTATCTATCTATCTATCTATCTATCTATCTATCTATCTATCTGATTTATGTTTTCGCCTATTCATACATGGCGACTCAAGGGGGCTTACAAGAATATAAAAACATCATATAAAAACAATAAACCTAATAAAAGAATCATATATAATAATATGGTAATAAAACTGAAGCAAATTCAATACTTTTGAAATTACATCTACAGTATTTTAGTAGGACAATATACCATACCTACAAATTTATCCTGAGATCTGTCACTAGATTAGATAATTAGAATAATTATAATTAGAGCTGGGCTGGCGCAGTGGTTAGAGTGGAACACTGCAGGCTATTGCAGCTAACTGCTAGCTGCAAAATGAGGACCCAGATTGTTGTGGGCAATATGCTAATTCTGTAAACTGCTTAGAGAGGGCTGTAAAAGCACTATGAAGTCTAAATGCTATTGCCATTCCTGTAGACCAGCATCCTCTAACATGATGATAGATTGTTTTGGACTCCCAACACCCATTGTTCCTATTAAGTCGGAGACTCGGACAAGACATAACAGTTCCTACTACTAGAGAACTGGGTAGATGAAAGTTGGTACCATCTAGGCAGCCATATTTAGCTGATTCAGGCCAGATAACAAAAATCCTGTTAAATGTGCAATGACTTACTGTCTTCCTTTGCTCATGTTCTCTATGCTTCATAATTTCAGGCAAAGAAGATGCAATGTTTGCTGACAGAACCCTGACACACAGTAGAGAGATGGTGGTGGAGGACATTCCTATTTCTAATCAGGGAATCCCAGAGCAGTCAAGTGGACACAGGGAAAACAGAATCATGTAAAAGCAGCATGAAGAAAGTATAGATAGATGAACAGATAGAAGGTAGGAATGACAATTCACAGAAGAGGCAATAATTTGGGGTCCACACATATCTAGTATCCATCCTCCCCGAAAGTAATGTATTTACTTTCGTATGCCAAAAGTAATGTATTTCACATGAGCCAAGTACCAGGCAGCAGTGGTGTATTAACTATTAAGCAAACTAAGCACGTGCTTAAGGCACCAGGTCCAAAGAGGGCACCACAAAGTTGAGAAATAACCCCTCCCATGCAAATTTGTAAAAAAAAAAAACCCAAACCCAGTAGATACAAAGGAGGGGAGGCACCAAGATTTGTCAGTACTTAGGGCACCAGTAAGGTGTAATCCGCCACTGCCGGGCAGTCACAAAAACAAACCCAAAATCTTTGAGCCTTAAAGCTTCTCATGGGGCCTGGAGATTAGACTAATGAATAGCTCTTGCAGAAGCTCCTGCATTTGTACACCAGACATACTCAGACTAGTACATCAGTGTGTACACAACAAAAGCTGTGTTCACAAATTGGAACCGGGTTGGCTAATCTAGATAATAACCATTTATCTGTGACAGAATCTTCCGGCCAGTCAGTTTGTACAGCACATATATAAAAATCTGGGAATGAAAAGAAAAGAAAAAAATCTCCACTAAAATGAGTGCATTTTTGCCCAGTTCTTATCAGTCTAATAGGCAGATTGTTTCCCTGCTTTGTTTTGCACTAAAAATATGATACTAAACTGAAAATTAATGTTGAATAAATTGATACTGTGGTACAAAAGTTACTATCATAAGACTGTGAAGTAGTCTTTAAATGACTTTTGGAGGATTAAAGAAATACTGAATTTGGTGGGAATTTATAAAGACGGAATTCAACTTCCCATCTTCATAAGCATTTCTGTTTTATCTAATATTTTTCAAATATTACTAAATGCTAGCGAGGGTGCAGGCATGCATATTAGTGTATATACAGACTACCATTGGAGGAGGGACTTTAATGTAAACAATCTTTTAGCAAATGACAAAGACATCATTATTTGATGTGGATTCTTGGTTCATCAGTTTGTGAATGTTAGGACCAAGTTTTAAACTATCCAGTCTCCAAGGAGTCAAACAGCAGCCATCAGCCATAATCCATCCCTCTCCAAGCCCCATTCATGTCCAAAATATTACTTTAACCTCCCACTACGAATAATGTACTTTTTCTTTTTTTTCCTCCTCAGAACAAAGCCTCTGTGTATGTGTGTGTATGAATCACAAACGTTTAAGGAAAGTAACAGTTGCTGAAAATATTAATACAAAAGTCAAGAGGCTTAACATTCTAGAACAGGTGACAGGATGACATTGGATCCTGTTTTATATTGTATGTATTGTTAAGCTACCATTTGTTGAATATTGCCTGTTCTGCTACCATTATTGAAAGTTACAACACAGAGATAAAGCCATTTGGAATTTCCAATATGGTACTAATAATATTTTGTAAAAGCTTATAATATAATAAAAATATACATGATCATGCTATCAACAACCTAAAAAAATACAGGGAAGTTTAATATATAAATAGAAATAAAGCAGTATACAAATTCATGCTGGCCTTCAAAGAAAGATTGCGTTGTTTCCTTTTCTAGAGGGAAAAATATTCACTCCTTGGTATCTACTTATTTGTTTGCAAATCATATGAAACAATTCAAATGTGCATTTCTCCAGGAAATACATACTTGAAATTATTCCTTCAAATGTCAGTTTCCATAACATCATGCTGTCACCTACTTATCCTATAGCAGAAGTTGCATAATTTATGTACTATTGCAGAAAAGTCTTCTACTTAAATTGACTACAGATGGTTCTCGACTTACTTCCATTCATTCAGTGAGCATTCAAAGTTATGACAGCGCTGAAAAAATATATACACCACCTCAAAGTTCCAGCTATAGCAGTGTTCCCAGGGACATATACAGAATAACAAAGTTAGAAGGGACCTTGGTAGTCTTCTAGTCCAATCCCGTTTAGGGAGGAAACCCTATACCAGTGATGGAGAACCTTTTTTGGTTTGTGTGCCTTCCCCAAAGCCGAAAAGTAGCTGGCCAGCACATGCATGACATGAGCTGACATAAGGCAAAGCCTCGCGTCTCTCTGATATGGCCCTGAATGCCACCTGTAGCATGCGTGCCATAGTTTCACCATCACTGCCCTATACTATTTCAAACAAATGGTTATCCAATCTCTTTTAAAAAAACTTTCAGTGTTGCAGCATTCACAATTTCTGAAAGCAAGTTGTTCCACTGATAAATTGTTCTAAATTTCTAAGGAAAGTTCTCCCTAGTTCTAGATTGCTTCTCTCCTTGATTAGTTTCCATCTATTGCTTCTTGTCCTGCTTTCTGGTGCAAAGACCAGAAAAGGTTAGCAATGGGGTGGAACCAAGGGTGAAATTCAGCAGGTTCTGGAGAATCGGTAGCAGAAATTTTGAGTAGTTCAGAGAACTACTCTGTATGGCCCCACAGTGAGGTGGGAACAGAGATTTTGCATATCCTTCCCCCAGGAGTGGAGCGGGAATGGAGATTTCGCAATATCCTTCCTCTGTCCTGCCCATCAAGCCACACCCACAGAACCATTGGGAAAAATTTTAAATTTCACCCCTGGGTGGAATTTTAAAAGGATAGCGAAACTAACAGTAATAACTTCTGGTAACTTGCTACTTTTGGACCAGCCAATATGATTATAGGTTGGACACTCAGATGCCTATCTCACAATATCACATGACCCCCATTTGTGATCTTCTCTGCCAACTTTCCATAAGCAAAATTAAGTGTGGAAGATTGCAAGTTGTTTCAGTAAGTCACTCTTACTTTTTTCCCCCTGTCCATAGAAACACTACTGCCTGTGCCTAGCCTGCAACCCACAATTCCCAGGTCTTCCCCGATCCTCACGTAACCAACCCTCCTGAAGTTTACCCAGACCTGCACACAACACCTCATGTTCCTTACCTGGGAGTCCCGCCTCTTCCTACCTGGGATTAAAACAGCAACTGGGGCTACCTGGGATTGTTATCATTAAACAATGAGTTCACCTGAGGTAATATTTTACCACTTAATGATGGCAAACCTGGGCAGCCCCGGTTGCTGTCATAATCCAAGGATAGCTGTATTTTAGGTCAGTGCTTCTCAAATAATGGGTTGGGCCTCACTGGAGGGCGTGGAGCAATGCCGGGGGAGGGGCATGACTCCAGGGAATGTGCTTTTTTTTGCTGCAGAGACTAGGGTTTTTTTTTGCACCAAATAACAGCACACAGTATAGAGCAGGATATATGAAGTGCAGATAACAAACCTTTAAGAGACACCATGGAAAAATGTTTAATAGTGATGAAAAGAAAGGAGGAGAGAGACGGAGATAATGAGACAAGCGTAAGTCTCCCAAAAGCTAAGATGAGGAAATATGATGAAGTGTATGTAGCGCTTGGCTTCACTGTGACTACAGTGGGACACAAGGAAAGACCGGTATGTTTACTGTGTCTAAAAATGTTGGCAGTGGACAGCATGAAGTCAAATACAAATACCTGTAAATTAAGGTGTCACTTAAACATATTACACTCCAAGCCGCTTGAGGTTTTCCAGCGAAAACTGCTGAATATTGCAAACAATTGAGAAGCACTGCTTTAGATGATGGGACATGGAACAAAATATTTTAAACTGTTTAACCATATGCTCCTTAAGAGGAAATAGTTATTATTCTATTTTAGCTTGCTTATTTCATCCTCTCCCCCCACCCCACAGAAATTTTCAAACCAATGTTTACAATGTTGCCTCTCTAAAAATGTGTCTTCTCCAAGGTATCAATATTTTGTTTTGGTTTTCCCTGTTCATTCATTCATCTTCTCCTTTCCCTCTCTTTATTCATCCCATTCTTTTATTTTTTATCTCCTTCTATAAGACTCTATAGCATTTTCTCCAACTAACAAATGTTACTAACAGGTGTAAGCTTTTGTCAGCTGCAGCCACCACAACCTAACATAGTTCTTCTCTTCCTGCAATGTACTGTACTGCTTTTTCTTCTTCTTTCTTCCTTTCCATGCCATTCCACTGTCTTCCTTCTTTTAGTGAATTCAGCACCAACAGAACATAAGCATTTTTGTCCTGACAGCTAATCACTCAGCATAAGACAACTAGCAGCTGTATCTTGCGGTGTGAATGAAATGCTCTGTAAAAAGATCCTCCTTGCTGGTATTATTAGTCTTAGCAATTCCTACCAAGAAATGATAAGATGCCACAGATAATAAGTTTCAACTACTTATTGAAACAATTGGGCAACCATGAAGAAAGAAGGTACAATACGAAAAATAAATTTATCATATTAAAAAAAACCCTCATAGTTCTGAAGCATAGTTCTAAAACAGACTAATAATAATAATAATAATAATAATAATAATAATAATAATAATAATAATTTATTGGATTTGTATGCCGCCCCTCTCCGTAGACTCGGGGCAGCTAACAACAATGATAAAAACAACATGTGACAATCCAATAATAAAACAACTAAAAACCCTTATTATAAAACCAAACATACACACAGACATACCATGCATAACTTGTAATGGCCTAGGGGAAAGGAATATCTCAACTCCCCCATGCCTGGCGGTTTAAATGAGTCTTGAGTAGTTTACGAAAGACAGGGAGGGTGGGGGCAATTCTAATCTCCGGGGAAGTTGGTTCCAGAGGGCTGGGGCTGCCACAGAGAAGGCTCTTCCCCTGGGGCCCGCCAAACGACATTGTTTAGTCGACGGGACCCGGAGAAGGCCAACTCTGTGGGACCTTATCGGTCGCTGGGATTCGTGCGGTAGCAGGCGGTTCTGGAGATAGTCTGGTCCAAAGCCATGTAGGGCTTTAAAGGTCATGACCAACACTTTGAATTGTGACCGGAAACTGATTGGCAGCCAATGCTGCAGTGGTAGTAAGAAAAGGTGCATCCTACTTTCGGGGGAGAAGGACACCGTTCCACAAAAACATTTCTGATGGAACAGAGATCTGACAAATTCTAATACCACTTCAAGTTGCAACGAGTGCTGAAGGGCAGCAGTTGTACATTTAGTGCTATAAATTCCATAAAATCCTCAATCACTGACTATCACACATCATTCGCTAAACCAATATATTAATTGTCAGTAGAGGTGGTTTCATATTTCCTACATTCCACTGAATGTTTCTTTCTTTTTTACTCTTCCAGGCATGTGGTTATAATATGCCTACAACAAACATAAACCATTCAAGGGTAAAACAGAGTGCAAGGCTGTCAGTTTATCTTTAGCAGTAAATCAATTGGGAGCAATTAATGTGATACTGGTAGCACCTTACTTAATTTTTTGCTTACGTTGAGACTTTGCTGTACCCACCCAGAATGCATCTGAATTGGAACAAGCTACAAACATTATAATATAAATAAATAAAATGTAATTGCAGGAGAAAAATAATACTTCAATAGTCTATGAACTAACTTAAGAAACCGTCACATAAATAAAATAATGATTTACTGTATAGATAATCCTCAAAAGGAACAGGAAATGTAGCCTGACACACTGAGGAATTTTAATTAAAATCCTAGAAACTAAGCTGGTTAATACTTGTTGAATTCTCGGAAATGTATACATTTACAGCTATTCAAGATGATTAAAATTTGAAATGGCTGAAAGCAACAGATATAGCTATCATTTCTTAAATATTTTTTTAAAAGCTCTAAGAAGGGGAAAAACCCCCAAAAGCCACACTCCTAACTTCAGATCTATTTTATTAGCAAAGGCCAACTAATGCTGAATTCTCTTGCTAACAAAACTTTGTCCCATTCTGCCAATTGCTAGTGCCTCAAACATTTTGTCCTTCCAGGCCTTCTTTGTGAGCAACACTATTTCTCATTATCACTATTCAGTGAAAAAGAGAACTTGAACAGAGTTCTTTTGAAAAGGGAAAAAACAGAAATTAGACTGAATCAGGCCATGTCTTTAGAGATTAAATGCCTTATGTATATGTGTGCATGATCCTATAGTGGTCTGTTAGGTGAAAAATTACTTTCCCCCCAGTTTTTACAGATTTGATGGCTCTTTGATTATCCCTGCATTTTTCTTGGCAAGAACTCAATAGTAGTTTGCCATTGCCACCTTCCTAAGCTAAATAAGAGTGACTGGTCCAAAGTCACCCAATTGGCTCAGTACATAAGGCCCATTTGTAACCTGGTGTCTTAATTAGTACAGAATTTTTCTAAGTTATTAGTCACCCTTTTTAAGCTTTTATATGTATTTGATACATAAAGATGATCATTCCCAGAAGACTGAATGTCTAGAATAGAATAGAATTGAATAGAATAGAATAGAATAGAACAGAATAGAATTCTTTATTGGACAAATGTGATTGGACACACAAGGAATTTGTCGTTGGTTATTAGCAATTGTTAACATTGCTTTGCATTGTTCTCCAAGTTGTTTTTAATAACACTTGATGCCAAAGCCTTTGAACATCTCTGATGGCTGACATGCTTTTCTTGAAAAAGGTGATATGTAGTTTAAGTCATTGTAACTAAATTTCTTTTAATAGAAATTCAAAAACAGAGTACAGTAGTTGAAATTTGGATTAAGCAAATTAACTCCACTACCTAATTTCTGTTTACATCTTGAAACTTCTAAGGTCAATGTAGCAATCCAATGCTTACTATTAGCTTGAAAGACTTTACTTTCTGTTCATACAATATATTCAAGCAAAAGCCATTGGAAAGTCGTGTACCTAGCAAGGAGGAGAAAATATGAAAATATTAGCCATGATGACTAATAGTAGATGGCTTTTAGTATTAGAAGCAACATTCCTCTGAAATTATACATTGGGGGTTGCAGTCCTTCAAACATCATGCTTATGGACTAATTATTAAGGAAACAAAATGCAGTTTATGGTCTCATCTAGTAAAATTCTGAGGTTCTCAATGTGGGAGTTAGCACTGTTTGGTAGCACTATCTATGCACTTCCTCAAAGCAATAGTAATTGCTGTGTCCACCTTAACTGTCTAACCACAAACTATTCAGTCAGAATAGTATTATATTGTGTTGGGTTTGACTCCAAGTGACCATATGTACATAAATGTTTGCCATCTAGTTCTGTTTCTTAATATAATGGTACCTCTACTTACGAACTTAATTCATTCCGTGACAGGTTCTTAAGTAGAAAAGTTTGTAAGAAGAACCAATTTTTCCCATAGGAATCAATGTAAAAGCAAATAATGTGTGCGACTGGGGAAACCACAGGGAGGGCAGAGGCCCTGTTTCCTCCCAGGAAATTCCTAGAGAGGCCCCATGGAGGCTTCTCCCCGCCTTTTCCGGCCCTGTTTCCTCCCAGGAGATTCCTAGAGAGGCCCCACGGAGGCTTCTCCCTGCCTTTTCTGGTTACAGTTTCAGAGGCTCAGGTTTGTAAGTGGAAAATGGTTCCTGAGAAGAGGCAAAAAAATCTTGAACACCCTGTTCTTATCTAGAAAAGTTCGTAAGTAGAGGCGTTTGTAGGTAGAGGTAGTGAACAGTGCAGTCAGGTGGTAGGGAAAGCAAGTAGGATGCTTGGCTGCATAGCTAGATGTATAACAAGCAGGAAGAGAGAGATTATGATCCCGCTATATAGAATGCTGGTGAGACCACATTTGGAATACTGTGTTCAGTTCTGGAGACCTCACCTACAAAAAAATATTGACAAAATTTAACGGGTCCAAAGATGGGTTACAAGAATGGTGGAAGGTCTTAAGCATAAAACGTATCAGGAAAGACTTAATGAACTCAATCTGTATAGTCTGGAGGACAGAAGGAAAAGGGGGGACATGATCGAAACATTTAAATATGTTAAAGGGTTAAATAAGGTCCAGGAGGGAAGTGTTTTTAATAGGAAAGTGAACACAAGAACAAGGGGACACAATCTGAAGTTAGTTGGGGGAAAGATCAAAAGCAACATTAGAAAATATTATTTTACTGAAAGAGTAGTAGATCCTTGGAGCAAACTTCCAGCAGACGTGGTAGATAAATCCACAGTAACTGAATTTAAACATGCCTGGGATAAACATATATCCATCCTAAGATAAAATACAGAAAATAGTATAAGGGCAGACTAGATGGACCATGAGGTCTTTTTCTGCTGTCAGACTTCTATGTTTCTATGTTTCTAGAGGTACCACGGTACTGTCTTTTAACAGCTGGTTGACACTTTGAGCCAGCATATGGCATTTCTCTGGCACTGTTGCCATGCTTGGAGCACTCAACATGGAAATATCATCTATATCAGGGGTCCCCAAACGCTGGGCCATGGATTGGCATGCCAGCAACCTGGCTGCTCAAACACGTGAAGCCTTATCTGTGGGATACAGATAGCATGTGAAAGTATGATCAATGCAGATTGTGGAAAAACCTCTCTCCAAAGAACTGGTCCCTGGTGCCCAAAAGGTTGGGGGAGAGCACTGATCTATGTGAAGTAGCACTATGGTCAAACAATGGAAACTGCAGTTTAATGTTTCCAAATGTAAAATAATGCACTTGGGGAAAAGGAATCCTCAATCTGAGTATTGTATTGGCAGTTCTGTGTTAGCAAAAACTTCAGAAGACAAGGATTTAGGGGTAGTGATTTCTGACAGTCTCAAAATGGGTGAACAGTGCAGTCAGGCGGTAGGGAAATCAAGTAGGATGCTTGGCTGTATAGTTAGAGGTATAACAAGCAGGAAGAGGGAGATTATGATCCCGCTATATAAAGTGCTGGTGAGACCACATTTGGAATACTGTGTTCAGTTCTGGAGACCTCACCTACAAAAAGATATTGACAAAATTGAATGGGTCCAAAGATGGGCTACAAGAATGGTGGAAGGTCTTTAGCATAAAACGTATCAGGAAAGACTTAATGAACTCAATCTGTATAGTCTGGAGGACAGAAGGAAAAGGGGGGACATGATCGAAACATTTACATATGTTAAAGGGTTAAATAAGGTCCAGGAGGGAAGTGTTTTTAATAGGAAAGTGAACACAAGAACAAGGGGACACAATCTGAAGTTAGTTGGGGGAAAGATCAAAAACAACATGAGAAAATATTATTTTACTGAAAAAGTAGTAGATCCTTGGAACAAACTTCCAGCAGACGTGGTTGGTAAATCCACAGTCACTGAATTTAAACATGCCTGGGATAAACATATATCCATTCTAAGATAAAATACAGAAAATAGTATAAGGGCAGACTAGATGGATCATGAGGTCTTTTTCTGCCGTCAGTCTTCTATGTTTCTATAGGCAAGAACATGGCTAGTCTTATTTGATAATCATAGTAGCTTGTAAAGCACTTACACTAATGGCACAAGTCATAGAGCCATCACCAAATGGTGAGAAAACACTAGGTTAAATAGACCATGATCTAATATATAAATTCAATAGGATTAAAAAAGTCTTTGATGAGCTATTTTAGGTCATAGCTTTTAATTACTGATGTGCAAAATCTGTTGGTTTCAGAAGTGGGATGGAAAACTACTGAATGTTAGTTTGAAAAACATGTGGGGACTTTACCCCAAAATACTGTATATAGGCTGGCTCTTAAAGCATGAGCGTTTAAGAATTACCATATTAAAATAGAGTTAAAGAAATAAGGATAAAGGTCTTTAATTTTTCTAGTGAAACATTAGTTCACTGCAGATTTGCATTTTTCTGATTTTTCTTTCTACTCGATTAATGTTATTGCCAAACCATGCTTTTTATTCCAGGATTTTGTCCACTCATCAAACTTAAGTGACCACCATCTCTTGTCAACTTGATCTTTCTGGTCAAAGACTGGAATGCAAAATCTGCCCACAAGCCCTGCTTTTCAAGAGAAAACAAAGAAATGAATAACCAGTTAGCTAGGGTCAATTCAAGTTTCAGTCTGCACAAACTTGAACAGAGGAGTGAAATCAAGTCAGGGTGTAGCTCAGTCATAAGCTCTAATGTTGTATTTTGTTGTCATGTAGCCAAAATACTCAATTAACCCAAGTGACTTTAAAAAAAATATGCACGAACTCAAAATATCCTGAACATCAACTTCCCATCTAATTACAGGGTTCCATACAATCAAACTGTGAAAAAGCCAACATGTAGTTATATTAAATATGTTTAACGCCACATATATTTTTTTTGCATGTACATTTTCAAAAGCAGACAGGCTCTGTTTTGGAGTGGGAAAAGCCTGTGACAAAAGGAATGAGCAAAGGATGGGCCACTAAACACAAAGAAAACATAAAAAGTTCTAAAAGTTTCTTATATTTCTATGGAGCAGTTCCATTCAAAACCAGCTCTTGGAAAACATTCCAGAGGCATTCCACCTGTCTACTTTGCAAGCATCCTAAGTGACATAGGATTACTTTCTTTCTATGAATCAGGACAAAGAGAGAGTAAGGATGAATGTTAAGCACAGAGATTAGCAGCAATTGGGATTTGAGGTTACACTGAATAAAGCCAGACTATCTTCAAGATCGCCTCCTACTGCATAGCTCCCAGCAACCGATTAGGGCCCACAGGGTTGGTCTTCTCCAGGTCCTGTCAGCTAAACAATGCTGGCTGGCAGGCCTGCAGGGGAGGGCCTTCTCTGTGGTAGCCCTCTCTAACCAGTTTACAGAGATCCGAACTACCCCCACACTACAGGCCTTCCATAAAGCCATAAAGATCTGGCTTTTCCGGCAGGCCTGGGGTTGTTGATCAGATAGTATGCCATCAGGATCCGAACAAGTACGATATGTATGGTTTTTTACCTATTTTGCTTGGTAATTGTGGGTTTAACATTGTTTTGTGCTGTTTTTAGAGGGTTCTTTATAGTACTGTTTTAGGGTGGGTGGGTTATGTTTTATATTTAAGAGATATTTATACTGTTGTTTTTGGTTGTCAGCCATCCAGAATCCTTTGGGAGTGGGACAGAATAACAACACAACAACAATCATACCCTAATTTTATTTATGAACTTTTTATGGCTGCCCATCTCACAAGATGTAACTCTGGACAGCATACAACAATTAAGAAAAGCAATCAATATATAAAAACAATAAAAATATATAATAAATAAATAAATATACAAAACCCACACATAGAAGAGAGTAATGCCAAGAAAAGGCTTTAAAGGTTAAAACTAGCACTTAAATTGGACATAGAAGCAAACTGGTAACCAATGTTGCTTGAGGTTATCTTAGTGATCAGGAACAGTACTGGGAAATCAAGATGATAGGGATGTAATTATTATTTATTATTTTATTTATTTATTTATTAGATTTGTATGCCGCCTATCTCCGTAGACTCAGGGCGGCTCACAACAGCAATAGAACAATTCATAACAAATCTAATAATTTAAAAACATTTTTTTAAAAAACCCTTATTAATCAGACATATATACAAACATACCATACATAAATTGTATAGGCCCGGGGGAGATATCTCAATTCCCCCACGCCTGGCGGCAAAGGAGGGTTTTAAGGAGTTTACGGAAGGCAAGGAGGGTGGGGGCAATCCTAATCTCTGGGGGGAGCTGGTTCCAGAGAGTCAGAGCTGCCACAGAGAAGGCTCTTCCCCTGGGACCCACCAAACGACATTGTTTAGTCGACGGGACCCGGAGAAGGCCAACTCTGTGGGACCTAATCGGTTGCTGGGATTTGTGCAGCAGAAGGCGGTCCTGGAGATATACATACAATTATGCTTCCACATTTCCTTTAGCACAAGGATTCTCTATATGAAGCTAAGATGATCTTATTTTGGTACTTAGTCTAACAATGTTTCTAATAGAAGCTAAATGTTAAAAATCATAGCATAGTTAGTTAGCTATGATAATTAGCTTAAAAGTAAAACTGTTAAGTTATGTAATTTAAAAAGTACAGGCTAGATTTATAAAATGCAAATTTAAAATGTGGTTTGCTTTATATGGTTTGACATATAAACATAATTATTATAGACCACAAAACCAAAGATTATGATTTACAATGTGCTGTGTGAACTCATACATTATAGTTTGTTTAACACAGTGTTTTTCAACCAGTGTGCCGTGGCACACTAGTGTGCCGCGAGACATGGTCAGGTGTGCCGCGAAGCTCAGAGAGAAAGAAAGCAAGAGAGAGAGAAAGAAAGCAAGAGAGAGAGAGAAAGAGAGAAAGAAAGCAAGAGAGAGAGAGAAAGAAAGCAAGAGAGAAAACAAGAGAAAGAAAGAGAGAGAGCAAGAGAGAGAAAGAAAGCAAGAGAGAGAGAGAAAGAGAGGGAGGGAAGGAGAGAGAGAGAAAGACATAGAGGGAGGTAGGGAGGGAGAGAGGAAGGAAGAGAAAGAAAGAGGGATGGAAAGAGAGAGAGAGAAAGAGGAAGGAAGGGAGAGAAAGAGGGAGGGAGAAAGAAATAGAGTGAAGGGGAGGAAGAGAGAGAGAGAGAATTTTTTTGTCCAAACTTTTTTAGTCCCCCCCCCCCCACGCTCAATGTGCCCCAGGGTTTCGTAAATGTAAAAAATGTGCCGCGGCTCAAAAAAGGTTGAAAATCACTGGTTTAACAAACCAGAATACAATATGGAACTTAGCATAATGAATGAACTCAACCTAAATATTGAAATGACACTTCTTCTTTCAGAGAGTGCTATCAAGTGATAGAAGATAATACAATAATTTTGTCAAAAGCAAGAACAACTTCTTCATTTAATCAGTAATTTAAGCTAGCAGCTTGCAAGTATATTTAGTTTAGATGCAAATTCAAGCTTCAATCAAACTTGCAAGTAGCTAAGATGAATTTCAAAACCACATTTCCGAAATCCATGTGGTATTTATTATTGCACATTATCCATAAGTGTGGTATGTCATCTTGTGGTTTCTACTTAACATCTAATAGAAAGTAAATGAAAATATAGAAGAGCGTAGAATTTATGGCTGAAATAAAAGGTTGATTAAATTTCAGAACAACCAATGCAGTAAAGAATGACTAGAGGATAATTAGTGAGGGGGAAAATGCTAGCATTTATAATGTTACAGCTTTTCCAAAAACGTGTTCCTCTCCTCTTTTAAAAGATGCACATGGGAAAATTACAGGGAGGGGGACCCCTGAAATTTTCCAGAATCAGTGTTCTAGCTTCACACCCACTATCTTGCAGATTGTTTGAAATGTGAACATGAACAGAAGTGAAACTATTTCCACCCATCCATCTTTTGAATGGCTAGGGGCAAATAAACTTGCAATGACCTTGGTAGATCTAGAGAAAAGCCACATATTCATGGCTAAAGTACAGTTGAAATCTTAGGTATGCTAAAAAGGAAATAAGCAACCTGGTTTTACTTCCTCAAGAAGGAAACAGATTGAAGAAACAGTGCTATTGGGTTGAAAACTCAAAATGGAAATGCTGAATTTAATAAGGCATGCCTTCTGCCAAATTTTATTTGACCTAGGAGCTCTTGGTCACATTTCCCCCTAGTGGACAAATCTGATATGTGATGGATAGATTGTACATCTTGAGATGATCCAAAATATTTAAGAACGCACAAGATTATTTTTAAAATGCAGGTACAGTACTACTACTAATAACAATAAGACAGCATTATGCTACAATTGAATACCAGGTGATTATGAGATTTACCTGAATTTTTGTTAATATTTTTATCCAATTAATTATTTGTATCCTGCCTACATTATTATTACAGACAACTCAAGGCAGCAAACGTATCGCCCTCCTATTTTTCCCACAACAACCCTGTGAGGTGGGCTAAACTGATAGAAAGGTATTAGTCCAGAGTCTGACTTTTATGGCTAAGGTGGTACTTGAACTCATGGTGTCCTGCTTTCTAGCCTGGTGCCTTAACCACGAGACCAAACTTGCTCTTTTAACCACTATCCACCAAAATCACTCTTTTATAATCCCAAGTAACAATTTTATAAAATAATGATTAAATGCAGAGAGATTGACGCATACATTTTCACCCCAAGCAGGAAAAGATTATAGGAACTCTCAGTCATAGAAAAATGTACAACTGATGGTTTCCAGACAAAATTTACACACATCACTCATCAACAGGGGCACTAAATGCACAGCTTGTATCTTGTCATGTTACACAACACTCAAAGAAATCCATGCTTTATCTTGTTCCCCTAACCTTGCAGATATCTTATCTTCTAATTTCTAATCAGCTTTTAACTGATGACTAGGTTCAATGACTTTTGTCCATTGACAGAATTCATCCTCTTTCTGACTGAAGAGAGAATAATACATCACAAAATGAGTGAGAAAATGTAAGTACAGTGATACCTTGTCTTACAAACTTAATTGGTTCTGGGACGAGGTTCTTAAGGTAAAAAGTTTGTAAGACGAAACAATGCTTCCCATAGGAATCAATGGAAAAGCGATTAATGCGTGCAAGCCCAAAATTCACCCCTTTTGCCAGCCGAAGCGCCTATTTTTGCGCTGCTGGGATTCCCCTGAGGTTCCCCTCCATAGGAAACCCCACCTCCGTACTTCTGTGTTTTTGCGATGCTTCAGGGGAATCCCAGCAGGGGAATCCCAGCATCGCAAAAACAAGCGCTTCGCTGGCAACGGAAGTCCGGAGGTGGGGTTTCCCATGGAGGGGAGCCTCAATGGAATCCCAGCAGCGCAAGAACAGGTGCTTCGTTGGCACCGGGAGTCTGGAGGTGGGGCATTCCAGCGGCGGCGGTGGGTTTGTAAGGTGAAAATAGTTTGTAAGAAGAGGGGAAAAAATCTTAAACCCTGGGTTTGTATCTCAAAAAGTTTGTGTGATGAGGCGTTTGCAAGATGAGGTATCACTGTACTAGACCAGTGATGGCGACCCTTCTTTGGTTCATGCGCTGAAAGGGTGTGTGTGTGCGTGTGCTAGCATGTGAGTGTGTGTAAGCATGTGTGTGTGTGCCCACACCCATTCCCTCCCCCCATGCATGTGTGCTTCCATGTGCATGCTGGCCCTGTGCATGCACACAATTTTCCCCTAACCCCATATATGCGTACAGGCCTCAGTGACACCTGGGATGGTAGAAAAAGTGACCAAACAGGCAAACTGGAAGTTTGGAAAAACAGATTTGCCCGTTGTGCTATTTTTCACACCCTGGAGCCTTCAGGAAGCTTCCCTGGGGCCTCCAGAGTGCAAAAAACAGCATAATGGGAAAACTGGAAGTCCTTTGTTTCTGAACATCAGGTTTGCTCGTTGGGCGTTTTTTTGCACTCTGGGACTTTAGAGAAGTTTCCCTAAAGCCTCCGGAGGGTGAAACAGTCGTTCCCAAGGCTGAAAATCAACTGGCTAGTGCTGGAGCTGACACAGGGCAACGCCTCACATGCCCTTCAATATGGCTCTGTGTGCCATCTGTGGCACATGTGCCATAGATTTGCCATCACGGTACTAGACTGTCTAGAAGTTTGCACCTGCCAAACCTTGGAATTTCAAGGTTCTTCAAAACACAAAAACCTATCTAAATAGCCATACAAAGTCTATAGCAGTGATGGCAAACTTATGGCACGGGTGCCACAGGTGGCACACGGAGCCATATCTACTGGCACAGGAGCTGTTGTCCTAGGTCAGCTCCAACATGCATGTGTGTGCCAGAGAGATTTTTAGCTCACACAGAGGCTCTGGGGGATGGGGGAGGGCATTTTTATCCTCTCTTGGCTCCAGGGAAGCGGCTCAAAAAAGGTTGAAAATCAGTGCTGTAAACCACTTAGAGAGGGCTGTAAAAGCCCTATGAAGCGATATATGTCTAAATGCTAGTCCCACTATGTCTTATGAGTTTCCAGTGACCTCACACTTTGTAGCATTCCCCATCCACATACACATGCACCCACCTGCAGCAAATTCCCTGCCAGTGATCCGTGGCACCTACCCTCATTCTTTAACACCTGGAAGACACCATGGAAGACAATTTGCCAGCTTTTTCCCGTGATACATAACACAATTGATCAATCATCTTCTTATTGTTTTACTTCTGGTTGGGCTATGACCGCATATTCATGTTAATGTTTTGTTTTTAAAAATGCTTTCATTAAAGAGCCCAATTTCATATATCTTAAAACATCAAACCAGGGCCTCAAATCTATAAGGCAATATATTGACTAGAACAGAGAAGGCGGACAAGTTGCTACTAGAGAGATTGTATATTCATCCTTATCTTCAAAAGAAAAACAAGAAAGTCCAGTTACCTCCTGAAAAAGCACTTTTGGATAACTATGACCCAGATGACTGACAATCTCTACAGTTGTGATCAGCACTTGATGACTATATGGACAAACTGTAATTTTCTTGGCCGTAGTTTATTGTCTTCCTATTCAACTCTATACTCCCTGATAGCGTCCCATTAAACTGATAACTAGGCCTGATCCTCTAAGTGGGAGAACATTAGTGAGATGCTGCCACCTGCTGAGACATTATAAAAAGCAGATTCAAAAATTTACAGAAGAACTAACACCCCTATTTTGATCATTATTTAAAAAAATCAAAAGGAGAATAGCAATATCCCAAAGTAGCATTTTTATTATTAAAATCTGTGGGTAATTTTTGACACTGTGGATTATAGGGATCGAGGTGGCATTTAAAATCATAAGTAATCTGTACATAGATTCTAGGAATTTGATATTACAGTGCTCCCTCGATTTTCGCGGGTTTGAACTTCGCGAAACGGCTATACCACAGTTTTTCAAAAATATTAATTAAAAAATACTTTGCTGTTTTTTCCCCCTATACCACAGTTTTTCCCGCCCGATAACATCATACGTCATTGCCAAACTTTCGTCCACCTTTAATAAATATTTTTTTTAATAAACTTTAATAAATAAACATGGTGAGTAATAATCTAAATGGTTGCTAAGGGAATGAGAAATTCCAGTTTAGGGGCTTAAAGTGTTAAGGGAAGGCTTGTGATACTGTTCATAGCCAAAAATAGTGTATTTACTTCCGCATCTCTACTTTGCGGAAATTCGACTTTTGTGGGCGATCTTGGAACGCATCCCCCACGAAAATCGAGGGAACACTGTATTGGGATAGCGCAACCATCCTTATATTTTACAGGCAATTTAACCCATGGTTACACTTAGCTTTTCATTAAAAGCCTTGCCTCAGTGTGAAGATGAATAGCCTGGCAATTAACTATTAAGTGGAAGGGAATTGTAAAATAAAGAATGGGCCATCTCACATTCCATGTTGTTCTGCAACTATTATGTGAACTACCAAGAAAGGTGAACCTTCCTTGTACTGTACTGACAAAAGAACCTGAAGGCAAACACCTTTCTCTGCCAACACCTTGTACTTACTTAGAGTAAAGAGATCACGTTTGTTTGTATGCTTGTATCCCAATGTACATCCAGTGCCATTAATTATGATAGTGTGAATTAGTCACAGTCCTAAAGAGAAGACTGAGCTGCAGATAAATTTTTTATAATCTCTAAGTAGGCTGACTGCTTGTGTTGATCTTCAGTATCCACCATAAGACAAGTTTCTATGCTGAGTTAACTGATTTCAGAACAAGCACCTAAGCCTCTTACATTTTTCAGAGACACAAGCAAGGTCATAGATATTTTCAGATAGTGACAAGCCAGGAAAGAAAATATTTGTAACCTCAAGATACCCTACAAGGTTGCCTGCCAGAATTTGGCTTGGATGGACCTGGAAGTGAAGCCTCTACAACATTTCCCATGACCCAATACAGATGGGGGAGGTGTAACAATTTTTCTTGGCCATTGGATTTGTTGTGGCTGCAACAAATATTTTGGCACTCTCTCATATCTAATTGCCAGTAAAAATATAAGAGATTTACCACTTAGAAAATGACAGCGGAACACAAATCAGTTAAACAAAGGGCATTCAGGCTATTTTGAAAGTTAAGACATAGCAAAGGATGGCCTGACCAGTTTTAATAACAGTACTTCCCCTCACTTTTTAAATTGCTCAAGTCAGAATGGTAAATACCACATTCAAAAATCAATGTTAATTGGCCTGGAAAAAAAACTTGGGTAATTTTTGTTCTTCTCTTTAAAGGAATATAAAATGTTTCTGAAAATTCTCCTAGGCTAGGGTGTAGCTTCTTCTATGCTTTTGATTTATTGTGGTTCTTGCTTCATCTACTTTTCTCACGAGATTGCTAACAAATGATAACCACACATTTTCCCAGCTTAGAAAATGAAATTGAGGTCAGACAAGGAATATTAGTTCCCTCAATAGATGAGGTTGTTACCACTTTTTTCTTCTTTCAAATATTGTAATAGTTGTCACATCAATGATTTTTTTTGGACAAAGAGATCTATACATTGCGGTACAGATGTTCTTTAATCATGTACATCAAAGGAATACCATAAATTTGGAACCAAATGTAGACAAATTAGTTGGTGTGCATTTGGAGAAGATGTGTTTTTCTACTGAATAGATAAAACTTGTTCTGTATCTAAACAAGGTCCACCTAATTCTGCATTATGTTACCAATTATGTACTGGCTTTCTTACTTTTGATTTCTTCCCTACTTTTTTTTTTAAAAGGTGAGGATCAGGTGATTTGCTTTTCATTATTTTGAAAAGTGTAAACTTTTCATTATTTCATTTTGGTATTTTGCCTTATTATTATTTTGAAATGTGCAAACTGCTAAATGTTGATTGTGTACAAACAGGAACTATTGAAGGCTACAAAAGTTAAAAAAACAGGAGGATAGTCCTTTGTTTCCCAAATGCTGTAGGGCTGCTCACTACTAAATCTTTTTGGTAGACATACTTCAAAGAGGATTCCAGGAAAGATTGTTTCCTCTATTACTTCTCTTCAAGAATGACATGTTAGATATTTTACAAATGCATTTGCTGCAAAAAGGGGGGGGGGGGGAACCACACAGCTTACACACAATTAGATGTTTCCCAAAATATATTTAATTCAAAAGACAAGTATTACCTAAATTAATTCCACCACAGTAAGAAATGTGGTTTCCTCATTTTCTTTGGTTCTACATTATGGACATCTGGTAGGCATGAATCATAAAAGTGATGTTACAAAAACATCTGTTTGTAACTGTGTAGACACTAGTCCAGTATGATTAGGTGATTGCATTGTTTAGTGTGTTAACTCCCTTTCCCTGGAGGCAAAACAGTTTATGTCCCACATTACATTTGGAAAGCTCAGCCAAAGCTGTCTTTATAATGGGGATAGGGGAATGCTGACTTCCTTTGGGCAAGCATTAATATTAGCCCATACTCTATACAATCCAAAATCAACTTTGCAGAATTTAGTCTCTACCATTGCAGACTATGACATTTGTTATTCTCAGATTCCAACAACTTCACATTTGGGAATTCATCTGATAGTCAAAAAAGACTTGCCAGTAATAAATGACCTGCATCTTTCTAAGGTAAATTATCAACCCAGCCAGAGAAACAGAATAAATGGCAATGAGAGTTCTATTTCCTAGACCTAAGTTCCCAGCCAGCTAGATAGGTAAACTTCAACTCCCAGAAAGTTTCAAAACTGAGATAAGCCATTTAGTTTGATTCCTGCGAAATTTCTGAGAAATGTATAGGCTAATACTTAATATCTCAGTCACTTTTAAATATGGTTAGTCCTTAACTTACGACAAGTTGCTGAGTGGCTGTTTGAAGTTATAGTGGCTTCCCCTGAGATACCTATAACTTGGTTCTGAAATTCTGATACCTCTTTCACCATCGTATCAGACTGCATGTTGGGCACTCAGCAACAGATCCACATTTCTGGCTGTCCAATCATCTTATGGTCATGTGATCACATTTTATGATGATCTTAACATAAGAACATAAGAAGAGCCATGCTGAATCAGGCCAAAGCCCATCGAGTCCAGCATTCTGTGTCACACAGTGGCCCACCAATTGTACATGGGGATCTTGAGCAGAAAGAGAAGGCAAAACCCTCCCTTTCCCTTGACTCCCAACAAATGGTACTCAAGATAATCCTGCCTGCGTCAACAAACATAGAGGCGGCACATGGACATCCATTTCAATAACCACCGATACACTTGGCATCCACGAATCTGTCTAATCCTGCCTTGAAGCTATCAAAACTGACAGCTGTCACAACCTCTTCTGGAAGTGAATTCCATAAACCAATGACCGTCTGGGTGCAGAAATATTTCCCTTTATTTGTTCTCACTTTCTTATTTATGAGCTTTAGGGAGTGCCCCCTCGTCCTGGTATTGTGTGATAGAGGAAAGAATTTTTCTCTATCCACCTTTTCTATCCCATGCATGATTTTATACACTTCAATCAAGTCACCCCTTAAATGCCTTTCAAGGCTGAAGAGACCAAGGCGTTGCAACCTGGTTTCATAAGGGAGGTGCTCTATTTCCTTGATCATTCTTGTTGCCCTTTTTTTGCACCTTTTCCAGTTCCATTCTTGGAACATTCTTGAGGCGCGGTGACCAGAACTGTACACAGTACTCCAAGTGTGGTCTCACCATCGATTTGTATAGAGGAAATACAACACTTACTGACTTATTTTCGATTGCCAAAAAGTTGGCCCGTAGCAAACAATGGGTTCACTTTATGAGCATGGCATTCACTTTACAACAATTTTATGATCACGGCATTTCCTTAATAACCACCGCAAAATAGGTCATAAAATTCGGGAGCTCATGTGAGTAACCTTCTTTATGATTGTCATCACTTATGATCAGGGGCAGATTGCCCCCTACTGCCACTACTGGTGCACTGCACTGCAGCATCGGGTATCTTGCATGCATGTGTGCGTGTCCCAGCATGTTTTTGCTTCTGTGGATGTGCAGGAAGCAAAATCTTGCAAGGGGATGTGCATGCGAGAGAGATTTTGGTGATATTTTTTTGCCTCCACGCATGTGCAGAAGCAAAAAATTCACCAAAATCTCATGCACGTGCAAATTTTTTAAATAATGGGGGTTTTAGACTTTTAATGTTAGATTTGTTATTTTAGACTTTTAATATTAGATTTGTTACTGTATATTGTTTTATCACTGCTGTGAGCCGCCCCGAGTCTGCGGAGAGGGGCGGCATACAAATCTAATAAATAAATAAAAATAATAAATAAATCTCCTCTTGAGATTTTGCTTCTTGCGTATGCACAGAAGCAAAAGCATGCCGGGACACACGCATGCAAAACACTCAAAGCTGCAAGCGCAACTCAACTTTTACTACCAGTGTGGCAGCCTTTACCGTTCTGGTAGCAACCCACTGCTGCTTATGACTATAATGCGCAGGTTCCATTATGCTTGTAAGTCAAGGGCTACTTGTATACATGGGATAACTGATAAAAGTTGTGCCTTCTATTGTATCCAGAACAGCAATTCCATCCATCCTGTGGTTGGGCACAGTGCTTGGACCAAGACGGGCATCAGCTTCATTTATTAGTCCCATTCTAATGTTGGGCATTGGATGTTACTTCTATTTAGCACAATGCCTATAGTGCCTAAATAAATGTGGGGTTCTAACTGGAATTCAGTTATTAAAGAACAGATTTAGTTATAAATTCTGTTTATCAGTATGCCTTAAGAATAATTCAGCCATTGTAACTATCAGAAGCAACCTTCCCTTCCTGATTATTTTAATTTTTACATGTAACTCAAAGGTAAAATTTCCCCTTCTTCTCTACAATACCAGTTAATTGGAAGGAAACTTAGGGTTCAATTTAAGATGCAAATTTACTAAGGAAGTCGCTCACCGCTAGATGGAGCTATAAACATATATTTTCTTTTACACCCCATTCAGAGGCTGACAACTAAACAAACAAAAGTTTCAATTAGGTAATTAGGTAACAATTTCAAAGAAATGGAAAAGGCAATTTCATAGAAATGGAAAAGGCAATTTAAACTAACGTATCTATCTTCTGAAAGACCCACAACAAATGGCTGTCTAGACTCTGCTTGAAAATATGTACAGAAAGGGAGCCCATTACTTCAAGTGGTTTCACAATCATATTGCTCAATCAGATGTGCACCTTACTATCAAACAGAAGTCTACTGTATGTGAAAAACTACTTTTATTTTGTTATCATCGCCAGCTCTTTTTTGTCTGATCCTTACTTCTAAATCTGATCTCATCAATAACCGTAATGAGCTACTATATATTTAACCAATAGATTTATTGCTTCATTTTAACTAAATTTAATTTTAAACTAATTTTATCTCAAAAGCAGAGAATCAAAGTTTTTAAAGTAACAAACAGATTTTGATTGTACTCACCCACTTGTAATATCATCAGTCCTTATATTTTTCCCAAGGACCTCTCCATCACTCATATAACCTGTAGCATCCATGTTGATTCCTTCAAGATCTACTTCATCACCTCCTTTGTCTGTGATATCCATGTGGCAAACATTATTGTCCCGAGATGTTGGCTGTCTTCTCAATGGTGCTGAATACATGTAACGCCCTGATTCTGCATTGATGAATCGGCTGGCATTGGCTCTTGGAGGATAACCATTACCCACTGATGGAGCATCACCTGCCTGGAGGCGGGGACTGGACTGCCCAAGTCTCCAAGATAAGGGTGTTGGCCTACCAGTCAAACTGAGGATGCTGCGTCCACTTATTTCAGTGGTGACATTGGTATCAAAGGTGGTCTCCAAGGTGCTTTAAATAGGAAAAGATTCAAGATGTGATACATTTCAGCAAATCTTAGAAATATTTTATTTTAATATTTTAAATACTAGGTATCTGGGATGAAAGAAAAGCCAGAAAAGGATTTTTAAAAATCTTATTACTAAACTATGGGGCAGAGGATCATTAATTTGGCCATAGAAGGCAACACATTTGGTCAAGGCAACCTACAGAAGTCCACTTAATACACTTAACAGCTTAGAGGCTGTATGGTGCTACTTGATGTGACCTTTGCTTGAAGATATCAATCATGGCTATTTATTATTAATAACTGCATTATTTACCAATGCTGTGTACTACTGAAATCTCCTCTAAAACAATAAATGACTATGGAACTTTAACGAACAAATCTATCAAACTGAACTTGTTAGGGAATTTTTCCAACAGTGAATTCATTTTAGGCTAAAGCTTTTTTTCCTTCTTTTCTTTTCTTTTCCTTTCTTTTCTAGTTAGGACAGAAAGTATCTTTGGGAATATTACTTCTAAGAAAACTATTTGGCTTTGTGCTTTCAGGTTTTAGGTGGGATTTAAGGACTTTTTAGTTGTATTACATTACTGATAGCTTTTTCATATTTTGCCTTCTGTTTGTTGTATTTTTGGAATTTTGATTGTATCATTTAAAAACTAGGAGGACTTGGATGAAATATGTGTGTCTGGGTAAGTAAAACTCCACAGTTGAATCATACTACTTCTTTGATGTGGTTTCTTTCCAAGCATTTAGTTGATTGCCTAAATTGGCAATTTTATTATGTGCTATAATGCAACAATAGACAATTCTGATTTATGTTTGAAATATTACTAGTGAATCCTTTTCATTGCTTTAAAAATATGACCATGCATACCCCATTAATAGAATTATAAAGCTTTGTTTATCCAAAGGCTAGGTAGGAATTCAAGCTATGTGCCTTATCAAACAGGTCAAATGCAGTTCAGCTGCTTGTTTAAACACAATAATGTAAATCTGGTTAAAATACATTGAAAGAGGTTCAGAAGTAAACCTAGGTAACTGTTTAAAAAATAACCTTTGCACCTTTCTATTCAAACATCACCTAAAAATATTTAACTAATATTTTTCCAAGGCTCAGCCTTTATACACAGCCCTCTCTGAAATGGTTTCTTCCACTTCCTAAACTTACTCTCCCATTAATCTCAGTTATGTCCTAATATGGTACAGGTTCTAGTTTTTTGCGTAAAACAAAAATAATAAAGTGCTGTGTATAGTTGAATTAATTTTCTGTTAGCCATTCATAACAATCTTTCAGAAATAGAAAACGAGTAAAGAATGGACAGTACAGTTATATTCTTGCAAAGAAATAAAATTAATGTGTCTCTTACCTGTGAGACACCTGAGTTCCTCGTAAACTAGACATGGTCTCTTCTAAGTTTTGCCGAAGATCAGCTATATTCTTGACAGTTCGTAACCTGCGCGTTTCTGGATCTTCCGCTATGGAAAAATGCAACTTTTAGATAAGAAGTAATTAGAGTTTATCAGCAGAGTATCTACCTCGGTGGTGGGCTGCTCCCGGTTCTGAATGGTTCTTAGAACTGGTACGGTTGGCAGTGGGAGGCTCCGCCCATCCAGCCGGAGCTTTTCTACACATGTGCAGAAGCATCACACGCAAGCGAACCGGTAGTAAAGTCCACTACTGATGCACTTGTGCACTTACATACACACTTTACATTTCCGACTCAAAAAATACTTTTCTATTCTTATGTGATCTCAGATGCAGACTCTTTTTGGTTTTTTGGTTTTATTTTGTTTTTGGTAAGTGGTGTTTAATGTTGGATTGAATTAGATATGTTACAGTACAATAAATCTGATGAACATAGGCCTCTGGGGTACACTAATCTGAATTGTACTTAAAATTCAAATTTATTTGAATTATTGGAGGAGCCCTCATGGCACAGTAGTTAGAATTGAATATTGCAGGCAAATTCTGCCCCCCAGTTTGCCTGCAATACTGGAGTGTTTGTTTGTTTGTTTATTTAGATTCTGATGGGCTTTGATTCTGATGGTACTCAAGGGTGATCTATTCTTCCATAATTCTGGGGTCAGTAAAATGAGGACCCAGATTGATGGACATAATGTGCTGACATTGTAAACTGGCCGAAGAATGTATAAAGCACTACGGTGTGGCCTATAAATCTAAGTGCTACTGCTATTTATGAATATATTCATTTTCTTCATTCCCAGACAATCTCAGGCTTTTGCTGTTATGTTTGTATCCTAGTCTTGTATGTTTGTATCCTAGTCTTGTAAAGAAGTTCTAAAGATCAACGTGGGTTTGAAAAGTTCTGCAAGTTTTCTATTTGGATTCCCATTTCTTTAAATAGCCAATTTTATCGTCTCTGGAGATATCTAATGTACAGTTGAAACAAATGTATCTCATTGTTTCTGAAGGAGTGGCTTCTTTTTTAAAAAAAGAATATTTATTAAACATTTTATAGCAAAAACACACACTGATTTAAGCTAGCTGAATGCAAGAATTTATCATTTTAGAAATATGTATGATTTTTGAATGAATTGTAATGATAGTTTTTAAATAGAATTTTAAAGATTGTTTTTAATGTACTATTAATTGGATTGTTATTACTGTTTCTCTGTTTTTGTACATGATGTGAGCTGCCCCAAGTCCTTGGAGAGGGGTGGCATACAAATCCAATTAAATCTAAATCTAATCTAAATATTGGAATTTACCATTTATTATAAAATTGAAATGGAAGATTATGTTATCTATTAGACTGCATTCTCAATAGAAAAGAACTTTAGGAACACAGAAATACTGAAGTGTATCAATTGGATAAGAATATCATCTGGAAGCTCTCTAGAAAATTAATAAACAAAGAATATCTATCTTAGAATAAGGAGTAATGCAAGAATTACTTTAGTGCACCACCCAAAATTCATCTTCGAATGTTATAATCATAAAAACATATTACAGCAATTTTTAACTCATTATGTTTCCAAAGGGAGAACAGTTCTGGCTCCTTTATCTAAATATGTTTTAGTTATCCCCAGATCAAAGCATGTCTCTGTTCAGAAGTTTCATTTCATTCAAGAGGTTTTCCTCAAAGGAAAACATCCACGGAGTAATACAACCTTAGTCTACAAAAATATTTCGAGTGATCATCATAAAAGGCAAGGCTGAGCTCTACAAGTTTGAAAAAAAAAACCCCTCTCTCTATGCCACTTTTTTTGCCAGGTTTTTGTGTGTGTTTAAAATGCACTTAACACAGCTAATAGGGATAGAATACATTTTAAAACATCAATCAGAGGTATCAACACTAATTAATAAATCAACTGAATAAATCCAGCAAAAAGCAGAGGAAAAAGCTACAACTTCACCAGGAAATGGGGAAAAAATGATGCTAGATTCAATTCAGGCCAAAAATAATTTTACACAGTAGGAGCAGCCAATGAAAAATCTACCTTCTGTGAAGATACCGGTGTAGTTTCATATAATCCAGGTGGATCACAATGACTGAGAGACAAACCTCTTTTGCTCCTCTAATAGACTAAGAAAATTTGTGCAGGAATAAGCAGTCTCGAACACTTCGTTAATATTTGTCCTAATTCCAGGTTTAACAAGAACTTTGTGAAACCCGAAGAGCCCTTTGTAACCTTAGTTTTGAAATATAGAAACATAGAAACATAGAAGATTAATGGCAGAAAAAGACCTCATGGTCCATCTAGTCTGCCTTATACTATTTCCTGTATTTTATCTTAGGATGGATATATGTTTATCCTAGGCATGTTTAAATTCAGTTACTGTGGATTTACCAACCACATCTGCTGGACATTTGCAAGCATCTACTACTTTTTCAGTAAAATATTTTCTCACATTACTTTTAATCTTTCCCCAACTAACCTCAGATTGTACCTCTTTGTTCTTGTGTTCACTTTCCTATTAAAAACCCTTCTCTCCTGAACCTTATTTAACCCTTTAAAATATTTAAATGTTTTGATCATGTCCCCCCTTTCCCTTCTGTCCTCCAGACTATACAGATTGAGTTCATTAAGTCTTTCCTGATACGTTTTATGCTTAAGACCTTCCACCATTTTTGTAGCCCGTCTTTAGACCCATTCAATTTTATCAATATCTTTTTGTAGGTGAGGTCTCCAGAACTGAACACAGTATTCCAAATGTGGTCTCACCAACGCTCTATATAAGGGAATCACAATCTCCCTCTTCCTGCTTGTTATACCTCTAGCTATGCAGCCAAGCATTCTACTTGCTTTCCCTATCGCCTGACTGCACTGTTCACCCATTTTGAGACTGTCAGAAATCACTACCCCTAAATCCTTCTCTTTTGAAGTTTTTACTAACACAGAACTGCCAATACAATACTCAGATTGAGGATTCCTTTTGTCCAGGTGCATTGTTTTACATTTAGAAACACATAAACTGCAGTTTCCATTGCTTTGACCACTTATCTAGTAAAGCTAAATCATTTGCCAGATTACAGACGCCTCCAGAAATATCAACCCTATTGCACAGTTTAGAGTCATTGGCAAATAGGCAAACCTTCCCTACCAAACCTTCCCCTATGTCATTCACAAAGATATTAAAAAGAATAGGACCCAGAACAGACCCTTATGGCACACCGCTTGTAACTAGGCTCTGCTCAGAATACTCGCCATTAACAACAGCTCGCTTCAGCCAGTTGCAAATCCACTGAACTATCCAGGGATTAAGTCCAATCTTCACTAACTTATCTATCAGCTCTTTATGTGGAACCGTATCAAAGTCTTTACTGAAGTCCAGCTAGGCAATATCCACGGCACCACTTTCATCCAACACCTTTGTGACATAGTCAAAGAAATCAATGAGATTAGTCTGACATGATTTGCCCTAAGTAAAGCCATGCTGGTTTGGGTCCAATAAGTTATTGGTTTTTAGGTGCCGATTTATCGTCTTTTTGAGTAGAGTCTCTATCATTTTAACTATAACTGATGTCAAGCTAACTGGCCTGTAGTTGCTAGCTTCTTCTTTACTGCCCTTCTTGTGGATAGGCACAACACTGGCCATTCTCCAATCATCAGGAACATCTCCTGTTAAAAGGGATTGGCTAAACAAATCAGTCAGGGGGGTAGTAATCTGTGAACTGAAACCTTAGTAATTTTTTATTAAAAATGTGAATAACTTCCTTAAAAAATTGTTTGTAAGATTAGTGCAAAAGAGACTTTTAGACTTTTAAAAGATTATAAACACCTGGCTTTTTACAGAACTGCTAGGGTAGAATTCTATTGATAGAAAGTAAGGAATTAGAGTAATTGAAGGTTGCTGCAAGGTATTGTAAGGGGATACTTAAGGGGCAAGTTTTTGTTTTATTGTTTCATGATTGTTTTAGATTTATCAATTTTGTTGTTGTAATCTGCTTGTTTTAAGAGAGGTGGTCATATACATATTTTTAATAAACAAATAAAATATGATTGGAAGTAGAACAAGAGGCTTGTGGAGTTGTTAATTTAGGTTCACATAATTCAGCCTTCTCAATCTATTGCCCTTTAAATATGTTGGAACAGCAGCTTCTAAAATTCCCAGGGAATGATGATATAACTGAATTTGTCAACTGTATCTCTGGGCTGAAATGATAGAGCTTGGGTCTGCTGTAGAATACCAAATCCCATTTGTTATCTTTAATTGCTTTTTCTATACCCATACTGTACATATTTTATTAAAAGTATATTTAGAAATCCGCTGAATAGCACTAACTCCTTGTCCATGAAAATATTGTTCAGAGTTTACACATGGCTAAATAATAATCTGTAGTATATTAAAATCTTTACTAGTCTTTTGCACATTCATAACTTGGCTGGATGATAAATTAGGTACAGCTATTACAAAAACTGTACACAGGGGTGAGTAACTTAGTGGATGAAGGATTAATTGTGAGAACAGAAACTGTTGGAAACTTTCCAAAATCTGTGTAACTTCTAAATACTAGCCAGTCTCTTAAAGATAGACCAACTTAATTACCCAAGCACAAAAAAACTAGTTTTTTGAAAGGCAAGAATAATCAAATGAATAGCAGATGAAATGAAGAGAACAATTCTCTTAAAAATAACAAAATACATTTCTGGAAAATGCTCATACAAACTCTGATAAAGAGCATGTTGAATAATTACGAACTGCCTTTCCATGTATTTCAGATTCACAGGGTACCGTTAACTACTTTTAAACTCTTGATAAAACATTGGAAAATGTATTCTCTAAAAGAGCTTGAACTGAAGATACTTAAAAGAGTTTAGAGATGTATGGATAAAACCCTGCTTTTACGTAAGACAGTTAAAAGCTTAAACATATTTGACATTGCAGCCAAGTGAGAATATATGGCTTAGAGCTGCAGTAATTTTAGGCTATTTAAGCATTTCAGGTCTTATCTAGAAACTATTGCCATCATAGGTGGTTTTTTTCAGCATAAGAACTATACTGAAATAATAGGAGCAGTTAACATTGTATTTCCATTTTTAGATATACAGTGGTACCTCGACATATGAGTTTAATTCATTCCAGACCCGAGCTTGTAAGTCGATCAACTCGCATCTCGAACAAATGCCTTTAGACTTTGTTTTTTGCGCCGAGATAACCGGAAGCAAGGAGATTCTTGCATCACCTAGTGAAAGCTCGGCTCATATCCCTAATTTGAGCTCAGGTGTCGAACAGAAATTTCGCTCGCGTCGCGGCTCATAACTTGGAATACTCACATGTGGAGCAGCTCGTATCTAGAGGTACTACTGTATACAAATATTTGGGATATTTCTATTATGAATGCAGTGTTTATAATTTTTTTCTTCTTAGAAAGAATTTGCAAGTGGTATCACCATTGCCTGGGGTTCTATTCATTTCCCTGTGTAGTTGCCCACAGAAGTGGTACCTATTAAACTACTTGTGGTCACCTGCTTGTTAGCAGGAGCTGGAGTGTGTGACAGGACCTCACCTTGCCCCGCAGCAACAATGGGTCTTGAACACAAGCCTGCCCATTGGCAGCCCAGCATTTTAGCTTTGTGAGCCACTGCGCAATTCCTATATGTTTATAGTTAATTAATCTCAATATAACGTACTGTACATACATACAGACATTTTAAGAATCCTTCATAGTATTAGGCATTTGAACATACAATTGCTATTTCAAGAATCAAAAGACTTTACTTAAATATTAGGAGCTCAGACAATGCCTAGAGCAGCAGTCTCCAACATTTGCAGCTCTGTGGTCCAGCTGGGGCAGAAGGAGGAGAACGATGGGCCATGTAAGCGCACACACAGTCTTAGTGTGAATTGTGAGATGTTGCATGGACACCTACAGTCCTTACATGAGCGGGCCTGCGCAAATATGCACAAAACCCTTGTACTAGTGGGCCGGTGTATGCACACACCTAGTCCTTGCATGACCAGCAAGCTGGTACATGTGGCGGGCCAGGTCATATGTGTGCAAGTGCCCATGGCCTGCCACTTATGGAAGTTGAGCTGTGCATGCGCTCTGGCCAGCCACTCATGCAGCTAAATTCTGAGTAGGCCACGGCCTGGTAATGGTTGGGAATCCCTGGTCTAGAACAACACATGGAATGATGGAGATGCACAGTTCTGTGGCATTTTAAAATTATTATTAAAAAACAATTAAATAAAACATTCTGGCCATTTTACATAAGCTTCACAGTAGTTATTTAACACAGAATTAACATTGAAAAGAAGCACAAGTGGGCCTTTTCATTGTTACATATCCTTTTTTTTAAAAAAAAGGATTTACATAATATCCTAACTGGATTCACAAAATAGTGACTCTCCTGAGTAAGAACCTGAGATTAGCTGCTTTGGTAGTCAAGATACTGAAAAACTCAGTAAACACGCAACACCAAGAATGAATGTGCATGCGGTCCTCACTCTCATGAAAGCCACAGCCTAAATAAGCAAAATAAACCTTCTGGGAAGGCATTTTTTAAAAATCTTCTGATTCAGAGAGCCAATACACTCAACACATCCCGTCTCTTACCAGAAAGATCTTCTAAAATAGGTTGTCCAGTTTTTGTGCAGGGAACAGATTCCATGTTTGTGCTTCCTCCTCCAGTACCGGACTCTGCTGTTATGTTTCCCTCATTGTCTGTCTGGGATCTGAAATACAAAATAGAGGTAAAGCGAAAAGGAAACACATTCATCCATTCACTCACTCACTCACTCACTCACTCACTCACTCACTCACTCACTCACTCATTCATTTGACAAAAAGAAGTCTGGCATCAATAAAACAATGCTTTCCAGTATAGCATTGTGTCTTTTCCACAGGATACACTAGCATGCTGACTGTACATAATTTATTAGTCCCATGTTGTGTTATGTCCTAGAAATTGAAAGAGGCACTGAACTGTAAAAAAAAAAGAAATTTCTGCTGTCTAAGGGCCTTCTGCCATCATTTTAAACAACTTCTAAATTAAGTTTCCAATCAGATCAATAGTCTGCACGGCTTTCATCCAACAGAGGGCAAGAAACTTCAATGAGATATTAATTATTCACGCTGGCTATTCTTCACCTACTTATTTTTTTCATCTCTATCATAGCTATTAAAGGAAGAGAAAACATTTTAGAAAAATTACCTGAAATTCTGCAACAAAGATATGATAGCATTTGCAAATGGTCAAAATAATTAGAATTTTCTAGTTAATTTTTCTAATGATTCTTTGAGGAATTAGTTGAAATGGAATAGCATAAGAAATATTGAATACTGATGGTGACTATCTTTTCATTGATTTATACCTATCCCCTGGCATTAAAAACAAACAAAATGGAAAGTGAATTTTCCATGTTCACATTTGTATGCTGGCTTTTGTGCTCCCTTGGATAGCAATAGTATTTTGGAGTCCTCCCTTCCATCACTACATTAGTTTGGACCAACAAACACCATTGCTTCACATAAATAGAAAGTCTCAATGCATTCATTTTTTTTAATAAAAAAAGCCAGTGCTACTGGAGGTCACTTGTATTGGAAATAAAATCACACGGCTTTTCATCTTCTATTTTAATATCATTTCGGCTGAACTTGTGAAAGAAGACTATGGATGTACAGTAAGACCTCACCTATCGCTGGTGTTACGTTCCAGACCCGGCCGCGATAGGTGAAATCCGCGATGTGGAATTTATCGACTGATAGTACTTATTTAAGTATTTATATTGTAATTGTTTGGTAAGTTTTCATTGTTTTAAGTGTTTATAAACCCTTCCCACGCTCTTACAAAATACATATCACAGTAGTACATATATAATATAACTTAAAACTAATAAAAATAATAAAAACAATAAAGCAACAACATTCTCTTTCTCTCTCATACGTATACGTAATCTCTCTCTGTCTCTCATATATCCTAAGAAATATTTCTTGAAAACCCGCAATGAAGTGAAGCCGCGGTAGGGGAAGCGCAATATAGCGAGGGACTACTGTATTCCTGCACTGTTCTGTTTTATTCAAATTGTATAAGGTCTCTTCCTTGAACAGAGGGCTGGACTAGAAAACCTCCAAGGTCCCTTCCACATCCTATCCTATCCTATTTTATTTATTTTTGTTTATTTATTTATTTAGTCAAGTACGCATTGGTAGTATACAAAATATAACAATGTTTATATACATGATACTAGTAAGAGAGAAACATTAGGACAGGGGATGGTAGGCACGCTGGTGCACTTATGCATGCTCCTTACTTCTAAGGAATCGGGTGAGGTCAACAGTGGATAGTCTAAGGATAAAGTTTTGGGAGTTAGGTGATGATACTACAGAGTCAGGTAGTGAGTTCCCTGCATTAACTACTTGGTTACTAAAGTTGTATTTCCTGCAGTCAGGTTATCCTATTTTATCCTATCCTATCCTATCCATCCCATCCTATCCCTCTTTATCCATGGACTGATATAATAATGGCTGTTAATGATGGATGCAATTGGGCTAATAAAATATTTGGAGTGAGATGAATGGTGTTAAATAACTGAGCTCTTATGGTGGTTTTTCTTCTTAGGAGGGTCTGGCATGTCATAGGTATAATATTATTTAATCATGCAATCTATTGTATTACAGTAATTCATATTTCACCTTTTTGGCTTTCTTCTTGTCCATTTTTGCACTCAATTTTTTTTCCTACCAAAATATATCTATAATCACATAATGTCTTAGGCACATTAGACAAGACTGAATTCACATTTTCAGCCTCCAAAAATGTTATCCAGATTATGGCTTTGGTTGATATTGGAATGTAGCAACTAACTGATTAGTTCAGGGATTTCCAACCTTGGCAACTTTAAGACTGGTGGACTTCAATTCCCAGCATTCCTCAGACAACAAAGCTGGCTGTCGAATTATATCAACAAAACCAGTGCAGTTGGCATCTACTTTTAACCAATGTATCAAGCCAGAATATTTCTGTAGATATCATATAACTACAGAGAATAACTTTTAATTCTGAATCCAAACCAATTCAGTGCCATTAGGTTTTGGCACAAAGATAACAAACTATGATTTGATAATGTAAAATCATTGTTTACATTATAATGAACTTTCTCTTTACCTACCTATCACTTTTTGTTCAAAAGAAAGAGGAGGAGCTGCATGAGAAGAGAACTTTTCTTGTATGTAATAGTATACTGTCTTCAGCCAAATGGTGGCATATTTTCTCAAGTCAAAAGCTACACATAACCGTTAACCAGTAGTGGATTGCTAGCGCAGTGTTTCCCAACCTTGGCCATTTGAAGATATCTGGACTTCAACTCCCAGAATTCCCCAGCCAGCAAATGCTGGCTGGGGAATTCTGGGAATTGAAGTCCAGATATCTTCAAGTGGCCAAGGTTGGGAAACACTGTGCTAGCGGTACAGTTGAGGACGGTGTACCGGTAGCGAAAGTTGTGCTGCGCACGCAGATTCTATTCTCCTGTGAGCACATGCATGAGTCCCAGCGTGTTTTGCTTTGGTGCATGCACAGGAAGCAAAATCTTGCAAGGGGATGCACGCGCATGTGATATTTCGGAGAATTTTTTTTTGCTTCTGTGCATTCGCAGAAGCAAAAAGCCCCACCAAAATCTCGCACGCACGAGCGTCTCCTCATGAGATTTTGCTTCCTGCACATGCGCAGAAGCAAAACCACACTGGGATATGTGCACCCAGAAGAAATGAAGCTGCGCACACAAAGTACCAATAGCAGCGGTAATGGGAATCCGCCCCTGCCATTAACTGTTATGCCAAGGTCACATTACAAAAAAGTAGCAGAGCTAGAACAAGGTATAAAGGTTAAAAAGCCGCTCTGAATCTCTGGAGAAGGGCAGCCTAGAACTTGAAATGATAGATAGATAGGTAGGTAGGTAGGTATACAGATAGAAAATAGATAGATAGGTAGGTAGGTATACAGATAGAAAATAGATAGATAGGTAGGTAGGTATAGAGATAGAAAATAGATAGATAGATAGATAGATAGATAGATAGATAGATAGATAGATAGATAGATAGAAAATAGATAGGTACGTAGGTAGGTAGATAGGTAGGTAGGTAGATGGATAGAAGATAGGTAGGTAGGTAGGTAGGTATATAGATAGAAAATAGATAGAAAGAAAATAGATAGATAGATAGATAGATAGATAGATAGATAGATAGATAGATAGATAGAAAATAGATAGATAGGTAGGTAGGTAGATGGATAGAAGATAGGTAGGTGGGTAGGTAGGTAGGTATATAGATAGCAAATAGATAGATTGATAGAAAGAAAATAGATAGATAGATAGATAGATAGATAGATAGATAGATAGATAGATAGATAGATAGATATAGGTAGGTATATAGATAGAAAATAGATAGATTGATAGAAAGAAAATAGATAGATAGATAGATAGATAGATAGATAGATAGATAGATAGATAGATAGATAGATAGGAATAATAAATAAATAAACAAATAATAAACAAACAAACAAAAAAGGAAGGAAGGAAGGAAGGCAGGGGGAGAGAGAAAGAGAGAAAGAGAGAAAGAAAGAGAAAGAAAGAAAGAAAGAAAGAAAGAAAGAAAGAAAGAAAGAAAGATGTGGCTGCAATTGGCCAACCTTCCAAGGACTACATGCATTTCCCCGATCTCATAATATGCGCTGTGGTCCATGTCTGTTCAAAATAAATAATACCAAGCAACTCAGCAGTTGCTATAGTTGTCTTCCTCCTTCAGGAAAGCTATGACAAGTCATGATTAAAAATTGCTTCTTACCTATACATGAAAGGAGCTACTGTGGCGGTATTTGGATGGCTGTATTGCTGTTGTGGATGAGGTAGCTGAACACTCACAGTATTGCTTCCTGTTGTCTGGGTGGTACTATTAGTTGGCCCATTGACAGCGTGGCTGCTGCTGCTGGAGGTTAAAGCTGACCAGCCTCCCATTCCTCTCCCATCCATGGAGGCTAAACTCGACGTGGAACTTGAATTCTTGCAATCTAGCTGTGCTTTTGGATGAGAGAGGCTGGAGGCCGGCTTTGCGCTTCGGCTCCTTTCGCCTTCCTTTGCAGAACAACTTGGGGCACTTGAGGATTTCCCTGTGGTGTTTTTCATCCCTGGTTTTGGTATTCCACTATGTGAAGGGGCAGCTGCTTCTTTCTTGGCACTGTTGAGCTTTCCTCCCTTTGGGATAAAGCTTGCAATCTTGGAGGATTTTTTTGGCATTTCGTTTACAGCAGGCGGGACCTGTTCTTCCTTCAGCTCTTCTTTCAGGTCAGCTTTTTCTGTCACGGAAGTTCTCTTGGCCACATCTTTGTTTTTTTCCTTTTCTTTCTCCTTTTCTTTTTCTTTCTCCTTTTCTTTCTCTTTCTGTTTCTCTTTTTCTTTTTCATTGCCCTTTGGGGAACTCTTCTTGTTGGTCAGAGCCCGACTAAATGTCCGTTGTGCAATTCCCTTAAGTGCAATTTTGGGACTGTTTGATGTGGGTCCTGGGGTGTTTAAGTTCTGGTTTGCAGCTTCCATTTCCTCACTTTCTTCAAAGTTTGAGAGGCCCTCTAATCTTTCACAACTAGTGTCCCGAGACCCCGGACATTCAAAAGATGCTTTGGAACCCGCTTTTGTATTGAAGAGTTTCAACTTCTCCAGCATTGATCTCTGACCATTGGGAGTAGTTTTGACCATCTCTGGAACAGGTTTGGGGGATTCCTGAACTTGCTGTTTTACAGTTAATGTGGACGTTGGGGTTGCGTGTTTTGCACTTAATGATTTGCTGCGCCAAGGTTTAACTGCAGAATTGGGCTGGGGGATGGCTGAAGAATTATTGCAACTGGCAGCATTGTTGCTACTGCTGCTTTGAACCAAAGAGGTTGCATTTTCATTCATTCCTGTGGGTTGGGGATCTAAAATGTCTGCTGGTTCTGGGGGAGAGAGAAGGGGGGGGGAGAGATACAAGATTGTTGGCGCTTTGGATTTGAACAAAATCTCCAAATAAACATGATTTGCTTTCACAGTGTTTCAGTATTTAACAATATTTCAAAATATCTATATACAGAAATGACATCTATCTATCTATCTATCTATCTATCTATCTATCTATCTATCTATCTATTATCTATTCTTGGACTTGTGGGGGGGGGAGACCGATATGATCGATTTTTGGCAATTAAATTTGCTAAACGTTTTATTTCAATTGCAAGTTTACTGAAAACTCCATCTCTTTCTTAACTGCTCCGGATCAAACAATCTACATTTAAGTGTTTATCCCCATTATACTGATATACTGTAGTTTGGAAACTGTCTAACCAAAGCTATATTTCAAATAAAGAAACAAACATGAACTCAATGGGTATGGAACCATCCAGCTTGACAATCCTGAAAAATAATTGAACAATAATTCCAAATATAATAAGAATCAAACAAAATAAAACCAACGTTCACATACCAGAAAATCACCACAAACAAAATAAAGTCTCACAATAACCAAACTTTATATATTTCATTTCCTAATCCAGAAAGCTAAAATGTTTAATAGAATAGAATGAATAGAATAGAATAGAATAGAATAGAATTTTTATTGGCCAAGTGTGATTGGACACATAAGGAATTTGTCTGGGTGCATATGCTCTCAACGTACATAAAAGAAAAGGATACATTTGTCAAGAATCATGTGGTACAACACTTAATGATTGTCATAGGGGTCAAATAAGCAATGAAGAAACAATCAATATTAATAAAAATCTTAGGATACAAGATTCAAGTTAAAGTCATACAGTCCTAAGAAGTAGGAAAAGGATGATAGGAATGATGAGAAAAACTAGTAGAATATAAGTGCAGATTTAGTAAAAAGTGTGACCCAATAATACCTTTATCTAGACAAGAATGTATATGTGATCAAATTTATCTTAAACTGACAGAAGCTATATTAAAAAGCTATAGCTGAAAAGTTTCCTTGATGAATTCAAATCTCTTCTATGTTTCACATTATTTTTCTTTTAAAAAGAGAGGTTAAAAATCTCCCTTACTCACCTCTCCAGAGCCACTGCTTTTTAAAAGTACTCCTTGCAAACTTTCTCTTCTGAAGATATTACTGCAAACACATCTTCTTTTTAGACTGCTGATGCTTCCAATTAACTTTTGTCATCTCTCAACTCTTAGCCTGCCCTGCAGCTTGCTTGGGATTAACGGCTTTTACCTGCTATCCTGGATCCTTTAGCACTAAACGGCAACTAGAGCTTCTTGTGCTTTTTGAACTTAAAAATAAACAGCAACCGGCAGTGGACGTTTGCAGCAGTTTGGAAAGGAACTGTGAATGTTGTTTTCTGAATCATACACAGAGAGTCTCTTTGACTTCACTTTTAACCGCTCACGGAAGAGACAGCTCTGTTAATCTCACCAGTGTGATTTGCATCAAACTGCTTCATATTTCTAAGCACACCCATCTTCCTTACTTAGCAGAGATTTGGGTTTCTAAGAGAATTCTCTTGCAGTCAACTCCCACTGTCCTAACTGAAACAGCAGATGTGCACGCTCATTTTATAGAGAGCAGGCATTGCTAGGATTGGAATATTTCCAGAGTGTCATTAATTATAAATGATTAAACTAGATAATCTCCATTGCACTTTTTCCCACCCTCACCCTTATACCCAGAAGTTTGGAAAAGGGAATCAACTCAGGTCTAAACGCCTCACAGAATGAACTAGATTTATAGCTATATATATTTTAGGTGTAGTTAAATACTTAAGCAATCCCTTTTCATTTTGCAATTGGGACAGAAGTTAAAAGTTCATTGGATGTATGACTGCACACTATATGGCTATGCAGTCAACACATACAAAATCAATTCACAGGTTTTGCCAGTGTACTAAATGCATGATTTTATACCCAACTGTATCTAAATTTTAAACTACCTGTACACATCATGAAACTAATTTGATTCTACGGCATCAGCTGCAGCAAGAAGAAATCATCTATTATTTTATGCAAAGTTCTGTATCCCATCCTTCTAATGGGTATAGATCATTCAGCTGCATCTGGAATTAAGACTCCAAAGACTGCTTTGAACATTTCCAGAAAATGCTAAAATCCTTAGTCCTTTTTTTTAGTGCCTTAACCCTGCTGCTATGCTCGGGTCTATATGACCTGAAATGAAATTTGAGACCCTGTAGATTATTTGTCATGCGGATCTGAAACTTGTGATTAATTGACTTTTCCTCTTTTGAGGGGTTCTTACTATGAGTGTTTGGTTTGTTTACTTTTTGCTACACGCTGATTGTTACATTTCATTACACCCAAAACAGTACAAGTGTATAGTAAATGTGAACACAACAGTAGGGTTAAATTTAGGGCCTTAGATCAGGGGTTTCCAACCTTGGCAACTTTAAGACTGGTGGACTTCAACTGGCTGAGGAATTCTGGGAGTTGAAGTCTACAAGTCTTAAAGCTGCCAAGGTTGGAGAGCCCTGTCTTAGATCAATGCTGACTCTGGACAAGCCCCTGCAGTTTTCTTGGCAAGATCTCCAGAAGTGATTTGCCATTGCTTCCTTCCTAGGGCTGAGAGAAAATGACTAAGGTCACCCAGCTGGCTTTATGCCTATTGCCCAAGACAGGACTAGAACTCACTACTTCTAGCCTTAATCACTGCACAAACCGGCTCTCTTACTCCTATAACATTTGTAAACACTTCCCAATTACTCCACCCCATTATACCTTTATTATAAGGTATAAGAATTCTTTATTATTATTTCAACACTATTTCTGTTTTAATTCTTTAAAACAGAAAAGTGTCTTCTATTATTTTTGTGGAACACTCATGGGGATGGGTAAAGAATAGTGAAGGCAATGGTTCAATGGAAGGCAACATTTATTTTTGACTTCTACTTCTCGTTCACCTAAATCACAAACCACAAAAATAATAGTAATGTCCAGCTGCCAGACATGACTGATGATAAGTTTTGAAATTGGACTGAAGTTTATGGGCAACTGGAAAAGAGTTATATACAGCCCTTGGGGCATTAATTGTCTAACCTTGCCTTCAATAAAACACCTGTGAGTTGTATATGGGGAACTGATGGATCTAACTATAAATGGAATCCACAAAATTATTATTATTATTATTATTATTATTATTATTATTATTATTATTATTATGTCAGTACAACAAAGCAAACGAGATCACTATGCTGAATTTCGTATTTCATCACCAGTCGGGCGCTTCCCAAGCACCTAGGACTGTGTGATGTAGCGGCGAATTATGTTTGCCGATCCCAGTAAAGCAGCCTTTTGCAATTGGCAAATGGAGATTTTGTCAATTCCGATGGTTTTCAAATGTCCGCTGAGATCCTTTGGTACTGCGCCCAGCGTGCCAGGTACCACTGGGACCACTTTCACGGGCTTATGCCAGAGTCGTTGCAGCTCGATTTTTAGATCTTCGTATTTCACTAATTTCTCTAGCAGCTTATTATTATTATTATTATTATTATTAATTATTATTATTATTATTATTATTTAATTAATTAAATTTGTATGCCGTCCTTCTCCGAAGACTCGGGACGGCTCCCATGGACCCATCCCTTCTATGCTTAGTTGCAAGTGTGAATGTTGCAGAGGTGTGAAGTGAAACCTAATAATACGTTGCCCTTAATATTTATCCTTGTTACAAATAGTTTGCAAAAATTTTATAGAGATAAAGCATCCTCCTCAGTTCCTAATCTACAGCTCTTGGGAGATCCCCAGACCCTTGTTTTAGGATTTTACCATGAACCTGCCTTATGAATAAATGAACGCTGATCATTATTTCAGCTGCATTTTCAGGTCATTGGCTTTGGTCCTCGTTCAAACGTTTCATTTGGGGCGGCACGGGGGGGGGGAGGACTTCCTTGGACTGAGTGTCTCACATTGCCTCTTTTTGCAATGCATAAAATTAATTCCCACCTGTCATCTTCCCTGAGGCGGTTTTGTTTCTTCAAGAGTGTTTGCCAACTTTACTCGACAACAAGTGAGACATGTTCAAATTCAAAATATGGTTAGGCTAAATGACTACTTTCTCTCCCCCTTTCAAAGCAAGAGCTCGGATTGGAATTTATTTAATTCCCAGTGTTTCTGTTACAGATTCGCTGGTGGTCTTGTTTGAATGCCAATGCATAATGTATCAGAGTTAGCTGGAATTTCATCAGGTCCTGTAATATCTCGACAGCAAATTCAAACCTAGCCACTCACAATGAAACTATGTCGATAGTTTAAATGGTTCTGTGAAATGTTTGTGTAAGAAGAACTGGAGAAAACGCATATAATTTCCCATCATTTGTCAAGTTAAACCTAAACACAGGCTGCTTCCTTATGGTTACCACTAGCTGTAGAGATTTGTCAGAAATAAAGAAAATTACTTCTAGAATGTAATTCTAATTAACTTTAGTCACTGGGAAGAGCCAAAAAATGAGTTTATGAACACGAGGGAATGGGACAGGGCAATTGGGTATGTGGGAAATCTGTGGCCTCCCAGATAGCAAGTTTTGGGAGACAACCTCTCACTGTCCCTCACACAGAATCACAGTAGGGTGAATGGAATTAGGGATCGTGCTATGGCCATCATTTGCAGTTGTCAGTTAAATGTAGCTGGTCTTTTTGAGATAAAACAATGTTTTTCTCAGACAACATGTATGTGTCTTCTCCTAGAGCTATTCGTTTAAAGGTCCCAGAGGTGTAATGAATCACGGAACTGCAATTAATTTGCATCCTTCCTTGCTAAACAAAGTATTACATGAAAAATGGTATATCTCCATCCAAGAGTAAACAAATTTTGAGAATACTCAATTCTACAGATTTGATCTTCTAACAGTGAGAATTAGTGATTCTCCAAGTAGCCTGTCAGTGTCCGTGGAGAGTATGTATGCGCCAGGGTTGAAATGTTTCCGGTTCAGATATGCCTGTCAGTTGTTGGAGATCCGGTTGTGAAGGCAGTATGAAATTCCACCCACCCATGCGGATGCTGCCATTTGGATTCTTTTACCCTCTGCACATGTGCAAAGTGTTCTGTACATGTTCATAGGGTAAAAGAACCCAAGTGGTGGCATCCAGGCAGGTAAGCAGAGCCTTGTGTGAAACTCACTGGTGAACAAAAAGGTTTTGGCAGGCAAATTGGAACATCCCAATTTTGTTTGGGAAAATTTGATTAATTGCATATGAGGGTTTTATTTATTTATTTTTATTCATTCATTTATTTTTTTTATTTATTGGATTTGTATGCCGCCCCTCTCCATGGACTCGGGGCGGCTAACAACAGTGACAAAAAACAGAATGTAAAAATCCAATACTACAACAGCTAAAAACCCTTGTTATAAAACCAATCATACATACAAACATACCATGCATAAATTGTAGAAGCCTAGAGGGAAAGATTATCTTAATTCCCCCATGTCTGATGGCAGAGGTGGGTTTTGAGGAGCTTACGAAAGGCAAGGAGGGTGGGGGCTATTCTAATCTCTGGGGGGAGTTGGTTCCAGAGGGTCGGGACCGCCACAGAGAAGGCCGTTCCCCTGGGCCCCGCCAACCGACATTGTTTGGTTGACGGGACCCAGAGAAGACCCACTCTGTGGGGCCTAACTGGTCGCTGGGATTTGTGCGGCAGAAGGCGGTCCCTGAGATAATCTGGCCCGGTGCCATGAAGGGCTTTATAGGTCATAACCAACACTTTGAATTGTGACCGGAAACTGATCGGCAACCAATGCAGACTGCGGAGTGTTGCTGTGATATGGGCATATTTAGGGAAGCCCATGATTGCTCTCGCAGCTGGATTCTGCACGATCTGAAGTTTTGAGTTCAATACGATTTGAAGGTACACATTACGGAACATTATTGAAGATTCAGTAAAAGGACTCTAGCTACTCAAATGAAATAACCAATGAGTTTGCTTCTGTACCATAAATAGCCAGAATGCTCTTCATGGCCTAAGGCTTAAGAACATTTTATACCAATCATTATGGATGAAATTTCCATTCAAATGAATGGAAAGCACCTCATGAGCAAATATTTAAAAATTGAAGCAGGATATTTCTATACAGAACACATACCTATTGGAAGTGATGGATTTACAGTAGGCTGTAATTTATTTGATGGGATCCTCAGTTAGCCCTTGGTAGCAACACAAAATTAGGATAGTTATATGTCTATTACAGAAGAGGGATTGCCCATTTTATTATCCCCACAGCCATTAGGCTAATTATAAAACTTACTAGGATTCAGTGAGAGGGAAATTGATCAAGTCTCAGGGGATAGTTCAAATCGAGCAAGGAAAGAAGTGCATGTGTTTAGATTGTTTTGTCAACTAAAGAGGCAGGTACTTAGTGTGAAGGAACCATGGCTGCTACATTGTTCCTTGGACTGGACTGATATGGAGACCAATAGTTGTTGTCTATTCGGCTTCACTTGCAGGTTGTGGTGTGGATAATAATTGGTTCATCTGAGTTGCCACTTGATTTCAATACTGGGACAGAGTACTTAAGATTAATTAACAGTTCTCTGGTCACATTAGAGTCTATTTTTATAGTTAAATTCTTGATATACAGTGTTCCCTCAATTTCCGCGGGGGATGCGTTCCAAGACTGCCCGCGAAAGTTGAATTTCTGCGAAGTAGAGATGCGGAAGTAAATGCACTATTTCTGGCTATGAACAATATTACAAGCCTTCCCTTAACACTTTAAACCCCTAAAATTTCCCATTCCCTTAGCAACCATTTATTCACCATGTTTATTTATTAAAGTTTATTTTAAAAAAATATTTATTAAAGGTGGATGAAAGTTTGGCAATGACATCATCGGGCGGGAAAAACCATGGTATAGGGGGGGGAACCACGAAGTATTTTTTAATTAATATTTTTGAAAAACCGTGGTATAGACTTTTCGCGAACTTCGAACCTGCGAAAATCGAGGGAACACTGTATAAGCAAAGGCTTTCCTCTTACACTGATGAGAGTAGGAATAGCAAAATCCAGCTGCCAGGCCTCACACAAGGCTTGGATATAAATCCCCAGATCCTTAATTCAGGGATCAGTCTACTTGGCAAATGTGACTTATTTAAAATAGTGTCTTTATACCCTGTTTCTCTGAAAATAAGTCACAGAACGTAAGACATAGGAGAGGTTTTGTAGAATTCCCTAATATAAAGCATCCCCCAAAAGTAAGGTGTAGGAGACGTTTCATTTCGCAGCATTCCCGAACAGAACATATATAACACTGCTGTCCATAAATTGCATCTCAAAACACTACATCAATCAGATTTAAAATACATCCAACACGGTAGGAGTACATAATGGTACGGTAGTAGTAAGAAGTTCTTGATAGGATTCACAGTTTGTCTGGTTATGCTGGTTTGTGATGACAACTACTGTATGGTATATAATAAATGTTTCATTTTTTTTGTTCAGCAATAAATGTAAATTCTTCTTCATTGAAAAAAAATAAATAAGACATCCCTTGAAAATAAGACGTAGCAAAAATTAATATAAGACACTGTCTTATTTTCAGGGAAACTGGGTAGTAGACAAGAATGAGGCTACATGTACATAGGTGACCCACCCAACAGTCGTATATAGAACCAAAGACTTTATAAAGTCTATTCAGATAGTTTTTGATTTATGACCACAATTGAGCCCAAAATGTCCACTGTTAAGCAAGACAGTTATTAAGTTATTGAGTTGTGGTGCATTTTATGATCTTAGTTGACACTGTTCTTAAGTGTGTGCAGTTGTTAAGTTAGTAACATGGTTGATAAGTCGATCTGGCTTCCCCATTGACTTTGCTTGTCACAAAAACTGATCATGTGATATTTACTAGGAGATATACGCACACACAGACACACACACAGTATTTACAGGAGAGGGGGAAGACTTTGGCCTCCGCACGTTGCCACTGTTCTTAAGTAAATCACTGCAATTGTTAAGTTAGTAACATGGTTGTTAAGTGGATCTGGCTCTCCCATTGACGTTGCTTTCAGAAGGTCAAAAAGCGATCACATGATATTTACTAGGAGATATACACATGCACGCACACCCACACACACAGTGAGTATTTACAGGAGAGGGGAAGACTTTGGCCTTCCCATGTTGCCACTGTTCTTAAGTAAATCACTGCAATTATTAAGTTAGTAACATGTTTGTTAAGTGGATCTGGCTTTCCCATTGACGTTGCTTTCAGAAGGTCAAAAAGTGATCACATGATATTTACTAGGAGATACACACACACACACACCCCTTTTTTTCAGATTATAGGTTTTCACTCTCCCAGACCCCCAGAAACACTCTGCAGTGCTCTACTTATGGCCAGGGAGGGTGGAAACACAATGCATGTAGGGCTTAGGAGCCCATAAATGAGCCCATTTTTGGCAAACTGGGAAAACAGTATGGCTAACCTTTTCTGGAGTGAATGCCCAAAGTGCATGCATGAATGTGAATACTCTCACGCAGGCCCGAACCCCCAAAATGCATGCGACCTGGCCCATGCTTGCGTGCATCCTCCACATGAGCCCCCCACACCCACACGTGCATGCACTCCTGGGTGCACCCCACCCCAAGCATGTGCATGAGCATGCAGGCCGACTGGAGGTATGCACGCATACACATTGCAGCTAGCAAGGGTAGAGTGACGGCAGCTGGATCTAAACTGTGTTTTTTCTCTCTGAGTGTGTCTGCACATCACTAGCCTACTTTTCAGTTTCTGAGTTGCTTTTGAGTAGTTTTGCCTACTAAAGAAAGCTTCAAGTAAAAGTAAAAAAAGCAATGGTGAAATTCAAATCCTCATATTCTTTCTCTCTCCTTCCCTCTCTTCTCTCCCCACATACACATCAATAACGTACTTTTCCACTTCTGAGTTGCTTTTGAATAGTTTTGCCAACCTTTATTCATCCCATTCAAAAGATTTAGTTTTTTAGTCTCCCTTGTGGCCTCTTAGTTAAGAGATGACAGTTGAGAAAATTTCTGTTCCTTGGCAAGTGTCGGTTTGTTGAATAATCATATTCAGATATAATTTTGTTTTGCCCTAATATTCTTAGACGTTCATACCTAGTATGGTAGTCTTCCAATATTTCAGTTGCTAGTGAAATAGCCTCTCTGTGTTTAAATAAGAGGCTGAGGCATGATTCAAATGCCAAGTCCAGCCTATTAAAAGCAACAGAAGATTAAACAGCACAAGTACTGCTTGCTTTTGAATCCTGTCCACTAACACCATTGGGCCTCTGGATTTACCATGCCCTGTGGCACATCCCCAAAAGAAATAAACTTAAGCCTGACTCAGACAAGCAAACCTTGCTCTTAAGATGCAGCAAGTTTCATTTGGAAAAAAATCCATCCTGATAAATAATACATAGAACAGAGAATTGCATTCTTTCAGCAGCTGATCGTGGCTGATCAATTTTTCTTTTAGATTACTGAATGACAATAGTCCCAAACTACCCAAACTTCATGTAAGGGTGAGAAACCTGATGGCCTAACTCCTTGCAACATTCGTCATTAAGTGTCATCAAGACATCAAGAGGCGTAGTGGCTCAGTGGTTAGAATGTAGTATTGCCAGCTAACTCTGCCAACTGCCAGATGTTCAATTCTGACTGGCTCAAGTCTGACTCAGCCTTTCATCCTTCCAAGGTGGGTAAAAGGAGAACTCAGCCTGGGAATCAGCCTGGGAAACAGGATCCTTGTCAGTCAACGGAAGTGCCATTTTACCACCAACTTATCAAGTACTTAGGAGGAGAAGATTTGGCAGCAGAAGCCAACAGCAGCCAATGACTTCATAGCAAGCCATCAACACTCCAATCGACATCTAAAAAGTCACATACAATAGGTACTATATAAATACCATACACAAAACTGTCCAAAGCATACACTCTGCTAGAGAGAAGTTCCCTGAAAATGGGCTCTAATACGAGTCTGAAAACTCGGAAGACAAAACCTCTGGTCCCAGTGTCTGACCTAGATACTGGATACTGAAATATTATCCTGGGATATGTATATTTGCTTTCCTTTGTTGTTGTTGTTGCTGTTGTTGTTGTTGTTGTTGTTGTTATTATTATTATTATTATTATTATTATTATTTATTAGATTTGTATGCCACTCCTCTCCGAAGACTCGGAGCAGCTCACAACAAGAAAACAGTACAAATCCAATAGTTTGTGCAATATGATGACTTTGTAAACTGCTTAGAGAGGACTGTGAAGCACTACAAAGCGGAATACACACTTTTCCCCCCTCCTAAAAGAGGCTGAAAATTTGGGTGGGTCTTATTAATATTATGTACCAAAACCGTTGGGTTTGCAATATATAAACAAGCTAACAAAGAATATTGAAACACTACAGCTTTAAGAGGTAGTGTTGCAAATTGCCATAAGAAGGAGCCAGAAAACATGGGGTTTTTCACTGTGTTCTCTCTGCTCTTTCTGTTGATTCACTATGACTGATATAATAAGCTGTAATGTATGTCTGATATGTAAGACAAAGATAGGCTTGTAATATTTTGTATTGAGAGATATTGACTGATATGAATGTGTATGACCGGACTGGTTTACTTGATTGTGCGATTTCTAAAAGTAAACACTATTTTATACACTTTCATATATCTGTCTTGTATGACTGAATAATTACTCATGTCTCCTGGATATCTCCTGGAATCCCACGTTTTCCTCTGTGCATGTCCTTGATAACTCAAGGGTCATTCTGCACACTCCTTAACACATCTTATACTCCAAATGTAGCCCTGCCACCCACTGGCCCCTACCCTTTGGTCTCCGAGCATCCTCTTCCTGGCTGCAGATTGCTACCGACAATGGCTTGTGTTTTGCTCTGTGCATTGCATTTTCAGCCTCCAAATGCTCGATGCACGGTGCCCAAAATGACTATCCGGGATAACTGCTTGCCTTGTGTGTTTTGTCTGCTTTAATCACTGCAGCTCCCTCTGAGGATCAGCTGTGCTTTTGAAGCTGTTTTTTTCAGCCCCAACACCAGCTAAGTGATCTTCTGTGCTTTGCCTGCTTTTCTAATTGCTGCTCCTTCCGATGATCAGCTGTGCTGTAGAAGCATAGCCTCAACCATCCCCAATCAGCGATGAAGCTGACCAAGCTAAGGACTAGCCAGATGAATAGGCATAATTCAACCCAACCCCTCACTCCATTTTCCTCCCCAAAAACCAAGGCAGGTCCTATACTCTGGTGCGTCTTATACTCTGAAAAATACAGTACGTCTAAATGCTATTGCTATTGCTTACTATTATTAGCTTGGAATCATTCAGTGGCATCTGCAGAGCCATACATTCAAAATGTGTCTTCTCTTGAATATAGATTCATGTTGCCTTCTCAAGCAAAACTGAAGTCCTTGAGTTGTTCTGTGGCATCTGAATTATTTAAAGTAATCAAAATTATCCAAGAAAATATTTTTCAAGCAGAAATCCTGATTGGAATAATATATCAGAACAATCAAGAAAAGTTCTCATTTTAAAGTTTTGGAAACCTTTACAGGAAGATATTTCTGCCTATTTTTAAATACTGTATAGCAAGCATTTTAAGTCTACCCAAAAAATGAAATCATACTTTCTACAATCTATTATGCTTTTATGGTTTACTTGATTGCGTGATTTCTAAAAGTAAACACTATTTTATACACTTTTATATATCTGTCTTGTATGACTCAATAGGAGTAAATCTAGTCCTACCACTTATCAGGTTGTTATTTTCAAAAGCAAAAATTGTGTTCTAAAAACATTCCAGGCTTCTTATTTTCTTCATACAAGTGATATCAAAAGGGGGGGGGGAGCTTGCATGATTCTTTATTTGAAACAATATTTACATTCTACTTTAAAAATTTTAACACCCAAGACTGTTGTTCAAAAGATGTTTAAATATAAATTGTTCATGGTCTAAATAGATTTTAGGTATTTACCAAAGGAACAAACTATCCCAATCAAAATCTATAGGCACCCTTCTCAAATATACTGGAAAAAGAGCTAAATATAGGCAATAGGACTTGGAAGTTATACAGAAAAAGTGGGTTTGTTTTCTCTTACAAGGATCCAAGCTGAGGAAGAGTTTATGTTTAGTGTTTCAGAAAACATATACAAGAGAAAAAGTACATAAAGCATATTATTTAAACAATATTAACTTGTAGGTTGATAAATTAATAGTTCTGGCATTTGTCTTCACCACAATACTCTCCAAGACTGGTTTCAAAGGAATAATGTTTAGACACAAGTACTGTGTGTAAGCTCCACCAACTTTAATGTTTCCCATTCATTTTTTTTTCCATTGAGTATGCCAGGTTCCATCCAAATATAATGCTGGCTGGGTAACAATTGCGGCATTTGGATCTTTGTGCAACAAAATCATTGGAGGCTTTAAAACTATTGGGGCTTGTTAGCTGAAGGATTCCAAGGCTGGAGTCTTAACACAGCTAAAGGATATAAACTGAGGAAGGCTGTAGTTTGTGTATGTGTGTGATGGTATCCAATGAAATTCCATAATCACACTTATTCATATAGACATGAATGAACACACACAGTTTTGTATAATAAATATATTAATGAAATGTTTTAAAACAGCTATATTACAACTTGCTGCAGAGTGAAGGGCTGCTTAAATTACCCAGAGGGGCTCTTTTAAAGACAGTTGCTCAAATATTTAATATCTGGGGAAGCCTATTCCTATTAAGGAAAGTCATTTGACTCTCTCTCTCTTAATATTTAGGAGGAGAGTAAAAATGTATCCTCTGCCAAGCTCCTACTTTTTAATTTATTCCAACGTGTAGTGTAAATTCAGGTTTGGACTGCCCAACACTGTATAGTTGACTTACTTATTCATTACTATAAGCTGTGGTTAAAAAGCTATAGGTGTATAGCAGTGATGGCTGTTATGACCTATAAAGCCCTTCATGGCACCAGACCAGATTACCTCAGGGACTGCCTTCTGCTGCACGAATCCCAGCGACCAGTTAGGTCCCACAGAGTGGGTCTTCTCTGGGTCCCGTCAACCAAACAATGTCACTTGGCTGGACCCAGGGGAAGAGCCTTCTCTGTGGCGGCCCCGGCCCTCTGGAACTAACTCTCCCCAGAGATTAGAATTGCCCCCACCCTCCTTGCCTTTCGTAAGCTGCTTAAAACCCACCTCTGCCGCCAGGCATGGGGGAATTGAGATACATTTTCCCCCTAGGCCTTTACAATTTTATGCATGGTATGTCTGTATGTATGATTGGTTTTTATATAATGGGTTTTTAACTGTTTTTAGTATTGGATTATTGTCATATACTGTTTTATTACTGTTGTTAGCCGCCCCGAGTCTGCGGAGAGAGGCGGCATACAAATCCAATAAATAATAAAATAATAATAAATAATAATAAATAATAATAATAATGGCGAACCAATGGCACAGGTGCCACAGGTGGCACACGGAGCCATATCCGTTGCCCTAGCTCATCTCCAACGTGCATGTGTATGCTGGTCAGCTGATTTTTGGCTCACACAGAGGCTCAGGGAGGGTGTTTTTGGCTTGCAGAGAGCCTCCGGGGGATGGGGGATGGCGTTTTTACCCTCCCCTCACTCCAAGGAAACCTTTGGAGCCTGTGGAGGGTGAAACATGAGCCGACTGGGCCCACTAGAAGTTGAGAAACAGGCTGTTTCCAGCCTCCAGAGGGCCACAGGGGTAGTGGGGGAAGCTGTTTTGCTCCCCCCGGCATTGAATTATGTATGTGGGCACTCATGCATGTGTGATAACGTGCTCTTACGCTCTTTCGGCACCCGAGGAAAAAAAGGTTCGCCATCACTGGTGTATAGTCTTTACACAAGAGAGAGAGAGATGAGAAGTTTAAAGAACACACTGTAGTGTGTTCTTTAAATGTATGGGTGAGCCTAGAAGAAGAATGATGTGCAAATATAGAGAAGGACAGATAACTGGTGCCCCTTTCTTTCTTTCTGTTCCCTTTGACATGATTGTCCCTTTACGTTGCATTATTTTTAGTTTTCTGCATTGTTCTTGATTTTTAATTGTTTTAACAAGTGTAAACTGCCCAAAGTCATAGAATAGAATTAGAATAGAATAGAATTTTATTGGCCAAGTGTGATTGGACACACAAGGAATTTGTCTTGGTGCATATGCTCTCAGCGTACATAAAATAAAAAAATACATTTGTTAAGAATCATGTGGTACAACGCTTAATGATTGTCATAGGGGTCAAATAAGCAATGAATTGGGAGTTGGATGGCATATACATGTAATAAGGTATATTCTATATTATATTAATTTTAATTCATGAATGATCAGGGATGAAATGCTACCAGTTTGCATGGGCATGTTGGCTTTCTGCGTATGCACAAAAGGCTTTGTGCATGTGCAGAGGGTAAAAGAACCCAAATGGCCAAGTGGGTGGGTGGAGCCTCATGCTCCCTTCACGACTGGCTCTCCGATGACTGACAGGTACAAGCAAACTGGGAGCATTTCACACCTGTGAATGATGTTGTAAACCAGGTTTGTGCTTCCACTCCTTTTTCATATTTCATGCCTTTATAGTTTCTTCGGTTACTGTTTCTGATTCCTTTTCTGTATTCTGTACAGTGCTGCTTACTCGGAAAGGGCATAATACAATAAGCATGAATTTATTATATTCAGAAATATCAAATTAATACTTAAAACCTTTTTAGTCTGAATTACTTTGCATTTTTGTAACAAAGAGTCCCCCCCCCCTCCATTTTGGCAATGTTGCAATACTTGAGGGGGGGGAATTGCTCTTCAACTGTTGCTAGCTTTGCCTTCAAAGTAGTAGCCACTGATAATGAATCTGAACTTTATTTCATAAACTTATTGAATTTTGGCAGTTGGAAAAACTGTAGCTTATCCCTTTCAGTTACTGGAAATTTACCACCCCTCGTCATTCCTGCCTCATTCAACTAACATACTTGGCTTCAGTGCTACTGAATTTGGCACAGTCAAATGTCAAATTTACTGATGATCTGGCAGTTTATTGAAAAAGGGGCAGATAAATTAAAGGATAAATTAAAGCATATCAGAGCTTTTGCTGGCAAGTCACATTAATGGATAGCACACACAAGAGATTTTAGTAAAGCTATTTATCTTTACAATTACCCATTTCCAGCATTTGTTTAAGGAAGAACACATTTATTTATTTATTATGTAATTAAGCTAAAGAGCTTTTCTGAGAAAACGTTAGGGAAAAATGTTAAAATGTTAAAACATAGTCTCAAAACATGTATTTTACAGATAATGTATATATTACAATACCAATACAGATGGTGTTGGATGAAATAAAGTATTGAATAAAGATACTATTGTTTCTTAAAGGAAAATACTCTGAATTCAATAAAATGGGAAAGTATCTTTTTGTATACTTTTATGTCATAGTGAGGTAGTTTTATATCTTTAAAAAGTTGTTTTGTATGGTATTCTGGTAACTACAAATAGGGGTCATAGGAGAAAAATAATAGATGCAGTCAGTATTAAAACTATTTTTTTAAATGACAAATTAAATTGACAAAATTTTGGAAATAAATTTTAATTATTGACATGAGTCAAACTTACATTTAGGGTTGTATTGTTATGACACTGTGAGAAAATTCTTTGCACATATCTTTATATTCCAAATTCTGGTTTTCAGAATATGAATGAACATATTCTGGCCTTTAAAACTTTACATGGGTATATATTAGTTCTTCCTTGTAGTAGTGGTGAAGCAAGGAAATTGGGAATAAAAATGTTATTTTCATCAAAAATGATTAAGGACTCGTATGTATGCTCAAGTGAAATTTGGATTTTTTCCAACTATATAAAAAAAACCTATAAAATTGAAAGTTATTATGCAGCAGAATGTTAAGAGAACAATTAAATACACTACGATAACTTGGTGTTGCCAGAAATTACTCTGATAAACAATTACAGATGAAAAGGTCTTTGTCCATATCTGGGAATTCATTAACAGTTGTCCTCTACACTGGAGAATATCAGATTAGAAAGATGGCACTACACATGACTGATAAAGAATGTAACTATTTCTCCAGGCGTATACTGCCATCTGCAGGATTATTTTCAGGTCCAGATTACAAAGAGAAACATTTTAGACAAAATAATATTTCTCTGTTAAAGACATTACAAGGACCTGTAACATCAAAGAAACAGCATGATTCTACGGTTAAATGAAAAGAAGGATTGGCACATAACCCCAACCAACCATTGCAATTAAACAAGTAATCCACTTTGGACAGAACAAACTGAAAATATTTGATTTCAAAAATGCTATTTGTTAGTTCAGTTCAATGACATGTTTGGATATGCTATTGAGTTTTCTTGTTGTCCTTTGTTAAGATTTAATTTTGATACTGTGTTTCTAGAGGCACTTTATTTATTCATTTTTATTCATTACATTTCTATACTGCTCATCTTACTTAAGTGACTCTGGATGGTTTATCACAAAATTGTCCTGCATTTCAAATTATGAAAGGAACAGTGTTGTTTCATGGGAACATACTTCAACTGGAATTAGAGCACTTCTATGATTATTTAAATGGTCATATATAGCCAATGAGAAATATGCAATGGGATAGAGAATGCAAAGAGGTTTAAAGATAAATATACTCTAAGCGATATAGTACAGAATGATGAATATAAGGCTTCTGTACTGATAATATACATTTATTTAGACTATACAAATATGCTTCAGTTTTTAATTAAGAAGATTCCAGCATGGCCTTATCTGGGGGCAGACATTTCTGATGACACAGTTTATTCAGAGGAAACAGAAAAAAGATAGTGGATATTTTAGATAAGGATGCCTAAGTGGAAGAGACAATTTAGAAGTGAAGCACAATGTTTAATTGCACCAAAGCTGACAGGGGGCAGTTCACATTATAAGGTTGAATGCCTCATCATTTTATTAACAAACTCAAAAGATGAGGTTAAAGCTATGTTTAGTTAAAGGCAAAGAAACAAGAACCCCCCATAACAGGTCAAAAATGTTCAACAGTTCACATAAAAAGCACAATATTTACTGTCCATTATTATTACAAAACCATCAATTATAGTGACAATGAATAGAACATTAGAAACTAAGGAAGGATGCATGATAGGATATTGGTAAGTTAAATAAATCAGTGTTTTTTTTATTTCTACAGTGAGCAGTGATGTTTATATAAGGAATAAATGTATAGTCCACATTTTATTTCCAGCAAGATTTCAAGTACAGAGATTTCAAGTTTTTCAAGTGCCACTGGGCCATTTTTTGATAGGTTGTTTTAATGCTTAAATACTTCATAAGTTAAGAATTCAGCCTTTTTTCCCCTTTAAGGGAGTAGACAAGTTATAGATCCTCAATGTGACTACTTCTACTGCACTGTATAAAATAGATTAAAACAATTTTGTTCCATTTATGTAGAAATGACTTTCTGTTGTTATTTTTGGTGAGTTCTCAAAATGACTTCACATACACAGGAAGAAATGACACTTTTAACTGACAAAAAGAGTTTTGAAGATGGATGTCATTGTGTATTTTTTTAAAAAAAATTAAAAAATAAAACATAAATTTGGGAGTGAGAAGTATGCATGTTGCCAATCCCAGTTGGGAATTATTTGCACATAGGATAATATTTCTTTGCAATTAACTTGTTGATGAGTAGGAGTGCTTTCAAATTGCAGCAAAAGTATTACCATCCCAAATAGACAGAAAATAAGAAAATGGAACTTAGTAAATAGGGAAGGAAATTTGGCCTGAAAACACTTGAGCTGAGAGGTTATGAATATAGATTTGTAAAAAAAAGCACATCAATTTTCAATCCCATCACCGATTTAAGGAGAAACTTCCTAACAGTGAGAATAATGCTCCATCACTGGAGGTTTTTAAGAAGAAAATGGCAGGGGTTTGTTTGAAATGGTATAGTCTCCCGTTTAAGCAGGGGTTTAGACTAGAAGACCTCCAATATCACTTCTAGCTCTGTTAGATTATGATTTTTATATCAATCTCTGCTCATAGTCACTCACATCCAAATCGATTCCATCTTATTTATTTATTTATTAGATTTGTATGCCGCCTCTCTCCGTAGACTCGGGGCGACTCACAGCAACAATAAAACAATTCATGACAAATCTAAAAATTTAAAAACCATTAAAAAGCCCCATTATTAAGGCAGACATACACACACACAAACATACCATACATAAATTGTATAGGCCTGGGGGAGATGTCTCAATTCCCCCATGCCTGACGGCAGAGGTGGGTTTTAAGGAGTTTACGAAAGGCAAGGAGGGTGGGGGCAGTTCTAATCTACGGGAGTTGGGGCCGCCACAGAGAAGGCTCTTCCCCTGGGATCCGCCAAACAACATTGTTTAGTCGACGGGACCCAGAGAAGGCCAACTCTGTGGGACCTAATCGGTCGCTGGGATTCGTGCGGCAGAAGGCGGTCCCTACATGTCTCTGCACTTGAAATGTATCCAGAAGCTTCAATTGGTTCAGAATGCAGCAGCCTGTATGGTTTTGTGCAGGCCTCATCTCTCCTGAAGGAGATGCATTGGCTGCCAATATGCTTTGGGATCCAATTCAAGATGACACTCATCACCTTTAAAGCCCTACATGGCTTGGACCACAATATTTGAAGGACCATTTTTTCCCAGTCACATTTACTCATCAGAGCAGGGAGGCAGGAAATGCTCAAGGCCCCTCTCCTAAGGAGGTACTGGACATCTAGCAGGACCAAGAAGAAGTGCTTTCTCCATGGTGGCTCACTCCCTATGGAACATTATAGGGATAATAGTAGGGATAATATTAGTTCCCAATTGGAGAGTCTTTCTCAAGGCCCTGAAAACCTGGTTTTGCCAAAGGGCCTGGGTATCCCAGATTGGGATGAAGCCCTTCAAGTGAATTATTTGACTGACTGATTATTATGAACAGGAGTTTTGGAGATTATTGCTTTATATTGTTGGGTTTTTATTTTTGTAAGTTGCCTGAAGTCATTGAGAGTGAGCTGGGCAGCCATATAAATTTTCTTAAATTAAAAAAAAAGTATGTACGCATTTTTATGTTTGTTGAATCCTAATTTGGATATTTTTGAAAATCATATTTCATCACGTTGCATTTTTAATGAATTCAATTTTGTCTTTTATTGTGTAAATTACAATATTGCTTTGTGCAATAAATCCATTAAATAAATATATACTTTATACCCTTTGAAACTAGCATTATATCCAAATGTATAAAACACTAAATCATATTTTACAGCCTTTTAACTCAAATAAAAGGACATTTTCAGCAAGCTTAATTCAACAGAGCACCTTTTAAGAATGCATATAAGAATCTGCATTCATAATGAGTTCTTCATTTTTATGTAACAACAGAACACAACAGCACATTTACAGCTATCAACCCTGTACTCAATGGTCCTTGAAATTAAATTTAAATCATGTGCATTCAAAATCCCTTCATCCTCTCCATGGAAAGTAGGGAGTAGAAGTCAAGAGGCTAATTTATGATACAAAAACACCGGAGATGCACTTGAGATGTTTACTTTTGCTGCTGCTCTTAATTAAGGATCTGCTACTTCAAAGGGACTGGTTTTCTGCTCCTACTTTCCTGGACTGATAGCATTTTCCAAACAACAAAACAAAATTATATAGATGGTAGTGAGAAAAGTTATAGACTAACAAGCAATCTGCTTCGGTTATTTTGAACTGCAGCCAACTGGTTTCAAATAGAAAACTTTATATGCAATGCACACCATTTCAATCTTCACTTTAATTTCTACTAACAAAATAGGGCACATGTGTAAAGCTAAATCTAGAATTAGCAGGACTAGTGTGAGTGATTCCTTTTTAATCCTTTCAATGGACCTCTTAAGAACTCTAACATAAGGAAGGTTGGCTTTTCTGTTCATCTGATCATAGCAAGTAGGCATTAATTTTAGATGCAAGTAATTATTCTCGGTAAGCGTCCTTTTTTGTTGACAAAATACATCTGATATTAGTTAATGGAGGTTTTTCTCTGCAAATACCATAGATGCATGCTTTAGAATGTCCAGATTGGATTGGAAAACTTTCTAGCTAAAACAATTACTATAAGATGGGTTCGCAACCTGTAGTCCACAGAACTGTGTTCAGTTCTGGAGACCTCACCCTCAAAAAGATATTGACAAAATTGAACGGGTCCAAAGACGGGCTACAAAAATGGTGGAAGGTCTTAAGCATAAAACATATCAGGAAAGACTTAATGAACTCAATCTGTATAGTCTGGAGGACAGAAGGAAAAGGGGGGACATGATCGAAACATTTAAATATGTTAAAGGGTTAAATAAGGTTCAGGAGGGAAGTGTTTTTAATAGGAAAGTGAACACCAGAACAAGGGGACACAGTCTGAAGTTAGTTGGGGGAAAGATCAAAAGCAACGTGAGGAAATATTATTTCACTGAAAGAGTAGTAGATCCTTGGAACAAACTTCCAGCAGACGTGGTTGGTAAATCCACAGTAACTGAATTTAAACATGCCTGGGATAAACATATATCCATCCTAAGATAAAACACAGGAAATAATATAAGGGCAGACTAGATGGACCATGAGGTCTTTTTCTGCCGTCAGTCTTCTATGTTTCTATGTTTCTATCTTGGGAGGCCCATAATGTCATGACAGGGAGTCTACAAAGGCTTGAAAAAATTAATTTAAATCTTGAGTCTTGGGGGTCCGTGGCCATGGTCTGTGGCCACAAAAGGTATTAAAAGGGGGTCCATGGTGAAGAAAAGGCTATTGAATACCTCCCCCACTCCCACCCAAACATGGTCCTAAAACAAACAATGATTGTTACAGACTTTTGTTTTGAATTCAGGGGGCTCTGATAATGTTGAGGGAAGAAGAATGCATCATAGAAGGCTGGAACTCAGTAGGTCATAAAATGGCCACAAATCAGGTGATACCCTTTAAGTGACCGCTAGAACAATTAATCAGTGGGACAACTTACCTACAGAAGATGTGATTGCTCCAACACTGAAAGTTTTAAAGAAGAGATTGGACAACTAGATATTTGTCTGAAATGGTATAGGGCTGTGATGGCAAACCTATGGCACACGTGCCACTGGTGGCATGCGGAGCCAAATCGGAGGACATGCAAGACATTGCCTATGTCAGCTCCAGTGCGCATGTGCGTGCTAGCCAGTTGGTTTTTGGCCTTGGGGAAGGCCATTTCACCCTCCAGACACTTAAGAGAAGCTTCCCTGAAGCCTCAGACTGTAAAAAATCCACCCAACAGACAAGCTGAAAGTTCGGAAAACATACTTCCAGTTTGCCCATTCTACTTTTTTTTGCACTCCAGAGGGTGTGCAAAAAAACCCTTCCTGAAGCCCTGTACGTTTCCTGCCTGAGCAGGGGGTTAGACTAGAACATCTCCAAGTTTCTTTCCAACTCTGTTATTCCATTCCATTCTATTCTATTCCAAAGTAGGAAAGGACAGAAAATCAGGGAGAAGCAATTTCATGTCATTCTTCAATAGTGTTTTATTCTTTATACAGGTAACCCTCAACTTACAACAATTCCTTCAGTGATTAGTTTCAACAGCACTGAAAGTGACTTATGACCATTTTTCACACTTACAACTGTTGCAGCATTCTCATGCTCACATTATCAAAATTTATAGGCTTGGTAACCAACTCATATTTATGATGATGATAATAGTGTCCTGGAGTCATGTGATCACCTTTTGTGACTTTCCAACAAGCAAAGTTAATGAGGAATCCATATTAGAAACATAGACGTCTGACAGCAGAAAAATACCTCATGGTCCATCTAGTCTGCCCTTATACTATTTTCTGTATTTTATTTTAGGATGGATATATGTTTATCCCAGGCATGTTTAAATTCAGTTACTGTGGATTTATCTACCACGTCTGCTGGAAGTTTTTTCCAAGGATCTACTACTCTTTCAGTAAAATAATATTTTCTCATGTTGCTTTTGATGTTTTCCCCAACTAACTTCTGATTGTGTCCCCTTGTTCTTATGTTCACTTATGTATGTGTCCCCTTGTTCTTATGTTCACTTATGTACAGTTTTAATATCTTCAGCCTATCTGATATATTCAGACTAACCTATGTGAAAAATATATCATTCAGTTCTTAAACAATACATATATGGTAAATGTGTAACATCTTTTGTTATGACAGATTTACTAAACAAGAAAAATGAGAACGGGAGAACATGTAAACTTTCCAGAAATTCCACTGCACCACATCAAACGGATCTACTGGACAAATTACGTTGTATTTTAAACATGCTTGAAAATGATTAACTCTGGCTGAATTGTGTCATTTATTTACATTGTTTTTTTAAAAAAAAATCTATTCAGGTTTTAATTGAGCTTTTGAGAACAGCACATGCAATGAAAAATTCAATCCACTTACCTTTCTCACTGCTACTTGCCAGAAGGGAAGGTGGGCTTGTGGGCTTGGATTTGTCATAGTTGTTAAAGCTCTGGCTGCGCCGATTGTTAGCACTTGCTGGGCCACGGGTTTTTACTTCGCTGCCTGCAGCTGAAACCCTCGTGGTAGGACCTGGAAGCCTGTTTTCAGAGTAAAAAGAAATAAGTAAACAGGTTTGCTCTCCAAATGTGGATGGGGTTGGTTTAGTTTAATTGGTTTGATATTGGTTTAATCCAATATCAAAATGGAGGACTTACCCCCTCTAAAAAGACCATTGACCAATAGGAGAGAACAACTGAAGAATTATTACAGGAGATAAGTGATAACTGCTCCTTGAAGACTCTAGTGTGTCTGTGCAGTTTCTAGTACAAAGGCTTTTCTAACTACCATATTTTTCAGAGAATAACACAAACCTTCCCCCCCCCCCCCAAAAGAGGCTGAAAATTTGGGTGCGCCTTATACTTAAAATGTAGCTTTTTTGAAGCTTTTCCCCCCAGTGTAACTAGGTGCTAACGATCTTCCTGGCAAGAAGGGTGGTTTTTTACTGTTTTTTACTTAGCAAGCTTGGTTTCATTCCTAGTCCCTCTGAAAAAGTCTTTTTCAGCCCTAACCAGACCAGGGGGGCAAAATAATGTACTGAAGCTGAACAGACTAAGGACACTAGTCAGATGAATAACTGATGGGTTGGTTTATTTTCTCTATTTTCCTGCCCCCAAACTAAGGAGCGTCTTATACTCCGAAAAATACGGTAGATGTCTAGGCATATATGTACCTGGATCTGATTTTTCCAACTGTAGGGAACTGATTAGTGGTTTTGTGTGGGAGATTTCACATCCCCTCCAAATTGGACACTTTTTCGGAGTATAAGACGCTCCTTAGTTTGGGGGCAGGAAAATAGACAAATTCAGTGTCCAAATTGGACACTGAAGTTTGACATAGTGTTGAATATCTAAGCATCAAAATGTTTACATCTAAATGTTTGATTCTGCTGTGAAGAAGACATTCTGCTTTAAAAAGCTCTGCCATCCTTTGTGATAAATCTTATCTCCTTGAGACAGTGATGGTGTTTCCTGCTTCTCTGTACTAGTTATACAAATCTTTATGCACTAGCTAGGAAACTATTTCTGCACTGAAACTCAGATAGCATTGACATTTCTGTATCTAGATATGTAGGCTGCAACATGCCACACAGTCATTAGTGATCCTGATTTCTTCTCAACCTAAGATTACAAATGAAACTTTAAATGAAAGATTGGATATGTCTTCATACCTATATGAACATTAATTAATACACGATTATGGAGAGAGAGACAGACAGACAGACAGATATAGACAGCTAGATAATTACAGTAGATAGAGATGATAGCAGATAGATAGATAGATAGATAGATAGATAGATAGATAGATAGATAGATAGATATAGACAGACATATAAACAGCTATTCTTGCCTCAAAGACCAGCTTCTAGAGTTGATATTCAGTGCTGTTGACTGAAAATACGCAGCATAATTATTAGCAGTTTTGCTTTGGTACAAGTGCCACTCATTTCAATGAAACTGGTTTCCAAATATGTGTACTGTATTTGTGGTTGATGCTTTAATGTTTGTGTGCTTAATGTTCATATTTTTAATCAAGATACATAGAACCGTGTTGTGGTTGACTCTGGCCCAGCTCCTGCCCCAAGGAATGTGGAGGTGGATGTGGGGGAAACATCCACATGCCACAGGCCTGTTTTGCTCCCAATAGGATCTTCCGACGAAGGCTCCTCTGACGAAGGAAGTGTGAGTAGCAGGGAAGAGACAGACAGCCCAGGAGGAGATCAATCATCCTTATCATCCCTGGATTCTGAACAAGAACTTATGACGGACCCACGCATGCATAGAGTGATGCATAGGAGAGAACAACTGAAGGATTATTACAGGAGATAAGTGAGGCCACCTGTGGTTGGATGGGGCTGCTGTAATTAATGCTACAGATAAAAAGAGCAGCATGCTGGTTGAGCCTCGTGGAAGTTTATCTGATTCATAGTTTCGTCAAGATTGTGGTTTTGCTGTTTCCCTGTTCAGGACTGTGTGTGGACTTTCTGGACTTTAGAATTGGACTCAATTTCCCAGTTACTGGGTGAAAAATTGGATTCCATTTAACCTGTGCCTTGTGTGTACCAGAAAAAGGGAGCTGTTTCTGCTTTTCTGTTGATAAAGACTTTTGGTTTTGCTTCTATCGTGTGGTGTGTGTCTTTTTGGACTAATTACCCTGTAATTACGGGCGGTTGGGACACGCCAACAGAACTTCATCTTCATTTGGCAACAATGTGTGTGCAGTAGAGAAGTTTTCAGCAGTTAACACCATTTTAACAAGAAAGTACTTTGATGTGTCAGTGTTTTCAGTTATCATAATAGTTAATTTCATTTTTCTTACTGAGTACAGAATGCAACGCTCTTGAGCTATACCATAATGTCCTCTGATTAACACATTACAAACCTTTTGTTACTCCAGCAGCATTTTTATGACTCTAAAAAAAGAAATGTTGACAAGATTTCTTTCCCAACAGTTTCTAGACAGTGACCAGGAAGTGGAAAGGAAAGAAAAGGGAGGCAAGAAGACAGATCAGCCTTAGAAGATGCATGCACATGCTTTCAAGGCTTTCAGATGCTTCTGAAGAAGAAGAAGCCAAGTAAACAATTAAGATAATTGTTAGAGAATGGCACGTGGCAGTCACCACAAATGCACACATAAACAGCTTTAGATAAAGGAGACCCAAATAAAAATTATAAGGGTGGAGTGAGAACAGAAATAGAAGGAAAGGAACAAAAAAGAAGATATTTCTTTTTCCACTTTACATGCTTTGGTGGGACTGGTATTCATGCAGAGCTAACGTTGGAGAGAACAGATTTAATACAGAACTTATATCAATCCATATCTGCCCGTTATGGTTATTTGGTATCTGAGAACACTTCTCCCATATCTGCTTCTATTCATATGAAACAGAATAAAACTAATAAAGACATTCCTTCTCAAGAACCCAAACATGGACAATTTCAAAAGACAGATTTACTGCGTACAAGTAGAAGCACTGTCCAGTCTTATTCAGACCTTCTCCTAAAGTTTTCTTCTTGCTGTGGCTGCATTTCAGTTTATATCTATCTATCTATCTATCTATCTATCTATCTATCTATCTATCTATCTATCTATCTATCTATCTAATGTCTAATTTTTAGTCTCATATTTTGTCCACTTTGACTGTAATTGAAGAAGATATTATCAACTTACAGGCTAGACAAATGTAATGGTAGAGAAGCAAGACTGACGGAGTGGGTATTTTACTGTAAAAATCTAGCAATTTTCTGCACCAAAGAGTGAATAAGTAGCTGAGAAAGAGGCAGATAAATTATAGAACAGAAGTAATATCTTACAGTTTGTGGACAAAAAGGCATATCATAATGGTGCATTCCAAAATACAGATTTATGGAGCCTTTCTATTAAAGTTTGTCACAAGAACTTTAATCTGTGATAAATAACAGGCATTTCTAAAGATCAGAGAAAAATGAATGGACTGAAACCCTTATTACTCATTCCCAGGCAGATTAGAAGTTTGCTATTATAAGACATCCAGAAAAAAGATGGCATGTATGCCACTGTGTTCCATCACTTGACATAGGAGATATCCTCACTGCTATTTGTTAGTGTTGAAGAAACTATTAGGACTTTAAATGCACCAGCAATAAAGAGTAATTAGAAAGAAAGTTAAAACAATTTTAACATTTTTTTTTCTTTTCCTCCATGGAAAATTGACAGCACTTACTTTGTCATCTAAGATCTTTTAGGCGTAAATAGCAATAGCACTTAAACTTATATACCATCTCATTGTGCTTTACAGCACTCTCAGAGCAGTTTGTAGACTCAGTGTATTGCCCCCAACAAGCTGGATCCTCATTTTACCAACCTTGGAAAGATGGAAGGCTGAGTCAACCTTGAGCTGGTTAGGAACAAACTCCTGGCAGTGAGCAGAATCTGCAATGCTGTACTCTAACCACTGCACCATCATAGTTAGATGATATACAGAAGGCATGACATGATTTCCACATTGCCTTCATACATTTGTGTGTTTGTGAAAGCAATTGAAATGCAAACATCTAGCTGTGTGGGAGGAGCTGCACGTATATAAAAAGTTCTATGTGTTTGTAAGCCCTTGGACTTGAGAGCATGGCAGCATGCATTGTGCCATGGCAGTTCAAGTGCCCACATCCAATAAGATCCAAAACAAGCATGCTATGTTGGCACTGGCACTAATAATATGCCCTATTGCAACAAAGTGCTGGTAATGACCTATAAAGCCCTACATGGCATCGGACCAGAATACCTCCAGGACCATCTTCTGCCGCACGAATCCAAGCGGCCGATAAGGTTCCACAGAGTTGGCTTTCTCTGGGTTCCGTCGACTAAACAATGTCATCTGGCAGGCCTCAGGGGAAGAGCCTTCTCTGTGGTGGACCCGGCCCTCTGGAATCAACTCCCCCCAGAGATTAGAACTGCCCCCACCTTCCTTGTCTTTCGTAAATTGCTTAAGACCCACCTATATCGCCAGGCATGGGGGAATTGAGACATCTCCCCCAGGCTTATATAGTTTTATGTATGGTATTCTTGTGTTGCATGCTTTTTAAATGTTGGGTTTTTAATGTGTTTTCTTTTAAACATTAGATTTATCATTACATTGTTTTATTATTGTTGTGAGCCGCCCCGAGTCTGTGGAGAGGGGCGGCATACAAATCTAATAAATTATTATTATTATTATTATTTTAATAAGCTGAAACAAAAATTCAGATTTGACATAGACTGCTGCATTACTATTATGTAGTAGAAATCCTCCGAGATCCCTTTCAGCTCTATGATTCTCTGCATAGCTTTATCTCACATCTTAGCCAGGGATGGGTTCTAGCTTACCTCACTGCCGGTTAGCTTTCTCCCACCCCATGCCTTGTGGGTGCACACAGTGCCCAAAATCCAAAAAAAGAAAAGGAAGAAAAGAAAGAAGTAAAAAACAAGATAGCGACCCCATGCACAGTACTGGAAATTCGGCTCCTGCACATGCTCAGAAGGAATTTAAAAAAAAAAAATTGAAAAAATTTAAAGCTGACAACAGGAGGGCGACTGCATGCACAGTGCCAGAAACTCAGCTTCTGCACATGCTCAGAAGAAAAAATAAATTCAAAAATTTATTTTTTTTAAAGGTCAAAAACAAGGTGGCAACCACATGCACAATGCCAGAAACATAGCTTCTGCATATGCTCAGAATAAAAAAAAATAAATAATTTTAAAAAAGTTTAAAAGATGGTGGCACATATAGACCAGCACCAACTGAACGGGTTCCGTGACATCATTGTGACATCACCAGTGGATTGTTACAGGTTTGGGTGAACTGGTCCAAATGGGAGGAACCCACCTCTGATCTTAGCACCACTCAGTGAGATCCACCCATCTTGAAGCTATAATATACAGTGATACCTTGTCTTACAAACTTAATTGGTTCCGGGATGAGGTTCTTAAGGTGAAAAGTTTGTAAGACAGAACAATGTTTCCCATAGGAATCAATGCGTGCAAGCCTAAAATTCACCCCTTTTGCCAACCGAAACGCCCGTTTTTGCACTGCTGGGATTGCCCTGAGGCTCCCCTCCATGGGAAACCCCACCTCCGGACTTCTGTGTTTTTGCAATGCTGCGATTTCACTGAGGCTCCCCTCGCTGGGAAACCCCACCTCTGGACTTCCGTTGCCAGCGAAGCGCCCATTTTTGCGCTGCTGGGACTCCCCTGCTGGGATTCCCCTGCAGCATCACAAAAACATGGAAGTCCAGAGGTGGGGTTTCCCATGGAGGGGAGCCTCAGGGGAATCCCAGCCCGGCAAAAACGGGTGCTTCGCTGACAACGGAAGTCCGGAGGCGGAGAATCCCAGCGGCGGCGGTGGGTTTGTAAGGTGAAAATAGTTTGTAAGAAGAGGCAAAAAAAATCTTAAACCCCAGGTTTGTATCTCGAAAAGTTTGTATGACGAGGCGTTTGTAAGATGAGGTATCACTGTCTTTGGATATATTACATTTATTATTATAATGTATATTCTGATATAAAGTCAATAGAAACCAAACGGCTAGAATGCCTTTACTTAGAGGAAGTAGTAAGAGACTAAGTAGAATGCTAATCAGTCAGCTAATAAAAAGGAGGTTTCTCAGATTATTCATAATATTTGGTTTAAAATCAACAGGTAAGCATTGGTGAGGCCTGAAACATGCAGACTGGGATTGTTGCAAATGGGGTTATCCATGCTTTACATTAGAGGAAGAAACGCTAACCTAGAATTCTTTTTCTGACCGAGAGTGAATCGGATGATTTTGCTTTGAGATGAGTCCCTGGGTGATGCACTGTACAACAAGAAAGGGGAAAAAAATTGGAAGATGCAAGTGAGTAAAGAAGAAAATATTAATATAGAAAGCCTCTGAGATAAAAGATATGGAAAAATAATGTATCCAGATGTTTTCAAAGGAGAAAATAATATTGCCCACTCTAGACACGATACTTACTAAAAAAAACAAAAAACTTTTATGTACCAAAGCAATGATAGTAGAGTTTGAGCCTGCACATTTATATCAAAATCAAATGACATTTTTGCAAAATGTCACAAGTGAATTTACATTGTAAAAGTAAATGATAAAAGCCCCCACACAATGATCTCATGAGGCATGTCCCATATAATTGAGTACATCTTGGTGCTGGTCAGAGAATTATTATTTTAATTATTGTAATAAATACCAAATTTCACCACATGAGGGTGCCTGCCAAAGAAAGCTTCATGAAAAGGAATGGAGGAAAACCTCATCATGAAAAAGTTAAAAAAAAGCAATGGTAAAATTCAATGTGTATGATACTCTCTCTCTCTCTCTCTCTCCCTCCCTCTCTCCCTCCCCCCCCAGTCTCCCTCCCTTTCTCTTCAGTTTTATTTAAAAAGACCGACCTCAGCCACCTTATTACAAGTACAAAAGTTTTGGGATCCTGTTCCTTTAAGAGTCACCATTGTTTTGCAGTTAAATTAGCCAGGTATTCCCACGTTGCACACTTCTTTGTCTCCTGAAAAAACTAAGTTTTTTCAGCAGATGTGGTTGGTAAATCCACAGTAACTGAATTTAAACATGCCTGGGATAAACATATATCCATAGTAAGATAAAATACAGCAAAGAGTATAAAGGCAGACTAGATGGACCATGAGGTCTTCTTCTGTTGTCAATCTTCTATGTTTCTAAGTTGTTTATAGGGGAAAGGCTTTCAATGAGGAATCAGCATGGGGCTAGCATTCTTCCTTCTATCCTGGCAACTGCTTTAAAGCATGAAACACAACATTGGGAAATCCAATCATCTCCAGGCACTGGAAGATCCAATTACCTGCCTGTAATGACAGTGGAGAATAAAGCATACACGGTTGTGGAAAGAATTAAAGAAGGAATTCTCTTGTCGGTGGTCGCCACCATATTGGACTTTGCATACACTCATTCCAGCCCAATTAAGGAATACATATTTCTGGAAAGCAATTTCTGCAGCTAGCCTCATGACTGGAATCCCAAGCCTATATGGCTTTTGTGTATACAGGTCCTTCCCCTACAATCCAATTGCCATGACTGCGCAAACGGAGTCCAGTTGCAAAACAATAATTGCATAGTCAGCTGTTCAGAGGGCAGGCCTGAAAATGCAGTCCTCCCCACTCCTGCTCAATTGCTGAAAAGTTGAACAACGTGACCTAGTATATATTCCTTTTGATCTGTCACCTTACAAAATTGATCTGGTATTCAATCCAACTGCCGGGATCAGACACCCAGGTATTATTTACAGGGTCCATGAGCACAATGGGACTGAATCAGAAGTGGTATTCAGCCGGTTTGGGCCAGTTTCTTGCATACCGTTGGCGGAAATTTGGCCAAGCTTGCCGAACTGGTAGTGATGGCTGGCTGGCCATCACCCTGAACTGGTGCAAAGGGTCTTTTTCATGATGCGACTTTCGTTGCAATGCGAACTGGTAGGGAAGGTACAAGTGGAACCCACCCCTGGACCAAATGCTCCTTCAGAGTGTTTGAAATATACAGAATTAGATTATTATTTTTAAAATGGAACAACCTACAACTTTAAAAAAAAATAACAAAGTGAAAATGGAAACAATGGCTGAAAACTTACAAGATCACCCTAAGTCATGGAACTTTGAGTGACATCTCATAAATCTCATATAATAAAAAAGAATCCTTGTGCAATCTCATGCATTATTACCCCTTTAAGATTTCTATCAGCCATTATTACCATTTTAAGATTTTTATCAGCAATTACAGGTGATCCTCATTCAACACCCACTTCATTGGCTAATATTCAAACTTGTGACAATGCTGAACAAGTGCTACTTATATCTGGACCTTGACGTTCTGACCACTGCAGCATCTCCAGTCACATTATAGCAATCCAGGCCCTTCATAACTGGCTGTTTTCCAACCGTCACAGCATCTCAAGGTCACATGATAATGATTTGCGACTTTCCCTATCAACTTCCCAAAGGGTAAACCAGCAGGAAGTTGGAGATTACAGTCATGTGAGGTTTGCTTAAGAATCCACACGGTCCTCACTTAATGTTAGTAACTAGAAATGCTGTTGCTAAGCAACATAGTCATGTTACATTCTGCTTACAACTGCATCATTTAGCAATGAAAGGCCGGGTCCCAATATCTGTTGTTAAGTGAAGACTACCTGTATATGATCTCATAAAGCAATGGCTAGAGCTTGGGGTGGGGTGGGGAAGTTGATCTCTGTCCTTCTTACAAGGTTGTATCTGCCTTAGGTACAAATACTGTATATTGAAATAACCTGATGTGAAACTCTTGGCAATTGGAAAAGGAGATGGTTGGGACATGGGGGAGGAAGATGAAAAAGCCCACTCACCTGGACTGCATTTCTGGTTGTGCTTTTAACTGAAGTTGTGCTGCTTGCTGGGGATGTTGGCACTGAGTCGGAGGCGAAGCTGGCACCAGTGGTTGTGGCTGTAACTGCTGGTCAGGTAGTCCCACCTGGCTGGGGGACGGAGAGCTTGCTTGCTGGGATGAGGTGGGTGGTTGCTGGGATAGAGAGTGCTCTGAATGTTGCTTTGGGGACTGCTGTTGCTGCTGCTTATAACGTGACAGGCTAAAGAAAAGGCCCAGGATGGCCTTTAAATTCCCATTCCTTATCTCTGAAAGGCAATTTAGAAAAGAAGTATTTAATTCATGAAATTGCATGATGACCCAGTTGAACAAATGTTTTGCTAAATTGTAACTTTCTCTGTTTGGGTCAGGTTCCTTGAAGACCCAATTGACCAAAATAAAATTAGAGATTCCTTGCAGAAAGGATTCTCCAAAGCATTTTATTTTATTTTATTTTTTGCTTTTCAGATAGAGGGAGATATAAATTGCTCCTTGTGGCAATGGTCCTCCAGATAACTTCAGTTCAGGATCAGGGCAAATAATTGTATATTCAATGAAAAGTTAAAACAAGATGTGACAAAATATACTAATAAGAAAAAGATGCCATTCAAGTTCCTGTTCAATTTTTGTTGTTGTTTCCTTTGGCACTTTGGTTTGGATTATTTGTTATTCCTACTTTATAGAATATTCTGGAAAACAAATGCCCTGACCTATTGAAACTACATCTAGGATATCTGCAGAATTAAGATCCCCATAAACACAGAAGCCAAATATATGTGAGTATCAATACATTGTTTCTCATCTTTGCACTTATTGTATTCATTTCATGCAAACATGGAACTCTATGAAACCTCTAACACTCTAGGATTTGACTGTACAGGAAAATGCCTGTAAGAACAAATGTAATTAAAGCCTCAGTAACTTGATTCTTCAAAAGTATTAGCAATAAACCTGATATAACCAAAATGGGAAAAGCAAACCATCACCGGACTTTTGTTATGTGTTGGTTCCAGCGTTTCCAAAATAAGGCATAAATGCTGCTTCCAATGAACTGCACTAATGTATTTCTTCTTATCTCAGGAGATAGACTTAGACTGAGGTAATTCTTGCATCTTGCAATTGGACTTTGTACACTGAGGGCTCATCAAGGTTGGTCTGAATTACTTCCTCTTACTACATCCTTCTCCCTTTTAGCGCTGTTTAAGTACACTGACTTCCAAGTTTCAATCCTGTGAGTGAATAACTAGTCATTTCCATCCCAACCACAAAAAAGGGTTTGGATGTATGTGTGTGTTTTAAGCTGAAAACAAAATACTGCCAGATGTCACAGTTTTTAAGGCACAGAATCTGGAGTTTGGAAATTTCCATGCTGTGAAGTTCCTTTGGTTGCTTCGATTTCCTTTGCCCCATTATTACATTTTAATATTTATTTTTTCCTTGAGATGTGAAATCATTCAGCTCTCTAGTGAGACAAAAGGAAGACAACATAGAAAACTGGCAAGAAAGTGGTAGAGCAACTTGTATGTAGAAACTGTGCAGGCTTTGTTCTCTGCAAGTACATTTGTGCCATTTTACATTTAACCCCAAAAAGATTTTTTTTCCCTTAGAAGCCAATCAACCGTGAGTCACTAGATTCTGAGAATAATAAAGAGAACTATTAGATCAGGATTTACTGGAAGTACTTGATCATTCTCAAAAATGATGAACTTTATAACCTATTCAGAGAAACCCAGAAACCTGTGTCTGGTCATTCTAGGCTCCCTTGAATGTAAATTTGAGAATCGAGTGCTGTCATGTCTGCCCACTTAATATTTCTCCTTCATGCATAAATACAATCAGCTGAAGAATGGAAGACAGCTAAAAACCCAGTACAATTATCTCGCTGGCAACTGAAGCTGGAATTTCTCCAGTAACCAAAGAGTTAATACTCAGAGCCAAGGAATTCTCTTGGCAGGTTACGAACTGGGTGCCACAACTGAAAAAAGAAACTCTGTCAGCTGGGAGGACTTTTCTGGGTTGTGAATCTTCTTCGTAAGCTTTCTGGCAGCTGACATACACAAACATACTCTCAAATTCACTCGGGCTCAAGGAGCTGTGTGAACTCAAAGGTAGGGCGGCTGCTTTTGTTGTCAAGGTAACTGTGCTATTTAGTCAGTAAAGAAAAACTGCACGGTTTGGGGAGAAACTCCCAGCTCATGCAACCTGTTTCCCAGATAAATAACCAAGAAAAAAAAAATAGTCTCACCTTGATTTCCATCTGAGATCAGTGAGGGAGATGTGGAATACAACATACAGTGGTAGATTTAACTGCCATTTATTTCAAAGATTTCCTTTTAAACGAATTTCCGCTTACAAATAAATGGCAAGTGAAAGTAAAAGCTCACCTTAGAACTGAGATCAACATGCAAACGCCAGACCAATCATCTTTTGAGCACACAAAGCAGTGTGAAAAAAATAAAAGTAGGGATGCTCACAACATGATAAAAGCCGGAAAAGTTTACATAAGGGTATTTCGTTAAGCAGAACCAAACCAACCGAGCAAAGCAAAGCAAAACAAAGCAAAGTGTGAATTACATTACCTGTGAAGTACAATGCATTTTTGACCTAATTATCCATGTCAGTGTAAACAGCCATTAATTTTGTCCAGGCAAAATGGCATTACATTTATAAAAATAAAATTAGCCTCCTACTTATACCTCCTATTAAAACTGTCAGAAATAGATCTATATTAGATCCCCAACAGATGTGAAAGTATTTTTTTTTAAATATGAATGAAGTGGTAAGTCTTCCCTTACAAATAAAATGAAGAAAACCATGAAAGGACAGAAGTAGAATGGAGATGGAAGAGAGTGAATTTATTCTAATTAATGTGCATTCCAACACGTTCAGAAACCTACTTGTTAATATCCAGCAGTCTTATCCAGAAAGAAAAAAAAATGATGGGCTCAGGGATATAGCACAAATCAGATGTGTAAATACAGTATTCCTGTTTAATTTTAGCATCCCAGGTGGGGCTGGGAGATACTATGTTGTGAAGCAGTGATGGTGAACCTATGGCACAGATGCCAAAGGTGGCACGCAGAGCCATACCTGTTGGCACGTGAGTCGTTGCCCTAGCCACTGTTCACTGTAAGGTGTGTGCCTGAAAATTACCCCCCGCAAGGAGCCGTGCATTGGAGTTGGGGACGAGGAGCGATGAAAGTGCGGAGGTGCCCCGCGTGCTCCCCATCCCCCTGCCAGCCCGCGGGGGGGGGGCGGGAGCAGGAAGGCACCGGCAGTAGACATAGGTGAAAGGAAAGGGAGCCACAGCCACCCCCACCTCCCCACAGTGCCTCCGGCCCCCTCGCACCCCTGGTCTCTCGCTGCTGCCCCCTGTCCGCCTGATACGCCCCCTCTCCGGCTTTCTCTTCCTCTGCCTCCCGCCTTGGGGCACGGCTTCTCCCACGGCAGTGGCTGCAGCCGCAGTGGCGGCTGCGGATTCTCCTCATCATCATCCACGCTCCCAGCCAGGGGGTTGCGAGAGGGTTTTCTCTGCGCACTTCGGGAATGCCCACCCTGCCCCTCTCGCAGCCCCTTCACTGGGAGTGCTGTTGTCCTGGACTGTCAGCAAGGGGGCTGCAGTAGAGGCGGGGCGGGTGTTCCCGAAGCGCTCGGAGAAAGCACTCTCGCAGCCCACTCGCTGACAGAGAGAGAGGGAGCAACAGACAGAGCAAGATAGAAAGAAAGAGAGGGAGAGAGAAAGTAAGTGAGTAAAAGAGAGAGAGTGAAAGGGGGGAGAGCAAGAGAGAGAGAACAAGAGAGAAAGAAAGCAAGAGAGATAGAAAGAAAAGATGAGAGAAAGAGAGAGAGAAAGCAAGAGAGAGAGATAAAAACAAGAGAGAGAAAGAGTGTGTGAGAGAAAGCGAGAGAGAGAGAAACAACAGAGCAACAGAGAGCGAGATAGAAAGAGAGAAGGAGATTGAAAGTGCGAAAAAGAGAGAGAGCAAAAGGGGGAGAGAGAAAGAGAGAGAGAAACAAGAGAGGAAGAAAGCAAGAGAGAGGGAGAGAAGAGAGGAAGGCAGAGAGAGAGAGAGAAAAAATGATAGAAAAAAAGGGGAGAAAAAAGAGAAACAAGAAAATTATTGAGACAAAGAATGAGAGGAAAGAGAGAGAAACAGAGAGAGAAATGACTCTTGATTTAAAGCATATGGTAAAAAGCACCCAAATAATAACAGAGAAAAAAAACCCCGCCCACACCGAAAAAAATTTAGAGGGAACATTGGCCCTAGCTCAGCTCCAGCATGCATGTACTCACTGGAGCTCGCATGGAGGCTCTGAGAGGGCATTTTCGGCTTCTAGAGGGCCTCCAGGGGGATGAGGTAAGGCATTTTTGCCTTCTCCAGGCTCCAGGGAAGCCTCTGGACCCCGGGGAGGGTGAAAAACGGGCCTACCAGGCCCATCAGAAGTTGGGAAATGGCCTAGTTCTGGATCCAGATGGCCTGGAGGGGCAGGGGGGGCAATTTTCACCCTTCCCAGGCATTGAATTATGGGTGTGGGCTCTTGTGCAGGCGCGATAGTGTGTGCGTACGCGCTTTCAGCACCCGAGGAAAAAAAATGTTCGCCATCACTGTGAAATCTTAGACAACTTCAGATAGTTATCCTCAGTCACCATAGAAGATAATACTCAGCTGAATGGTTCAGGATTTCATATGAGGCAACTGTTTTTATGAATGACTTCAGTTTCTTTACTTCAACAAAGTCTATTAGTTATCTTTTCTTGAGTAAAAATAAGGTAATTCAACCATTGCTTAACATATTCCTTTTCCTTTTTTCTACAAATAGTTCTTACATGACTTTTAGTCATTTTTAATGCAATAAATCCCCCCCCCCCCCCCCTTTTGGCTTTTTATTATGAAATATTCCTTCTAAGAAATTTTTCACTGTCACCCTCTCAAAATTATCAGCCTCTTGCATTGACCTGGACATGTGACCATTCTCCCTAAATATTTATCCCTCAAGACCTTTAATGAATTGCTTGCATTTACCTTCAAAGCATTTTAGATTTTTTTTTTAATTATCACACTGAAATTGGATTTGACCAGTATGCCTGTTCAAAAACTTTCTCTAATCAAGCTTGAAACTTTGTACTTAACGTTTACAAAAAATGACCTGGATACATAATGTTCCTATGTTTAATTAAATCTTCATCATGCTTTTCTCCTTTTCCCTGTGATGAATGTTGAAATTTAAATCCCTTAGGGCATGAACAGCTCGCTATTAATATATAACACATTGATAGTGAAGGTAATTAATAACTATTATGACTTACAGTTTATTATTATCATTACAATGTTCTGTTAGTGTAATCAGTCTAGGCTAGCTTTCCTTTTATTTCATTCATTTTATTCCTGTTAAAAATCACTGCATAAATAAAAATTTGCAGATAGAAAATTTCCCATAGAATAATAAAATTCAATGTGAAAGTAGTCTTACCTTCTGCAGATAGTCCCTGTATGTTTATTCCTTTGGCAGCCAGAAAACTCAGGCACACGTCTATGTTTTCAATCTTAAAAGATAAGGGAGGAAATAATCTTTAAAAATGTGCTGAAATTAACTTGTACTTTTGTTCAAGTTCAAGTATCATATACAAGAAATTAACTGGCTATGAAATGTTCGTATTGAAATCAGAATTCTATTTGCATAATGGATTCCTTATCTCATTTATTGCTCCTCTGTATTTACCAATAGTGGTCTTAGAAGATTCAGCCAATCCTTTGACTAGAAATGGGACAACAAGGACAGTAGCAGGTAGAGAAAGAGCCACATATGCTGATAGCAATACATTATTAGAGAGAGTCTTGGAATTTGCTTATTGGCTAAGTATGCTTAACATTTTCTTATTATATTTGTATCTCCTTTTTTAATTCCAAGAAACTACAATAAGCCCAGTGTTTCCTGAACAGTACAGTTTGCTTACATTTTTGTGGATTGACATTTTTGGTTTATGCTATTTATTCTGGAATAAAATCCATGTGTTAAATTTCTTATGAGTTGAATTATCTTAACCACAATAGCTAAGGTTTTAATTTTTTGATAATTTTGATGATATGAGAAGAATTGCTTAATTTGCAAAGTACTTTTCCATAAGGATTTCTAGCAATGCCCTAGCAGCAGTACAAGGCAGAAGCACAATTTTTCAGTGTTTCATGCTGTCTTTCTTGAAATTAAACAATAATATTACAATTATTTGATATAAAAATACTAATCTGAAATAAATCACTAAGTAAAAATTTATCCAAGTTATAGCAAAAAAGTACAAACCTGGACCAGATTCCAGAGCATGCGTAACCATTCAATTAAACTATTATTTATTCCTCAATTGTCTTCTAAAAATCAAATTATTATTTTTCAGTTTGATTCTCATCTAAGAACAGATTCAAATGGGTTACATAAAACTTTGAGTGAATAAAAATTCATTCAACAGTCTTCTTTGACTGACCATCCAAACGTAGCCAGATTTAATAACACTGCTTCTACCACTATATAAATAGTGGTGGAGGACAAATGGTGACAGGTATAATAATATAATCCAGTCTACAGTGAAGCTCATTCACTAGAACTTGCTGTTTATTCTGATCGTATAATATGATCAGAATAGAATATAAACATAATACAAACCAGTCTCTTAAAAATCTTGAACTGAAAATCTGTTACTTTACTGAGTACTTTTTTAAAATGGGAAGGTTGAAAACATTAATTTTAGAAATATGTAACAAATGGAAAATATTTCTTGTCTCAAATCTGAAACAACCATCATATACTGTATCGGAAGCTTTGCCCAACTAATTTTTGTTCAACCACAATTAGGCAGAAAGAAAAGTTTGGTTCCTTCGGGTTTTAATCGAAACAAAATATAGGGGGATCCTAGAGCAGCTGTCTCCAACCTTTTGGCTTTGCAGGCCAGGTGGTGGGGCGAGGAGGGGATGGTTACGCATGAGCAGCAGAGTGAACCTGTGTGCACAGCTATATTTGCACAACCGGAGCTGTGCATGCGCTCACCCACCACTTCCACAGCCCAGTTTTAAATTGGCTGCAGCCTGATAGTGGGCTGCAGCCTGGGAGTTTGGGGACCCCATTCCAGTGAAGGGCTACCAAATTTTTTACTACCACACTGTGGGAGTGGCTTATGCAGGATGCCCTGCATTTTCTTTCAAAATCTTTCAGTGCAAATTGGGTGCTCTCGGGTGGAGATCCATTTTCGCTACTGAATTGTGGTCGGGCAGTAGGAAAAGCAAGTAGGATGCTTGGCTGCATAGCTAGAGGTATAACAAGCAGGAAGAGGGTGATTGTGATCCCCTTATATAGAGCGCTGGTAAGACCACATTGGGAATACTGTGTTCAGTTCTGGAGACCTCACTTACAAAAAGATATTGACAAAATTGAACGGGTCCAAAGACGGGCTACAAGAATGGTGGAAAGTCTTAAGCATAAAACGTATCAGGAAAGACTTAATGAACTCAATCTGTATAGTCTGGAGGGCAGAAGGGAAAGGGGGGACATGATCGATATATTTAAATATGTTAAAGGGTTAAATAAGGTTCAGGAGGGAAGTGTTTTTAATAGGAAAGTGAACACAAGAACAAGGGGACACAATCTGAAGTTAGTTGGGGGAAAGATCAAAAGCAACATGAGAAAATATTATTTTACTGAAAGAGTAGTAGATCCTTGGAACAAACTTCCAGCAGACGTGGTTGGTAAATCCACAGTAACTGAATTTAAACATGCCTAGGATAAACATATATCCATTGTAAGATAAAATACAGGAAATAGTATAAGGGCAGACTAGATGGACCATGAGGTCTTTTTCTGCAGTCAGTCTGCTACGTTTCTATGCATTCTCCCCTGTCCGGGCAGTACCCCACCCCTGCCCATGTTCTAGAGTGATTCATAGAGTGTCACCACGCAAGGCTACTATGCTTCATCCCTCTCTTCCTCTGCATGGCATGTTAACTGGCTTGTCCACCTACCATCTTCTCAACTGCCATCTGTTCCCACCTACCATCTGTTTCCCCCTCCCAGCCACTGTCACCACTGTCATAATTCATTATATTTCACAGGCCATCCTACATGCACATTCTCCTTCTTGTCTATCCTCAGTGATTGCTGCCACTAGTGATATCTATGCATGCTACTGCTTAGGAAAGTCTTCAGCCATTGCTTTTCTTAGTCTTCCCTCCCCAAACTTTCTCTACCAAGAACAATGATACTTTAGCCTATATGGGGAAGAATCCTGTTTCATTCCGTGTATAAACACGAATGCATGCATATTTCAGTTCAGAACATCCCACCAACTGTTTCACAAAAGAGCACTTCATACAAGTAATGTTTTTGTGCCCCCTTTGAATACATAGCATTACTCCATAAGTCACATTACTGCCTGGTTGTAGACAGAAAGGGCCAGCCTTTCTCCCCCATGCAGACTGCCAGGACCTGTTTTCAATAGAAAACTATTGTGCTTGTTGACAATTGCTATGCTTCTTCTGTAGATGCAGAGAAGCAGAACTGTGTCGAACATTTAACTCAGCAACCCCCAATCTTTTGGACACCAGAGACCGGTTTTATGGAGAGAGGTTTCTCTGTGGACCAGAGAGAGTAATAGAGTTGGAGTTGGAAGGGACTTTGTAGGTCATCTAGTCCAAACCCCCACTAAAGCAGGAGTTTCCGACAAATGGCAATCTGATTTCTTCTTGAAAGTCTCAATTGTTGGAGCTCTCATAACTTCCGGACTGTTCCACTGGTTGATTGCTCTCACTTTCAGGAATGTTGTCCTTATTTACAGGTTGAATCTCTCCTTGGCCAGTTTCCATCCATTATTCCTTGTCTGACTTTCTGGTGCCTTGGAAAACAGCCTGATCTGCTCCTCTCTGTGGCAGCCCCTCAAGTATTAGAATACTATGTGATTTCAAGTATTGTCACATAGATGGGGCATTGTTTCTTTGTGTGGCCCAGTTGCTGGCATGCCATGGAGTGATTCTGATCCATGGACCGGAGATTGGGGACCCCTAATTTAGCTGAAATCCAAAAGAATCAAACCAGATAACAAGAACTCAAAATAAAATATCTCCAACATATGGCTATTCGGTCTCTTCCTAAATTTACAAGCGTCTCTTATTCTTATGAAGTTTTCCCTAATGTTTGGAGAGGGGCGGCATACAAATCTAATAAATAATAAAAATAATAAAAAAATAATAATAATCTTCTTTTCTGTACCCAGTTATTTCTTGCTTGATACTCTAAAATTACAGGAACAGAGATCTTTTCTCTCTTCTACATAGCACCTCTCTATGTACTTTAGAAGTGTTACCAATACACTCACCTTTTCTCAGTACTATTCACACTCAGTTCCTCAATCTCCCGATCATTTTTATTACCTATTTTGAAAATACAGTCACAGTTGGTAGGATTCTATCAGTATGAAATGCAAGGGAATTGTTATTATTTCTGGCGATGTCAAAAAGTATACTTTGATGTAGCATAAAAACGCATTTGACTTTTTACAAGCCATGTCATACTAGTTATTCATTCACAGCTTGTACTGAACAATTTGAAGAACTACTTGATATGTGCTATTACCAAGCCAGACAATCTCCGTTCTTCTCTTTTGCATTGAATTTCTATTTTCATGCTGATTTCTAATCATCATGGTATTTTTTCAAGGTAGCAGTAACAGGAGGATTGGCCCATAGTTTCCCGAGCTCTTTCTCCTCCACCTTTCTTTTTGCAGAGAGAAATATTAGCCCTCCTCCATTCATTCTGGGTTTTTATTCCTTCAACCTACACAGGATTCAGTTGAGAGTCCTCTTTATCATGGTTGACATGTTTTGGCCACAAGCTTTCTAGACTGAAGTACAGTGATCCCCCGTTTAATGCGTCCCCGACCATTGCGAACAGGGTACTTCGTGATTTTTCAACCCGGAAGTCAAAATACCATCTACGCATGCGTGCCCGTTTTTTCTATGGGCACGCATGCGTTGATGGCAACCGGGAGATCAGCTGCTGGGCGGCTTCCCTGGGTCTTCCCCCTCTTGCTGGCATCAGCGAGGAGTTTCCCCACCGCCCACGCAAACTCCTCACTGCCGCTCGCCCGCCCTTCGCCTGCCCACGCCGTTCGCTCCCCCTCTTGCTGGCGGGAGGGCGAGAAGCCCTCCCCAGCACCCGCTCGCCCGCCCTTCGCCGCTCGCCCGCCCTTCGCCCTGGCCGCTTCTTCCCAGCGGAGAAATTCCAGCCCCCACCTGGTCCCGCCCGATCCTCCTCCCTGAGGCAGCTCGCCCTCCCATGGCCGCTTCCTCCACCCTCCATTGCAAGCCCTCGCCACCGCAGCCAACGCGTGCTGCGATCTTCAAGCCCGGCTCCTTTCGGCCCAGCATCCCGGGCCAAGCAGCTGCCTTCCGTGATTGAGCCTGGCTCGCCCGGAAGATCGTAGCGCGCATTGGCTGCAGCGGCGAGCGAAGCCAAGCCGGCAGCAATGTCGCCGCCGCTGCAGCCAACGCGCGCTACGATCTTCCGGGCGAGCCAGGCTCAGTGACGGAAGGCAGCCGCTTGGCCCGGGATGCTGGGCCGAGAGGAGCCGGGCTTGATCCGCTGAGCCTGGCTGGTCCGGAAGATCGTAGCGCGCGTTGGCTGCAGCGGTGGCGACATTGCTGCCGGCTTGGCTTCGCTCGCCGCTGCAGCCAACGCACGCTACGATCTTCCGGGCCAGCCAGGCTCAGCGGATCAAGCCCGGCTCCTCTCGGCCCAGCATCCCGGGCCAAGCAGCTGCCTTCCGTCACTGAGCCTGGCTCGCCCGGAAGATCGTAGCGCGCATTGGCTGCAGCGGCGAGCAAAGCCAAGCCGGCAGCAATGTCGCCGCCGCTGCAGCCAACGCGCGCTACGATCTTCCGGGCGAGCCAGGCTCAGTGACGGAAGGCAGCCGCTTGGCCCGGGATGCTGGGCCGAGAGGAGCCGGGCTTGATCCGCTGAGCCTGGCTGGCCCGGAAGATCGTAGCGCGCGTTGGCTGCAGCGGTGGCGACATTGCTGCCGGCTTGGCTTCGCTCGCTGCTGCAGCCAATGCGCACTACAATCTTCCGGGCCAGCCAGGCTCAGCGGATCAAGCCCGGCTCCTCTCGGCCCAGCATCCCGGGCCAAGCAGCTGCCTTCCGTCACTGAGCCTGGCTCGCCCGGAAGATCGTAGCGCGCGTTGGCTGCAGCGACGAGCGAAGCCAAGCCGGCAGCAATGTCGCCGCCGCTGCAGCCAACGCGCGCTACGATCTTCTGGGCGAGCCAGGCTCAGTGACGGAAGGCAGCCGCTTGGCCCAGGATGCTGGGCCGAGAGGAGCCGGGCTTGATCCGCTGAGCCTGGCTGGCCCGGAAGATCGTAGCGCGCGTTGGCTGCAGCGGTGGCGACATTGCTGCCGGCTTGGCTTCGCTCGCCGCTGCAGCCAATGCGCGCTACAATCTTCCGGGCCAGCCAGGCTCAGCGGATCAAGCCCGGCTCCTCTCGGCCCAGCATCCCGGGCCAAGCAGCTGCCTTCCGTCACTGAGCCTGGCTCGCCCGGAAGATCGTAGCGCGTGTTGGCTGCAGCAACGAGCGAAGCCAAGCCGGCAGCAATGTCGCCGCCGCTGCAGCCAATGCGCGCTACGATCTTCTGGGCGAGCCAGGCTCAGTGACGGAAGGCAGCCGCTTGGCCCGGGATGCTGGGCCGAGAGGAGCCGGGCTTGATCCGCTGAGCCTGGCTGGCCCGGAAGATCGTAGCGCACGTTGGCTGCAGCGGTGAGCGAAGCCAAGCAGGCGCGCCGTTTTCCGCTGACTCCTAAAGCGGGGAAGTTCGCCCGGAGTCAGCGTAGAACGGCGCAACTGTTTTAAAACGATCGGAGCTTTCCAATGAGTCCCGAAGACAAACGGCAAACTTCTGCGTTTGTCTTCGGGACTCATTGGAAAGCCGCGCGGGTGTTTTAAAACATCCCCGCCGACATGGGGGGCTTGCTAGCACCCCCCCAAACCCGGGTTGGGGGTTCGGGGGGGTGCTAGCAAGCCCCCCATGTCAGCGGCGACGTTTTAAAACAGCCGCCCCGCCCCCCAATCTTCGGCTCCTCGCTAGCGCTGCGGAAGTTAAAAACACCATCTGCACATGCGCAGATGGTGTTTTTACTTCCGCAGCGCTACTTCGCGAAAACCCGCTCGTTGCGGGGGGTCCTGGAACGGAACCCTCGCAACGAGTGGGGGATCACTGTAGTATACTTTTCATTTTTCTCTAGTTCTGCTGCAAGTGCAAGCTAGAATTATATCTGGTTGAATGCTGAATTATATCACTGTTATTCTTCAAAATGATCATTCTTCATTTTGCACACAGTAAAGCAGATTAATAGATCTTAACATCATGTTTTAATGCATTTTTAAAACTCTCAGGGCTCTATAAATAATCTGAAATGACACTGCGATTACATACACATGGGGAGAGATTTCAATTGGTTACCTATAGTTTCAGATTTTATGTGCATACACGCGCACAAACATACACACAAATAAATAAATAAATAAATAAATAAATAAATAAATAAATAAATAAATAAATAAATAAATAAAAGATTGTCATTCAATATATATTTTGTTCCTGGCTAAAATGATTGTATTTTTTTTTAAATTGTTTTAATAGTGAGCCTGCCTTATTAGTTTATAATATAGTCTCATAAGAGCAGCCTATAAAGATCTGCATTGGGAAAAGCAAAACAAATAAAAAATTGAAGTGTAGTAACTACGCCTGCCAAATGTCACTAAAAAATATTAAGAGTGGTTCGTGTCAAACCAACACTATATCAAAATGTCAATAGGCACCCAGTGACATCATGATGCAAACTCCATCTTTATATTTTTACATCCATATCTCATCCAAACACAAAAGTTGCAAATGTTGACTCTTGATGCAAATTTCATCCCTTGCGGGTGCCACTAAAAACATATTTGGTATGGGTACCTCCTTCCTCATTCTCAGCTATCATTCATTCTTTTTTCTCATATAATTTTATAGCATCTAAAATGTGACTGCTTATAAAGGTCTCCTTAGAATTCAGGTCAACTGTGGTTCATGAATAGTCTACGGAGAGGGGCGGCATACAAATCTAATTAAATAAATAAATAAATAAATAAATAAATAAACAAGCAAGCAAGCAAGCAAGCAAGCAAGCAAGCAAGCAAGCAAGCAAGCAAGCAAGCAAGCAAGCAAGCTTCCTTAGCAATGGTAACAAATATGTCTGTCAATTCTTTTTCCAGTATACTTTTTCAATTCGTACCAGTAGTCTTCGCTTAATTAACACGATTGGGACCAGAATCTCAGTCACTGAGTGAAACAGTTATTAAGCAAGAGATCACATGGCTGCCCATATTACTGCATCCCTCAATTACCATAATATCAACACACCTGGTCATTATAGTGTTGACCATAATTTATTTATTATTTACTTATTTATTTTATTTATTCGATTTTTTATGCCGTCCTTCTCCTTAGACTCAGGGCGGCTTACAACATGTTAGCAATAGCACTTTTTAACAGAGCCAGCATTTTGCCCCCACAATCCGAGTCCTCATTTTACCCACCTGGAAGGATGGAAGGCTGAGTCAACCTTGAGCCAGTGATGAAATTTGAACCACTGACCTACAGATCTACAGTCAGCTTCAGTGGCTGCAGTACAGCACTCTACCTGCTGTGCCACCCCAGCTCAATAACGTTAACACGCAGTCATTAAGCAATTGCATAGATGGTTAAGCAGATGGAGTATCAGTAATGGATATCTAAAGTAGACAGTTAATTTTATTTTTGATCAGAAAAGTCTTGATTTGTGTATTTATAACCATCAATTTCTCTTCAAAGTGAAATATAAAAGCTAATTACTAAATCTTATCATTACATTTCTTCCAGGCACCAGTTCTTCCAGTTTGTAGTACTTGAATTGATCTTCCAAAGGTTTTATAAATCACAAAAAGACAGGGCATCACTGAATGTGTGCTCTGTATCTTAGAGACAGGAAAATACTCTCTGTTGTGACAGTTGTCATGATATCATTTTCCTAAGAATTTCCAGCACAGCAACTTCGTGTAAATTATCCCTGCTGAAGTAGAGAAATGAGACAATCTATCGGCTGCCTCAGGCATTTCATATATAACAATAGCAGCATTAAAGGTAGGTGTCTGAAATATGAGCTTTATTTATTCACTTCTTTCTGTATACAGAAATAATGATAGTAGTAATAATAACAGTCTCACAGCAAAGAGAAGCCATCAAATAGAGGATATTCATAGCATAGTATGAAATTAGGATATGTTTTGAAAACCAGATTAGTGTATAAGGCACCAGACTAGAAACCAGGACAGACTGAGTTCTACTTCATCAAAGCCAGCTTTGAACCAGCCACTCTTTGTCAGCCCACAATATCAGGCTCAGGTGACAAGGCAATCAATCAATTATTTTTTCTACCAAAAGGATCAACACTTGGTTGGAAATGAAAAAACAAGAAAAATGAACCCTGGATTTATGAGAAAACATTAGGGAGGGGAAAATGGGATTGTTGTTGTTATGAGTTGCGAAGTTGTGTCCAACCCATCGCAACCTGATGGACAATGTTCTTCCAGGCCTTCCTGTTCTCTACCATTCCCCAGAATCCATTTAAGCTCATGCCTACTGCTTCAGTGACTCCATCCAGCCCCTCATTCTCTGTCGTCCCCTTCTTCTTTTGCCCTCAATCTTTCCCAGCATTAGGCTCTTCTCCAGTGACTCCTTCCTTCTCATTAGGTGGCCAAAGTATTTATGTTTCATCTTCAGGATCTGATCTTCTAAAGAGCAGTCAGGGTTGATCTCCTCTAGGACTAACTGGTCTGATTGCCTTGCAGCCCAAGGGACTCACAGTAGTCTTCTCCAGCACCATAGTTCAAAAGCCCTAATTCATTGGCGCTCAGCCTTTCTTATGGTCCAAGTTTTACAGCCATACATTGCAACTGGGAAAACCATAGCCTTGACAATACACACTTTTGTTGGCAAGGTTGGCCAAAGATGGGATTAAGATATGTCAAACAAAACACCTTTCACCTGTTTTTAAAAAGTATAAAATGGACCTAATTAGTCATTCTGAAGAATGATGGCCACAAAGCTCCCCAGATGGTGCTACTCAGGAGAGAGACATCTTTTTGGTTAAATTTCAACTGGTTACTGAAAATGGTAATGTTGGTTGGTTGGTTGGTTGGTTGGTTGGTTGGTTGGTTGGTTGGTTGGTTGGTTGGTTGGTTGGTTGGTTGGTTGGTTGGTTGGTTGGTTGGTTGGTTGGTTGGTTGGTTAGTTAGTTAGTTAGTTAGTTAGTTAGTTAGTTAGTTAGTTAGTAGATTTGTATGCCGCCCCTCTCCGTTATGCCTCAATGCCAGAGAAAATCTGCACTTCTATAAGTGACAACAGTGAAATATCATTGGCAAAATTATCTTGGTAGCTTGAAAACAGCTTCATTGTGTTTGTGTTATGGCTTAATGTCACTTTTGAGAGATTGTTCAAGAGCTTCCCATTGTTTCACAAAATTGAATAAGACATCAACATATTGATATACAGTACTGTATTCCTAAACAGAAGGTACATTTTGTGGAGAGAGCACAACATGGCAATCTGCATCTCCAATTTGCTCATATTATCATTGATCTGTGGACCCACATCTCTCATAGCATTGTCATTACTCACATTGAATGCAGTACATGGCTATTTCAACCTTATTTAGAACTCATCAAATATATGTAAGGTAGCCATAGCTTTGGGGGCTATGTAGGCCCTAGAGTTCAGCACTGTGGACAAAAGAATGTATATGTCTACAAAGAAGTCTGTCTACAAAGAAAAATGTAAATCTCCTTCACCAAAAGAGGAAGCCGAAATCATTCAAGTTAGGGCATGACATGTATGTCACCTGTACCTTCTGATCTAAGAGCTTAAGAAAAAGAAGCAGGGCTGTATATATCAGTCTGAAGATAGAATTAAATATACAGTTGGAGATTCTCAAAAATCAAGTCAATCACCAACTGTTAGAGAACATAGGATTTAATCAGATGGTTTCAACATTACATTCTATGAGTAATTTGGCACTTATTCAGATGAATAATGCCCAGAATAATTTTTCTCATGTTGCACCAAGGGCTGAGCTTATATCCCAGTAATTCTCCTAGTCCTGTGTAATTACTATAGCACTAGTATTTAGAGATGAAGGTTTAGGGACTTTCCTGAGGCTAAGCAGCAATGTGTTTCAATCTTGGCAACTTTAAAATGTGTAGCATCGACATGCTGCACATCCATCTGGGAGCTGTAACCCACACATCTTAAAATTGCCAAAATTGCAGTACACAATTTCAAGATTTTCAATAAATATTTTAAAAATTAAAACAAAATGCCAAAATTGAAAAACACTGCCCTACAGTAGCTGAAGGAAGAGCAATTTCATGACTTGATTGTAGGCAAGATTCCTTATAGCAGGAGCATTGAGAACTACAGTTTATCACTCTCTAGAATTTTAAAATGTTATTTGGGAGTGAAGAGTAGTTTCAGGGACAACATGGGTACCAACCCATCCCAAACTTTTCAAAACCAGAAATGTTTGGGTCCTAGTTCTCTCCTTCTACCATTACCCTTCCAATTTGGAATATGTTCTTTATGAGCTGTGCAAAGCCTATTGCTGGCTTTGAATACATGGAAGTGATATATACATATGTCTTACAGCTGCAAATGCTATGTGTTTTTGGGAAGAATGTGAGTACCAGTATGTGAACATTTCCTATAATTACATATTAATAATTGTATAAGAAGGTAGGGGGAAGAGAAGGAGATAGAGGGAGGGGAAAGCATGATATATGGAAGGAAAGCAGTTGGGAGATAAAAGTATAAAAAGAGCAAAGTAAAGAATATATTTATGGCATTTTGGATAGAAATGTATTGCTAAGGAATTTTTTTATACTATGGTGTGTGTGGATGTGTGGGTGTGTGGGTGTTTATGTCACTTTGGTGAAAAAATTAAAAAATTAAAAAGTAACTACAATTTTTATACCTTTTTACCTTTACCTTTATGAAAAAGTTCATGAATTATATCAGTGTTTCCCAACCTTGGCAACGTGAAGATATCTGGACTTCAACTCCCAGAATTCCCCAGCCAGCATTTGCTGGCTGGGGAATTCTGGGAGTTGAAGTCCAAATATCTTCACGTTGCCAAGGTTGGGAAACATTGAATTATAAGATTCAACCTCTGGTAGCGGAAACCCATACTTAAAACTTACTTTGTTTACAATAATACTAGTAACATTTAAGCAAAGTCAGCACATGATCCAAAACAAATACAAGAAAGTTTGCCAGAAGGAGATTCTGTTTTCCTTTAGTCTTTGTAAAAATCTGGCAGCTTGCCCTATATTCATCCACTGTTGTCATTTTTTTCCTGTTGCTGCCGGGGGCAACGTTTTAAGCAGAACAGAGGGAAAAGAAGAAATGTGAACTAAAACCAAAAATTTTATCCACATATGAAGGGGAATGCATCAAGTAACACAGAAGCAATCAAAAGATTATCAGAATCTATATGTGCATTTCAATGTAGTACAAATCTTCTTGATTAATAACTATAAGCAGGTTATAATAACATCCCAAAATATCAAAAGCATGTGGTTTGCAAATGTTAATATTTTTAAGTTTTTAACCATTTATTTATTGTTTAAATAACTGCTATAATAACTACACGTTATTATTTATTAGATTTGTATGCCGCCCCTCTCCGCAGACTTGCTCTAAACTTGATCAACAGGCAGTGTTGACATATTAATTTTTAAGAAGTAAATTGAAATGACCATTTGAACTAAATCTAATAGGATATATTCATGCATGAGAAGTAAGGGCAGTACATTATTTGATGGATTACGTTCATTTAAAGGAGGCTTTTCCAGGGGAATAACCTTATTTCAACTTGTTTCAGAATGGATCTAGATCTAATACAGCCGTTTGTGGAAGGCTTCCTGATCAGCAAAGTCAAATACAAATGCTAAGTCAATCAGAAATAACTTATAAATTGTGCGCTTAACCACTTAAAAGTTGATGTCTGCTTTGGGTGAAAAAAAATTTCATCCAAAATACTTTCCATTCTTCCCAAACACCAAAAATTTTACATTTAGAGAAAAGCGACACTGAAATAATAAAAGTGACATACCTCATACAGCAATCTCATACCATGGTCAGGACAATGCCAAAAGAAAGGAATTCATCATGTTCCTATTTTTCTTGTAAACAATTGTCCAAGACCATCCATCATTTCTGTTTCAGTCAGAAGCTACCCAGAAATAAGCTACCACACACGGGTTAAATGTGCTCAGAATTATCAGCTTACCTTTTAATCAACCATAAAGTAGAATCCTGTCTCTGCTTGCAAGAGCAATCAAACCTGCCCATAGTGAATAAATAGTTGCCATTGCATTTCAATATGAATAAACTTAACCTCTATCTAACCTCTTAGTACTTTTGAGAAATACTCTTCTCCATTTATCCTGGATTTCTCTGCTCCCATCTAAGAAAGCAAAGTAAATGTCCTTCAATTGCATTAGTAGCCACTCTTTGCTTCCTAGAACCAGGATCTATCCACTGCCAGTCCAACACCTTAACCACTCTATCGCATTGGCTTTCTTTACTTTCTGTGTAGTTGTGCAATAAGTGCCAGAATGTAATTCTGGCTGGAAATTCTGGATTCTTACTCTTGGGAAGGATAATGATTCCCATTAATACTTAAGTTCTGATTTCTATCTCTAGCTATTACTCAACAAAGTGAAGAAAGAATATAATTCACAGGATTAGCTTTCTTGTATAGGTGAAACCGTCTTGCCAGCAAAATTCAATGAACTGGGACCAAGAGGAGCTGCTACTGGGGCCGAGAGGAGCTGCTACTGGGGCCGAGAGGAGCTGCTACTGGGGCCGGTTGTCTGGCTTACATCACTGCTTCCTGACATGCCTAGTTGGTTCCCGATTTCTTGCTTGCAATGCTATTTTGGTAGTTGAAGGATTTGCCATTGCTAGGAAGTGACTGATTATGGCTGAGCTTTGGGCTGCCTGGGTCATGTTTGACTGCAAATTATGAGAAGGAGTTCTTCAAAGCAAGATATGATTAACATGGCTTGGCAATTTTTTCATTGATTCCACTTGTAGTCAAGCCTGGGGCCCTGGAATATGTGATTAAGCCCGTTTCATGGCTATGTGTCAACCCCTAACCTCCAACATTTTTCCCTTAGACTCTCCACGATTGACCTCTCCAGGTTCCTAAGAGGCCAGTAAGGGGCGTACATAAGTGCACTGGTGTGCCTTTCGTCCCCTGTCCAACTGTCTTTCCTTTCTTTCACCTATCATATATAGTCTCTTTCTTTCATATATCCTCTCCTCTAAGTTCACTTTTACCCTTATATATATTACCACATGTCTATTTTTCTTCCTATGTATTTGTGTATTGGACAAATGAATAAATAAATGAATAAATAAATGAATGAATGAATGAATAAATAAATAAATATTTGTTGGCTGCTATTTCTTGATTGCGATTAATGCTATTTGTGATTTTGTTTTTATTTTTAATTTAATTTTTAAGCATTGTTGGACACCCAGCATCTTGGCAGTCATATAAATTGAATAAATAAATATTTTCCTCCACAGAGGACATAAAAATAGTTTAAGCTGTGGTGGTGCAGTGGTTAGAGTGCAGTACTACAGGCTACTTCTGCTGATCATTAGCTGCCTGTAATTTGACAGATCGAATCTCACCAGGCTCAAAGTTGACTCAGCTTTCCATCCTTCCGAGGCGGGTAAGATGAGGACTCAGATTGTTGGGGTCAATGGGCTGACTTTGTAAACCGCTTAAGAGAGCACTGTGAAGCAGTATATAAGTCTAAGTGCTATTGCTATTAAAGCTGACATAAATTAATGATAGCTAAATTTGTAGTCCTCAAGAAATTTCTGAACTACAAACCCTAGCATCTCTCACCATTGTTGGGTGTTGCAGTATGGCACCATCTGAAAAGCCACATTTTCTGTACTTTTACTTTAAATAATATTTATTACCAATAATGGGCTGCTCCCCCCATGGGTGGGGGATGCAGAGGGGGTAGTAAGTTTATGCACTATTTATTGAATGCTTAATAGTTTTTTCTATTGTCCTTCCTTCCCTAGTACCTTAGTATGATCCTTAATTACTTTTAAAAGAGGAAATAAATACTGTAGTATGTTTTTACCCATAAACGCTTTAATCATTTTAATCATTATCTAGAACTGAACTTTTATAGCAATTAAAGAAAATTGAGCTACTTGCCTAATCTGTTATTGTACTGAACCCTGTGGGTTCAGTACAAAACTTTAAAATGTTACTGTGCTCCTCAAGAAATAATGCTGTCTATCATCTGTCCTTTTTGTGGCTATTCAAATAATGTGATTTAATCGACTGAAAAAGAGTCCAAGAATGTATTTGAAAACTTATCTTGGTGGTAAGCCACTCCCACCCAGTCACATGACCTTTAAACCACCCCGGTCACATAATTGTCAAGCCACTTCCACCTGGTCACATGGCCAGCAGGCCACTCTTACCCGGTCACATTACCATCAAGCCACACCCACAAAATTAGCCAGTGTAGCAGGAAAAATTTTGGCAGCCCATCACTGTTTACTACCATTATGTCAACAACGGCAATAATGCTGGTAATACAAAGAGTCATCCTGTACACAATGTCTAATTCTGAAGAAGGAGCTGCTCACTTTGATATGGGAGGGGGTGCACCATATCGCTATTGTTTATTGTCAGCCTCCATTTTTCTACCTGTTTGCCTCGGCTGTCATAGTAAAAGAGAGTAGGGGAGGTCAGTTAATTGGGAGGGGGGAAGTATACTGGTGAGTGCCCTGATTGAAGTTTCAAATATTGCTAGGGAGGAATTTTCTCATCACTGCCTGCCTGGTACAGTCAGGCATCATGGACTTGTTTACAGCCTGCTCAAGGTCAATGGCTTTGGCGGCACACCCACCTGAATCTTGGGACATGGGTATTAGATTGATGGTCCAGGGGGTTCACTTGGGAGGGTTTTGGATTTCTTTGTACAGTGGTACCTCGTGATACGAACCCCTCGTCATACAAACTTTCCGAGATACGAACCCAGGGTTCTGAATTTTTTTGCCTCTTCCTACAAACTTTTTCTGCCTTACGAACCCGCCGCCTGAACGCCAAACACGGAAGTTCAGCAAAAGTTCGGGTTCAGGTGGCCGCCGAGAAGCCCCGCTGCCCGGCTGTCACCTTTTGAAACAGCCGGGGGGGCTTCTCGGCGTTCTCCCGAACGCCGAACCCAAAAGTTCGGCAAAAGTTCGTCTTCGGCGTTTGGGTTCAGGAGAACGCTGAGAAGCCCCGCCGTCCGGTTGTCAGCTTTGCAAAAGAGCCACGGAGCTGTCGGCCAGTCGGGAGGCTCAAACAGAGGTGGGGACTCCCAATAGGGAATTCCATGGGCGAAGACGTCCTTCCTGGATTCCATGTTTCGGCCAGCCAGGAAGGACGTCTCCATGACACCAAAGCTCTAATCTAACTAATCTCGATACCCGAGAAGTCTTAGCTGGCCTTTGCTTGAGAATTTTGAGAATTGTAATCAAGATGCAACACCTCTGGTTCCTGTTAGGCTTTGTTTATTTAACTTGTACAGCTGCCCATCTCAAATCAGGAACTCTGAATGAGCAAGTCTACCTTAAATATCTGCTGCCACAAATATTAATCAAAACGGGTGGTGTCTAAACTGCTGTATAAAATGTAAGAAACATTTTTTAAAAATTTGAGATCACAAATTTATGTCATATGCAAAGGGGGAATTATGTTTTAATGTTACCTATATATTGATAGGAACATAGTCTTCAATGTGCATTAAATTCTGAAAAGCATTACATGTACTTTATTTCACTATTTAGTGAGAAAGAGAAGCCAAACGAAGATTTTTACCCAACCTTTCAAAAGTTTGGGGGGAAAAACTATGCATTATTTCTCCCTTCATGGGAATTTATTTTAAGAGTGACTCACGTGGAATATGTAAGTGTGAAGAGTGTCAATACTAAATATTCTAAAAATAGAACTATATTTAAATAAACCAAAGGAGCTTTGGTTAAGAGAACCAAAAGGCTTTTTATAAACAGAACTGCTATTAAAACAAGTTTCCATGCAGGAAGAATATTTACCAGCAATATCACTTGTAGATTGAGAAAGAACACCAGTGGTCATATGCTGATTCTCATTATTATATTGCATAAAGTAAATCACCCACTATGAATTCTTTAAACACTGTTCTAAGTAGGTAAAAGCACTATTCTTTGTAGTACTGTACTCTTGAAATGACAAAAAGCCTTCATCTTTATCAGAAAATGAAGAAGCTAGGTATCATGCTTGAATTCTTGCATATAATATGATTGTTAATTCATTAATGTGATTTCATGATGTTTACTTTAAATACCTGTAGGGTGAGATTGTAAGTCATAGAGTGGTAGTTATTTATTTATGTTCATAGAGTGGTAGTTATTTATTTATTTTATTTATTTATTTTATTTATTAAATTTGTATGCCGCCCCTCCGTAGACTCGGGGCGGCTCACAGCAGTAATAGAAAAACAATATACAATACAAATCTAATAATTAAAACTAAAAACCCATAATTTAAAAAACATGCACACAACATACCATACATAAACAATATAGGTCTGGGGAAGTTATCTCAGTCCCCCCATGCCTGACGACAGAGGTGGGTTTTAAGGAACTTACGAAAGGCGAGGAGGGTGGGGGCAATTCTGATCTCTGGGGGGAGTTGGTTCCAGAGAGTAGGGGCTGCCACAGAGAAGGCTCTTCCCCTGGGTGCCACCAAATGACATTGTTTAGTCAACGGAACCCGGAGGCCAACTCTGTTAATCTGTTGCTTTATTAAAACAAGCTGAAAGTTGCAACAGAGCAATCCACATACATGCTGAAGGATTCTACCTCACACATGCATTTCAAAGGTCCTTTTTGCATTATTGCTGAAGTCTACTGCAGCCAACAAATTTGAAGCAAAGATGATCTGAGTGTTGGAAGCCACAGTTGTTGAATTAAAAAGCATATAGAAGAAATATGTACGTGTGTTAAGTCTTTTCTAGGGAAATATTTCACTTTTTTCATCCAATGTTATACCTATTACATGTCACACTTTACACTTAAGAATTAATTCGACCCAAATGAATTCTTAAGCATCTGTAGAAATATGATGTCTAGTCAGATAATTGTATAGATATTCCAATAGATAATCCTCATAAGAAAGCAAACATCATTAACAGTTTAAGAGAATTTCATAAGATTCCAGGCACTTCAGTTCAGCATTCTGAGCTGTGGTGGAGCAATGCTGCCTACAGTTTGGCAGTTCGATTCTCACTGGCTCAAGGTTCACTCAGCCTTCCATCTTTCCAAGGTTGGTAAAATGAGGACCTAGATTCTTGGATACAATATGTTGATTCTATAAACCACTTAGAGAGGGCTGTAAAACACTGTGAAGTGATATATAAGTGATATTGCTATTGCTGTTCTAATCTGTGCTGACTATTTTACCTGATAAAAATAGTTGAGGTAAGATTTGTTTATTTTACAATGATAAGGGTTCTTATATCCAGAAAATTTAAAAATGTTAATAAGAGGGTCTACAAATACTGGTGCTGGATATTATTATTATTATTATTATTATTATTATTATTATTATTATTATTATTATTATTATTACTACTACTACTACTATTACTGCTACTACTATTATTACTATTACTATTACTATTACTACTATTGCTATTACTACTACTACTACTACTACTATTATTATTATTATTATTATTGCAAAATTGAAATCAGTCCACAAAAAACAGCTTCATGCCACCAACTTAAAAATCAGACACGCAGAAGCGAGTACAACTTCTGATAGCATATGAAATAAGTATTATATTGAATCAGCACCCATTAAGTGGTTTGTTGAATTACCAAACCTGGACTGTAATAACCTAGAGACCATGAGATGGCACAACAGATATACAGTGGAACCCCGACATAAGAGCTGCTCTACTTAAGAGCAACTCGAGATAAGAGCTGGGAGGGGAGAGATATTTTTGTTCTACTTACAAGCCCAAATTCGAGATACAAGCGCCAAGGAGCTGTCTCCTGAAGCCAAATGCTAACTTCCGCGTTCGGCTTCAGGAGACAGCTGCGAAGCGGCGCGCGTTTTAAAAGGTTGCAGCCGGCCTGGGGGGCTCGGGGGTGCTTGCAGCTTTCTTTCTTGCTCTTTTTCTTTCTCTCTTTTACCTTCCCTTCCTCTATTTCTTCTTTTCTTTCTCCTTCCCACCTTCTTCCCTCCCTCCCTCCCTTCACTCATTCCTCTCTTACTCTCCCCTTTCATAAGTTTCCTTGCTTCCTTCCTCTGTTCCTGTCCCTTCCCCCTTTCTTTCTTTCTTTCTTTCTTGCTCTTTTTCTTTCTCTCTTTTACCTTCCCTTCCTCTATTTCTTCTTTTCTTTCTCCTTCCCACCTTCTTCCCTCCCTCCCTCCCTTCACTCATTCCTCTCTTACTCTCCCCTTTCATAAGTTTCCTTGCTTCCTTCCTCTGTTCCTGTCCCTTCCCCCTTTCTTTCTTTCTTTCTTTCTTTCTTTCTTGCTCTTTTTCTTTCTCTCTTTTACCTTCCCTTCCTCTATTTCTTCTTTTCTTTCTCCTTCCCACCTTCTTCCCTCCCTCCCTCCCTTCACTCATTCCTCTCTTACTCTCCCCTTTCATAAGTTTCCTTGCTTCCTTCCTCTGTTCCTGTCCCTTCCCCCTTTCTTTCTTTCTTTCTTTCTTGCTCTTTTTCTTTCTCTCTTTTACCTTCCCTTCCTCTATTTCTTCTTTTCTTTCTCCTTCCCACCTTCTTCCCTCCCTCCCTCCCTTCACTCATTCCTCTCTTACTCTCCCCTTTCATAAGTTTCCTTGCTTCCTTCCTCTGTTCCTGTCCCTTCCCCCTTTCTTTCTTTCTTTCTTTCTTTCTTTCTTGCTCTTTTTCTTTCTCTCTTTTACCTTCCCTTCCTCTATTTCTTCTTTTCTTTCTCCTTCCCACCTTCTTCCCTCCCTCCCTCCCTTCACTCATTCCTCTCTTACTCTCCCCTTTCATAAGTTTCCTTGCTTCCTTCCTCTGTTCCTGTCCCTTCCCCCTTTCTTTCTTTCTTTCTTTCTTGCTCTTTTTCTTTCTCTCTTTTACCTTCCCTTCCTCTATTTCTTCTTTTCTTTCTCCTTCCCACCTTCTTCCCTCCCTCCCTCCCTTCACTCATTCCTCTCTTACTCTCCCCTTTCATAAGTTTCCTTGCTTCCTTCCTCTGTTCCTGTCCCTTCCCCCTTTCTTTCTTTCTTTCTTTCTTTCTTTCTTGCTCTTTTTCTTTCTCTCTTTTACCTTCCCTTCCTCTATTTCTTCTTTTCTTTCTCCTTCCCACCTTCTTCCCTCCCTCCCTCCCTTCACTCATTCCTCTCTTACTCTCCCCTTTCATAAGTTTCCTTGCTTCCTTCCTCTGTTCCTGTCCCTTCCCTCTTTCCTTCCTTCCCACCCTCCGTCCATTCATTCACCCATTCCTCTCTTGATCGCTTAAAGCCGGTCCCTGGTGCAAAAAGGGTTGGGGACCTCTGTCCTACAGGATTGGGTGGCAGAGAAGTTGAACATATGTAAATTTAAAAGTTTAAGAAAGTTTACAAGTTAAGTGAAAGAAACTTCATTATTCATTTATATGTACATGTACATTTCTTCACTAAAAACATGTCTTTCTGCATAATTTAGACTAACTTTGTGAGTTTTTTGAGGGCTGGAACCAATTAAAATTATTTACATTAATTCCTATGGGGAAAAGTCGTTCGAGATAAGAGCTGCTCGACTTAAGAGCCCAGGTCCGGAACGAATTAAACTCGTATCTCGAGGTACCACTGTATAGAAATCTGTAAGTTTGTCTCCATCTAGTGTTTGTCCAAATTTTTGCATTCCAGGTTTGGTAGTTTGGTAGAGTCCTTAATAAATTAAAATTAATCTGGATTTGGTTTCATAATGGGAAACCAAATATTTCAACCAGAGCTCTTCTTTCCAAAGATTATTCAGCATTATTCAAAAGTGTATTTAAAGATCCTCAATAGTACTTGTATCTGTCGTCAATAAAATAAATATCTGCAACATTATGATTTGAAGAATCAATGTGTGTGAATTTAACCAGTAATGAATCCCATTGGACTAAAGACATAAATGCAAATAAATGAAGTCTCACTTAAACTGGTCCATTGCTGACAGAATGCTGATGGGAACTTTGTATTGATATGCAATTAAATTATTTTTCAACCTTCAGCCGTTCCTGATTTGTTCAATTCTTAAATGATGGCCTTTTATCAAATTACACAATTTTCTTTAGCCAAGAGATAGTAATATAACTTTGTCTACCTAAATTTAGAATATATCAGATTATTATTCTCTGATCTAGCCATGGGCAAGATGCAGAACTGATTTTAGCATCTTCTCAAGTAGTGAATTCCTTTGTTCAGAGAAATCACTTAGCACTTCCTCTCCCAACAGTGAAAAGGATTATTAAAATGCTCTTATATGAACATACTTTTGTTCTGATCTGATTTTAAGATTCTTAAGCTATTAGCGAGGAGTTGCTTTTAATACTGAATTTCCTTATGACCTGTTTGGTGAACATATATTAATAGTGCATTCTATTATCTTCTAATATACCAATATTTAAAATATATTAACAAACTGGATGAAGGAAGGAAAGTACAGTGATACCTCATCTTACAAACGCCTTGTCATACAAACTTTTCGAGATACAAACCCGGAGTTTAATATTTTTTTGCCTCTTCTTACAAACTATTTTTACCTTACAAACCCACCACCGCCACTGGGATGCCCCGCCTCCAGACTTCCATTGCCAGCGAATCATTCGTTTTTACGCTGCTGGGATCCCCCTGAGGCTCCTCTCCATGGGAAACCCCCCCTCTGGACTTCCGTGTTTTTGTGATGCTGTAGGGGAATCCCAGCAGGGGAATCATCTAGGTCGCAGAAGCAGTGCAAAAACGGGCACTTCGCTGGCAACGGAAGTCCGGAGGTGGGGTTTCCCAGCGAGGGGAGCCTCAGTGAAATCACAGCATTGCAAAAACATAGAGGTCCGGAGGTGGGGTTTCAAGGACTTCGGTGTTTTTGCGATGCTGCAATTTCACTGATGCTCCCTTCACTGGGAAACCCCACCTCCGAACTTCCGTTGCCAGCGAAGTGCTCGTTTTTGCGATGCTGGGAACAGAGAAATCCAGAGGTGGGGCTTCCCATGGAGGGGAGCCTCAGGGGAATCCCAGCAATGCAAAAACGGGTGCTTTGGCTGGCAAAAGGGGTGAATTTTGGGCTTGCACGCATTAATCTCTTTTCCATTGATTCCTATGGGAAACATTGTTTTGTCTTACAAACTTTTCACCTTAAGAACCTCGTCCAGGAACCAATTAAGTTTGTTAGACAAGGTATCACTGTATATTACCTAAGACAAATGCCAACCATTGATTAAAAGAAAATTATTCTAAACATTTTTAAATATAATACCATGCATTTCTAAACCTATTTTTGCATAGAATTTACAGTGCAAAAATGGCCAAGACCGTGTGTGTGTGTGTGTGTGTAATTTCTTAGGTGGCCAGCCACTTTCAAAGTCAGCTAAATCCGTGGTGTTAAGATTGCTTTTACTCTCCAATCAGAAATTCTCCTAAGAAAGGATATTTGAAAAGTTAATCCAGCTGGCTGCACTTATTCATGCTAGCTCTTGAAATCATTTCCGTGTTACATTTTCAAAACATCCAAGAGGAGATTAAAGCAAATAATCCAAGTGGAAATGAGAAGTCATAGAGAAGCCAAAGACACCTTTCAGGATATTGAAGTCCAAGACAAAAAAGTTTATATTCATTAGTGCACCACAAGCACCACAATTATTTCCTGTTCTAATGATAAGATAAACTTATGGTTCCTTTGTCAAGGCTATATTTCTTGCTGTATATTTGCTAGCTGAATGTTTCACTACTTTCTTCAACTTCTTATAGCCAAATGTTGAGCTCTCCTTCTAATGCGGAATCATTTATTCTAACTATTCAATTTTGATAACAAATGCATGCTACCTTCTTTCTTTGTGCATGAATGTGAGATAGCACACATGTTTATTTATTTATTGTTAGAGTTGAAAGGGATCATGCAGGTCATCAAGTCCAACCCCCTGCCTGAGCAGGAATCCTAAAGCACCCCAGTCAAATGGCAGTCCAATCTCCTCTTGAAAGTGTCCAGAGTTGGGGAGTTCACAACCTCTGCAGGCAATGTTTTATATTACATTGCCATCTTTCATTGTCACTACAGTTAAGGCAGAAATTGTTAAGGTGGGGGAACCATTGGCTGAAGCCACTGAGAATATGCATTGTTTGCTTTAGGTAAAACACCATTGATTTGTTAGAAGATGTGATGTTCTCAGCATAACTTCTGTATAAGAACCACATGTTGCTTGATAAAACACAAATATGTGCATCACATCGCTGATCTTGATCATACTAGCATGCACATATTAGGGTAAAATAAATCTGGGTTGTTTGTACGTAATACACATTTCAAGGATTATGCATTTTCTTTTTTTCTTTTTAGAAATGGTACTTGCAGCTTTTGCGGAACTTGTGCACAATATTTCCATACTATTTTTAACTAAAATGCCTTCTGTGGCCACTTGGATGTGTTAGACTGCAACATATGCAGTCCTGACATTGTTTGTTTTAAATTGCAATCAATTTATGAATGCTTTAAATTACAAGTCTATGCTTATTATAGGATATGTTCAGGCATATGTTATTCTAAGTCAAATAGGATTTCATCCAAAGCAAATTTATGAAAGTTCTCCAAATATGCAGCATTTAATAAAATGATAATTTGCTAACCATATATTTATTATTATTATTGCTTTTTGATAGTTGTGTAACACTGAGCTCTACTCCATTTACCATATATTTCTAAATGTCACAGCCTTGTACTTATATCTCTTTAGTAATAAAAAGTATACATAAAAGCTGAATTAGTGCTGCTTTTACTATTGCAACATGTCAATATTATGAACATATTTTATATCTATGTATCTCTATATCTACTATATAGCAATATTTTTATCTATATTTATGTAGATGATTACATGAATTTAACAGCTGTAGAATTTAGAGATACTATAATAAAACCCACAAACTGGCAGGAATTGAAACTATTTTGTCCCTTGCCAAAAAAATAGTAGAAGCAATTATAAATTGACAGTTGCTATTTTTGTTATTGTTTGGATATCTTTTGAAGGCTGTTTTTTAAAAAGGAATATTGATTTATTAAGTGCTAAATAGCTTGATTCAGAACAAAATCCCACTGAATTTAGACTAATTTCTTGATGAGTATATCTATCATTTAGGAAAACAGCACAACCAAATCTAATGCTACTTCTATTCTATCCATCAATCCATTTGCTACCCACCAGCAAAAAATAAGGAAGGGGGGATTGAATTTTAGAACAAAGAAAAATCTTACCATTTGAGATCTGTTCTTTGGACAGCCATTGATGTCTTCAATCTTCTCATTTGCTAAAAATGAAAAGAAAAATAATTTGAACAATACATACACGCACACCTACACAGAAACCAAATCTGTTTTAAAGGCATCTGGTGTAGTTATCCAAAGCACTTGTTGCAACTAAATCAAACAGCCTAGAGTTGTGATTGCCCAATCAAAACAAATGTGTTGTACATGAAGAGTCACCCGGCTAAATATTTTCTTCTGAACCATTCTTCCTGAGACAGCTGGAAAAAGTCACTGCCATCTCAAAAGGAGACAACTGGGCTGGCAGTTTTTCTTAAAGTGATGGGCAGAGTTTAACAGCCTGATATTTCAAATCTGAAAGCAACATGCACAACTTAAACAATGGATTTTTATTTAATAAATTGTGGATTTGTATAACCCAAATAACATCCAAATGAAAATTCTCATTTTCTGTCTCTAGTACTGAAGTTTCTAGATTTCCAAGGTCTCGCTACCAAGCCACACATACAAAGTGCAATTCTCATTGTGCAAATCCAGTTCTGTGCGATGCACTTTAATTGTATGGTAATGCAATTTAATTGTATGATATTCAGAATTCTAATTCAAAAGGCTGCCATTTTCTCTAATGCAGCAGCTGTCTCAATTATTTTGAAGTGTCATATCAAGTTATTTTGAAGTGTCATATCAAGTTATTCATCTGCAATGAAAAGGGAGTAACTGAACGAAAGAATCAAAATATACAGGGTTCATAAATAGACACTAGACATCTACTAGATCAAGGGTAGGCAAAGTTGGTTCTTCTGTGACATGTGGACTTCAATTCCCAGAATTCCTGAGCCAATCATGCTAGTACATGAATTCTGGGAGTTAAAGTCCACATGTCATAGAAGAGTCAACTTTGCCTACCCTTGTACTAGATCAAAGATACAATTCTTTGGTTCCGAGTCTACGGAGAGGGGTGGCATACAAATCCAATCAATCAATCAATCAAATCAAGATGTTGCCAAACTACAACTTTCAGCAGATCCTGCCAGTAATAAGGTACATGGGGAGTGTATTACTGAAATTTTAACATCTTGCCCCAGCCAATGAATGAATGTATGATGTATGATGTATTAATGTGTTTGTTTAATTTTTAACTATGGAGTTTTTTAGATTGTAATTTTATTTAGATTTCTGACATGTTTATATTATCTTGTTGTAAGCCGCCCTGAGTCTCAGGAAAAGTGCTGCATAGAAATCAAACTAATAAAATAAATAATAAATAAATAATAATAAAATAATACTGTGATGATCTTTAAAAGGCCACAAATTCCATATACCGTATTAGCCCTTAAAAAATGCCTAATGTGAGGCATTGCAGACAGAAGAGCATTCAGATAAAACACAAGTTCACAGAAGACAGGATTGCTGTTGATTTTCCAATGCTAGCCATATCCTTGGATAAGTGCAAACACAGATTTAATAAGGAAAGAATCATAATATTCTGTATATAAAAATTGAATGGATGGATGGGTCCTGTAGGATTTAATAAACTTGGCTAACGGTTAACTTATAAAATAAAAATACACATCTACTTTTTGCATGTGGTCACAGAGCTTGCTGAATTTAACACATAGACTATTGATGCCATTTATACAAATAACGGCTGGTTTATTTTTACAGGCCTCCTATGGTCAATCTAACAGTTCAGCCAATAGCATCAAGGTAATCTTAGAAAGGCAGAACAAGAAGACAAAAGGGAATTTCCTCAAGATTGTTTACATTCAATTCCACCAAAATGTTTTGAAGATCACTGGCTAATCGCTATTGCTCCTTTTGCAGCAAGGAGCACCACTGACCAATCAGAGCTCCCACCAACTAACCAATAGGAAACATCATTTACGGTAATCTCATGAGCTATGAGTTCTAAAGTAGTAAAACTCCCCAGCTCCCAACTTAACACACAAAAAAGAAAATAATATTGCATCTCCCATATACAGGTTATTTGTATGTTTGGCTATTTTTTAAAAAGTTCTACGCTGATAAGAAAGAAAATCACGTTTTCATTTGTCCTGAATATAAATTCGCACTGTACTATTTGATAATAGCATGGCACCATAGTTTTCCAGCCAGTACCTTTTCAAAATGGCTATCAATCATGAATTTTAGCAGCAGTATAGTGTCTCCATAAGTGTGGGAAGAAAAGAAATGAATAATTAGAAGGTGCGAGGCAAGGAAAATCAAGTCAGGCAGTGTTGATTAACACAGTATAAATCAGTAACTATTATTATGAACTATAATAAATTAGGTCAATGCTAGAATCTATTTTCTAACCCAACTGAAATATAATTCTAAACATTTAAAAACCCAAATTTAGGATGTAGTACAAATCCATAAAGTAAATTATAATCTAAACATGCCTTCCAGTTAAAATTGGACTAAGCTATTTACTTTTCTAATATGAAGTTATTTTAGACATCAAAGCATAAAGCCCTAACATAATTAGCCATTTTCTCAAAGAAAGGATTGAGCATCCTTTCAAGTCCAAATTGGTGAATACTGCTTATATAAGCAAGGAAAATTAAATAAATCAGTTTCTTTTTCTTCAGGTCAATTCCTGCTAAATTTTGCAAGCTGCCAAATTGTAAGTTATGGATGAGTTCCATAGTGGAACGTGCAAAAAGTGGAAGAGAATAGGCGTTGATTGCTTACCTGAACGCCTCTTCTCGTACGGTGAGCGGGTACAGCAGTCACATGGGTTGCTCATGTCCAATCCGGTGGAACTGAGCCTAGTATTAAAAAAGCTTGCCGGATCCGCCCCTTCCCCAGAATTCGCGAATCCATAGACTAGGCTCAGTTGTGAAGCTCTGTAGTGTTCAACTCTCATTGTTAGAGGAAGAAAGATATAGAAAGGTAAAGAAGACACATACAAGGGCGGGAAGTGACTGCTGTACCCGCTCACCGTACGAGAAGAGGCGTTCAGGTAAGCAATCAACGCCTATTCTCCGTACTGAAGGAGCGGGTCCAGCAGTCACATGGGACATACCCAATAGATGGTCCCTAGGGTGGGATTAGCTTGCTATCGTGTGAGATAACGGATTGGAGTACCCTTCTGCCGAAGGCAGCGTCCGCTGAAGCGTAAGAATCAATCTTGTAGTGCCTGATGAAGGAATTTGGCGAGGCCCAAGTGGCTGCTTTGCAGACCTCCTCCAACGGGGCTTGAGTCGCCCAAGCGGCCGAGGTGGCTGCGCTCCTGGTGGAATGCGCTGTGATGTTCCTTGGAACTGAGAGGGAGGCCGACTCATAGGCCTTAGATATAGTCCCTCTGATCCAACGGCCTATTACTGTTGAAGACACTTTGGCCCCCATGACTCTGGGATGATAGGCTACAAAAAGTGCTTCTGACCTCCGAAAGGGTCCTGTGCGTTGGATATAGATTCTCAGCGCTCTGGTGAGATCCAGGGTGTGCCATCTAATTGCCAAGGGATGGTCTCGTTGGAGGCAGAAGGAAGGTAGGACAATATCCTGAGATCTGTGGAACATGGAACTGACCTTGGGTAAGAAGGTGGGGTCCAGTCGCAAGACTACCTTGTCCTGATGGAATTGGCAAAGGTCCTGCCTGATTGAGAGGGCAGCCAGCTCCGAAATGCGTCGAGCAGAGGTAATAGCCACCAGGAATGCTACCTTAAAGGATAGGTACCTGAGGGACGCCGATTTTAGGGGTTCGTATGGTGCCTGCGTGAGGGAATGGAGAACCCGTGGCAAATCCCATGATGGGTACCTGTGGACCTTGGAAGGTCTGAGGTTGGCTATGCCCTTGAGGAATTCCTGAACTTCAGGGAAGGATCGGAGAGGCTGTCTGCGGGGACCTCCTAGGACAGATGAAATGGCTGCCAGATGACGCCGGAGGGTGCTGGTGGAAAGTCCTTTATGGAAGCCTTGCATAAGGAAGGAAATTATTCTGTGTATGGGGATGCACAGAGGGGAGAGACCTTCCTGTAGACACCACTGGTGAAACTTGGACCACGTGTGGTCGTAGATTCGATTGGTCGAACCCCTTCTGGCTTTTAAAATGACCTCCACTGAATCGGGGTCATGACCACGCAGCTCTAAATCTCTCCTGATAACAGCCAGGCGGTGAGGTGGAACCACTCCGGGTCTGGATGGAAAGAGGCCCCCTGCCGCAGCATATCCCCCGAAACGGGGAGTCGCCAAGGGTCCTGGACGGACAGCTGTTGGAGATCCGCGAACCAGGGCCGGCGGGGCCAGTGAGGGGCGATTAGGATTACTCGGGCCCTCTCGGTGAGGACCTTGTGAATCACGTCCGGGAGGATTGGAATTGGAGGAAATGCGTAGAGTAGGCCTGGAGGCCATGGACTCCGGAGGGCATTGATTGCTTCCGCTCCCGGGGATGGAAATCTGGAATAGAAGCGAGGGAGTTGGGCGTTCGCATTGGTCGCGAAGAGATCCAGAATTGGTAGGCCGAATCTGAGGGTGATTTGATGGAACAGGTCTTGATGGAGGTTCCATTCTCCTGGGTCTATCGTTGCCCGGGATAGCCAATCCGCCTGGACGTTGAGACTCCCCGAGATGTGATCGGCTAGGAGCGACTGGAGATGTTTTTCCGCCCAAAGGCCTAGCTTGAGAGCCTCCCTCATGAGAGCCTTGGATCTCGTGCCCCCCTGTCTGCAAATGTGGCTTTTCGTGGCAATGTTGTCGGTGAGAATGAGAACGTGCCGGTTGGGAATGCGAGGAGAGAAATGCTTCAGAGCCAGGGAAACGGCTCTTAACTCTAGCCAATTGATTGGCCTGGAAGCTTCCTCCGGGGACCACGTGCCCTGGGCTATCATCCCCTGGGCGTGGGCGCCCCATCCCGATAGACTGGCATCTGTGGTGATGACAAATTGATCCGGGCACCTGAACGGGGATCCTCTGTCCATGGCCGGAGACTTCCACCACTTGAAGGATCTGCGAACACTCAGTGGGATGACAATGCGTCGATTTGAGTTGCTGTGCCCTGATCTCTGAAAAGGTAACAGGAGCCACTGGAGTTCCCTAGCATGAAGGCGAGCCCAGGGAATGATGCCTATGCATGACACCATCTTCCCCAAAAGGGAAGATAGAGTGACTATGGAAACTGAAGAATTAGATAAAATGTTAGAAATTAACTCCACTATACTGAGTTTTCTCTCGGGAGAGAGAAAAACCTGGGAGGATTCTGAATCAATAATGGATCCCAGGTGAGAAATGGATGTGGAGGGTTGGAGGTGGCTCTTATCAAAGTTGATGGAAAATCCATGGTCCTGAAGGACTGACATGGTGACAGAAAGGTCTGTTTTCACTTTCTCTAGGGAGTTCCCATGAATTAAAATATCATCAAGATAACATAAAATGTGGATGGGAAACGCCCTGATATAGGCCGCCAGGGAGCCCAATAGCTTTGTAAAGACCCGAGGGGCCGAGGAAAGGCCAAATGGCATCGCCCTATACTGGAAATGCCTGCCTTGAAAGGAAAAACGTAAAAATTTTCTGTGGCATTTGGCTATAGGAATGTGAAGGTAGGCCTCAGTGAGGTCTAAGGAGACCATGAAATCTCCCGAGTGAATGGCGGCCAAAATAGAAGACAAGGAGTGCATCTTAAACTTCCTATATTTGATGAATAAATTTAGTTTCTTTAAATCCAAAATAGCTCTCCAACCTCCGGAGGACTTTGGAACCATAAATAGGATGGAGTAAAAACCTAGGCCCTTCTGACCGGAAGGGACCGGTTGAATGGCTCTGATGGACAATAGATGAGAAATGGCCTCCTCCATACGGTTACAATCTGAGGATGACCTGGGAGAAGGGCAGGAAATAAAACGTTTAGGGGGAGGAGAAATAAATTCTAGAAGAAGGCCTGTTTGAACAGTGTCAATGACCCAAGGGTCCTTGGAGGTGAGACGCCAATTAGAGGCGAAATGAGCTAGGCGACCCCCTATGGGAATAGAGGTAGGATTACCATCTAGGTTTTTTTGAAGCCCTGTTAGAGGAAGCTCCCCTTTGGAAGCGAAACCCTCTACCCCTGGAGTTCCTACCTTGGGAACGAAAGCGGGGGGAATACTGACCTGGAGATCTCTGGTAGGAAGCCGCTTGATCTTGCTGGCGCCCTGGGCGACGAAAGGACTGCGTTTTGGTAGCCTTTTTTGTGGTTGGACCCAAAACTTTCTTCTTGTCCGTGGTTTCCGTGAGGAGTGGATCCAGAAGATCACCGAAGAGAAGGTCGCGCTTTAAGGGACCCTGGGATAACTGCCACTTTTGGCGAACTCCCGCTTGCCAAGGGCGAATCCATAGGAGTCTTCTTGCCGTAGTAGAAGCTGCAATAGCCTTAGCAGAAAACCTAGTAGATTGCAAGGTGGCATCAGCCACGTACTGGGCAGCTGCAAAAACCTTGTTGAAGTCTTGTTGACCTCTCAAGTCATCGGGAGGAATATGCTGTTGAAGTTGGCGAAGCCACAGCAGCATGGCTCTGGAGAAAAAGGAAGCCGCTGCAGAGCTTTTAGTGGCCCAGGAATCAGCGGTGAATCCTCTTTTGAGCATTTGCTCAATGCGCTTGTCCTCTGGGCGAAGGACTTCCTCCGCCTCGCCTGGCACAGCCGCTGCCGAGTGAAGAATCTTGACAGGTTCATCCGGTTTGGGAAAGGAAAGAAGCTCTTCATAGGAAGAGGAAAGTTTGTACAACTTTCTGTCCTTGGTGGAGGGATTAAGGCCAGAGGCTGGAAATTCCCACTGTTTGAGTAAAGCATCTTTAAACAACTTAGGCATAGGAATTACCTCATTATCCTCCTGTTCCTCTGTGAAGTAAGGTAAATTCTCCTCCGGGGGATCAGTGGAAGTGGAGGCTTGTTTCTCCTGGGCCGCTAATCCCGTAGAAATTCTAGCTTTGAGGAGGAGAGATTTGAATAATTGAGAAGGAAAAATAGTAATAGGAGGAGGAACCTTTATTTGGGATTCCTCATCATCTGATAGGCCTTGAAAGGCATCCTCATCATCCTCTATATCCTCATATTCATCCTGGGAGGAATCTGAATCATCCTGAATAGGAGCTCTGACCGCTGGGGGAGAACCCAAGGGGCGGGAGGAGCGAGAAGGAGGAAGAGGTAAGGGAAGCTCATTGATGGTGGAGAGTTTGGCATCAATGGCTTTGGACAACACAGCAAAAATAGACTGGAACTCAGGAGATAAACTGGAAATGTCAGCAGAAATGGCAGAAGAATCCCTAAAGGCCTGGGAGGATCCTGGCTGGGGGGAATCTTCAATAATATCTGGTTCCTCTGGACCTATGCCCCATAGGTTAGGTTGGGGTCTGTCTAGGTTTGGCTCATCCAGAGATAACACAGGGACCCCAGAAGGAGGCAGACTAGAAGCCTCTGGGGGGTCTTGACTACTGATTACTTGGGCCTGCACTTTCAAACGTTTTGCTGATTTGTCATGGATTTTTTGTAGGGCTAGGTCCCTTCTCTTCTCGGCCCTGGTGACCTTGGTCGGGGGGCGGGCCCCTGGAGAAGAGGAGGAAGAGGCCTGGGGGATACTAGTAATTTCATCGCCTGTTGGCCTGGCCTCTCTGGGACCTTTAGTTGTGCCTCTCTTGGGAAAAGTAGCCATAGTCTGACAATTAACAGAAGACAAGGCTGAGCCAATAACTGAATAATAAGGAGAAGAATTTCAAGGACTTCCCAAGAGGAAAGGATCCTGCTTCGAGGCCTCGAAGCTGCTGAAACTTGAGGACAATCTGGGCAAACCCAGAGTTCGTGCCCCCAAACCCAGCGGGGCCAGCCTCCCTAAACTTTATAATTAAGTAAACCAAGGCACTCTGGTTGGAGGCTTAGCCGGTGGAGAATTTAGCCTGGGACCCCCAAGGCCCGCTCCGGGATCCACGCGGTGGACTGAGGCCTACACGGCTGGCAGGGGGCCAACACGAGAGGCCTAGATTTAAAAAGGGCGCGAAGGCCTTCGCGCCGAAAAAGATCGCTGCGTAAAATTTCTTAAAGGGGAAGCGATCGACTAAGTCCAGGAGACTAGAAGGCGTCTCACTCCGCAGGAGGTATTTCTTAAGCCCTTAAATAATTTTGTATACAATAATAATCAATAATTCAATTGGTAAATACTTGCACCAGGACCTCCAGGCCAAAGGATTAGAAGAATCCACAAGCGGCCGCAGGAATCGTAACCGGCAAAACCGCCGGGGGAAAACGAAACCGCAACTTCTCCCAAGGAAAAAAGCCTAGCCGCTTTTTTTCTTTTTTTCTTTTAAACGGCTGGCGCAATTAGTGCAAGTAAATAATAAAAGACAATAAATCTTACTACTTTTTGAAGGAAAAGATCGAAGGGAAGGTGTTAGAATGTTGAACGAGCTATCACAATACAACCGCAGGATATGCGAACTGAGCGAATTCTGGGGAAGGGGCGGATCCGGCAAGCTTTTTTAATACTAGGCTCAGTTCCACCGGATTGGACATGAGCAACCCATGTGACTGCTGGACCCGCTCCTTCAGTACGGAGAAATACAGAATTGATATGTATTCTAGTAGTCTTAGATCAGTTCTTCTCAAATTGGTGAGGACCTGACGGGATTCTGTGAAGATCGAGGGGGGGATTAAAAGTTCATTTCAATGCAGTCACATTTCTATCACTAGTGCTTCTTGATCTAAGAATTGTTTTTCTAGTAGCAGGTTCTGTAGCATGAAAATGTTTGAAAACCCTGGTCTAGAGATAAAGGGAACCCACTGAGCAATCTAAAAGGTTTCACATTTTCCATCATTGCAAGAATGCAAATGTTCTGGAAAGCTTATCTGAATCTTCTGATAATAGTATCAATAGAAGATCACTGGAGTCAGTCAAAGTGAAATGCCTTCTATGAAGAGATATTTCTAATGACATAAGACTATAACTGACAACTGAAAAAATTCTTGTGAACTCTTCCAAAACCACTTAGGCGACGAGAAGGGTGGCTATACAAATAAATAATAAATAAAACTCTAATATAAAGATTATTCACATCTAAAATTTATGACCAACATACTTGTGCAAAATTTTGTGATGAATGTCAACGCAATTGACTAGCTTGTTACCTTTATTAACCATTTGTGTTTTCTTTGGCAGGGGACCCATTGCAGTGCTGTGCTTGGGTAGGCCAGTGTGCCTTGTACATAATTATCATTATGTTTGAAAAAATGTTCATAATTATAACACTCCTACTTTCTCAGTGGAAAGTGGTTTGAAGTTTTTTGCTTCTTTTTTTAAACACTGTAACTACAGTATGTTATATGGCAGTAACCCTCCCCCCCCACAATCTTTTGGGCACCACGGAGTGGTTCCATGGAAAGTGGAACCACTTGGATGGGTTTTGTGCTCTGCCTGAATCCCATACATGCGCAGATGGGACTTTGCTTACTTGCACAGCCTGGTACCTGGCAGACCACGGACCAGTGCCAGTCTCTGGCCTGGGTTTGGGACCCCCAGTTATATAAACATAGTTATTCTTCTACATAACTGAATCTTAGACACCCACTAATATGTTTAGACAGAGAATTTTGACACAGGCTACATCAATGCAAGTACAGTGGTACCTCTACTTATGAACTTAATTCGTTCCGTGACCAGGTTCTTAAGTAGAAAAGTTTGCAAGAAGAAGCAATTTTTCCCATAGGAATGAATGTAAAAGCAAATAATGTGTGTGATTGGGGAAACCACAGGGAAGGTAGAGGCCCTGTTTCCTCCCAGGAGATTCCTAGAGAGGCTCCATGGAGCCTTCTCCCTGCCTTTTCCAGCCCTGTTTCTTCCCAGGAAATTCCTAGAGAGGCCCCAAGGAGGCTTCTCCCAGCCTTTTTCCAGTTACAGTTTCAGATGTTCGGGTTTGTAAGTGGAAAATGGTTCTTGAGAAGAGACAAAAAAATCTTGAACACCCAGTTCTTATCTAGAAAAGTTCGTAAGTAGGTACCACTGTGTATGACTGTGAATGCCTTTTTAAATAACATTTTATGGGGCATTAGTTTTAGATAATGTTTTAGTTTTAGATAATATTCGACTTCTTTTCATCCCTTTGTTTCTATTTATATTGAATTTCTATTATTGTTGTAAGCCGCCCAGAGTCCTTCGGGATTGGGTGGCATAGAAGTAGAATGAATGAATGAATGAATGAATGAATGAATGAATAGGATGTGGGGGGAGGGGAATCTATTGACCAAAATAAGTACAGTATTTGTAAAATAATATGTTCTTTGAAAATTAGCTTCTGGCTTAATTCTATATGAAAGCAGAATGTGGAGTGTCGTAGCATTTGTTTCATTTTGCAGTCTTTGTGCAGTCTGATACAAGCCATGTTAAATTTTTAAGAATAATTGTGGTTTCCATTTATAAATCTAATGAATACAACAGAAAAACCTGTTTCCAACTAAAGTGGCCAACTAAATTTCAATGGGAAGCCGACTAATGTTGAGTTGAATCTTCTCACCATCTCCTACTATCACTGGTCAGCAAAGTGATATTTCCAGGCATTCTTTCTTTGATTCTAGAAAGAATATTTAGCCATCTTTGCTTATAGCCAAGGTTTCATTTTTCTTAAAAAATATCCTATTCCTTTTCCAGTTGGTTTATTGAAGTGAAATTCATATTTTAATATGTACAGTACTGAATAAATAGTTCAGTCTCTATTCCTTCCTCCTCCATTCTACTGGCCTCACAGGTTTAAAAGAGGAAATAATATAACAGATCTTCCTAATCATTTCTACTATACTATGTAAATTTCAGATATTTGTATTATGTTGCATACTTAGACACTATAAACAAATCAACTGCAAATATTACAACTATTTTTGCAAGGAAATAATTTCACAACTCTGGTCATTTTAGAAGCCTTTTCCCAGAAATTTTACAATCCTATGTCTTATTCATACTAGCATTTATTTATTCTCTAGGGGCGACTTCAAAACTGCAAATCAGCCTAAAAGTTCTTGGTGACACATTCCAAGACAACTAGTTTCTTCATGGAAACACAAAGAACTAAGAGTCAAATGTATAGAGTAGAGCAAAAGAATATTTTCTCTCCTCTCCCCTCCCTCCCCCCCCCCCCCTAAAATACTACAGTGAAGTATTCCTTAAATATCTTTGCTGGGCAGCTGCTGGTTTACTAACTTATATATAGAATTCAAAATGACCAGCAAACCAAATTCCTTTCAGCAAACCAAGTTCAGAGGGCAGCAAATATGGACTGACAGAGATCTTTTTGTAATGGGCACATGTCAGTAACAACAGCATATCAATCCAGAAAATGCAAGCAGCCACTCAGAAAAACATGGCGCTTAGGCAAATGGCTGAAATCTTTCTGTGATGTATGAAAGAATGATAGACAAGAGATCCAAAAAAGCTTTATCAGGAGGTAATTGGACTTTCTTTGGGGGGGGGGGGGTGTTCTTGGAAGTCATTTGTCTGCAAGGAATATAAAACCTTCCATTTCCCACTATCCTCTCGAAGCTGAAAAGGTTTTTTGGATGAGAAACAAAATGTCTTCAAAGGAAAAAAACAAACAAACAAGAAAGTCCAGTTGCCTCCCGAAAAAGCATCTTTGGGGCAACCAGGACCTGGATGACTGAGAATCTCCACAGACACAAAAGAGCAGGTAGTCCTTGACTTATGACCACAAATAACCCTGAATTTGAGTTGTTAAGTGATACATCTGTTAAGCAAATTTGTCCCATTTGACAATTTTTCTTGCCATAGTTGTTAAGTGAATCACTGCAGTTGTTGAGTTTATAACACTGTTGTTAAGTGAATCTAGTTTCCCACTGGCTTTGCTTGTCAGAAGGTCACAAGGGGGATCTTATGATCCTAGGATACTGTAACCGTTATAAATATGAACCAGTTGTCAAGCATCTGAATGTAAATCACAGGATCCTGGGAATGCTGCAAGGGTCATGCTTCAAGGGTGAAAAATGGTCATAAGTCGCTCGTTTCAGTGCTGTTGTAACGTTGAACAGTCACTAAACGAACTGTTGTAAGTTGAGGACTACCTGTAGTAAAGACACCAAGACAAGGCAGTCGGCTTTGATAACATGCCATGAACCTGAAAAATGAAAAAAAATAGATGGAAAAAAGGAAATAAAGCAAATGAGACCAACAGTGTAGAAGCTGCAAAGTCAGAGCAGCAGTACAGCTATCTATAAACCATGATTAATACTGCCCTGCTGGTTTCAATAAAGGTTGATAATGCTACATGCCAACGGTATGAGATGTGATAGTAGCTGAAAGCTGCCTTTTAGGTATTTGCCATTCAAAAATGGCAAATATTTTATGTACGCTGAGAGCATATGCACCAAGGCAAATTCCTTGTGTGTCCAATCACACTTGGCCAATAAAATTCTATTCTATTCTAAAAAATAATAATGATTACGCCAACATGTTACTAACTTACACCAACAGGGTTTCTTTCATCTCCCAGCACTGTTTTTCTCCATTTTGCTCATTCACTTAGCAGTGTAAGAATCAATAAATCTATCTACTCTTACATCCACCCATTCACCAAAGTGCCCGTTTAATTATTTGCACAACTTGGTTGAGACATTTATAATTGCAGTCTGATACAGCCTTGTTAAATTCTTTTGAGAATAATTGTGGTTTCCATTTATAAATCTAATGAATATAACAGAAACAAATGTAGTTGGCCACTTTCCAACTAAAGTGGCCAACTAAATTTCAATGGGAAATCTACTAACCTTGAGCTGCATCTTCTTACCATGTCCTACTTTCACTGTTCAGCAAAGTGATATTTTGAGACATCCTTTCTTTGATTCTAGAAACAATATTCAGCCATCTTGGCTTATAGCCAAGATATAATTTCCTTTTCCTTTTCCAGTTAGTCTATTGTAGTGAAATCTAAATTTTAATATGTATTGCATGAATGTTTCAGTCTCTATTTTTTCTTCCATTCCACTGGCCTCGCTGGTTTAGGAAACAATATATCAGATATAGCAAATATAACCCTAACCCTAATCATTTCTACTATACTACCGTGTTTCCCCGAAAATAAGACACTGTCTTATATTAATTTTTGCTCCAAAAGTTGTGCTACGTCTTATTTTCGGGGGGTGCCTTATATTTCTCAAATAAGACAAATTCACAGGCAGAAAAGCCGACACCCCCAAAGAAAGTGTACCGTACGGTGCACTGATTATGGTATGGTACCTGTCAGTATGGCACCCACCCACACAAATGACGGCAATTATATGGTACAACAGTATACTCCCGCTATTGCAGCTTCCGGCCACCAGAGGAACTACAGTCTAAGCACTGTAGTGGAGACTGTAATGGCGGTGAAACAGCAGCAGACTGTGTCTGCTGTACTGGACGGTACAAAGCAATGGAAGGGGCCAGCAGGGGACGCCACATTATTACGGTACCGCTATGAACAGCTTTGAATGGTACCGTATGTTTTTCCACCGTACCGTATGTAAACTTGACTACGCCTTATTTCCGGGGGTGCCTTATATTAGCAAATTCTGCAAAGCCTCTGACATGCCTTACTTTCGGGGTACGTCTTATTTTCGGGGAAACAGGGTATGTACATTTCAGATATTTGTATTATGCTCCATACTTAGTCACTATAAAAAAATCAACTACAAATATTATAACCATTTTTGTAAGGAAACAATTTCACAACTCGAAGTATTTTCCCGGAACTTTTAAAATTTTACAATCCTGTGTTCTATTCATATTACCATAATGCAGATGTTAAAAATAAAATAGATGGAATTATCAGGAAAACAAATTCAAATAATGTTTCCTAAAACAGATTTCTAATACATAATCTTTCTGGGATGTCTAAAAATCCATTCTCTTTTTCCATTTAGAATCTAGCATCTGATGGCAACCCTAGAAGTCTTTAAAAACTTTTGCTTTCTATTTATTTTATTTATTTACAGTGGTACCTCGGTACTCGACCACAATTCGTTCCAGAAGTGTGGTCGAGAACCGATTTGGTCGAGTACCGAATTTATTTATCCCATAGGAAATAATGGAAATGGATTTAATTGGTTTCCAGCCCCTGTTAACTCGCTGGGAACCAATTAAATCTATTTTCTTTATTTCCAATGGAAATAAATTCCGTACTCCAAGCTGCAGGAAGGGTGGGGGCTGCTGCAATCCCGGCAGCTTAAAGGGGCTGAGGAGCTCTATAAGAGCTCCAAGCTGCAGGAAGGGTGGGGGCTGCTGCAATCCCACTCCTTTCTGCTCCTTTCCTTTCCTCAATGCTTCCTCTTATTACCTGTAAGCAGTTGCAAAAACTTTCTCCCTCCCGTCGGCTGCAACGGCTTCCCTTCGAGGAACAACAGCGCCGGGAACGTCACGTAATGAAGGGAAGCTGCTGGAGCGGCGGCAACTGCTGAGATGGCTCCGGCGGCTTCCCTTCATCACGTGACGTTCCCGGCGCTGTTGTTCCTCGAAGGGAAGCCATTGCAGCCGACGGGAGGGAGAAACTTTTTGCAGCTGCTTACAGGTAATAAGAGGAAGCATTGAGGAAAGGAAAGGAGCAGAAAGGAGTGGGATTGCAGCAGCCCCCACCCTTCCTGCAGCTTGGAGCTCTTATAGAGCTCCTCAGCCCCTTTAAGCTGCCGGAATTGCAGCAGCCCCCACCCTTCCTGCAGCTTGGAGCTCTTATAGAGCTCCTCAGCCCCCCGAAGCTGCCAGATAATGAACAAAATTTTCTCTGGCTGTTCGGTATCTGAATTTTTGTTCAGATACCGAAGCAAATTTTTGCCAAAAATTTTGTTCGTTATCCGAAATGTACGAGAACCAAAGCGTTCGAGTACCGAGGTACCACTGTATTTTGTCAAGTACACATCGGTCGTATACAAAGATATAACAATGTTTATATACATGATATTAGTAAGAGAGAAACATTAGGACAGGGTACAGAAGGCACGGTGGTACACTTATGCACCAGCCTACGATTTTATGCCACATCATTTCCCATCATTTTTTTCTTATTGTTCTTTAACTGTAGGCTATTTAGAGCTGCTTTGGACTTGGGCAGCATCTAAAATTTTATTTTTAAATATTCTATTTTCATTGAAGACATAGCTTCTCACTGATATATATGTATGACATTTATTTATTTTATTTATTATTTATTAATTGGATTTGTATGACATAAATGCTATGAGAAAGATTCAACTAAGATTTCATTGCTATCTATGAAGAAAGTCAAACAATAGAATAACAGTGTTGGAAGGGACCTTGGGGATCTTCTAGTCACTTAAATATGAGCTAGCAATGTGCAGCAGCTGCCAAAAAAGCCAACACAGTTCTAGGCTGCATAACAGAGGGATAGATTCAAGATCACATGAAGTGTTAATACCACTTTATAATGCCTTGGTAAGGCTACACTTGGAATACAATTGCTCAGAAATTGCTTAGTGGTATCTGACATGCAGTGTCTCAAGAGGAAACCAGTTGAGAAATGTTAGCAAACAAGTCTTAATAAAAAAAATAAAAAATCACAATCAGAAGGCATACTAAAACATTTGGTTCACAAATGTTCTGCCAGTAGTAATCCTTAGATAACCATAGTCATGTATCAAGAGCTACTATTTTCAAACACTTTTCAAAATAGTAATTGCAGTTAGACTTATATACCACTTCATTATGTTTTACAGCCCTCTCTAGAAAGTTTACAGAATCAATATAATGCCCCCCCTCCAATAATACTCATTTTGGAAGAATGGAAGGCTGAGTCAACCTTGAGCCAGTGAGAATCGAACTGCCGAATTGCTGGAAGTCGGCAGTTAGCAGAATTAGCATGTGGTACTGAATTCTAACCATTGCACCACCATGTATGTAATTTTCTGAGAAAACCTAAACAAATAGATATATTTGAATACCCAGAGAGCTATTTACTTTAACATTAAAAGTTGTTTAGCTTTTTAAAAAAAATTCAAATACTTAATGTTTCTAAAGCCCTTTGAAGATGATTGTACTGTAAGTATTTATTTATATTTAAACAGTCATGTACCCCCTGCAAACAAGGAGGAAAACACAGATCATATATAAATGAGAGCTCCATGCACTATGGGCTTAGCTGTTATGCTAATGATTGTCATTAGCATGCAAGTGAATTGAGCACTGATACGGTAGTGGCCAAACTAGATGCAATACCCATTTACACAATTAGCAACTGCATGAATGCTTTTTTTAAAAAAGTAAACTGCAGATACTCTGTCCAGCTCATGGTCATGTCATGGGGAAGTTGGGGGGAGGGCTCCCATCTACAACTAGGCAATTACATGCATTGGGAAGCAGATCTTTATTTGACCTGATATCACAATCTGTATTCACAGGGAATTCTGCGGGTAGAATAGTCAAAATAATGTGGAAATCATGCATCTGTAGCATTTTTAATGCTTTATATTGGATTCTAAATTCAGAATTATTTCCACTTCGATAACCCTCCCACAAGCTTCCAGGTGTTTTGGATTACAACTTTCATTGACTTTTATCCAGTCTCACTAGAGATAATGCGACCTGTAGCGCAAAGGATCTGGAGATGGCTGTATTAGCCCATAGCCATTAGAATGTACTGGCTCTCCCCTTAGATTCCTTTAAGGAGATGTGATGTTCTGATTCCCATTGTATCAGTTTTACAAAAGCTGCTACTTGCGTCAGCATAAGTGTTTGCAACCAGTTCAGAAGTGGCAATGAAATTCAGTGTGCCTAGGGCCAGAACATTTGGGATGCAAATGACTACAATTCTTTCGGTGCTAATTTTGGAGATTAAAAATAGGAGCAGGTGTGTTTAAACAGGGATTTCATTTGAAAAGCGCTATCGGGTAGGAAGGGAGAGCAAAGTTATCTGTTCAGAGCAACTGCAACCAATAGCAGAAAACAGGTCAACAAAAGAGAATTAAATCACAAATGTAATGGAGTCCAATAAATTTTAAATGTCATTTTTGCTGTATAAATTGTAATTTGGGGTCCATTGACATACTTACTATAGACGTTAAGACACTCTCCCATTGTCTAATAAAATAAATCTCTAGTTCTGATTGCTCTTTTTCTAAAATATTTTTGTTAAAATTTATAAATATTTGAAAAATACAAATAGGCATGTTTGGGTTTCTTTCCATGTAAGTTTACTTACATGGAAAGAAACCCGAATATGCCAAGACCATCATATATACATACATACATACATACATACATACATACATACATACATACATACATAATATGTGTGTATATATATTCTTTTCTTTCTACAATCCACCCCTTATTAATAGTCAAATTACAGAAACCACATCATTCAATCCCAATGAACAAGTGTCTGTTAATCTGTACTATACATATTTTAATCTTAATAAAAAAAATAATTTTATAATCCAAGCTTACTATCATATCTATAAAGTTAAAAAAATATTTTCCCACTTACAAATTGCATAGCCTTGCTATACAATCCTGGTCTAAAAGAAATCCCATTAACAGCTACATACAAATTGATTGATTGATTGAATAAATGAATTAACAAACAAATGAAGAAACAAACAAACAAACAAATAAATAAATGACATATATGTTTTAATCCTTGTCAAATAAATTTAATTTATACATTTTTTTCATTTAAAAAAATGTCCAATCTTAGTTCCATCGAGTGGTGACCCACAAATTGATTTTTTAAAATCAGTTTCTCCTTGTTTCCTTCCTGGAATAAATTTGGCAGTTTCTCTTTGTCTCTTCTCAGAAAGAATTGACTTGATTCCATACATTGCTTTTATAAATACAACTTAAGGTTTTCCGAGTCATTCTTCTGATTGTATATCCCTTTTAATTAGTAAAACATCAACTGTAAATCCATTTTGACATTGTTTTTTTTATAATGCTTATATACTGGCATCTTAAAATCCATTTTTGGATCTTTTTCCATATCATTTTTAAAAGCCAGAAATTTTTAAATCTCCAAATTCAAAACAGTCTGTGTTTTATCCAATGAAAGTTGTTATTTTTCTACATCATCTTCTATAATACCACACTATCTTGTAGCTATAGCAATAGCACTTAGACTTATACACCACTTCACAGTGTTTTAAGGCCCTCTCTAATCAGCTTAAAGAGCCAGCATATTGCCCCCAACAATCTGGTTCCTTATTTTACCAATCTTCAAAGTATGGAAGGCTGAGTCAACCTTGAGCCAGTCAGGATCGAACTGCTGGCAGTCAGCAGATTTAGTTTGAAATACTGCCTTCTAACCATTGTACCACCACTGATCTTAAATGTAAATAGCTTCTAAATAAATTACTGAATAAACAGGCCCACTTCTGACCATGATTGCTAAAAACTGATGGCACAGCTTCTAACCATTCTCAGTAGAAATCAAGGAGGAATATAATATAAACCCTATAATATAAATACAGGTAATCCTTGAGTTATGACCACAATTGAACCCAAAATTTCAAGTGTGACAGTTGTTAAGTGGGTTTTGCTCCATTTATGACCTTTGTTGACAAAGTTGTGATTCACTACAGTGCCTTGAATTATGACCATAATTGAGCCCAAAATGTCTGCTGCTAAGTGGGTAAGTTGAGTTTTGTCACATTTATGACTGTCCTTGCATAGCTGTTAAATGGATGACTGCAGTTGTTAAGTTAGTAACAGGGCTGGAGTCCAGCTTCCTCACTGACATTGCTTGTCAAAAGGTCGCAAAAGATTGCAGGCTAACACAACCATGCAATACTGCAATAGTCATAAATATGAACCAGTTGCCATGCATCCAAATTTTGATCATGATATGATCATGGGGATGCTGCAGTGGTCATAAGCGTGAAAAGTAATCATAAGTCATTTTTTCAGTGCCGTTGTAAGTTGAAATGGTCACTAAAGGAATGGTTGTCCAGGGCTAATTGTACATCCAGTTTGGCATAGAGACTGATGCATCAGGTTAGACGCTAGGAGACCGTGAGTTATAGTACTCCCTTAAGGTAAAAAAAGTCTGCAAGGTGACTTTGGACAATCACTTTTTATCATTTCTAGGATAGAGGCGATTGCAAACCTCTTCTGAAATCTTTGCCAAGAAAATTGCAGGAACTTGTTTAGTCACCAGATGGCAAGTCAAAGTCACTACATACATACATACATACATACATGCATACATACATACATAAATACATACACACAGACAGACACACATGCATATCATTATTGTCAAAGAAATAACACAATTCCTCCTCAGAGTCCAGGCTTGTTCTGCCCACATGTCAGTGGTGGGATTCAAACTTTTTTTTACTACCGATTCTATGGGCGTGTCTTGGCGGACATGGCAGGGGAACGATACTGTAAAACCTCCATTCCCACCCTACTCCAGGGGAAGGTTACTGCAAAATCCCCATTTCCTTCCAATCAGCTAGGACCATAGTTCCCTCTAAGCTGAGCAGTGAGCAATCGCTCACTTAAAAATCATCATCAACTCAAGAGTTTTTCAAACCTGCCCAGAAGCCGTGAGGGAAAGAGTGAGAGGGAAAGAGTGCCGCCCAGTCCCAAACGGACTGCCGCTCAGACACTATACTTTTCCGCCCACCCCCAAAAAAAATTAGAGGGAACACTGGCTAGGACTCAGGAACTAGGGAATAGATGGGGTGGGGTCAGTCAGAGGTGATATTTACTGGTTCTCTAAACCAGTGTTTCCCAACCTTGGCAACTTGAAGATATTTGGACTTCAACTTCCAGAATTCCCCAGCCAGCGAATGCTGGCTGGGGATTCTGGGTGTTGAAGTCCAAAGATCTTCAAGTTGCCAAGGTTGGGAAACACTGCTCTAAACTACTCAAATTTTCCGCTACAGTTCTCTAGAATTAATTAATTAGTCCTGTACTTAATTAATTAATTAATTAGTCCTGTACTCTTTAACATCTTCATCAACGACCTGGACGAGGGAATAAAAGGGGAACTAATAAAATTTGCAGATGACACCAAGCTGGCGGGGGTAGCCAACACCCTTGAGGACAGGCTCAGAGTACAAGAAGACCTAGACAGACTATCACAGTGGGCCCATACCAACAAAATGAGGTTCAACACCAACAAATGCAGAGTCCTCTACCTCGGCAAAAAGAACCCTAGACATAGATACAGCCTGGGAGATATCCCACTCAGCAGTAGTGACTGCGAAAGAGATCTTGGAGTCTTGGTGGACAATCAACTAAACATGAGTCAGCAATGTGCAGCAGCAGCCAAAAAAGCCAACTCAATCCTAAGCTGCATCAACAGAGGAATACGCTCCAAGACCAGGGAAGTACTAATACCACTCTACTATGCCCTGGTCAGACCCCACCTGGAGTACTGCATCCAATTTTGGTCACCTCACTACAAAAAAGACATCGAAACTCTGGAGAAAGTGCAAAAAAGAGCAACCAAAATGATTAGGGGACTCGAAACCAAGACTTACGAAGAGAGATTGAGAGAACTGGGCATGGACAGCCTAGAAAAAAGAAGGTCTAGAGGGGACATGATAGCAGTTTACAGATACTTGAGGGGTTGCCATGGTGAGGAGGGGGTCTCTTTATTCCCCAGGGCACCAGAGGGCCGGACGAGGAACAATGGTTGGAAGCTGACCAAGGAGAGATTCAACCTGGAAATAAGGAAGAACTTCCTGACGGTCAGAGCGATCAACCAATGGAACTGCCTGCCAGGGGAGGTGGTGAACTCCCCAACTCTGGACACCTTCAAGAGGAGATTGGGCTTCCATTTGGCTGGGGTGCTGTAGGGTTTCCTGCTCAGGCAGGGGGTTGGACTCGATGACCTAACGGTCCCTTTCAACTCTATTAATAAATAAATAAAATAAATAAATAAATAAATAAGAACCTGTTGAAACCCACCTCTGCCACATATATATTCTGTTCTTTCAACCCTAAATTCAGTTCAATTCAATTCAATTTATTAGATTTGTATGCCGCTCCTCTCCAGATTGTTACTTATCACTGTTCGCTAAAATAAAACTTGCTCAGGCCTGCTGTAAAAGAGTTTGAAAGCTAAAAAACCAATGTTTATCATTTCGTCAAGAAACAAACTCCTGTCTACACCACATTTTCTGCATGGCATGATCTAGTTTCTTGATATGGCATGATACAGTTTCTGGCTTCTGAGTTTTTCTGAGTTTTTTCCAACTGAGATTTCCAGACCAGCTATAAAGACAGATTCATGCAGAAGTATCCTAAGGTTACACAGGTCAACCATAAATAACAGTTACTTCCAAAACATGTCAACATAACTTTGCAGGTCTGGTCCTTGTACCACAGAAGAAGAGAAAATTTAATTGCAAAAGGCCATGACAGTGCATTAAGGTCTTCCTAATTCTTTATATGACATTTATGTGCCATAAAAGACACACATTAAAGCTCTAAAAATATATTGTAGCAGGATTCACTGAATGATAATTTTCACTGTTGTCCCAGGATTACATGGTCACTTCCATTGAAAGTTCAGTTCATATCTAAATTGTACAATATTTAGTCTGCAATGCATATCTGCTCTTAGATATAATTGTGTTAAAGATTCCTGGATTTTTTGACTGAGAGTGTATGCACCAAGACAAATTCCTTGGGCGTCCAATCACATTTGGCCAATAAAATAATTCTATTCTATACTAATTCTATTCTTTTGCATACGAAGAAAAGCTACATAAAATTGTAAGGAGTTAATTTTATGCTGGTTGCAAAAAAGAAAAAAATATATTCTATTGCTTCCACAGATGCCTAAGATAAAGCCATTCTGATTTAGAGACTTGTCTTAAGACATTAAATCTAACTAATGAGAAAATTCTTTGATACTTGAAAACCTGTAACAATCTAACGTATCTCTTTAGAGCATATGTGTATCAGCAGTGCTGTGGGAAGCAGTGAGACTAATCATATTAACTGCATAATTTCATAATTAAATTTAAATCTAATTTAAGTGAAATGAAATGAAATTTTGGGCTTGCTCCATTGCTCTATTACTTTATTCTGATCAGATTGACTTTGTATGTCACAGCATACAACTTAAAAAGTTAAGTGCCATACTTTTAGCTTGAAAAGTTATGAGGCCTCAAATGTATCTATGGTGTGTCGGACTGCAGCCTTGAATCCATATTGCTAAAGCTTTGGGATCACCACTGAGCTTCACATTTGTTTCTCAAATAAATGTTTAGAAGAGCTCCTTTAGTAATTTTTTTTTTTAAAAACCACAAAGTTGTGAAACCTGAAATCTCAAAGCTTGCTCTTTATCCCTCATTTCTAAAGTCAATACTTCACTTAAAGTATAAATGATTTCAGCTACAATCAAAAATAAAAGAAGAATCAAAATAAATATATAAGACTAGGCAGAGCTAACAGCAACTGGGAAATTTAAAAAAATTAGGGTTTGGGAACCCTGTAATTATTTTCCATAATACTCTGTAGGACTTTTTAATAATTTTACAGGAACAATGTACAAATTGTATGCATATATTTTTAAAATTCATAAAATTACATTTTATGTGTATTGTTGCAGCTAAATGTACTCTAGTTTTTGGTCTAACAGACTGGACAAAAACACTGCAACTTTGCCAGACATAAAAGGCATATTTACTCACCTACAACCTGGATGATTTCGGCCAGTAAAACTCCATCAGTCACATCTTGCTGCAGATCTTTTATCAAACGCTTATGGCCAGATTTTGCTAGATAATGATTGGCCCAATCTGTATAAATCTGTGGAAAGGAAAAGGAGAGTCAAAGTTAGGCCCTTTTCTGTTGAAATCATTAATTTCTCATTTAAAATTAAAGAAAGCCAACTCCCAACTTTGGCAGCCTCTGGAACAAGTGAGACAAAGTGTTTCCCCGTCTTTTCCCAAACCAGTTTGAAGCAAAGTTAGCAACATTAAAATTCAAGGCATTGTGCTGATCAAGTATTCAGCTTATTATACCAGGGCTTTCTTGTATAGAGAAATTTGACATCGGAGCAGGAGGAAACTAAAGAAAGCTTCTAAACATGCTACAGTCTGAATTAATAAGTTATCAGACCTGGAACTAAACAGTCTGCATAAGAGACTGGGTTGGATTTCTCTACTAAAGTCGGCATTTTCCTTTTTGTATCCTTATCAAGAAGCCATACCAATACTGAAATGTATGATTGTGCACATGTTTAGACCAAGTTTCTTAGCAGTTAACCAGAAATGTAAATTACATTAGCACTGCCACATAGCACTGGGTTGTCAACAGTCCTAAAAAGGCTATTCAGGGCAAGGTTTGTAATATGCAAAGTGTTTCTCCCCACCCCCACCTCCAAAACAGCTTAAGAAGTCTATGAGTCTTGACAATTTCTCCTCTGTTAGTATTTCCAGAGGGGGTGTACACATATACATATCTGCATATATTTTGTATATACTGTACACAAAAATGGACATGGCTGACTTCTATTTAAATTAACTATGTTACAACTTGCTTAACCAGACATAAAACAAAGTTCTTAGAAATTAATAACTCAATCTAAAACATTAACCCTTCATCCTGGAAAGCACTGATGCAATTAAAACGTACATTGGTATTTGGAATGCGAAACTTTGCTCCACTTCTGAAATTATAAAGGCAGATACATACTGTATCTTCATACAAACGATTTGAAAGTAAGCCCTATTTTAAACAATGGAAAGGGCTTCTAAATAAAAAGATTCATAAGGGGTGGCTGTTTATGTCCTTAATCCAGGCAGTTCCAGGAAAATCCCAGGTGGTGCAGTGGTTAAAATGCAGTATTGCAGGCTAACTCTACCCACAGTCTGGAGTTCAATCCCAACAGATTAAGGTTGACTTCCATTCTTCTGAGGTCAGTAAAATGAGGACCCAAATTGTTGGGGGTCTGACTCTATAAACTGCTCAGAGAATGCTCTAAAGCTCTAAACTAAGACTAAGTGCTATTGCCATTTTGAAAAGTGTGTTATACGAGTTAGGTGGATGAATAGTGTTTCCAGTTGTGTTTCACTATATTTAGTAAATATTTATTATTTGTTAGATTTATACCAGAACATGATACCATGGTCTTTTGAGACTGAAGGATGCCAAAACAATATACCCCACTTGTTCTCCAAATACTCAAGATAATGTATATAGCACCCACCTTTCTCATTTTAAAAATATTATATCTCATTTACTCATTACATTATTAGGCTCATTACAGAAGACATGTACAGATTCCAGCGGATAGTTAGGACAACAGAGCAAACAATTGCTACCAGCCTTCCTTCCATTGAGGACCTGTATATTGCACAAGCCAGAAAGAGGGCTGTGAAAATATCTATAGACTCCTCACATCCTGAACATAAACTGTTTCAACTCCTTCCTATGGGATGCTGCTGTAGGGCACTGCATGCCAAAACAACTAGACACAGAGATAGTTTTTTCCTCATGACATCACTCTTATTTTTCACTCATCACTCTTAATTTTCACAGTCCTGTCTTATATATCTATTTACCCATATAAAACGGCTATTTCTTTTATTCCTCTCATCTGTTCCACTACCTTCTCTTATTGGTATCATTATGATTAATATTACTTTGATGTATGACTATTACTTAGTTATGTCCTTTGAGAGCTTATCCACCAGACACAATTCCTTGTGTGATTAATCACACTCGACCAATAAAGTATTCTGTTCTGTTCTCACTGTGTGAAGTGTCCTCTTGACACATCATTTTTACAATTTTCAGCATCATAGTGGGGGAAAAACTGTAAGGAGCACTTTTTGCTATTTAGTTAATATCTCAGAACAGTAAATGCATAAATGGCCAATTACTTTGCTTGGCCAAAGCAGAAGAATGAAAGAAGAAGGGTTAGTGATAACACATTAAGGGGCGTACATAAGTGCACTAATGTGCCTTTCGTCCCCTGTCCAATTGTCTTTCCTTTCTCTCACTTATCATATATATTTTCATATATCCTCTCCTCTAAGTTCACTTTTACCCTTATATATATTACTACATGTTGTGGTTCAGCCTGCGGCAGATCAAAGACCAGCTGCATCTTTGCTGGCTCCATGCCCGGAGGAGACTGACAGCGAAGAGGAGGGGGCTGAGCAGTCGGACAGGGGAGAGTCCAGTCAGGAATGTGATGAGGAAGAACAGCATGGGAACCCTGGGGAGGGGCTCTCCCCAGCCAGTAGCTTGGAGTCTTTGGAGTCATTAGGTGATGAAGCCCAAGCTGTCATTGACATGCGACAGACGTTTAGATCAAAGGAAGGATCAATTGAGGAAATATTATCAGCATTGAATAAGGAACACCAGGGCTTGGGTGTGGTCCTCATTAGCAGGGAAGGGTTTATAAGGCAGGCAAGCCCTTGAAGCCATGTGGAGTGTTATCAGTTTGGAGTTGATGTAACCTGCATTGTTTATCGGCGTTTCTGTTCCTGGCTCGTGGCCCAGCAGTTTTGAAGACCTGTGGGAGGTGTATGTCTGTTATCTACAGCCTCGTCTTGGCAGCAAGAATCCTATATTGCTGCATGGACAATTGCCTTCGTGTATATATTTGGAGTTCCAGTGTTTTCCTGCTTTGTAAGGACATTTTCTGTTATCTTCGTTTCTCTTGAACATTATAAAACTGTATTTGAATTTTACCGGTGTGTCTGGCTTATCCTTTTGGGTTGGTCATAGCTTCCGGAGTGACCCAGACAGAACACTACATGTCTATTTTTCTTCCTATGTATTTGTGTATTGGACAAATGAATAAATAAATAAAATAAAATAAAATAAATGATAAACAGCTATATTTATCTAGAAATAAGATGTGGAAAAAGATCTTTGAATATCAGAGATGTCATTACTACAATCAATTGCTGATAGGAATATTACCGTATGTTTATTTGAATCTAATAAAATTGTATGTGCTGGGAGACAAATATACATCCTGCAGTTTTCTAGCTCAATATTATGAATACTAAATTAGCCAGGTCACTTTTCATTTTTAATTTCTTATTTTATATTCATTGCTAGCTTCCTTATTATACATCAAACCAATTATGGAACACAAACAGAAGGCTCCATGCTGCTAGGCGTTGTAACTTAAGGTTTCCACTGCTTTGCTTTTCACACTTAGGAGATTTAACTGTCTCCCAACTCAGTTGTTTGAGATAGGAACTAGTGACAGCATACTGTGATTTCCAATGTTCCCTCTTCCTGTAATTAATGAATCAAAAGCTATCTAAAATTTCAAGGGACTAAAGAGATCAAAAAAGCAGTTGAAGACTCTAACAGACTGAGGAAATTTGTTATGGTGGTTTTCCTGAATATTTTCCATTCTTGAAACTGTGTATTTATTTCTGAGCAAAAATATTTGCAAAGCTCATCAGCATATGAAGTTGCCATATAATGAATGACATTGTTGGTTTGTATCTACAGAAACTATCATCTCTCAGCAGGCAGTGCTTCCCCTTAGGGTTTTCAGACAGAAGTTTTCCATCAGTAGTAGCAGAGGATTGTCTAATAAAACATATGCCCTACTAGTTATGAGAAAAGCAGTTCCCATCTACAGCTTGCTTCCCCATAGTTTCTATCTTCTAGCGCTATCTCCATCACAGTCAGGTTCTGATGATAGAACAATCCTCATTTAGGTTAGCAAGTACTTTGAGAGAAGGGTGATAATTTGTCAATGTGGGGGGAGTTAAAGGTCAACAACTCTCACAAACGGTGTTAAAAACTAGAATTTGTAGAAAGGCAGGCTGAACTAGAGGTGGGGTTAAAGGTGTCATCACTTTGGAATCATTGCACAGGCGCAAGGGACCAAAATCCATTCCCCTCCTGTGAATTCCTATCTAGCACTGATTTAGCTTTGACCATTAGCTGATTAGATTCTTATGCATAAATGGCAATAATAAAGTCTTCTGTGCTTTGAACTCAACAAATGCTTCTGGTTATTTACATGTGACATATGTATCCATGCCAGCCGGTTTGGTCCACTTTCAGTGCAAAAACTAGGTTTTTTTAATTAGATAACTGAGATATACTAACTAGCAAACAAGATAACCCTGTACATCTTTGTCAGGATGTGACAGGCAATGTAAAACAAAAACAGCAGAAGCAGCTCAACTAAAGGCAATGACAACCCGGAAGTGCCATGAATTAGGTGTAAGGAAAAGTACCAGTGTCTTGAAAGATAAATGAGAGAAGGGGGAAAATGAGAAATAATCTTTCAGCACTTTGGTCTCACCAGCCATGCTACTTACATGCCGATTAACTGGTTGTTTCATTTAGAAGACTCTCCTAATTTGTATATCAGGGTTGTTGTGACCGATTTTATATTAATGCATACATATATTTTTAATGGTAAAATAAAACTTAAGAACTAGAAAACTGCTGCAAGATTACAACAGTTGCATCTCACAGCTGCATGAAGGTTATTTTATATATAGACTTTCACATTACTTTTCATACTTTAGATTTGAATTCAGGGTGTGACACATCAACACTGCTTTTGCAAATATAACCCAGCAGTTTTCAGTTCATTGCTGAATCATGAAAGGTGAGCAATCAAGAGTTTGACAGATATCGTGATAAAGTTAATGCAAATAGAACACAGCCTACAAAAGAAAAAAGAAAATAGGACTTAAGAAAGTGTATCTCTTTTCTAAAATTAGGAAGCTGAAAAACAACAGGGAGGAAAATATGCAATTCTGCTTCTCAAAAGTGTCATGTTGTCAAAAGCTTTGACAATCCAATGCCCATAGTTTGTGAACCCAAACTATGAGAGATTAATGCCCCATATTTTGGGGGCTATAAAATGCTCTTGACTATAAGACGGACTTAACTTTTTGGGAGGAAAACAAGGGGTGGGGGTGGAATCTGTCTCTACTTCCCAGATTCATCTGGCCTGTTTGCTGCCGCCGCCCATTTGCCACTGTCCCAATCATAAGTCTAGCGCCAATTCTCCCAACAGAGCTTTAAGCTGATTGGCAGGAAGGTCAGAGGGACACCCCCACTGTAAACACCTGATTGGTCGGATTGTAAAAATATGTTCCAAGGCACCAGAATAGAAGCTTTAGTTCCTAACACCATGGGAAATTTGACTTTTCCCATGGTGTTAGGCAACCCCTGTGAAATGGTCGTTCGACCCCCAAAGGGGTCCCAATTCCCAGGTTGAGAACCACAGCCTTATGGAAAGTCTTCCAGGACACTGATATTCCCCCAGCTGGGAAACAAGCAAACAATTTTTCAGAAAAGGGTATGTTCTCCTCAGCAGTCGAATTAGTAGCATAAAGTTCTGTGGTCTGATGGGAGAAATCACTCCCTATCTCACTGCCATGGGCCCGGGGTGGGTTCCTACTGGTTCAGACCAGATCTCCTGAACCGGTAGCGACCTGCTGGTGATGTCACAGATTTGATCCAATCAGTTCTGGTCCATGGGCACCACCATCTTTTGGGGGGAATTTTTTGTGGATTTTTCCTTGTTGGATAGCTTCTCTTCTTTCGCAGCTTGAAAAAGGGTCCTGGCGTCTGCCTCTGGGTTAATAGTGATCTTTATTTATTCACCCGAAGCACGGCTGATCTGCTCCTCATCTGTGCTTCAGGCCGATTCCAGGTACTGAGCAAAATTGCATGAGGGGATGCCCACGTGCGAGCTTGCATAGAAAACATTGTGATGTGAACTGGTGGCGAAGGTAAGTGGAATCCACCCCTGCATGGGCCAATTAACCTCTGAAGATCACTGAAATTCTTCTCCACTCAACACAAAATATTCACATTGATGATAGTTTATTCCATTTTCTTAAGGAAATCCTAGCTTCCTACATATCAGTTTGATATGGATTCATCTTGCCCCAATGGTAGGTTGGTCCTGAGATGTGGGCTCAGATATAAATACATGTCTAATAGTAAGATAAGCCATCTAACATTGGGAATAGAAGGTTAATGGTCCCTCTGGAACCAGCTCCCCCCGGAGATTAGGATTGCCCCCACCCTCCTTGCCTTTCGTAAACTTCTTAAGACCCACCTCTGCCATCAGGCATGGGGGAATTGAGACATCTTCCCCAGGCCTATATAATCTGTGTATGGTATGTTGTGTGTATGTTTTTTAATTATGGGTTTTCTAGTTTTTTAAAAATATTAGATTTGTATTTTACATTGTGTTTACTATTGCTGTGAGCTGCCCCGAGTCTACAAACTTTGAGTCCTAAAATATAACAAAGGCAGCAGAAAAGTTATTTTAAAAGCTCTCAGAAAACTTTTTGTTCACACAAAAGAAGATATCTCTAATAACATGCCAAGTTTCTTCACTGCATTTGTTTTCATTGTCCATTAATTTACAAAGCATGCATCTTTCTGCTGCTGCTCTGAACATACAATTTTGAAAAATGAATCTCTCTCTGATGATATGGCTTAGGAAGACATTATAACAACAGCTGAATTGTATTTTTGGTTGCAAACATCATAATTAGATCTGCCAAAGAATATGTTGCTTCTTACTAGCTTTTGAAATCAGCCAGAAGAAAAATCCCCCTCTGCATATTTACAATCAATCCATTTGCTAAAATGCCATGCGTCTGATCTTGCTATCCAAAACCACCAGGGATTTTTTTGATATTCACACATATTTAAACTTAGCATCAGCAAGCAAGGTGAACCTCACAAGAACATTTATATTTGTTGCTTGTCACAATCCAAGCAAGTGCAAAATAAGAATTAAAGGTATTTTTCCCACCATAGTTACTGCTTTTGAGTCTTTTTTTCCTAATTAATTTTAATTAATGCATTTCAAATTAAGTAAAATGCCTTGTAAAAGTACTATAATGATTCAAAGATAAAGGTTAGCATCATTTAGACATGTAAAAATTAGTAACCGTGGACAAATGATTAAAAAAATCAAGCTGATGTTTTATTAGTTAAATTGGATCAGCATATTTCTATGGGTTAAAAGAGATTCCTGGTTGTTTAGTTTAAATAAATATTTGATACACTGATTTCCAGCTTTCATACTGATGGTCTAATCAATACTCTGATGCATTTTAATTTATCTCCAATAAAACAGGAACCTTTTAATGTAATCCTATCACCCCAGAAAGCACATTTCTCTTCCTCTTGAAATATTGACATATTGACATTTTTAATACAAACCTTGATTTTTCTGTGTTTCTAAACATTGCAATCTTTTCTAATTTTACAACTTGCATTCATTGTAAATTAAATATAATTCAAAGGTATTGATAATATTTAAATAAAAAATAGTTGTGTATCTAAGACAAATGTATATTCTTAGTAAACACTCAAACATTTAAAAAGAATGTTAGTGAAATATAGAAATAGCTCAAGCAAACATCTTGAATCAATAATAGAAAAATACCAATTTGAATAAGTATATCCTTGATCTTTAACATTATATACATTTTAAATGCTTTTCTAGCCTTAACTACCACACTGTAAACAAAGGAATCATCTATAAAATCAAACATCAAGAGCCATAAAACCAAGATTCAAATCCTAAAACCAATCAAACTGTATAGATAATAGCACTGCAATAATAAATAACAAAACATAATTGCTTACTCTTTTATACTGATCATAGGAAATTTTACTTTTTTCATAAACTGGAATTCGGAAAGTCATATTTACTGGCATAATCTCTAAAATGAAGATAGAGCAGACTTTGGTGATACGGCTTGCTACTCTCTGTCAAAGGAGACACAAGCAGAGGGCAAAATATACTCCAGCATGTGAACCTTGGTAGTTAATTTTAGTGGAGGTCACCATTCACTCTAGTCAGATCTCCTTACACAAGATAAGGAATGCCTTGCTACTTTTGCACACCCACCAAATACAACTCCCATATGACCCCAATGCTTCTGTTCCCTTCTTTTCTTTAAAGTTTGCTGAGCCCTTGTTAAAGTTCACAAAACATCAATTGTTTTGGGAGGGGGGGAAGTATAACAGGAAAATAATCATTTTGTGCCTTCAAACTATTTCAACAAAAATACAAAAGGACAGAAGCACCAAATGTTATGTAAAAAGGCAGGATCTATTTATTTGTTAAATTTATATTTTAACTTTCCTCTCAAAGCTCAAGGCTTTACATGTAGGAATCTCCATTTTTGCTTGATAGATATCATCCCTTCAAATTGGTTGGGATGAGATATGACTAAGGTCACTTAAGTTTTGTAATCAGTTTACAGTGTTTCCCAACCTTAGCAACCTGAAGATATTTGGACTTCAACTCCCAGAATTCCCCAGCCAGCATGGGAGTTGAAGTCCAAATATCTTCAAGTTGCCAAGGTTGGGAAACACTGAGTTAGAGTATTTGAACGTGGCCTCTTCAATCCTAGTCTAACATTTTAATCAAAAGTTCTCAATGCGCTTTAAAAATTGGGGGGGGGACAATTTTTATTTTGTTTCAGCATATTAAACTTTTTTTTTTCAACAATAGGATTTTATATATTTATCATTAAATCTGCTTTGTCCTTATTTCCTAAATGCATAAATCTTGCTTTAGTTTGCTGTACTCATCCCACACTTGAAACTATCAGCAGAACAGCATGATTTTCTTGTTTACAACAGTGTGTTCCCCAGTGGCAGAAGAGTGATGGTGTTTAACATTAAGTGGCCACTTCAGTTGGTGATAGCTGGCATATATTATGTTCTACAAAAAGCACAGTATAACAAAATGGAAAATACAAAATTGGTACCGGTACATGGTGGAACAGATTCAGTTTGAGATTATGGATATAAAGATGAATATGATTAATGAAAATAAAGTGCAAGAACCGATGGGAGGATGGGACAGGGCTAGAGGTTATATGGTTAGTAGAATTCAAGATCGAGGTATAAAGAATAAATTGGAATCACTCTATAATTTGTAAATATTGTAATGTTCTTGGTTTAAAATGCTATAAATAAGGTACACCCTCATTTTCGTGGAGGGGTTTGAATGTTGTTGGGTGATGGGAGCACGCATCACTGTGCACTGTGTTTTATTTAATGTGTATGTATATTATCATTATATTAAAAATTAATTTTAAAAAAATTACAAAATGCACAGTATATTTTGAACTTTGGAGTTGGAGAAAATAATCCGGAAATAACACCAGATAAACTACCTAGGGAGAAAGAATATCCTAATCAAGAAACATCCAGGAAAAACCAACCCATCCTAAGACTGGCAACGCAAAGTACTGCACTATATATGAGCAAAGAACAGAATCCATTTTCTCATGTACTGATGTTATCTTTCCTAGTTATGAAATATCTTCAGGAAACCCCAGAACTTAACTACCCAAAGTTCTTGCTCTCCAGGAACTGATGTTACTTGGCATCTGCCTCAGCACTGGGCATTCTCTGAGGAATTAAAATGGTACCCCAGTACTCATATTAACTGGTTCTGGGAAGTGCAATGAGTACCAAAACTGATAAGTACCAAACAATTTTTTCCCATAAGGAATAATCTGGTGCAGGGGTGTCAATCTCATGGCCCGCAGGCCAGATGCATCACATACTGGCCACTCCCACCCCCATTTTAACAAGGGTGTGGGAGTCACAATATGCCATGTATCATGACATAACGTGATGCCACGAGTTTGATAGGCCTGATTTAGTGAATCACAAAGCAGCCAACATCAACAACTTTTAGTTCATGCGTTAAGTTCCGAACAAATGATGAGTACCAGGAAAAAATGTTCATGACAAAATGTGTTGAGTACCAAATTTGCTGAGTTTCAAGCAGTTGAGTACCAAAGTACCCTTGTGTACTACATCTGGGGCTAGCATTTAACTTATTGTCTTATCACTAGAAGAACCAATCTATCAATGCGGGGCCATTTTTATACAAAACACAATCTTTCCCCAAAAGTCCCTGAGTCAGAAAGTTGTATAATAAAAATGGATACAGTATTTTCCCAATGCAAAAAGATGATCATCCTAATGACATAAATTCAATAATCAATAGAAACCTTATTCAATAACTGGAAAAGTCTGTATGCTGTTATTCAATGTCATAACTCTGTCTTTTAAAAAAAAATGCATGCAAAATACAGCCATATTTAAACACTTAAAATTGTCATTGAACACATTTCATTAAAAATGTTCAGATTTTAGCAACCATATCAATAGTAATATTAAGAGTTATTCAGATGATTCTAATACACACACAGTATTATTAAAGTTTTATGCCACCCATCTCTACAAGGTGACTGCTTACTTGAAATTAAACTTATTGTTCTATGCAAGTATCATTCTGAACATAATTTTAATGCTATGGATTGCAGGTTGGACCCAACTCTCATACATAACCTATTTTAGAGTAAAATAATGAAAGGCTACAAGAGCAATGCAAATATCCATCTATGTTTTTAAAATGCCACTCTTTCTCAATTTGACACCTTCCAAAAATATTGGATTATGAGTCCTATCAAATGCAAGTTTTAGAGGAAATTTCTTTTAATCCCACCATGGCAAGTTATGAATAATTTGGGGTCTTAACAATTTAAGGAAATCCCTCCGAATATATCAAAATATAGGCACATGTATTGAAGCATTTCTATGAATAATTTAAAGTTTTTTGAAGTTAAGGTCAATACATTGCTTTAAATTTGGAGGACAATAAGGTATTAGGAAAGAGTTTGAAACCTTTATAAATGTAACCCAGAGAACTCATTTGATTAGTTCCAAACCAGGTTTTAAAGTCTTGTACATGCCATCCAAAAGTTCATAAGAAGTCTATCATCTTCAGTATTACAATGTTCCTTGTAATATAGTGAAACATTAGTTTCAGTTCAGATCAACTTTTGGTGACTTCACAAGAACGGTCTTGCCCACAGTAGTTTGCCCTTGCTTTCTTCTGGGATGTTTTTATTTATAAATTTCTTTTTTAAAAATTATTTATACAATTTATTTGTACAATTTTTTTTAAAGTTACAGCCCTGGAAAACTCCCATCTAAGTAACAAAGAGGGCCAAGCCACACGCAATTAATCAGCTGGTACTACCTGAAACAAGAAAGTAAGAATTCAATTCCTCAATATTGTATTGCATGTGAACACTGTAATGATAACTTAATATTCAGTAAATTATTGCAATCCTTGAATCCTTGGAAGTGTGTGTGTGTGTGTTTTGTGTGTGTGTGCAGAGACCATAAGTGTTTGATTATACTTACAAAACTAGGTTAGTGAAAAGCAAGGGATGGCTAAATGTTACATAATGACACACATTTAATGATCGAAACAAAACCCTCCACCAGATATAAATGGTATCAGTTCTACTAATGCAGTTACACCTTGTACATGCTGTGTGTTTTTTAAGGGTTACATCAAAGAACAATGTTACAGTCATAAATCTTTTTAGATTCAGATTGTATTAGGTATGTCAAACAAGTTTAAAACAACAAAGTGCTAAATTAATTTCAGGCAATACAAAAGAAGAAATCCAATCACTTGGTCTTTGGCCATCTGTTTCAGAGATGTCAATTTAAACAAATCATCTACTAACAGATAACTTTCTAAATTAGCTGTCTATTGTGGGGGCAATATGCTGGCTCTGTTAAAAAGTGCTATTGCTAACATGTTGTAAGCTGCCCTGAGTCTAAGGAGAAGGGCGGCATAAAAATTGAATAAATAAATAAATAAATAACATGTTGTGACTGTGTTCTTCCCTGCATAGGTAACAGGAACAAACTAGGATTTTTCCTCTAAAAATCCAGATTTCAGTTATCAGAATAAAAATGGTATCTGGAAAACTTTCGGAACATATACATATATGTTAGATGTATGTCAATATGCAAAATAAATCAATATACAGTAGTTACCTGTATTTCTCGACATGTTTTGGGGAATCAGAACTTCCCTGGGAAATTCCTGCACTTCAGTATTCCCAAAGAAGAAGGAAAGAAAGTCTACATAATATCTTCAAAGCACAAGTGCCAGATTATCTCCCTTTCCAATAATCCTCATTGCATGAAATGTGAATGTACATTGAAACAAACAAACAAAAAAAGCTAGTTTAACTAGATCAGGGGTCAGGAGTCCCATGGTTCTGGAGCTGCATGTGGCTCTTTCATCCTTCTGCTATGGCTCCCTGTCATTGGTCGGCTTCACAATTGATAGGGCTTTCAGTAAAGAATGGTAGAGGAAAAGGGACCCTGCAATAGGACGAGACTCTTGGATTTCCAATCAGCTCCAAAATTGAAAGAGGGCTTCCGGTTAGGACCTCTGTGGCTCCTTGAGTGTTTAAGGTTGCCCTAGGTTGATTAGATTAACTTGGAATTCGCTATGATCGTTTTCATTTTCTTCTTTTGTATTTCACCTTTCCCAGTAAACCCTCCCCCTTTTATATCTAGAGATTTATATTCTCATTAAAACCTTCAACATATGCGCCTCTGACATTATACATGTCTGGATTTTAGGCAAGAAAATCCAAAACATGTTGTATTCTGTTTGTCTTAAAACTGGCTGGATTGAGAGAACCTTATTAGGAAGGCTAAGAATTTCCTAGCTGGACAGACAGAGGTTTCAGAAGTTTCAGCCTGATAGATAGCAGCATTAAGTTTAAAATAACTGGCCTTCCCAAAGGACACAAACACTATAAATTATCTCTCTAATACAGTCTGAAGTTTCTGTATTACACATAGAAAGAAACAGAAAGAGGATACACAATATTTTAAGATGATACTTTATTCTTGGTTGATGAAATCCTTGTACACCGTGTGCACAATTATTAGGCAAGTGAGTATTTTGACCATATCATCTTTCTTTGCCTATTTTCCACCTCCAACCTCTATAAACCTGAATGCTTAGTTGGATAAGCCTATTAGGTGGTATGTATTTCTGTAATGAGGGAAGGTGTGGCCTAAGGAGATCAAAACCCTATGTCAAGATGTGCATAATTATTAGGCAGCTTCTTTTCCTCAGGCAAAATGGCCTAAAAAGAGATTTAACTGACTCTGAAAAGTCAAAAATTGTAAAAAAAGTCTTTCAAAGGAGTGCAACACTCTTGAAATTTCTAAGATATTGGGGCGTGATCATAGAACTATCAACCATTTTGTTACAAATAGTCAATAGGGTCGGAAGAAATGTGTTGAGAAAAAAATACTCAACTATCAGAAATTTGTGATGAATCAAACATGAAGCTACCAGGGACCATTATCCTTCAGTGCTGTCATATTTCAAAACTGCAATCTATATGGACTGTCCAGAAGCACAAGGGTGCTCAGAGATATGGCCAAGTAAGGAAGGCTGGAAACCTACAACTACTGAACAAGCCACATGTTCTGTCGGGCTCTCTGGTAGAATCCTCCCAAAATTGCACAGATACAATTTCAGACACACACACGTTTGAAAATTCAAAACAATGTTCTTTATAATGAAAATTCACTTAAACTAAGCCCTCTTTTAGTATAGCAAAGAGCGCTCGTCTCCAAACAAACTGGTAATTTGTACAAGTCCCTTATCAGTTCTGTGATACTTAGCTTGCAGCTGTGAGGCAATTCACAGTCCTTCTTTTTTCACAAAGTGAAACATACTTTGCCCTGGTTTAGTTTCAAAGCGGGGGGAAATCAGCACACAAAAAGTCAAAGTCAGTAAAGCAGTCACGAAACACAACGATCAGATAATCCTCCACAATGGCCAAACCCACAGGCTGCTATTTATAGCAGCCTCACTAATTACCACAGCCTCACCCAACCACAGGTGGCCTCATTTTCTTTGATAATAATCTCTCAGTTGTTGTTGCCTATGCATTGCTCTCCGCATGCGTGGCTGTATCATTAACTCTTGTTCTGAATCCAAGGAGGAGCTAGATAATTGATCTCCTTCTGAGCTGTCTGCCACACTCTCCTCCTCCCTGTCACTCATGTCTTCTTGGTCATAGGAGCCTTCATCAGCAGATTCCACCGGGGGCAAAACAGGCCTGCAGCATGTGGATGTCTCCCCCACATCCACAGTCCTTGGGGCAGGAGCTGGGCCAGAGCTAACCACAACACCACATAAGTTGAAATGACAAGACTGAGTCAAGAAACATCTGAAGACAGATTTTGCAAAGGTTTTATGGACTGATGAGATTAGAGTGATCCTTGATGGACCAGATAGATAGGCACGTGGCTGGATCAGTAACAGGCACAGATGCCAGCAAGGTGAAGGTGGGGTACTGTTAAGTGCTGGTATTATTAAAGCTGGGGTAGTTAGACCTTTTCAGGTTGAAGATGGACTCAAAATCAACTCCCAAACCTATCACCAGTTTGTAGAAGACACTTTTCTCAAGCAGTGATCCACGAAAAAATCTGCATCTTTCAAGAAGGCAATGATTTTTTTAATGCAAGACAAAACTCCATCGCATGCATCAAAGTACTCTACTGAGTGGCTAGCCAATAAAGGCCTTAAAGATGAAAGAATAATGACATGCACCCCCTTCCTCACCTGACCTAAGCCCTATTGTGAAACTTGTAGGCCCTTCTCAAATGAGAGATTTACGGTGAAGAAAAACAGTACATCTCTCTGAACAGTGTCTGGGAGGCTGTGGTTGTTGCTGCACAAAAAGTTGATCATCAACAGATCAAGAAACTGATAGACACCCTGAATGGACGGCTTATGACTGTTATTGAAAAGAAAGGTGGCTACATTGGTCCTTTTTTTTGAACTGTCAGAAATGTTTATTTGTAAATTTTGAGTTGTTTCTTTATTATTGTCACTTTAACAGATGAAACTAAATGAGAGAAAAAATTTCATTTTTCATTTAGTTGCATAATAACTCTTCAACTAATAATTGCCCAATAATTGTGCACACATAGATATTCTCCTAAGAAAGCCATAAACTCACTTTTACTTTTTTTAAAGTATTCAGGTATTTAAATATTCAGAGAGCACTGTAGTTGTTCAATAATAAAAGTAATCCTCAAAAATGCAACTTCCCTAATAATTGGTCACACAGTGTATAATTCTAATTGTAGAGGGCAAAAGACCAAAACATAATAGAAGATTTTAAACAAGGACAGTGGAATAAATTCATAATTAACTCATTAACAAATTTATCAACTCAGTCAATATAGAGGAGAATGCAACCCAGCCTATTTTTATATAAATGTAGGCATTTGACAGCTAATACTAAGGTTATAAAGTAACGTTTTCAGCTTCTATGAAAATACATACATGGGATAAAGCTACTCCAATCTGACAACGCTGAAGATTCCTCTCTTTATATATAGTTTCTCTTAGAACTGTTAAAAGAATCATATAAACCAAAGGTTCAATACTGCAACAAATACTAAATTTGCATTCCTAAAAGGGTGGACAAGATGGAGACATTGATTTCTGCCTTAAAAGTGTCTAATATCATCTAACTAAGTAAATATTTGAAAAATGTTTAGATATAACAAGAGGCCCAACTAAAAGGCATGTAAATTATCCAACTTTATGGCAGGCCCAGAAACAACATTAAGCGTATTTTTGGTACTCTCTATAAGGATCCTAGAATCAGCCTTATAACTCCTTATTTAGTAAAACATCAGAGAATTTCTGGGTTTTTTTTGTTTTTTTTAAATGTATAGTTGTCATCAAATCAGTATCATTTAATTTCCTAGAACACTGCCACATTCTCCTATATTGCCAGTAAAATTAGACCTATTTTAAATGCCCACTGGTGAGCCCCTTACCAATTTTAACATGCTTGTTATATGCCACCCAGAGTCACTTCAACAGTGAGATGGGCTGCATGTAAATTTAATAAATAATAAATAAATGCTTATCAACTATGCTATTTTTATTTAATTTTTTAATGTGTCTTAATCTGTAAATTTGGTCTGTGACTATAATAAAATTCTCTTGTTGCTCTTTTTACCATTCAAGATCGCACAAAAAGCAACCAACATTTTGTGGGTTAAAAAGTAAGGCCACCTTTTAGTCCAAGTTCACTCTTCATGCCTTATATGGAAGTGTTCATGCAGTTTTCTTGGCACGTTAAGCAAGTGCTTTCATGCTGCCTTCTTCCAGCATTTGTTTCATTTCCTACTGTAGCCTATGTTCTTCATAGTTCCTGGTGATTTCCCATCCAAATTGTAACCTACTTTGGTTGAGCTCAAAACCTGTTGGACCTTCATACGCGTTGGATGGGGACATTCGGAAAATACATATTGGTTAAACCTCAAAGTTGAAAAGAAATCTCAAAAGCAGCCAACAGGCAACTTGCTTCCATATTATTGCCCCAATATATTTGTGTAGATGCATCCAGATGTTACCAGGATCAAGCTCAATTTTTAGTGAACCCCCACAGGTGCCCTTCTGTTATCTTTTGAGCATTGCTATTATGGAACTTGGAAAGACCCAATTCTTTATAGGGCTTTGCATTCTACTAAGAATGAGCAGAGAATTGGATTAGCAGAAAGCTTTTGCTGTGCATTCAGCTATAAGTGACAAATATCGTAAACAATGCTTATTGGCAGCTGGACCAACTGATTCCTTAGGAAAGGATTATGTACAATTAGCATCAGTTGTTTCCAAATAGGCCAGACAATGGTCTGACAACCACCAACTGCACAGCGGAAACCGATGTAGCATCTTTCCCACTATCCTCAATGAACACATTTTCCCATCAATTTCACTCCCGTCATGTACCAATAATAAAAGCAACCTCGTTAACAAAATTTAAAATAGAGAGCTAATGTCAGTGAAGCCTAACTGTCTAATGCCTTTTCATGGCCTTTCTCTTGCTATTAAACACAAGCAGAAAAGTCTTCACATTAGTCTTTCTTCTTTAAAGTGATTCAAATTTAGATCTTAATAGGACTCAGAGGAGGTATCTGCAGCCAGCATTTAGTATTATGGATATCAAAAGATTATTCTTAAGCGGAGGAAGTCAACTTGGTATTTTATTTATAACTCTTTAAGCATAAAACTACAAAATTGGCATTCTGTTATGAAAAATTTAAAAGCTCTTAATATTATAGAACATTTATTGAACTCACACATATATATATAGTGTATGTGTGTGTTTTCAGAATATAAGTATTTTTCAGAACATAAGACGCACACCAGAGTATAAGACACACCTTAGTTTTTGTGGAGGAGAATAGGATCAGCTTCAGCACATTATTTTATTCCCTGGTTAGGGCTTTAAAAAAGCCCTTATTTGGAGAGAGTAACAATGAAAGAGCTTGCAAGCCGGTAAGAGTTGGGAACATTGTTAGCACCTGGTTAGGGCTGGAAAGAAACATTCGGAGCAAGTAGAGCAATGAAAAAAAGCCTGAAAAGACTTAGGCCTTGGAAAAGAGTAATTCTTCTTCGCAGAGAGTAACAATGAAAGAGCCTGCAAGACAAGAGCTGGGAAGATCGTAAGCACCCAGTTAGGACTGAAAAAAGCTTTGAAAAAAGCTACGTTCAGAGTATAAGACACACCAAAATTTTCAGCCTCTTTTAGGGAAGAAAAAGGTATGTCTTATACTCCGAAAAATATGGAGTGTGTGTACAGACAGACAGACATTAAGATAAAGATAGAGATACGTTTTTTCTGTTAAATCACCCTATCAGTGTATGGAGAGGGGCAGCATACAAATCTAATAAATAATAATAATAATAATAATAATTATTATTATTATTATTATTATTATTATTATTATTATTATTATTATTATTATTATTATTATTTCTGTCAAATCACCCTGTATACCAAATCACCCAAATATACCAGGCAAAAAGGAAGTATACCAGGGTGATTCGACAAGGAAAAAAACATATATAACTCTTCCCTGGTACAAACTGATGCAGGAGGAGTAGCTTTAGAAGTTAAAGCTACTGCTTTATAGGCAGGCCGCAGAGGTTCAAATCCCGGTAAGGATATGGCTAGCTGATGAGAGCTAAATAGTTTGAAATAGATCTATACTAGTCTCCCTTCATTTTCATTATCAGCAAAAATATGTTATGCACGCGCACACGCGCACACACATGTAGGAGGGAATCCTCTTCAGAGAACAGACACTGACGGTACATTATTGTAAAATGGCCAGGCAAACCATTCCTTGTATTCACTGATTTAAAAAGTTTACAACTTCAAAAAGAAAAGGAAGCAAGGCAAATTGGTTCTCAAAATAGATTGCAGTGATAATGCAGAAAGGACTTCCCTCCTGGTCCATAAATCTTATCCTTTGATAATAAAGTCAAGAATGCTAGGAAAAAAATCTGTTTTCCATCCATGCAAATACCAAACCAGCAAAACCAGTTATCTGACTATACAACTTCCCTTCCTTTATTTATTTTGGGTTAGTAACCAAAGAAACCAAGGGAGCTTCCTCCAAAACCAAAGACTTTCAATAGTTGAACTTTTAAACACTAAGTACATGACCAGGATCCATTTTACAGTGAAAGAAACTTCTACTTAAATCTATTACCTCTGAACATTGAAGCTCATTTCCTAAATTATCAGAAAGCCTGCACCAAAGATAGTAAGCAGGTGAAGAAAACTACAGGTAGTCCTCAACTTACAATGATTCACTTAGTAACTGTTCAATGTTATAACAGTGCTGAAAAAAGTGACCTATGACCGCTTTCACATCTGCAATATCCCCATGGACACATGATCAAAACTGAGTTCCTTGGTAACTGACTCATTTTTGCAGTGTCTTGGAGTCATGCGATCCCCTTTTGCAACCTTCGGACAAGCAAATTCAATAGGAAAGCCAGATTCCCTTAACAGCTGTGTTACAATCTTAACTGCAGTGTCAAAAAATGTTACTATCTTAACTGCAGTGTCACAAAATTTAACTGTGTCACAAAATCATAAAATGGGGCAAAGTTGATTTATCAGATGTCTCACTTAACAACAGAAATTTTGGGCTCGTAAGTAGAGGATTTACCTATATACCTCTATACAGAGCTGGGGTAGTGCAGTGTTTAGAATGCAGCACTGCAAGCTACTTCAGCTAACTGCTAGCTGTAGTTCAGTAGTTCAAATCTCACCATTGGCTCATGGATGACTCAGCCGTCCATCCTTCCAAGGTGGGTAAAAAGAGGACAGATTGTTGGGGGCAATATGCTGATTCTGCAAAACCGCTTAGAGAGGCTGTAAATGCACTATATAAGCGGTATATAAGTCTAAGTGCTATTGCTAAATGCTATATTAATTGACAGAACTACTTCGTTTGATGATGGTAAAACTATTGGGAAGAAGGTGAAAGACCAGTTTTCACTGTAAACTGGCGCACGAATCCCAGCGACCGATTAGGTCCCACAGAGTTGGCCTTCTCCGGGTCCCGTCAACTAAACAATGTCGGTTGGCGGGCCCCAGGGGAAGAGCCTTCTCTGTGGCGGCACCGGCCCTCTGGAACCAACTCCCCCCGGAGATTAGAACTGCCCCTACTCTTCCTGCCTTCCGTAAACTCCTTAAAACCCACCTTTGCCGTCAGGCATGGGGGAACTGAAACATCTCCCCCCTGGGCACGTTTAATTTATGCATGGTATGTCTGTGTGTGTGTCTGTTAGCATATGGGGTTTTTAAAATATTTAAATATTTTAAATTTGTCTGATTGCTTATGATTTGTTTCTACATGTTGTGAGCCGCCCCGAGTCTTCAGAGAGGGGCGGCATACAAATCTAAGTAATAAATAAATAAATAAATAAAATCTTCACAAACAATGCATAACTTGGGCATAAATGGCTGAAAATGAATAAGGAAAGCAAGCTGGAAATTGGTAGGTAACGTATTTTCCAGAGTATAAGACGCACCTTTTTCCTCCCTAAAAGAGGTTGAAAATTTGGGTTTCTTATACTGTACTCTGAAAGTAGCTTTTTTGAAGCTCCCCCCCTAACGAGGTGCTAATGATCTTCCCTGCTTGCAGGATTTTTTCATTGCTACTCCAAAGTTTTTTTCCAGCCCTAAGTCTTTGCAGCTTATTTTCAGTGCTATTCCCTCTGAAAAAGGGTTTTTCCCCCCAGCCCTAATCAAGGAACAAAATAATGTGCTGAAGCTGATCAGGCTAAGGATGCTAGCCAGATGAATACCTGGTAGGTAGATTTTTTTCCCCTGTTTTCCTCCTCCAACATTAAGGTGGGTTTTATACTCCAAAAAACACGGTAACTTTTTAATTTGAAGACATATTATTTTGCTGTTCCAATATAGGGGAATCAAGACTCCCAATTAAGTAAAATTTAATTCAACATTCTCTTTGTTTTGAAATGACTACTCAAAACAGATATTTACAAAGACCATTGGGGATATTATTTTCAGCAGCAAAGTTAAGAAAACATGACAGGGAGCAAGCAAATTCTCGTTCTCGCGATGCTGGCCAACAGTAATTTGTCATAAAACAAGAGCAGATGAAGTAGCACATAAAGCATGAGAGACAAATAAGGCAAAAACCTGTTACCGCAGATAAACTGGTTTATTAATCTCTGTAGGAAAATTCTTTGACATAAGTAATGTATCATTTCTGGCAAACTATTCAAGTTCAACATTGTTCACAAATGTATTTCATGCCCTACTTTTCATTAATGCACATTTCTGGGTGTTTAGTTGAAAAGAGGCCTTTTAAAAGGCCACTGCAATTAACCAATAATGACAGAACAACTTTAAAATAAAGAACCTTCTACTATAGCCGGGCTCTCCAACTTTGGCAACTTTAAGACTTGTAGACTTTAAGTCCTAGTATTGGCTGGCTGAGAAAGTCTGGGAGTTGAAGTCCACAAGTCTTAAAGTTGCCAAGGTTGGAGACCCCTGTATTATAGCTCTTCCTACAATCTACCTCTCAAAGGACATTCAGGAAAAATCTACTTAAGAAATTCATTCTTATTGTTCATATACACTAACACAGTCACAACATCATTCAAATGAGTCTCTTATAGTCATGGAGTTTATATGCAATTGTGGAATTAAAATCAAAATGAGGTCAAGGAGGAGGAAGGAGAATTATGGATTTTAGTTGCCTTGAGTTATTTCTCAAGTAATAAAGGCAGGATAAAGCAAATAAATAAGATACTTGCACTGAGATAGTACAAAATAGGGGAAAACTGTACTTCAAGTGCTGGTAAAGATAGGCTATTAAGGAAAGTGATTCTGTATTTTTTTTTATTTTGATCCTGCCTTTACTACTTTATAAGTAATCCAAAGCAATGAACATAACCATATCCATAACATAACCATCCTAAGATGAAATACAGGAAATAGTATAAGGGCAGACTAGATGGACCATGAGGTCTTTTTCTGCCGTCAATCTTCTATGTTTTCTATATAAGGGGTTGTCTGAAATGGTATCCATTTGCATGATATGGTAGTTTTTCCTGCCTGAGCAGGACTAGAAGACTTCCAAGATCCAAGACCTCCAACTGTTATTCTGTCTTCTGATTAATCAAATCCTAAATTTTCCACACTCTATTATAATCTTCTAGCCTCTTGAATCAACTTCTCTCTTGAGGTTTTAAACTTTGAAGGATAAGGTCCTTTTTAAATCAAATTGTTATTAAATGATACTTTTTAAATAGAATCATTATACCTAAATCATTCCTTCTTTACAATTTCTTATTAATCCATTTTGACCAAATTGTAGACATATGTAGTAGATTCCCCAGCTTCAACAATATAAAATTTTTCACTCTGTTCCCAGGGAACATTTTATGAACTTAAAATTTCTAACATACTGTATACACATTTTCCTACTTTATGTCTTATGTCAGGAGCTTGTATTTTCTTAATTGCAATATGGATTCTAATGATTTCATTTGAATGGTAGAGCTAAATGTTTGTAATATCTGTTGAAAAATATACACAGGGCAGCATTCTTTCATGTGCCCAGCTCATGAGATCTATGTATAACCAGCTTCCTGTTATACCTCATCAACTAAAGAATGATTTAATTCATGCCTTTACATTGCTTGAATGTGCCATATTTAATTATTGTATACTTAGTAGAAGATAGAGGTAGGAATTGATCCTGAAAGCCATTAGATATAGTGTGCAGAGACGTGCTATATTATTATTTAAATATTATATAGGCTTAAATATAATAACCCAGTATGTTAGTAATTGCTTGATGTTGACCATGCAATGATTGAGTAATGCAAATGCACCTTTGAACCAAAGCTAGTTTTAGTGCAAGTGTTTATCTGTCTTTACATCATGATAGAGACCTCCAGTGCAAGTCTTGTTGTTCCTTTTTCCTTGGTAAGACAAAATAATCACAAGACAATGACTGACCCGGCGAACTTCATATTCTTCATCTGATGTACCTGCAATTAGTTTAAATATAAATATTACTGATGAGCTAAGCAATACCATATCGTGGTTGAAGAAAAGTAACAGCTAAAAAAACATCTAGGTAAGAAGACAAGCCTGCTTTCTATTTTTCATTTGGTGAACCTGTGGATAATTAAAAATCTGTGCCCTTAGCGCAAAATATCAAACACACACACTGCAAATCCCTGTTGGTTTGAATCATGCATTATCTTTTCATGCAGAAAATGAATCATATGAATAATTTGCAGTCACTGGGTAGCCGTAAAAGGCTAAATGTAAGAAGAAAGCTTATTTTCTTAAGAAAAATTGTTTTAGCTTTTCAGAGACTTTTGTAGATCCTACTATCAGAATTTACTTACAGGTTCTTTGTCTCAATGTTCACCAGAAAGAGAGTTTTCTAAAGCCATGATATGTCAATCATTTCTACAACATTTAGCACTTACTGTATTGTGATTTCTCTATCTCTCATAAATAACCTGTTTAAATCCCATTTCAGAAGGCTATGTTTCTACTTTACTCAGTTGTAAAAACACATACTTCTCCTTACCCTTACCCTTATCATTTTCTCAGAAAGCTGATTTGGTACAATAGAGAAGTTTCCTTATCCATGGAAATTCTCATGACATTAAAAAAAAATTAAGAAAGGGGAATCTCAGCAAATAAAGTTCACTGCTATACAGTGTCTCTGTCCAAATATATAGAATGGCAAGAACAACCACAGAGTGGATTACTGCACAGAAGTTGCAAACAATTTCCATAAATTAGACTATACAGCATGGTGTAAAATTCCCCACTGTAAATTGGAGCCAAGAAGAAAATTGAACCCTGAAAAATGAAGATAAGTTCAAAGATTTTGTTTATTTATATTGGGCAAATACATAACTAGCTCTAAAACACAACAGAAGAATTCAGTTGTTATTAATCTTTGTCAAGAATCTTACTTTGCTTACAACAGAACAACACTGAATACTGTAGGAGATGAATTATTACCATATCCGGCAACTGTTCTTAAAATGTACTCCAGAAATCTCAACAATGTTCTTGCAACAGTGTAAAAATTCCAATTTTGCCACACAAAATTTCATAGCTGAACAAGTCCCAACTTCATTAAAATTTTAAATAATATTTATTCATTAATCTACAATAGCTTTTGCTGACCCATCAGTTTATTTTTTTGGAAAGAAGCATAATTTGAAAGTGGAACATTGATATATCTGTCTAGTCTGTTTACTCATAGCCTTCATAAAGAGGTGGGACCAATTGTAAAATCACACTAGGAATAATACTCCTTTTGAAACTAAAGAGAGTTAATTCCCACAGCCCAGTTTTTACCAAGGAAAATAAACCAGAAATCCATTAGTAGGTAGTACAGGTAGTCCTCAACTTATAACAGTCTGTTAAGTGATTGTTAAAGTTACAACAGCCCTGAAAAATGTGACTTATGATCACATAAGTTATGTGACCATTGTTATTATGACCATTGTAGCATCCACCATGGTTACATGATCAAAATTCAGATGCTTGGCAACTGGCTCATATTTGTGACACTTGCAATGTCCCAGGGTCATATGGGTACTTTTTTGGGAACTTCTGACAAGCAAAGTCAATTGGGGAAGCCAGATTTGCTTAGCAGCTCCATTAATATCTTAACAAATGCAGTGATTCACTTAATATCTGTGGCAAGAAGGGTCATAAAGTGGGTCAAACTGACTTCATAAATGTGTCATTTAGCAACAAAAATGTTAGATTTAATTGCGGTTCTAAGTGAAAATCGAACGATAAAATGATTACGGTTGCTAAGACATGTAATTTAGCCATGTCTGAAAAATCAGAGGTCCCCAATTTAAAGGACGCAAGTGACTGAATATATAGTTTACTACTAAGTGTACAGGTTCAGTACTCCTGTGCAATATTTCAATTATTGAAGTGTTCTCAGTATCACTCTTCTCTTTGTAGACTCAACATATTAGGGGGGGGGAAGCAGAAAATGTTATCAAATGCTTATTGTATCCAATTACATTAGTCATCATTCTTCTACTGATGTCAATGTTGATTTAAAAAAAAGCACAGGCTGAGTTTAGGATTTCATGACTATTAAACTTGTATCAAGAGACCAAAAAAAGTTATTTACAGCAAAAATTCACATTCAATATTGAGGAGGAAAAAACAATACCCAAATGAGAGATCATTCTTTGGAAATGTACAAAGAAAGAGGTCATAGCAATCTTGTGGTTATATTAGAAACAGAAAACATTGCTAAGAAGCATGTGGCTTACATGAAATATTTGACAAGCTAAAAGCGAAATCAGGTTTTGAGTGTCAGACACCTTGATGGTCACAGAGAGACATGTCTTTTCCACCACTGTGGTGGGATACTCCCAAGAACATCTAGGGTCAAGCCCTTGTGCAGACACCTGCATAAACAAGCCACCATAAGGGAAATGGGAACATGAAAACAGAGCTGGCAATATTCCAGAGATTACATCTCCATAAAAAAGAATTGCTGGTTGATAAACCTCCTTTATTTCAAATGAGTTTAACCTTATTTTGCTTAAAGATGATCGTATTGTTCCAAAGAACTCTTAAAACAAGTACAATTCAGCAAAAATAAGGAAGTGGGGTGTGTGTCTGAATATTACTTGAAGGACCACCTGCTCCCCCACAATCTGCACAGCACTCTCAAGATCTTTAAGAGGACTCCTTTTGCATTGACATTTGAACATGTACATATTGTATACATGTATATACCATGCGTACATTTAACATCAATGGCTTCATTCTGCTTTTTCCCTGTGACAAGGCTATATTAGCTTAGGAGGAAGTTTATCTACCAGGACTTTTGGAGATTTGTTAGCTGGTTTGTTTTATTTGAGAGGTGATTATGCATCAATGTTTGCAAGGATTTTCAATCCGCAAGAAAGGGAGAGTACAAATATACGTTTTGAAATAAATAATGCAGTGCCCTTTTGTAGGTACAGGTATCTGGTAGAAATGATCACCCTGCAGAGGCTATCAATGATTACAAATAATTTGGACCTTTTTCTAAAAAAATAAGAGCAGTAAAATAATGATAAAGATGTACTGTATATCCTGTACTCTAATGAGGAATACAAGGTAATACTGCTCCTTTTAAGTAGAAAATAAAATAGGAAGATAATCAAACTGATGTGCTTTAAACAAGCAATAGGATTTTCTGATTTTAATTAAATCTAGCAAATTTTTGACCTTTTCATGAGCTTCATTTGCAAATTAATCAAGTCACTGAAATCCCTTTCAAATTACATTGAATATAGACGTAAGTGACATCAAGGTAACATCTATACTACCATCATTTCCCACTCCTTCAAAAGTAGTTCCGATAGTTATTCATCAAAATGATTCATGATTCTCATCCAATTCTACTGATTTAAAAGTAAAAAGCAACATTTAATGTTACTGTATCATTGCCTGCCCCAACTTCAAAGTGTTATAGGCTTTGGAGTAATTAAAAATGCAATCACCTTCACTGCATAAAAAGTGATATAAAATAAAAAGGGATTTACCTCCCATCTATAGTCTCACTTTACTTTATCTACACCAGCCTGGCCATGTAGAAAAAAATCTCAGTTGTTCTTATGAGAGATATTGTAATTCAAAAAGTGGTTAAACCATTTGTGAATGACTTGAAGCAGGGAATCAGGAGTTAATCTGTGATCCAAAGAACCAAATTCCTCCTCTGCTCTCTCTATGAGAGAGAAGTACAAGTTTCACTGCATCACAGCTAAACTAGAAATAAATCAGCTCAGTAGCTGATCTTGGTGACAGAATGAAATCATAAAAGGCCACAACGTATTCTGGAGCGATGCAAAAAATCTGAAGTAATTTAAGGAGGTTTAAATCAAATTATTTTGAATCCACATAAAATCTTTCTCTGTAACGTTTTGTATAGAAAAGCAAACCTTGATTGCAGGGATTTTCTGTCAACTTCTACAAGCCCCCAAATAAGTAAAATTTAGACCAGTAATGGCGAACCTTTTCAGCACTGAGTGCCGAAAAGGAAACACATGTGCACATGTGTGGCACTGAGTGCCAAAAAGAAACCACTTGAGGTGCACTCGCTTTCTCCGGGCATGTGGATGCACATTCATCTGGACTGTGACCAGGAAGAGGGGTTGCCCAGGAGCCATGCGTACTCTGGAAAAGGTACTTCCGGCAAGTCTTCTGGTTACTGTATGTGCATGCATTGATCATGTAGAAAACAGAAGACTGTCTCTTCTCGTTTCTGACACTGCTGCATGCACATAGGCCAGCTGATCATCATGTGCACATGTGCACCAGAAACCCAGAAAAGGCGGCCCCGGCCCTCTGGAATCAACTCCCCCCAGAGATTAGAACTGCCCCCACCCTCCTTGCCTTTCGTAAACTACTTAAGATCCACCTATACCGCCAGGCATGGGGGATTTGAGACATCTTCCCCCAGGCTCATTATTATTTATGTTTGGTATGTATGTGTTGTTTGGTTTTAATTATGATAGGGTTTTCAGTAATTTTTAATATTAGATTTGTACCATTGTAATATTGTTTTTATCGTTGTTGTGAGCCGCCCCAAGTCTTCGGAGAGGGGCGGCATACAAATCTAATAAATTGAATTGAATTGAACTGAATGAGTGACACGCATGCAAGGTGACATGGCTCTGCATGCCACTTTGGGCACCCATGCCATAGGTTCGCTATCACGGATCTAGACACTTGCTATTAAGCCTAAAGATTAGTGAGGCATTGTCAGCCTTGTGAGATAGACCAAGCAGGAAATATGACCTAGTAAGCTTTACAATTCTAACTTAGTGCAAAATTACATTAACAGCCATTTCCATGTCTGAATGAATATCTCTTCCCTCAACCCCTTAACAACCTAAGAAACTACAGGGAGGGGAGGGAGGCTTCTGAGTCTTTTGCTTTTCCCATATTGCTGCTGTGAGCTAAGTTGCCTTTTATCTGACTATTCCAGTGGTGGATTGCTACCGGTTCTCTCTGATTCAGTGACCCACCCGGACATCATAAAAAATGCTCTGTGCATGCACAGAAGCCTTGCACGCATGCACCCGCATGGTCCTGCTCCCAACTTGCTAGGAAAAGTAAATGGAACTCACTACTGGACTGTTCTCTTGGCTGCATTTTTACCCTGTCCCCTAAGGTCATTCCCACATACCATTACAAGACTAATGCTCTTGCCAACATACACTGTCATGTGTATAGTATTTGTAATATAAGAAACTAGGACCAAAGGCTAAAGCTTTTTTGTCATTTACAAAATGCATATGTATGCACATATAACACTACAAATGTATTTTTTTTAAAAAAAAATCAGAATTAGTAAATTCAGAAATATTTTAAATAGATACTGTACATACGAAGCCACGCAGACAAAAAGGAATTTTGCAGTTGGAAGTTGACCTGGGTACAAAGTAGAAAATGAGAACTGACCTTCAGGGGAAGCTTCAACTTTAATCCCCAAAATCTTACCACATAAAGATCTATTATCTATTACACTAATTCTTACTGTGAGGCTCAGCATACATCATCCTAACATCCTAATTTATATTGCCTTTTCAGGAAATGCATGAAAGCTAGAAAAGAAAGATCTTCCCTAAAGCTTGTTATGCTATCTGCCTTTGTACGCCCTCTGTCCCAGTTGATTTAAGAGAAGTTACATTTCTTCAACTGGCCACTTTACCAGTTACCACTCCAATCCATTGATTAAAATACTAAAATTATCAATTTAGTCAAGGGCAACCTAAACTGGTCAAGCTTGAACATGGTAGGAAATATAGTTCAGTTCCTAAGCTCAAGATGGATCACCAGTTTTCTTCTTCAGATAATAGTTTCTTTGATGTGTAATTTTTACACACTAGTGCCAATTTAGAAATAGTCAGATACTGTAATTCATTCCAGACCTACTCAATCCATGGTTTAGTCTCTTTCTGAATATAATAGTTTTTCTCTCCTTTGTGATTTCAATCACTGCTCAGTGCTAATTCTATGTACACCCACAACCACACAGATATGATGTCTTATATGAGAGGTCTTCAAACTTGGCAACTTTAAGCATAGCTGGCTGGAGAATTCTGGTAGTTGAAGTCTACAAGTCTACAAGTTGAGTCTTCGGAGAGGGGCGGCATACAAATCTAATAAATAAATAAAAATAAATAAATAAAGTTGCCAGGTTTGGGGACCTCGGCCTTATACACTCAGGTGGAGCTTCATCCACTAAAAAGTGCTGAATCCTGTGTTCTAGTGGCATCAATTCCTACACTATCATACAGTAACTGTATGTCATAAGAGGACTACAAAGACTTCTGCTCTATGCTCTGTAAGGGTCTCGGTGAGGTCACTGAACTAAGCAGGCTGCCCTTGGGAAATTACACAGCACGTATGATAAAATACCTCTAAAAAGCTGTTATAGTTTCCCCCCCCCCTAGGATCTCATATCCATCATCTACAACATTTTATCCTTCTTTCCTTTGGCTCTTAAAATTCTTTGCATGTATGCTATTTTCTTGGCATCACTTCCATGATTCATTTTAAATTTAGGCAGGTATTAGTCACCATCACTTTGCCCACTGGCAATTTTGATTATAACCACCCTTTCCCTAAAAGGTTCACATGCTGTTCACATGTCAAACTTTAATTTAAAAGCTTATCAATATCCTGTAGATTGTGCCAAGGATGAAACAATTGAAATAATTGAATTTCACCTGATACTGTTCCATGTCCCCATCAACTCGTGCTACCTCATCCCTAACTATGCCACTAAAATATTACTCTTTTAACAAATCATAAAAATTAATCTTTGCCCAATAATTACATGTTTATATGTTTTTCATTTCTTCCTTTTTATTGTTTTAAATCCCCTAGCGTAGCCCCATGGTGAAATAGGCAACAAATAGGTTTAACAAATAATAATAATAATACAGAAGACATGAGTCCAGAGTTAGGAGATATAATGGCTAATCAGTCTCTCTTATAAAATGAAATGAAATTTAAGATTGTCATCGATTTTAAAGGATCTACTTTATACATAATTATATCTGGCTCCAGCCTATTATTTTCAGAGCCTTAAATAACCTTGCCATATCATTTTACTATACTGTAGGAAGATCTGAAATGCATATTTACAATTTGATAGGACTTCTGGGAGTGTGTTTTGTTATATGATGGTCTCTGTACAAATATATTTACTAATAATAGCTAGATACCGTGCTTCATTACAAAACTATGTGATTGGGCTTGATAAATTTACAGTTAAAGTTTGAAAATTAATGAGTAATTACGATCGGGCTCGATACATTGACACTTAAAGCTTGAAAATTTATGTAGAATATGTAACTCCTTAGCATCAGATCATGTTAATAGAAGGCAACTGGCTGTTGGAACAGAGTTCTTTTCAGGTGGGGAAAGGGAGTAGAACGTCTAACTCCTTAGCATCAAAGCATGTTAATTAATATAATACTGTATAAGAAATACTAATGATCTGATGGTCATTTCAAAAAATCTTTTCTTAGTAAGCACCTAGAGGCCAAGAGGAACATATGTGCCAAATTTCATGTCTGCAGGCTTTACAGTCCTGGAGATTTCATGATGAGTGAGTGGTATTTGGCTTTTTAATACTGTATATAGATACAAGAGTATAACTAGCATTATGTTACACTCCCAGTTGCCTTCTGGGAAAATGCATCATAAATGTCACAAATACACTATACTAAAATGGAAGATAGTAAGGACCATTGTAATGATTCACCCTGATGACTGATGTCCTTTAGCTGTAGATCTCACTCTTAGCCAAGAACTGTACAAACTCCACAGTTGCTGCCTCTATATTTCAATTCTCCTGCTAGCCTTTTCTGCTTTGCCTTGGGCTTTCAGAATTGTCTGAGTCAGCTGTTCAGATTCTTGAGTAGGAAGCCTTACATTTTTGTAAATATTCTTCTTACTATAGTTCAAGTGTAAAATAATGCTGTCAAACACTTTTGAAATAATTGTACAAGGTGCTTGGGTGGGGGGGATGGAAACATAACATGTCCCTAAATCTTTAAAGAAGCCGTACCTTTTCCTGCGATCACAGAGCTCCCTTCTGGAGATGACACATAATGAACACAAGATACGGCTGCCTTAACTAATTGCAATTAAATACAAAGTTTGTATCTGTGCCTGCTGCGAAGCACCTTTTTGGAATCAAATCAAAAGTACTGAACCAGCACTAGTGAGCCTGCCAATGCAGCTGCCAACAGTACCAGGCTTTTAAATGCTCCCTAACTATACATACTTGCCAGCTAGTCTTAAATTGGGTTTTGGCTCAAAGATTCATTTTCAAAGAAAAACAAAGATTCAAAGAAATTGTGTTTTGGCTCAAAGATTCAATGGATTCAAAGAAAAAAAAGAAGTCCAGTTGCCTCTTGAAAAACCTCCTTTGGGACAACCATGACCTGGATGACTGAGAATCTCCATAGATTCATGTTACGGGCTTCTAAGCAAAATCCTTTTGGAAATTCACACATATTTTCTAATAAAAATGTGACACAACAAATTTTGAAATATTTTCACAGTGGATTTTCTAAGGGAGGGATAGAGTTTATTAAGTGAAGAGAGAGAGAACACACATTTTAAGCTTTTTTGCCCTGCGTAAGTTGTATTTTTTTAAAAAAATATTTTAATATTCAACCTGTAGCAAAATGTTTACTAAAATGATATCGACATCAGGAAACCTGCAAGGATGGGCTCATATATATGCGTAGTTATTTTGCTATTATAGGAGTGACATTTTGTTTTAAGACTGCAGCATTCAGCAATACCTGAACTCTGCATTACCCTCACAAAAAGTGCACTGAGATGAGTTACTCTGAGATGTTTTGTATGTCGCACAGTCAGCTGCTGTGACTTAATACATTCTCAGCTGGGGCGGGCAGCAGGCAGGACATGTTGGAACACAGTTCTACCGGCGGAAATGAAGATGTGTGCACAGCTCCAGCTGATCGGCGGCTGTTACTTCCTGGATTACTGGTCTCGTCTCGGTTCTCCTTTTTTCCCCTGCTGCTGCTGCATCTGTGCTCCTTGCTTTTTTCCTCTTTCCTCCTTCCTGGCCTCGGGCGAGCTTCCCTCTCTCCTGCCTGGCTCCCCTCCAGCCTCATACGGCCACCTCCTGCCTGAGGTGCAAGCAGAAGGCGTGGGTGGAAGCGGCGCTGGCAGCATTTATGCTTCTGGCAGCACCCATTTGCATAGCTACCCAGCCTGAGGCAGGGGTGATCTGGGAAGGAGAGCGCAGGAAACGCGAAGCAAATTGTCTCCCCAGCGAGTGACACTTATGAAGTTGTAAGTCAAGGACTTAACAGTTCACTTGAACGATGATGATTGTTCAAGCCACTCCCACCTGATCACATGGCTGGCAAGCCACTCCTACCCAGTCACATGATCATCAAGCCAAGCCACACCCACAAAATAAGCCACACCCACAGTGTGGCAGTAAAAATTTTGGCTGCCCATTACTGATTCTCAGGACTACTTAGATCAGCTGTTTTCTACCTGTGGGTCATGACCTCTTTGGCGGGTCGAACAACCCTTTCACAACGGTCGGCTAAGACCATCGGAAACAAATACTTCCGATGGTCTTAGGAACTTCTCCTCTATCCGTCTCCAAGTGGGTCTATCTACATGCAAATAGACTACTACATATATATATTATTTAAAATAATTATTAAAAATAATTTTATTAATTCTCTGCCTTGCAAGGCAAATGCTACAGGATCAAATCCCAGTAAAGGTATGGCTAGCTGAGGAGGCCACAACAAGGCTGAAATAGATCTATACTAGTCTCCCTTCATTTTCAAATTCAGCAAAAATATGTTACACACACAGACACATACACTTGTTTTTCTGTCAAAAAGCCAACAGGTTCAAATCCCAGTAAGGGTATGGCTAGCTGATGAGAGCATAATAAGTTCAAAATAGATCTATACTAGTCTCCCTTGCTTTTCACTGATCAGCAAATATATGTCACACATACACGTACACCGTGGGAACTTCTGAGCATGCACAGAAGCCAAATTTCCAGCACTGGGCATGCATCACCATCTTGTTTTTGGCTTTTTTGCAATTTTTTAATAGAAAATTTGGCACTGCACAGGCACACAAGCCCATGAGGGGCGGCCATGCAGTGCAGAAGGAAGCGAATGGGCAGCAAGGTAAGTTAGAACAGTTAGAACCTATATCTGAATTCTCTAATAATTTTATTATTTTATGGTTGGGGGTCACCACAACATGAGGAACTGTATTAAAGGGTCGCAGCATTAGGAAGATTGAAAACCACTGACTTGGATAGAAAAAGTACAATGTAACATATCACCAACATTCTTTTACACACAATATTGAACAAAATGTGAGGACAGAGAGAGGGGAGGGAAAAACCTCTTAGCATTGAAGTGGTCCTTCTGCCACTGAAGCAGCTTGGAGAAAAACCACCTGTCCAACCGCTTTAGGCCTGCTTTCTATTTCTCAACTACCCTATAGAATTGTGAGGTTTATGTTAATGTGGGATAAGAAGATTCCAGACTGAAGAGGAAAGCTTGCTGGGCTCATTTGCATGTCAATAAAGCCAGCCTGATTCTGCTTCCCAGTTCACAGCTAACTGCCAGAGGAGCCTTGGGAACAAACAGAAAGCACTTGTTTCGCTTTGCTGCCACCTTGATCTTTGAAAGATAGAGGTTTCAATGGTAAGAGGGGAAAACAGTTTGCACGTATTCCCATCATACTTTCTGGAGCATGCTGTGCTATTAGCAGTTGGGGAAAGGAGCTTGAAAGTAATTGCATTTCAGAAGGAAGCATAAATGCTGTGTTGTCTATGAAATAGCAGGTTATTCGTATGATTAAAGGCCAGATCCCTTTTAAGGGCATTTATAGGCACAAAAAAGATAATTAAGCTTGCCTTGCTTAGAATTTCTCCTAACCCATCCATTTCTCTCTCTCTCTCTCTCTCTCTCTCTCTCTCTCTCTCTCTCTCTCTCTCTCTCTCTTTTAAACTTATCTTTCTACATGTAAGCAGATAACATATTGATAGCATGAACTGCAATTAGTCTATTTTGCAAAGGAAAAGTGGCTTGTCTGTTTTCAAATCAATGTAATCATTTTTATATTGAATGATATACAGTAATACTTCGTCTTACGAACTTAATTGGTTCCGGAAGGTGGTTCGTAAGGCGAAAAGTTCGTAAGACGAAAAAATGTTTCCCATAGGAAACAATGTAAAAGCGATTAATGCGTGCAAGGGGGGGGGAATCAGCCTCCAGGAAGGACGTCTTTGTGACGTCAAAGCTCCGCCCATGGAATTCCCTATTGGGATTCCCCACCTCTGTTTCAGCCTCCAGATCGGCCGAAAATGCCGCTGCTGATTGCAAAAACGGCGCTCCGCCGGGCGCTGCCGCCCGGCTGTAACCTTCTGAAACAGCCGGGCGCTTCTCAGCGACCTCCGGAACCCAAACCTGAACTTTTGCCGAACTTCCGGGTTCAGCGTTCAGGAGAACACCGAGAAGCCCCCCAGCTGTTTCAGAAGGTGACAGCTGGGCGGCAGTGCTTCTCGGCGGCCTCCCGAACCCGAAAAGTTCGGGTTCGGGTTCAGGTTCGGGAGAACGCCAAGAAGCCCCCCGGCTGTTTTAAAAGGTGACAGCCGGGTGGCAGTGCCCAGCGGAGCGCCATTTTGCGATCTGCGGTGGGTTCGTAAGCCGGAAAAAGTTTGTAACAAGAGGCAAAAAATTTCCAAACCCTGGGTTCGTATCTCGAGATGTCCATATCACAAGGGGTTCGTATCACGAGATACCACTGTAACTTCTTTAAATGCACATTTAAATGTACACAGATCTAGAGTAGAATATGTAGGCAGGATCAAAAATAACATTAATAAGAAACCAGAATTCATTCTTCACATATCAGTTTGTGAAAACAATTCCCCAAAACAAAATGAATGACAAGTATTTTATATAAATAGAATTTGGGAGGTGGAATGGAAGCTGTAGGAACCCATAATTAATAGAACTTAATTCGTTCTGTGACCAGGTTCTTAAGTAGAAAAGTTTGTAAGAAGAAGCGATTTTTCCCATAGGAATCAATGTAAAAGCAAATAATGTGTGCGATTGGGGAAACCACAGGGAGGGTGGAGGCCCTGTTTCCTCCCAGGAGATTCCTAGAGAGGCCCCACAGAGGCTTCTTCCTGCCTTTTCTGGCCCTGTTTCCTCCCAGGAGATTCCTAAAGAGGCCACATGGAGGATTCTCCCTGCCTTCTACGGTTACATTTTCAGAGGGTCGGGTTTGTAAGTAGAAAATGGTTCTTGAGAAGAGGCAAATAAATCTTGAACATTTGGTTCTTATCTAGAAAAGTTCATAAGTAGAGGTGTTCTTAGGTAGAGGCACCACTGTACATGAAAACTCACAAAGAGCAAAGTCTATTCATAAACAATCTACCATTGAAAAGTAGCTACTTGCAAAAAACATCAGGACTGGACTTTAGCCCCCAAAGTTAAAAGGAAAATCAAAAGTGAAATCAAAGCGGTGCAGAAGGTTGCTTTTGCCACCCTGACAGCTATCAGAACCAATTTACAAATAGATCAAGTCCCATAAAAGTACCACCATCGCAGTCTTACCTTTGAAGGATGCATGCACACCTTATGGTTGTTAGTCATGAAGCTTTTTGGATTCAATCCTTCAAAAGCAATTTGGAGAGCAAAATAGGCGTTGATTGCTTACCTGAACGCCTCTTCTCGTACGGTGAGCGGGTACAGCAGTCACATGGGTTGCTCATGTCCAATCCGGTGGAACTGAGCCTAGTATTAAAAAAGCTTGCCGGATCCGCCCCTTCCCCAGAATTCGCGAATCCATAGACTAGGCTCAGTTGTGAAGCTCTTTAGTGTTCAACTCTCATTGTTAGAGGAAGAAAGATATAGAAAGATAAAGAAGACACATATAAGGGCGGGAAGTGACTGCTGTACCCGCTCACCGTACGAGAAGAGGCGTTCAGGTAAGCAATCAACGCCTATTCTCCGTACTGAAGGAGCGGGTCCAGCAGTCACATGGGACATACCCAATAGATGGTCCCTAGGGTGGGATTAGCTTGCTATCGTGTGAGATAACGGATTGGAGTACCCTTCTGCCGAAGGCAGCGTCCGCTGAAGCGTAAGAATCAATTTTGTAGTGCCTGATGAAAGAATTTGGCGAGGCCCAAGTGGCTGCTTTGCAGACCTCCTCCAACGGGGCTTGAGTCGCCCAAGCGGCCGAGGTGGCTGCGCTCCTGGTGGAATGCGCTGTGATGTTCCTTGGAACTGAGAGGGAGGCCGACTCATAGGCCTTAGATATAGTCCCTCTGATCCAACGGCCTATTACTGTTGAAGACACTTTGGCCCCCATGACTCTGGGATGATAGGCTACAAAGAGTGCTTCTGACCTCCGAAAGGGTCCTGTGCGTTGGATATATATTCTCAGCGCTCTGGTGAGATCCAGGGTGTGCCATCTAATTGCCAAGGGATGGTCTCGTTGGAGGCAGAAGGAAGGTAGGACAATGTCCTGAGATCTGTGGAACATGGAACTGACCTTGGGTAAGAAGGTGGGGTCCAGTCGCAAGACTACCTTGTCCTGATGGAATTGACAAAGGTCCTGCCTGATTGAGAGGGCAGCCAGCTCCGAAATGCGTCGGGCAGAGGTAATAGCCACCAGGAATGCTACCTTAAAGGATAGGTACCTGAGGGACGCCGATTTTAGGGGTTCGTATGGTGCCTGCGTGAGGGAATGGAGAACCCGTGGCAAATCCCAGGAAGGATACCTGTGGACCTTGGAAGGTCTGAGATTGGCTATGCCCTTGAGGAATTCCTGAACTTCAGGGAAGGATCGGAGAGGCTGTCTGCGGGGACCCCCTAGGACAGATGAAATGGCTGCCAGATGACGCCGGAGGGTGCTGGTGGAAAGTCCTTTATGGAAGCCTTGCATAAGGAAGGAAATAATTCTGTGTATGGGGATGCACAGAGGGGAGAGACCTTCCTGTAGACACCACTGGTGAAACTTGGACCACGTGTGGTCGTAGATTCGATTGGTCGAACCCCTTCTGGCCTTTAAAATGACCTCCACTGAATCGGGGTCATGACCACGCAGTTCTAGATCTCTCCTGATAACAGCCAGGCGGTGAGGTGGAACCACTCCGGGTCTGGATGGAAAGAGGCCCCCTGCCGCAGCATATCCCCCGAAACGGGGAGTCGCCAAGGGTCCTGGACGGACAGCTGTTGGAGATCCGCGAACCAGGGCCGGCGGGGCCAATGAGGGGCGATTATGATTACTCGGGCCCTCTCGGTGAGGACCTTGTGAATCACGTCCGGGAGGATTGGAATTGGAGGAAATGCGTAGAGTAGGCCTGGAGGCCATGGACTCCGGAGGGCATTGATTGCTTCCGCTCCCGGGGATGGAAATCTGGAATAGAAGCGAGGGAGTTGGGCGTTCGCATTGGTCGCGAAGAGATCCAGGATTGGTAGGCCGAATCTGAGGGTGATTTGATGGAACAGGTCTTGATGGAGGTTCCACTCTCCTGGGTCTATCGTTGCTCGGGATAGCCAATCCGCCTGGACGTTGAGACTCCCCGAGATGTGATCGGCTAGGAGCGACTGGAGATGTTTTTCCGCCCAAAGGCCCAACTTGAGGGCCTCCCTCATGAGAGCCTTGGATCTCGTGCCTCCCTGTCTGCAGATATGGCTTTTTGTGGCAATGTTGTCGGTGAGAATGAGAACGTGCCGGTTGGGGATGCGAGGAGAGAAATGCTTCAGAGCCAGGGAAACGGCTCTTAACTCTAGCCAATTGATTGGCCTGGAAGCTTCCTCCGGGGACCACGTGCCCTGGGCTATCATCCCCTGGGCGTGGGCGCCCCATCCCGATAGACTGGCATCTGTGGTGATGACAAATTGATCCGGGCACCTGAACGGGGATCCTTTGTCCATGGCCGGAGACTTCCACCACTTGAAGGATCTGCGAACACTCAGTGGGATGACAATGCGTCGATTTGAGTTGCTGTGCCCCGATCTCTGAAAAGGCAACAGGAGCCACTGGAGTTCCCTAGCATGAAGGCGAGCCCAGGGAATGATGCCTATGCATGACACCATCTTCCCCAAAAGGGAAGATAGAGTAACTATGGATACTGAAGCATTAGATAAAATGTTAGAAATTAGCTCCACTATACTGAGTTTTCTCTCGGGAGAGAGAAAAACCTGGGAAGATTCTGAATCAATAATGGATCCCAGGTGAGAAATGGATGTGGAAGGTTGGAGGTGACTTTTATCAAAGTTGATGGAAAATCCATGGTCCTGAAGGACTGACATGGCGACCGAAAGGTCTGTTTTCACTCTCTCTAGGGAGTTCCCATGAATCAAAATATCATCAAGATAACATAAAATGTGAATGGGAGACGCCCGGATATAGGCCGCCAGGGACCCCAAGAGCTTTGTAAAGACTCGAGGGGCCGAGGAAAGGCCAAATGGCATCGCCCTATACTGGAAGTGCCTGCCTTGAAAGGAAAAACGTAAAAATTTTCTGTGGCATTTGGCTATAGGAATGTGAAGGTAGGCCTCAGTGAGGTCTAAGGAGACCATGAAATCTCCCGAATGAATGGCGGCCAAAATAGAAGACAAGGAGTGCACCTTAAACTTCCTATATTTGATGAATAGGTTTAGTCTCTTTAAATCCAAAATAGCTCTCCAACCTCCGGAGGACTTTGGAACCATAAATAGGATGGAGTAAAAACCTAGGCCCTTCTGATCGGAAGGGACCGGTTGAATGGCTCTGATGGACAATAGATGAGAAATGGCCTCCTCCATACGGTTACAATCTGAGGATGACCTGGGAGAAGGGCAGGAAATAAAACGTTTAGGGGGAGGAGAAATAAATTCTAAAAGAAGGCCTGATTGAACAGTGTCAATGACCCAAGGGTCCTTGGAGGTGAGACGCCATTTAGAGGCGAAATGGGCTAGGCGACCCCCTATGGGAATGGAGGTAAGATTACCATCTAGGTTTTTTTGAAGCCCTGTTAGAGGAAGCTCCCCTTTGGAAGCGAAACCCTCTACCCCTGGAGTTCCTACCTTGGGAACGAAAGCGGGGGGAATACTGACCTGGAGATCTCTGATAGGAAGCCGCTTGATCTTGCTGGCGCCCTGGGCGACGAAAGGACTGCGTTTTGGTAGCCTTTTTTGTGGTTGGACCCAAAACTTTCTTCTTGTCCGTGGTCTCCGTGAGGAGTGGATCCAGAAGATCACCGAAGAGAAGGTCGCGCTTTAAGGGGCCCTGGGATAACTGCCACTTTTGGCGAACTCCCGCTTGCCAAGGGCGAATCCATAGGAGTCTTCTTGCCGTTGTAGAAGCTGCAATAGACTTAGCAGAAAATCTAGTAGATTGCAAGGTGGCATCAGCCACGTACTGGGCAGCTGCAAAGACCTTGTTGAAGTCTTGTTGACCTCTCAAGTCATCGGGAGGAATATGCTGTTGAAGTTGGCGAAGCCACAGCAGCGTGGCTCTGGAGAAAAAGGAAGCCGCTGCAGAACTTTTAATGGCCCAGGAATCAGCGGTGAATCCTCTTTTGAGCATTTGCTCAATGCGCTTGTCCTCTGGGCGGAGGACTTCCTCCGCCTCGCCTGGCACAGCCGCTGCCGAGTGAAGAATCTTGACAGGTTCATCTGGTTTGGGAAAGGATAGAAGCTCTTCATAGGAAGAGGAAAGTTTGTACAACTTTCTATCCTTGGTGGAGGGATTAAGGCCAGATGCTGGAAATTCCCACTGTTTGAGTAAGGCATCTTTAAACAATTTAGGCATAGGAATTACCTCGTTATCCTCCTGTTCCTCTGTGAAGTAAGGTAAATTCTCCTCTGGGGGATCAGTGGAAGTGGAGGATTGTTTCTCCTGGGCCGCTAATCCCGTAGAAATTCTAGCTTTGAGGAGGAGAGATTTGAATAATTGAGAGGGAAAAATAGTAATTGGAGGAGGAACCTTTATTTGGGATTCCTCATCATCTGATAAGCCTTGAAAAGCATCCTCATCATCCTCTATATCCTCATATTCATCCTGGGAGGAATCTGAATCATCCTGAATAGGAGCTCTGACCGCTGGGGAAGAACCCAAGGGGCGGGAGGAGCGAGAAGGAGGAAGAGGTAAGGGAGGCTCATTGATGGTGGAGAGTTTGGCATCAATGGCTTTGGACAGCACAGCAAATATAGACTGGAACTCAGGAGGTAAACTGGAAATATCAGCAGAAATGGCAGAAGAATTCCTAAAGGCCTGGGAAGATCCTGGCTGGGGGGAATCTTCAATAATATCTGGTTCCTCTGGACCTATGCCCCATAGGTTAGGTTGGGGTCTGTCTAGGTTTGGCTCATCCAGAGATAACACAGGGACCCCAGAAGGAGGTAGACTAGAAGCCTCTGGGGGGTCTTGACTACTGATTACTTGGGCCTGCACTTTCAAACGTTTTGCTGATTTGTCATGGATTTTTTGTAGGGCTAGGTCCCTTCTCTTCTCGGCCCTGGTGACCTTGGTCGAGGGGCGGGCCCCTGGAGAAGAGGAGGAAGAGGCCTGGGGGATACTAGTAATTTCATCGCCTGTAGGCCTGGCCTCTCTGGGACCTTTAGTTGTGCCTCTCTTGGGAAAAGTAGCCATAGTCTGATAATTAACAGAAGACAAGGCTGAGCCAATAACTGAATAATAAGGAGAAGAATTTCAAGGACTTCCCAAGAGGAATGGATCCTGCTTCGAGGCCTCGAAGCTGCTGAGACGTGAGGACAATCTGGGCAAACCCAGAGTTCGTGCCCCCAAATCCAGCGGGGCCAGCCTCCCTAAACTTTGTAATTAAGTAAACCAAGGCACTCTGGTTGGAGGCTTAGCCGGTGGAGAATTTAGCCTGGGACCCCCAAGGCCCGCTCCGGGATCCACGCGGTGGACTGAGGCCTACGGGGCTGGCAGGAGGCCAACACGAGAGGCCTAGATTTTAAAAAGGGCGCGAAGGCCTTCGCGCCGAAAAAATCGCCCCGTAAATACTTAAAGGGGAAGCGATCGACTAAGTCCAGGAGACTAGAAGGCGTCTCACTCCGCAGGAGGTATTTCTTAAGCCCTTAAATATTTTGTATACAATAATAATCAATAATTCAATATATAAATACTTGCACCAGGACCTCCAGGCCAAAGGATTAGAAGAATCCACAAGCGGCCGCAGGAATCGTAACCGGCAAAAACCGCCGGGGGAAAACGAAACCGCAACTTCTCCCAAGGAAAAAAGCCGAGCCGCTTTATTTTTTTCTTTTTTTCTTTTAAACGGCTGGCGCAATTAGTGCAAGTAAATGAATAAAGACAATAAATCTTACTACTTTTTGAAGGAAAGATCGAAGGGAAGGTGTTAGAATGTTGAACGAGCTATCACAATACAACCGCAGGATATGCGAACTGAGCGAATTCTGGGGAAGGGGCGGATCCGGCAAGCTTTTTTAATACTAGGCTCAGTTCCACCGGATTGGACATGAGCAACCCATGTGACTGCTGGACCCGCTCCTTCAGTACGGAGAATATCCATAGAACGTTTGGTTACAACCTTAAGATAGCAGTACCTTTTTTTTCTGGGATCACGCTGCTTTAAAGTGCTTTAAAAGTTGGTCTTTTCAAGCTTCTATGCCCCAAAACAAATTAAATCCAAAATGCTACATTATCTTAGTTCTTTTAAATTGGGCTGCTGATTCTGACACATTTATCTTATGCATATAACTAAGACATTAAGAGTTTTTTGTAGCTCCCTATTCCTGGGTGCATAATATAGCTCTGCCTATTATACAAGTGTCCATTTGGACTATGCCAAATAGAGAATTGAAGTACAGTAATACCTCATGATACGAACTTAATTGGTGCAAGGAGGAGGTTCGTAAGACGAAAGGTTCGTAAGACGAAACATTGTTTCCCATAGGAAACAATGTAAAGTCAATTAATCCGTGCAACCAAAAAACCCCCGCAAAAAAACGGCTTTCGGCGACTGCTGGGAAGCCGCACGGCTGTTTTAAAAGGTGACAGCCGGCCTGGGGGGCTTCCCAGCACCCCCCGAACCCGGGTTTGGGGTTTGGGGGGTGCTGGGAAGCCCCCCAGGCCGGCTGCGACCTTTTAAAACAGCCGCATCGCTTCCCATCTGTCTCCTGAAGCCGAACGGCAAAGCCGAACTTCCGCGTTCGGCTTCAGGAGACAGCTGGGAAGCGGCGCGGCTGTTTTAAAAGGTCGCAGCCGGCCTGGGGGGCTTCCCAGCACCACCCCCCCGAACCGAACCCGGGGTTCAGAAAAATTTTGCCTCTTCTTACGAACTTTGTTCGAGTTACGAACCGGCGTTCGGGAGGCTTCTGGGAAGCCCTGCCGCCCGGCTGTCACCTTTTAAAACAGCCGTGCGGCTTCCCAGCAGTCTCCGAACGCCGGTTCGTAACTCGAAAAAAGTTCGTAAGAAGAGGCAAAATTTTTCTGAACCCCGGGTTCATATCACGAGTTGTTCGTAAGACGAGGGGTTCGTATCTTTAGGTACCACTGTACTTAGTTTATTAGATTAACAGAGTTGGAAGGGACCTTGTAAATCTTCTAGTCCAACCACCCGCCCAAGAATTGCTCCAACCATCACATAAGATTTCCCCTTTTATGGAAAAGCTCTATGTGTATACCTCAGCACTATTACTAACATGACCTTCAAGAGAAATCTGAAATTATTCCATATAAATTGTGATATTCACCATACAGAAATGATAGTAGGTCAGACTTTCCCTTGAAGGTTGCAGGATGACTTTGAAACAATCATTGACTCCTTTGGATGTAACAATTAGTTTCAAGTCATAAGAACAAGCTCAAGATACATTCAAAGTCACTCTTTCTGTTTTCTTCCTACTGGCATGGGAGAAGGTTCCTATATCAAGCTTTGATCCATAGTTGTGATAAACTGAGATCATGAATGCAAATTTAAGATTTTGTTTTCCCTGGTGAGAGTTAACAAAAAGTTTTTTGTGATTGAATTTAACAAATTGTCAATCAGGTTAGTTATAATATGAAATATAAACTGTTGATCCCCCCCCCAGGTTTATTGGAAGAAACCAGCAGGATTATGGAATCACAACATTTATTTTAAACTATAATTTACTGAGGATAATTACAGAAAAATGTGGTGAAAAAGGAGAACCATTTTACTTGTTGTGATTTCTTTGGTATCAAAGAAGGCTGTATCCATAATAAAACAAAGTACAAAAAGAGACAAGATTTACACAGCAGTAACATTTGGTTTTTTTTATTTTAAAAAAGTTCTGATAATGATCAGAACAGAAAGAACAGATAAATGGATAAGAGTTGCAAAAATTAAAAAAGAGGGTAGCCTTTTCAGAAGCAGAGAGAAACAATAACTAATTAATAATCTTGAACCATTTTGAAAAATAAGTCTCCACAGTTTGTTCTATGATGACATTTGCCACAATTTTTCGTTTTTCCTTTTCTTGCTTCAACACAGTCTTTTTCCAGAGCCTGTGTTCCTCTTTCCTATATATTTTTAGATGGAGACCAGGATGGCAAACAAAACAAGAGTCTCTTAGTACAGTATTTGAATGGTACAATAATAACAACAGAAATATCTTTATACAAGATAATTATCTTCCTTATGGTTATGGGGCTTAATTTAAATCTTTGCTTGAATTAGGTGCGGAGACGTCTAATGTGCATGAAAGATGTCTATATGCTTGATTTAAAACCATTATTACAAAAATAAAACTTTTTGTCCTAACCGCAGTCCTCACCACCAAGTAATGCTATCTACCTACTAAAAAGTGGATGGGGGGTGGGGGTAAACCCCCAAGGATGTTGCTAAACATTTAACTGTATGGTAAATCATCCCAGACAAGCACACCAGGTGCAACAAGCTATAGAAAACATTTCTGTGAGCTTCTAGTTTCTCCTCTGTGCCTAATAAAATGGGGGGAAAGCTGTTTGCAACAGATATAGATGAGTCAATGTGAGAACAACACACCACAATTTTCATTAAGACCAATAAAACTTTATCAAATGAACACTAATTGGAATATTCACCACCAAGATACAACTGCCTGTAAGATATTCAAAATCAAGTTGTGTCTATGCAACATTTTATTCAGAAATCATTTGAGTAGGGAAATGAATAAATATTTTTTTAAAAATAAAAAAGTGTTACTATACAGCAGTGTTTCCCAACCTTGGCAACTTGAAGATATTTGGACTTCAACTCCCAGAATTCCCCAGCCAGCATTCGCTGGCTGGGGGATTCTGGGAGTTGAAGTCCAAATATCTCCAAGTTGCCAAGGTTGGGAAACACTGCTATAGAGGACATCTAGACTATCACTGGAGACGGTTCACTGAACTGATACAAAGTCATGCAATAGCCACAAATATTTTAATTACAGGACTGGGCATGGATGTTATGCTTTGGTGCTTACCAGATAGTTTTCTTTGATAGAGATAAGCAATCAGTATAGCTGAGTCTAAAACTAAACAATGGGATAAACATAGAAAAGAAAGACTACAGGGACAATCTTTATATACTTGGAAATAAAAAGAAAGCAAGGACTCCCCTGTTCCAAAGCAAGGGTACTTTGGAAACCAGAGAATTAAAAGCAGAAAATTCGGGAATGGCTACAGGATCTTTTCAAAGATGTGTGCTGTAATTTCATAATATTCATAGGTTGAAAAAAATATATTTAGATGCAGTTTTCTTGATCACTTGGGTACTGGAAAAAGCCACATGACAATATTTTTTCCTATATAAATCATATGAAAATCCTTTCACAAATGTGTTCTGCAGAACCAATGAAATCCAATGATTGAAGATAATAAGATAAACCAATTAGCTGGTCCAACTACACTCACATTCTTATGGGAGACACAAACATGATAGGCAGCAGCATCGGTTGCTATATCAACTTTGAAGAAAGCTTTAACTTGGAAAGGTTGGTTACCCAAGTGCTTCCATATCATGTCATTCTTAGAGCCCATGCCATAGGTTTTGTTCTTCTTCCATGTTGCTAAGCTTGCTAAATAGAGTGTGTACAGAGTCAGTTTATTGGTACCAAAAGAGATGAATCCATTGTACCTACTCTCTTTACAGAATCTACACAAAGATTAATGTGATTTAGACATAATGGGAAGCAGACACTACATGCACTGTCACATGACTTAGTATATTTTGTGGTGGTGATGATGATTTATTAAATGACTATGCTATCCAACTTTCAACAATCTGATTTTAATTTTTTTTAAAAAAAAATTGTCCAAACAACACAAAGCAAAATGAAGCAATGATGTGTTATGGAATGTGCAGCTGAAGGAAAAGGGACAATATGTTGATAATAGTATTGCAGCTTTCCAGGGAGAAGGCAGCACATTTCAGATAAGTCCCCAAGACAAGAGACTGCATAGTCCTGAACTGGATGCAAAGGTGGAGAAAGAAAAGTTCGTGGTAGTCTGGAATCTCCCAGTGCATATCTGTTACATTAGAAGGTTAGTCTAGCAAGATTCTGTCTATTAGGTAAAGGTAAAGGTTCCCCTCATACATATGTGATAGTCGTTCCTGACTCTAGGGAGCATCTCAGCCACTGAACCACAGTATCCCCTATTCTGTCTATTAGCTGTAAGCAAATAGAGGTCTGGACTCAAATGATTCTTGCTGTGTCATCTCTGGGGCTTAGGCCTGACAAGATGGCAGAAATAAGAAAACCATGATGGAATAAAGAAAAGGAGGGGGCTTCAATCACCTTCACCAAAGGTCTAACCAAAGAGCCAGGTCTTCAAGGCCCTCAAATACCCCAGTAGAATAGAGAACATTCGAATCTCAGCAGGAACCCTATTATAGAGGGCAGGTGCTATTACAGATAATATTTTTTAATTTATTTATTAAATTTGTATGCCGCCCCTCTCTGTAGACTCGGGGCAGCTCACAGCAATAACAAAGAACAATGTAAAATACAAATCTAATATTTCAAAGAGCTAAAAACCCATAATTTAAAAAACATACACACAACATACCATACATAAATTATATAGGCCTGGGGAAGATGTCTCAATTCCCCCATGCCTGACAACAGAGGTGGGTCTTAAGGAGCTTACGAAAGGCAAGGAGGGTGGGGGCAATCCTGATCTCAGGGGAGAGCTGGTTCCAGAGTGTCGGGGCCGCCACAGAGAAGGCTCTTCCCCTGGGTCCCGCCAGACAACATTGTTTAGTCGACGGGACCCGGAGAAGCCCAACTCTGTGGGACCTAACTAGTCGCTGGGATTCGTGTGGTAGAAGGCGGTCCCAGAGGTATACACTTCTGGGTGGCATTTTATTTAATTGAAAGAATATGGAGGATGCCAACTCTGCCAGAACAGTTCAGTTGTGCAAAGACTATGAGAGACAGGTAGTTTCCGAAGTGATTTTTTCCAAAGAAACACAAAAGAAAACAAATTACAAAAACATAGTTAAGAAAGGAGCAAGTCAACAAATATGGGAGAGAATGCTTTTGGCATCCTCCAATTTTCTTATCTCTATTATGCTGCAACACCCACTGGATTTATAAGTAAGCTCTCAGAGTAAGTAAGTTCCCAAGTTAACTTACATGTTAAATGTGCACTGTTCCTATTATCAATCATAGTTTCAGATTGATTAGTATAATTTCACCATCTCTATGAAGTCTGATCTTAGGCACATGCTTTTTGATCCCTGCTATTCAGCCAAACCATCAAGGGGAAAATTGCTGGCATTTTATCCACTTTTTAAAGCTTATATCACCCAGCTCTTTTTTAAAAAAAAAAATGCTGGCTCAGTTCCTTTTATGTGCTAAATGAAAACTCACCTTTGTTTGGGACCCATTCAAAAGCGACTGAGATGTTTATGTTTGTAAGAAAGGGCTTTCTATACACCTGCAGAGTCTATTCTCTCTGCTTCCTGATTTCCGGAACATAAGAAAGCAGGCTACTGGAATAGCAGTCACCTCTCGTTTCAGCCTGCGTAGAATCAGTTCAGTTCATGCCTGGATAACCCCCATGCTTAATAGGCACCCTTTCCTGCCAACACAAAAATTCAATTTTCCAACAGGCACTCAGGCATGTTGAATAAAAGTATCTTGATCCCTGGACACAGGAAAGCTTCTTTCAAAATAAAAATTCAACAGGATCCTCCAAGTACTGATGGTGCCTGTCCAGGTAGTCCTTTAAAAGGACCACATTTCACAGGAGACAATTGTGAATGACAGTTGCATCTTTCTGTTAATACCCAATAAATTCTTACAAGGTGCAAAGGATTCTATCCGTTTCCCAGGCATTAAAGCTTACAGCCTTCCTGACATTTGAAACAAATCCTTGCTATTGTGTTCTGAATGCATCGGAAATGTTATTTTTTTAAAGCAAATGTGAAGAGGAGAGCAATTGCCTTTGTTTAAAAATAATCCAATGGGTGGGTTACACAATCACATGCATACTCCTTCAAACAGAGCAGCTGTTATTGGTTCAGGTTTGGAAATCAGTTTTTCCAAAGTCACTAATGTACAGCTTCTCCTTGCGTTTAAACCACAATTGCAAGTCAACTCTCTCTCTCTCTCTCTCTCTCTCTCCCCCCCCCTCCTTCTCTCTCTCTCCTTCTCTCTTTCTCCCTCCCTTCTTCTCGTTCTCTCTCCCTCCCACCCTCCTTCTCTCTCTCCCCCTCCTCTCTCTCTCCCTCCCTCCTTCTCTCTCTCTCCCTCCTTCTCTCTCTCTCTCTCCCTCCTTCCCTCTCTCTCTCCCTCCCTCCTTCTCTCTCTCTCTCAGCAGATATGTGGGTTTCCTAATCTCATTTGTGCTGGGAAGTGGGAAACCCACACACATTTCGCCTCACCCAGGAGTTGCAGGTTATTTCTAAAACTTTCCTAAGCGACCCGAACAAAGCCCTTTCCAAAAAAAAAAAAAACCCCAAGCGCGGGAGGGAAAAATATCACAAGCACCCCAATTCATCATCAAGTGTGTGGCTACTCCCAACTCTTTGCGCCTCTGGAATCACGACGAAAGCAAGCAAGCAAGCAAGCACGTGGAGAGGCGAAGCTGGAAAGGGGAATGAAAACAAAACAAAACAAAACAGAAAAAAGCCCGCACAAGTCCAAACTCTTGGCATCGCTTCCGCGGGAAAGCTCCAGGCGGAGGAGGCCCCAACCTCCCACCCGAAGGAGGAGCTTGGAGGAACCTGCCTCTGCTTCTCTCCCCCCCCCCCTCCACCTCTCCAACTTTGCGGCTTCCCGACTTCGGGTCCGGGCGGGGCGCCAGCGGGAGCCGCGCTGCGGCTGGCGAGGAGCGCAAAGGGCGCGCAGGGGACGGGGATGAGGGCGCGCGCGTCGCCTTTCTCACCCAGAGTTCCCTTACCAATTTCATGGTCAGGTTGTTGTGCTCCCAGCGCCACAGCATCACGCTCATCTTCCTCCGCCCGAGTGCCGGCCAACACCTGCCCACTAGGTTGCCAGCTAGGCTTTTACAAGCCCGTCAGCTCCAGCACTTGCGGTGCCAACCCGGCGGCTGCGGGGAGCATCTCTGCCTCTCGGGCGCAGACCGACCTCCTCATCTTTGGAAAGTTTTTAAGGTTTGTTTTTTTTCCCCGGCCGCGCATAGCCCGGGCTTTTGGGTGCCCGCTCGCCCCGCTTTCCTCTCCCTCTTGAAAAAAGGCGCTCAGGGAGACGAGGCGGCGGGGACGAGGAAGTCGTCTCCCTTCGCCGCGGCTGCCAGCGCTTCGCAGATTGGGCACTCCCGACTCAATGGGCCGTTTCAAAGGGGGCTGAAGAGAGAGAGGGGGAGGGCGGGAGGCGCAGTTTAACCATTTCGGGGGCGGAGCCGGCCCGGGAACTGAGCGAGCATATTTTGCAAAGCCACCCTGTGGCTGTGCGACCATGGGAAGGTGCAGCAGGTGGAGGAGGTTGCTTTTTTTTAAATACAGATTACAGATTACTAGAGTTGGAAGGGACTTTATAGGTCATCTAGTCCAAACCCACCACCCAAAGCAGGAGTACCACTTCAGACAGTTGGCAGCCCAATTTCCTCTTGAAGGTCTCAAGTGTTGGAGCTCTCACAACTGGTAAGATTAGATTAGATCAGATTAGACTATTATTGTTGTTGTTGTTGTTGTTGTCGTCATCATTATTATTAGAGTTGGAAGGGGCCTTGGTCCAACAACACCCCCACACATAAAGCAGGAGTCCCTACACCACTTGAAGGTCTCAAGTGTTGGAGATCATACAACTGGTAAAATTAGTTTAGTTTAGATTAGATTAGATTAGATTAGATGTTGTTGTTGTAAGGGACCTTGTAGGTCATCTAGTCCAACCCCTCAAGCAGGAGTCCCTACACCACTTCAGACAGATGGCATGAAGATCTCAAGTGGGAGCTCTCACAATTGGCAAGATTAAAGATTAAGATTAGATTATTGTTGTTGTTCTTGTCATACAACACAGCAAACGAGATCACTATGCTGGATTTCATATTTCATCACCAGTTGGGTGCTTCCCAAGCACCTAGGACTGTGTGATGTAGCGGCAAATTATATGTGCCGACCCCAGTAAAGTGGCCTTTTGCAGTTGACAGATGGAGATTTTGTCAATTTTGATAGTTTTCAAATGTCCAGTGAGATCTTTTGGCACTGAACCCACATGCCAAGTACCACTGGGATCACTTTCACTGGCTTATGCCAGTTGTTTGTTTGTTTGTTGTTGTTGTTATTATTATTATTGGAAGGGACCTTGTAGGTCATCTAGTCCAACCCCCCTATTTCAGACAAATGGCAGTCCAACCTCCCTTTGAAAGTCTCAAGTATTGGGGCTATCACAACTTCCGCAGGCAAGCATTCCACTGGTTTTCACTCTTACTACCATGAAGTTTCTCCTAGTTGAATCTCTCCTTGGTCAGTTTTGATTTTGTTATTTTTGGTCAGTTTCTATACATTGTTCTTTGTCTGGCTTTCTGGTGTCTTGGGAAATAATCTGGACCTCCCCCCCCCCCCCCGGCAGCCCCTCAAGCTTGTGGGACCTAGCAGACTTTCCTGCTTCAGCTGCCTTGGATCCCAGATTTTGTCCTTTCCAGCCAGAATAATGGGATTTGTAGGCCCATTTGAAGGGAGCCTAAGGGGAAGCCTCCCCTCCCCCCATCAGATAGAAAGGAAAGCAGGCAGGTGGGAAGAAGAGAAAGAGGTACACCTCTTTGCATAAATGAATATTAGCAGGTGGTCAATGCTGTTAGAATCTTGATTCATCCAACCCAGAGTATGCAAATAATTCCAGCCTTCTCCATTCTGCTCTCTTCCAGATATGCTGGAATACAACTTCCATTGTGCTAAGAGGAGATTCTGTCCGATTCCTCTGAAGAGCACAAATTTATTTATTTACCGTATTTACTTACTTACTTACTTACTTACTTACTTACTTACTTACTTACTTACTTACTTACTTACTTACTTACTTACTTACTTAATTTATTAGATTTGTATGCCACCCCTCTCCGTAGACTCTGTAGAATTTCAGACAAAACTCTTTGTCTTTGCTCTGCATTTCTTCACATGTCAGTTACTCTAATGCAGAAGTCCCCAAACTTGGCAACTATAAGACTTGTGGACTTTAACTCCTAGAATTCTCCAGCCAGCTGGTATGCTGGCTGGAGAATTGTGGGAGTTGAAGTCCACAAGTCTTAAAGTTGCCAAGTTTGAAGACCTCTGCTCTAATGTTTGGCAGAACCCTAAGACAGAATATATAGAAAGATAACCACATTCATTATGATGTCTGATTTTTTTTGTTTGTTTTCTGTGTGCTAAAAGCGTTCTTAGGATCAGAAGCGTATGTTCAACCGCAATGCAGGTCTAAACCCCTGCATTACTATCAACAGTTGGTAGTAACTTGTCCCTTTCAGCTTTCCATAAACATTGGCTCTGCAATCTAGATAGGTACTAGATACCTAAATTGTCTGATTTTGTAGTAGGCACTGAAACATAATGCAGCCACTGTGGCAAGATTCATACAACTTACCGAGCCACAAACTAGCCAATAATATTTTAGCTTAAAATGTTGCATGAATCCAATATCTACACTATGAACTATAGGAAGAAAGTTCTGTCAGAAGTGGGAGGGCATTACACAGGAAAAAATATAGGAAATGGAATGTTTTCCCCCCTTTTGCTATTGTATTTCCAATACAATTCCTCTAGCAGTATGCTCCTTAAATATGAATTTGAAACATCCTCTGCTTCAGCTTTTCTGCCTCACACTTGCATGCAAGAAATGAGAAGCAAAGATGCCACTACACCTTATGGACCAGTGATGGTGAATCTTTTTGGCACAGAGGGCACAGAGTGCCCAAACTGGAAGGCATACATAAGCTCTCTACATGGGGCTACCTTTGAAAAGTGTTCGGAAACTTCAGATCGTGCAGAATGCAGCTGCGAGAGCAGTCATGGGCCTACCTAGGTATGCCCATGTTTCACCAACACTCCGCAGTCTGCATTGGTTGCCGATCAACTTCCGGTCACAATTCAAAGTGTTGGTTATGACCTTTAAAGCCCTTCATGGCACTGGACCAGAATATCTCCGAGACCGCCTGCTGCCGCACGAATCCCAGCGACCGATTAGGTCCCACAGAGTGGGCCTTCTCCGGGTCCCGTCAACTAAACAATGTCGTCTGGCGGGCCCCAGGGGAAGAGCCTTCTCTGTGGCGGCCCCGACCTTCTGGAACCAACTCCCCCCCGAGATTAGAACTGCCCCTTCTCTCCTTGCCTTTCGTAAGCTCCTTAAGACCCACCTGTGTCGTCAGGCATGGGGGAACTGAGACATCTCCCCCGGGCATATACAATTTATGAATGGTATGTGTGTATGTATGTGTGTTTAGAAAATGGGGTTTCTTTTAAATGTTTTTAGTAGAAATTTAGATTTGTTGTAAACTGTTTTTTCACTTTGTTGTGAGCCGCCCCGAGTCTGCGGAGAGGGGCGGCATACAAATGTAAGTAAGTAAATAAATAAATAAATAAATAAATAAATAAATAAATAAATAAATAAATACATACATACATACATACATACATACATACATACATACACGCACATGCACCAGAAACCCGACAACCAGCTGGCCAGAGTACATGTGCCTCTCAAAAACAGAACAACCAGCTGACTGGGGTGCATGTGACCTCATAAACCCAATGACCAGCCAGCTGAGCTGTGCATGCCCACAGAGATTTCACCTTCATGGTTATAGTCCATCCAAGGATGCAACAGGTATAAAATCTTACCTTGCCTCTTTCTGTACCCATCAGGAAAACATGTGGAGCATTTTCTCCAATTCGGACAGGGAAAGGCATTGCTTTTTTCTTTTGTATACTTACATACATAAACATACAAAAGCCAGTTGAGGGACTTTAGGATTGTCACTCTCTGTCAGCCCAACTCGTTATTCACTAAGGCTGCATTACTATTACTATTAGTCTTCTCACCATTCCTGTCACCCATCTCCTCCCACTTATGACTGTATGATTGTAAATTGTTGCTTGTATCCTTATGATTTATGTATTGCTTCCTGATTGCTTATTTGACCCCTATGACAATCATTAAGTGTTGCACCTCATGATTCATGATGAATGTATATTTTCTTTTATGTACACTGAGAGTATATGCACCAAAGACAAATTCAAGATGTATCCAATCACACTTGGCCAATAAAGAATTCTCTTCTGTTTTGTTCTGTTCTATTCTGTTCTATTCACAGGCATGTTGTTGTGGGAAAGTAAAAGGAGGAAGGACTATTATGTATGTTGGCTGCCCTGAGTTGTTTACAAAAATAATAAAGGTGTGAGATGTAAGATTTACTATTATAATTTAAGATACACAGTAGTTGGTAACAGTAAGGATATTGTTTATTTACATTGTTTAAGAAACATTATAACTATATTAAGAAATATATGTGCTATGATGTATAATGTATGATGTAAAATGTTACTACCTTTCCATATTCCTTGATTTTGTATCCCCTTTCCCTACCTCCCCTTTTTTTCCTTCTGTTCATCCTTTCCTTCCCCCCTCTCTCCCCCCCTTTTTTTCTTTGTATTTATAAATAAAGTATATTTTTAATTTTAAAAAAAAGGTGTTTTTTTAAAGAGGGAGGGAGGCAGGCAGGGCGGCAGGGAGACAGGAAGGAAGGAAGGAAGGAAGGAAGGAAGGAAGGAAGGAAGGAAGGAAGGAAGGAAGGAAGGAAGGAACCTCCTTTGCAGGAACTAGTTAGGTGTATGCACAAGTGTTGTTTCTATAGTGTGTATGTGTTTGAAAAAAAAGGGGATATAATCCATATGGATGCATGGGTTATCCTTCTGTATCTGTGTGTGTGTGCGTGCGTGTGCTGGCAGCACAGGGCAATCTACCCTTGCTCTACTCTGGGTCACCTAATATGAAGACAGAATGGAGAGGATTTAGATTGGAATAGTTGGCAGCAGCTTTTGTAGCTGCTGTTCAACTGTCTCTGTCATAGGGATTCACAGGAAAATTAACTTCAGAATATTTTTTATATGCAGCCTACAATCAGATAGGGCCCATTTTTTTACTCCAATCTCTTTTTTGCTGACTTCTTTCACAACACCAGACTGTGTTTCATCCCATTTTATTTTCAGAGTTAACTTGTTGATGGACAAAGAGACAAAACCCCTTTAAATTATATCTTTCTGTTCAGTTGGATTGTGTGCGGGGAGAAGAAATCATTCATACTTCACTCCCATTATCCTTGCAAAGCAACCTTTAACTAATGTTGGGAAGAGAAGCTTTGCTTTCGGATATCTATGTTTCTAATATAGAAACTCTAATGATTTTCTTCAACAAATCTTTGACAACATACAAAACCTGAAAATATATTGCTTTTGATCTAACTTACAATGTACCACCATAAATGGCACCAAGCATGTCATGCTAGGTTGAATGACCTTCCGAAAGACAGAAATTATTACCATGTGTCCTACCACCCTCTGTCTTGAGAAATACTGTATGTCAATAAATACATCTGCATCCTTGTTTAATGCTTACTAAGGCTCCATGGTACGTACAGGCAGGATGAAGTTTTTGATAAGGAATTAGCACAAGGTTCATCTCCACCTAGTCATCTAGATTTTGCTTCATCAAATCTACAATAGTCAACATGATTTATTCTAAAAGTCCCAAAGCTGATGCTGGTGCAGTACCAGTACACATCCCAAAATAACCATCCAGGAAGCTACTAATAGTCTTCAACACTATGGACCTTCTTTGCATGCCTTAGTATAGAATTAATGTATCATAAATTCCCTAAAATAGCTCCACATGATTTACAGGCCACAAATACTGGATTCATACAACACACTAAACCCAAACCAGGCAAATTATGTTATGTTAAGTGAGGATTACAGGTAATCCTCACTTAACTATGACAATTGGGAACAGCAATTAGATCACTAAACAGCACAGTTGGGAAACGCAACTTCATGTGACCGTACCGACTTATGGCACTCTTCTTTGCTATAAATTACACAAACCCTACACAGCTGCCACATCCCACTGTCATGGGATCCCCATTTGTGATCTCCTGCCAGCTTCCTAATTGACTTTGCTTGTTGGAAGCTGACAGTGAAGGTTGCAGAAACATCGTAATTTTAGATTGCTTGTAAGGTGCATGAATTATGATCATGTGGCTGTGGGATTCTGTGACAGCCACAACTATGAGGATCTAATTGTATGTTTCCCTCATTCAGTGCTATTGTAACTTTGAACAGTCAATGAACAAGGACTAGATATATTTTACTTTCAAAGGATTTGTTGATTAGTTTATTTTTTTTGTCACAACGGAGATAAGTGATTTTGTAATTACAACTTTAATAATTTAATTTAATTTAATTTAATTGACTTCTAGGATGCCCAATTTCTAGTAGACTCTGGGCGGCATACAATCATAGTCAATGCAATACAATACAATGTAAATAAAACAATAGATAATAGTTATGTGATGATAGATGCAGCAGAAATATATCAGTGTTTAAATACAAATAAATAAATCCAGAGTAGTCTTAATAGAATGGCCTTAGTTTTTTTCCCCCCAATAAAAAGATGCTTTAGTGATAGAGAAAATCAAACTCTTGCCCTCCAAAATCTTCCCAGTTATTTGGTACCCAAAAGATCACATCCAGGATGCTCCACTATTGTGAGAAAGAGTTGCTGCAAGTTGGCAAGCTTGTAAATTAGATGCATGACTTTCAGAAAGGTCAAAGGTAGCTGCAATGAGCCAATGACAAATGAACCCATAAATGAAAGTGTGAGAGAGGCTGGAAGGGAGGAAGAATAGCTTGGATGAAAGGCCAAGGGGATTTCTAAGGGAATAATGTAAGTTCACTGATTCCATAAGCTGCCAGGCCTTTAAACCTTTTTTTTTTGGGGTAGCTGAGTTTGTCCCTTCCACTCTGCTTTGGAAATGTGACACCAGTTGTTTCTCTGTTCTCTTGGTCCTGCACTTGAGGTTCCCAGTTGTGCCACGAAGAAGATGCAGGCCAGAACACATATTTAGGAAAGGATGTGGTTCAGAGTTCTAAGCCATATCATTTCTGAAGTCTTAAAAGCAATTTTCTGGAATTAACAAACGAAAGGAAGAGGTAGAATTGAAACAAGCTGGATTCTCATATGCACTAAATCATAATGTAGTTTGTTTTTGGTGTAGCAGATTGGTGAACTATGCCATGTGGTTAGTAAATTATGGCTCATGAATCAAGAAATTGTGTAAACCAAGGACAATGTGTAGACATCATGGCTTAGATGAATGTGGGAATCATGTTTTTGTCTCTGTAAACAGACACCAATTCTATTATCAGCCATAAAAAATTAGATTTTACTTTGCTGGTCTTTCTAACCCTTCCCCCTCTATTTTCACTTATGAATCATTACGTTCACATATCATGATAAACTAAAAAGTTGCCTCCTTAATATATTTGAAGAATATTTATTTATTTATTGTTTACTTTTTATTTCCTGCAAACTTACCATTAAATAAAGTATGTTCCATGGAATCAATTCAGGCAGACAGTTGAAAGTTGTTGAATATGGAATAACCAACTGAAGATAGAATAGAATAGAATACAATGGAATGGAATGGAATGGAATGGAATGGAATAGAACAGAACAGAAAAACAGACTTGGAAGGGACCTTGGAGGTCTTCTAGTCCAACCCCCTACTTAGGCAGGAAATCCTACAACACTGCAGACAAATGGTTATCCAACATCATCTTAAACTTTCAGACAGACTGCTAGCTAAAATGACTTTTTAAGTTCTTACATGGGTGCTCCATAATTGGAGAGTTGTGTGGGGTTTGGGGGTCTGTTATTATCTGAAGATTTCTGCCCTGTGCAAGGGGTTGAATTAGAAGATGTCCAAAGTTCCTTCTAACAATATAATTCTAATGGCAAAAGGAATAAGCTAAGAGGAGCAGCATATAAATCAAATACATACATACATACATACATACATACATACATACATACATACATCATACATAAATACATAAATACATAAATACATAAATAAATATCTTAATTTGTACCTACCACATTTTCAAATCAGCAAACTTTAGTTAGCATTCCACCAGCAAAATGCATTTTAATTTGGCCATATTTGTTTCATAAAGATAACAGTATTTGAATTCAGCTGTACTTTGATTTAAAGAAAGCTTTATTCCAGAAATCCCAGTAACACTGCCAGTTGTAATAGCCTTTCTTCCCTTCCTTTCCCTTCCTTTCCTTTCCTTTCCATATTGCTGTGAAGTTCTTCTCATCTTCGTGCAGAACTTCCCTTTTAAGGAGCTCCTTGAACAAACTGAGAGATAAGATTGGAAGCAGAGTTGGCAAAATCCTTCCTTTGACCTTTTGCCTCCTCCATAAGCAACCTTTGAACAGCATTTGCTTAAATACTGGCTGTGTTGACAAATGGCTGCCATCCAAATATAATTTAAAAGGGTAAAAAAATAAAGAAAACCACACCCAGACATACTTTTAAAAATATCCTCTTCCATGTTTATGAGAATTTTTTGGAAAATAAGTATGCATGGATTTCACAATTCCTTAGTTTTAAAGTACATGTATTGATGGAAAGCAACTGGAGGTGTGGTAGGAAGTGTTAGTAGAAGCATTTTGTACTATATATAAAATGTATGTAAGGCTAAAAAGCCTATTAGTGGTCCTAATGGGATGTTAATGGGCACTTAAATTCCCCAATTAATGTGCAAAATAATGCTCTTCTCCATTGATGGGTCTTCAATGACACTTAAAACAGGTATGATTTCTGCATTCAGTACCCTAATGAATGTAATTTGAGCTCCCAAGACACAAAGAATACTGTTGAGAAAACAAGAGGAAACAGATGTTGGGGAAATTATGAATGAATTCAGAGTGGACAAACATTGTCAATGCATCAGTTGCTACAGGGAGATTTCTCAGGAAAATTCATTAACCATTGAGCATTAATTCATTGTGTTGCCCTGGAAAATATGCATAACAACTACAGGCTGGATGGTATTTCCCTGATCTTACTGGATTTATTACACTTAGTATGCCTTGTTATCATTCCAGCTCTCTAACTCCACTGCAGTTATTCAGCAATATGCAGCACATGTTAATAGACCACTTTGCCGCTCATGTTTGTTATCCTCTGGCGTTGATGATATAAAATACTATGGCAACCAACAACATATATTTCTGACAGAAATATGGCTCTTTGAAACATTTATGATAGTACAAAGCCTCCATATGTGAGATGTTCTCCCAGGAGAAGCAGCTAAAAGCTTACTTCTATGACAGCTATTTTGCAGTTCTGGTGACAGTGATGGTATGGTATATTTAATGCAGGAGAGAAGATTTAGGAAAATTTCCTACAGCTAAATAAGAAATATAAGTTGCTTTTGGTAGATGAGTGCCACATAAATTTGATAGGCAGTATTTCTTTTAGAAATTTATATCATTTCAGTTGTTTCATGAGCGATGAAATGATATAAATCATTTTTGTGATTCATGATTCATTTGTGTGCAGATATCAATGCAATGTTGTTTGGATTGTCTATTACTACTACTTGAAGTACTAGTAGTAGCAATAGCAATAGCACTTAGACTTACATAGCACTTCACAATGCTTTTACAGCCCTCTCTAAGCGGTTTATAGAATCAGCATATTGCCCCCAACCAGGGGTGTGGGCTCCAGCTGGAATGCTAAATTGGGCTCACCGCCGTAGCTTGTGAGTGCTTGTGGGGCCAGCGCTGTTCTGGTTTCTGGTAGAACTTTAGCTATTACAAATAACGCTTACTAAATGCAGTATTGCATAAACAAAGAAACTCCATTTTTATTCTCTTCCCTTCCGTATTCAAAATACAGTTCATACTAGCACATTCCTCTTCCTCCCGTTATCTTTCTTAATTGCATTCCTCATACATTCCTCCCAGCCTCCTTGTTTAACAAGATTTATGTACTCAAAGCATGATTCAAAAACAGCAGAAACGACTGTGAAATAACACAGAATGCATTTGCTTGCTTGGGAACTGAATGGAAAAACCTTTCATTTTAGCCCTACAACATTGAAACTCCACCCTTCTTCCCCACTGACCCCCTGATGTACCAAATACATCACTCCAGTATTTAACCCATTCCTCCCCTTAATATCTTCTTCCAAACACCTGTTCCTTACGTTTTTGGACCCTTCTGAATTTAGGATTGACCCAGCGAACGCCTGATTCTTCCTCGCTAGATTTTGGACTCATAGCTACATCCTGTGGCTGGCCTCCCACCTTTTCTACTACCTGTAACCCCGGGTCCACCACTAATTCATAAACACTATCTGTATCTGAGTCCTCAAGTTCTTCATCATCCTCCAAGTGACCAGGAGTATGTCCAACAAACACGATTTTGCTTCTGCACCTGTGGAGATAGCAAAATTGTACACGGAGCTGCAGATATGCCCGTGTTTCGGCATGCGCAGAAACAAAAAAAACTTGCCGAAACACGGGCGCACCTCGGCTCCGTGCGCAATTTTGCTATCTCCACAGGTGCAGAAGCAAAATCATGCTGGCCCCGCAAGCACTCACAAGCTGCAGTGATGAGCCCAATTTAGCATTTTGGCTAGCAGCCCATCCCTGTCCCCAACAATCTGGATCCTCATTTTACCCACCTCAGAAGGATAGAAGGCTGAGTCAACCTTGAGCCTGATTAGATTTGAACTGGTGAACTACAGCTAGCAGTCAGCAGAAGCAGCTTGCAGTAGTGCATTCTAACCACTGCGCCAGTAAGTTTCAGTAGTAGTAGTAGTAGTAGTAGTAGTAGTAGTAGTAGTAGTAGAAATACATAATTGTTCTAACTTTTTCCTGTAAGCTGCCTAGAAATTTATTAAAATTAAAGCAGCAGATCCATTTCCCCAATAAACCAATTAATGGCTACAGTTCTTCAAGGAAAAGATAACAGTTTTGGTGAGATAAGAATATTGTAATGGCAATGAAATTAATTCTCAGAAGAATTGTTAGATGGGTAAGGGGCAAAATTTGGATGCACATATAAATGAATAAGATTAGCATTTAGTTTTAAAATGCAAAATATTGCAGGCACATTAATATAACTTTAATTTTCCAGGTTTATTCATTTGTTTTTCTGCCTTATTCTATTTCATTTCCAGCTACTCATACATAAATCATTGTTGCCGTATGCACTTGTCATTTCCCATCATGAATCTTGCCACAGAAAACAGCATCGAAACCAGACAGCACGGAAACAAATGAAGTTTGTCATTCATCCTTATCTTCTTAAACTCTCAATTGCTGATGGGCTTCAATCATACTGTAATGTTTACATGATGGCAATGGGATTTAAAAATGCTTAAACTCCCATTGAACTCAATAGAATGAAAACAAGATAATACCCTTTAAACTTGGAGTGTTCAGATTTTTGAATAGCAGATACGACTCATTTAAATACAGACTGTGATAAAACATTTGTGAATACCATTCTTCAGTATATCAGAATGCAACATATGAAACCAGGGGATTTGGTCTGATTGTGTCAAAAATTGTGCCTCCTTTGGTCATGTCTTTGTTAAACACTTTTCAGAATTTCCCTTTTTATTTCTGTTTAATTTGCCAGAAGTACTGATCAAAAAAGTGATCCTTGAGCATTTCAAAATTTCTTACAAACTAAATTAAATTATAAATCAATGCAAAGATTGCAAATTATTGTGTTTTGACAGAAGACATACGCAATTTAGGAAATGCTCTTCTCAATCTTTTAAAATTTAATAATGGAATTAAACTTAATCCTGGGATGTACGTAAAGTGACAGCAGTGAATAATGTCATGATATGTAAAGCAATCAATTTATTGCATTCCTTGAAGGTAAGTCCATGAAAGTTCTTGTATTAAGAGAAATTATAGGTTTGAATTATTGCTAATGTTGAATATCAGTGCTGAAGGGGGATGGAGAAGTGTGAGTAAATCAGATGGATTAATGTGCTTGTTTACTGACATAGTTTTTGTGAGTGCTTAAAAGGGCATTTTTAATGAGTCAACAGGACTCCCCATGTGATGTCTCATCACAGCTGAATCAGCTTCTGTTGCTTTGATGGATTTTTCAGGCCATTTTATTTATTTTTGGTTGTCTACTAAAGCATTATCTTTGGAAACAGTGCTCCTTTGGCCTTCTTATTATGCAGTAATGAATCATCAGATTTACTGACACTTATCATTCAGTATTTCTTGGAATGACATCAGCATCCTGAAAGCTGGACAGTTCCATTCACTTCACAACAAAGATTTTTTCTTCCTTTTGCTTCTTCCTTTATCTTTCCAAACTCAAAGATTTATCTAAATTTGCTGATAAACTAAAATACATTTGCACAAAACATTCACTCCCAGGCAGCATGACGATGCATCTGAGATTTAAAAAAAACAATGATACCATAGAAAATTTGTTTTTTGAAAAAAAAAAGCCATTGATATGTTATTAAGATTGAAAATATAGTTTCAATTCAGCATATTTATTCTCAGATGTAGATATATCCATTGCCTGAACAAGAATCAATTGATCAATGAACAAAGGCTTGTGACAAACGTAAAACGTAACCAAAAAGAGGCTTCTTCCAACTTATTAAAAACAAGAAAAAAAGTCAAAGACCCAATCGGCCCATTGCAGGGAGAAAGTGGCAAGAAGGTGACAAGCAATATGGGGAAAGCAGAGCTATTTAACATGTTTTTTGCATCTGTCTTTACACAAAGGGGGAAAAAACAGTCCAATCTATCAAAAACAGCATCACAAAAACATATTAGGAACACAAGTTAAAACAGGGAAGAAAATGGTAAGTGAACACCTGTCTACTCGAGATGAATTCAAATCATCAGAATCAGATGGATTACACCCCAAGGTTCTGAAGGAACTGGCAAACAAGATAACAGAACCACTGAAATATATATTTCAAAGATCCTGGAGCACCAGGGAATTGCCAAAGGACTGGAAAAGAACTGATGTGGTTCCCATCTTCAAAAGGCATCACCAGGTCACACTCCTCCCACACAACATTACTAAGACAGGCCCGGTCATCTCAACTGACTTGTTGTCAGTTGACACTGCATTCCAGTTGGAGTCCAGGTCCGTCTGGATCTGAGCGACTTTATCTGCGAAAAACTTATTAAAATCCTCAGCACTGCCCTGCAACAGTTCATCAACTCCCTCACCCCATATTAAGGAAGGAGCGAGTCACCCTAAATCTGGCAGCTGGGTGAGATTCCGCTGATGCAATCAAGGTGGAATGATACGCGCATGTCTAGTTTGATGAAAAGAAGTCTAAGGGAGACATGATAAATAACAGTGTTCCAATATCTCAGAAGTTGCCACAAAGAAGAGGGAGTCGAACTATTCTCCAAAGCACCTGAGGGCAGTGTTCCCGGTAAGCTACGCGTGTGTGCACGTGCGCACCCCCAAATACCCCCCGCGCACCCTTTTCCACGGGCGCGCGCTCCCCATCCCCCTGCCAGCCCGCGGGGGGGCGGGGGCGGGGAGGCGCCGGCAGTAGAAGGGAAGGGAGCCGCGGCCGCCCCTGCCTCCCCACGGTGCTTCCGGCTCCCTCGCGCCCCTGGCCTCTCGGCCCTGCCCCCCACCCGCCCGATCCGCCCCCTCTGCTCTTCCGCTGCCTCCTGCCTTGGGGCGCGACTTCTCCTGCAGCAGGGGCTGTGGCTTCTCCTTCTCCAACTTCTGCGCTCCCAGCCAGGGGTCTGCGAAAGGGTTTTCTCCGCGGACTTTGGTAATGCCCGCCCCACCCCTCTCACAGCCCCTTCTCTGGGAGCGCTTTCGTCCCGGACTTTCAACAAGGGGGCTGCAGTAGAGGAAGGGCAGGCGTTCCTGAAGCGCTCGGAGAAAGCGCTCTCACAGTCCCCTCGCTGACACACACACACAGAGAGAGAAAGTAAGTAAGAAAGAGAGAGAGAGATAAAGGGGGGGAGAGAGGTAGCAAGAGAGAGAAGAGAAAGAAAGAAAGAAAGAGAGATAGATAGATAGAAAGAAAGAGTGAGAGAGAGAAAGAAAACAAGAGAGAGAGAGAGCAAGAGGGGGAGAGAGATAGAAAGAGAGGGAGAAAGTGAGAAAAAGAGAGAGAGAGCAAGAGGGGGAGAGAGAAAAATGACTCTTGATTTAAAAAAGCATTTGGTAAAAAGCACCCAAATAATAAGAGAGAGAAAAACCCCCAGCCGTTTGTGTGTGTGTGTGTGTGTGTGAACTCTTGAACCATTTCCAATAGCTCACCTGTTATTGGAAATGGTTCAAGAGTTCACACACACACACATACACACACACAAGGGGGGAGGGGACAGGGATGGAAAAAGAGAAGATAGTAATAATAGTAATAGATTTTGGTTTTGTTTTATTATTAATTTATTTTAATAAAAAAGAAGGGAATTTTTTTCTTGTTTGTTTGTTTGTTTGTTTATTTTTCTATGCCGCCCAGTCCCAAAGGGATTGCCACTCAGACACTATACTTTTCCGCCCACACCAAAAAAAAATTAGAGGGAACATTGCCTGAGGGTAGAACAAGAAGCAATGGGTGGGAACTAAACAAGGAGAGAAGCAACTTAGAACTAAGGAGAAATTTCCTGACAGAATTAATCAGTGGAACAGCTTGCCTCCTGAAGTTGTGAATGCTTCAATACTGGAAGTTTTAAAGAAGATGTTGGATAACCATTTTCCTGCCTAAACAGGGGTTGGACTAGAAGACCTCCAAGGTCCCTTCCAACTCTGTTGTTCTTGTTGTCATTGTGATGGTGATGGTGATGGTGATGGTGATGATGATAATTTGAATGGTAGATCTTTAGCTACAAAAAGGAAAGCAAGTATAGATGACCAAGCTGAACCCAAAGAAGAGGTCTTAAGTCCCTTTGTACCCACAAGAGATCTAAGTCCAGCCCTCCTTGAATCCCATTGACTCTTTATCTATTGTCAATTTGCTTTGACTATTAGTAGTTCAGATTCTTGTAGAGAATTTAAGCTTGCAATAAACCCTTTATATCCACTTGAACTACCTGAATTTGCCAATTCCTTGTGCTTAATAGGAAAAGCCAAATTATTATGTAAAACATCCATTACAGCAAACAAAGGTTATCATGTATCTCAAATTTGTATCACATATAATACATTATTTTAAGTAATAGCACATTTTCAAAATGAATAAAAATGTAAAAAAACAACAGTTCTTATGTTTAATTCCCTAAATATTCACTATAATTTATATTACTAATAGAAACTTTTATTTTATAAGTAAAATTACAGCACAATTATCTTGAAGGTATATGCCATTATTAAAAACATCTTTCCTAACATTTACAGATAGAATTCAGTTTTTCAGAACAAACTGATTTGTGTATCGCTCTAATGGTTTGGCAAAGCAACAAAGTCAAAAGATTGCACTTGTTCATTACTAAATCACATCTATGATCTTTAGTGCCCTGAGCTTAAAAGGAAATGTGTTATCTATGGTTCTTCTCCCTCTCCTCAAGCTTTCCAGCTGAAAAGGATTAATTTACCCCATCATTGGTGTCCCTTTGCATTACAAAGCCAATACAAACTTCTAATTTAAATTGCAATAAGAAAAAGTGAAAGGCCTCATATCCTGCTAATTTTCTATACAAAAGATTAAATTATAGGTATTAAGTGAGATAAATAAAGCCACTTGGCAAAATACAAAATCAATTTGTGTTGAATTTTTAAAATCCAAGACAAAAACCATGAAGGCAAGCTATTAAATTTGTATCAAGGGTGGGGGAGGGGGGTGTAGGGAGAGACATATTCTCACGCCTTTTGTTTAGACAAGTAAACTATTACTACACCCTACCCCCAATTTAGAAAAAAAATTAAGAACAAAATGCAGTTTCAATTAAGAAAATGCCACTAACATGAAATGAGTGATACTAGATCCCATTAATTACCTATTCACAATGACTCTGTTTAAGGAAACTGTGTATTTTCTTTCTGATGGAGCACGGCTTGAGGCATTGAATTGAAACAGACATAGAATATAATATATATAGTAGAGATACTGTAATGAAAGTTTCCAAGATCCAACTATCTGCATTCTGTTTTTCCAGTGTTTTGGAGGTCTTCTACTCCAGCCCCTGCTGAAGCAGGATACTCTGTACTAGTGCTGGTAAACCTTTTTAGCACCAAGTGCTGAAAAGCGGAGTAGGAGCGCTTGTGCTACCAGCTACCTGGTCTTCCCGGTTTCTGGCATGCATGTGCGCATGAAGACCAATTACTAGTGCACATACACCAGCTTTTCTTGGTCTTTTGGTGGTCCACGTGCCTCCCTGCCCACCTTCCTGCCCATCTTCATCAATGACCTGGTTCTACAGCCCCAGACAGGGAGAGAGTTGGGCAGGGAATGCCGCTTCCCTTTGCTAGAAAACAGAAGCCCCTTCTCAGCCCTAGAGGAAAGGGGCATTGGTGTTCCCATTGTGGGCCCAGCAGGTGGGACAGCTTTGCCCCAACTCTGGCTAGGATGAAGAATAATAATAATAACAACAATAACAATAATAACAACCACAACCACAACAACAACAACAATAATAATAACAATAATAATAACAATAATAATAATAATAATAATAATAATAATAATAATAATAATAATTTATTAGATTTGTATGCCGCCCCTCTCCAAAGACACCCCCCAGCCCACCACCAAGAATAAGTCAGCACATCCCACCTTTCCCGGCTGCTTCCTGGCTGGCGCGCCGCTTACCAATTGGTGCCATCCATGCACGAGGAGCTGCGCTCTCCTCCTACTTTCCTGGGCAGCTTGCTTTGCTGTCGGTGGCTCCTTCTCCTTTTTCTCCTGGCTGTTCCAGCATCCCAGCTGGAAGCAACAGCACAAGAACTGCCCCGGCTCCTCACCCCTCGCAGCGCTAGTAGCAGCGGGTAGGACAACCACCCGCCCAGCCAGCAAGCACTGCGCAGCTGCCCCCAAGGTATCTAGGTGGTCTGGGTTATGTCAGTGCTGGAGAGCTGGGGGAGAGCTGGCTGTGTGCTAGAAGCCTACTTGGGTGCAGAGGGAGGGAAGCCTGGCCCACCCACCCTGGCCAGCAGCTCTGCTCCCCTTGTTCTTCCGGGTTCTGGCATGTGGTCTTCACGTGTGCGGGAGCGCCAGCAGAGCAGCTGCCCAGTGTGCATGTGCTCACCATGAAGATGACCTTCTGGTTTCCGGCATGAACATGTGCCCTGGCCAATGGTCTTTGCATGCACATGCACACCAGAAAGTGGAAGTCCAGGTGGCTGACAAACATGTACATGCCAGAAACCAGAAGATCATCTCCCCAGCATGAACATTGTTTCTCTCTTTGATTGGCTTCTACCCATTGTTCCTTGTCCTGGCCTCTAGTGCTTTGGAAAATAAGTTGACCCCCTCCTCTTTTTGGCAACCTCTGAAGTATTGGAATACAGTGATCCCCCGCTCGTTGCGAGGGTTCCGTTCCAGGACCCCCCGCAATGAGCGGGTTTTCGCGAAGTAGCGCTGCAGAAGTAAAAACACCATCTGCGCATGTGCAGATGGTGTTTTTACTCCCGCAGCGCTAGCGAGGAGCCGAAGATTGGGGGCGGCGGGGCTGTTTTAAAATGTCGCCGCCGGCATGGGGGGCTTCCTAGCAGCCCCCCAAACCCGGGTTGGGGGTCCGGGGGGTGCTGGCAAGCCCCCCATGCCGGCGGCGACATTTTAAAACAGTCGCGCTGCGCTGGCTGTCGGCGCTTTCGAGCTGAGTCCCGGAGCGAATTCGCTCCGGGACTCAGCTCAAAAGCGCCGACAGCCAGCGCCGGCGAACGGCTTCTCCGCGCTGGCTGTCGGCGCTTTCGAGCTGAGTCCCGGAGCAAATTCGCTCCGGGACTCAGCCCCAAAGCGCCGACAGCCAGCGCCGGCGAACGGCTTCTCCGCGCTGGCTGTCGCCGCTTTCGAGCTGAGTCCCGGAGCGAATTCGCTCCGGGACTCAGCCCCAAAGCGCCGACAGCCAGCGCCGGCGAACGGCTTCTCCGCGCTGGCTGTCGCCGCTTTCGAGCTGAGTCCCGGAGCGAATTCGCTCCGGGACTCAGCCCCAAAGCGCCGACAGCCAGCGCCGGCGAACGGCTTCTCCGCGCTGGCTGTCGCCGCTTTCGAGCTGAGTCCCGGAGCGAATTCGCTCCGGGACTCAGCCCCAAAGCGCCGACAGCCAGCGCCGGCGAACGGCTTCTCCGCGCTGGCTGTCGCCGCTTTCGAGCTGAGTCCCGGAGCGAATTCGCTCCGGGACTCAGCCCCAAAGCGCCGACAGCCAGCGCCGGCGAACGGCTTCTCCGCGCTGGCTGTCGCCGCTTTCGAGCTGAGTCCCGGAGCGAATTCGCTCCGGGACTCAGCCCCAAAGCGCCGACAGCCAGCACCGGTGAGCGGCTTCTCCGCGCTGGCTATCGCCGCTTTCGAGCTGAGTCCCGGAGCGAATTCGCTCCGGGACTCAGCTCAAAAGCGCCGACAGCCAGCGCCGGCGAACGGCTTCTCCGCGCTGGCTGTCGCCGCTTTCGAGCTGAGTCCCGGAGCGAATTCGCTCCGGGACTCAGCCCCAAAGCGCCGACAGCCAGCGCCGGCGAACGGCTTCTCCGCGCTGGCTGTCGCCGCTTTCGAGCTGAGTCCCGGAGCGAATTCGCTCCGGGACTCAGCCCCAAAGCGCCGACAGCCAGCGCCGGCGAACGGCTTCTCCGCGCTGGCTGTCGCCGCTTTCGAGCTGAGTCCCGGAGCGAATTCGCTCCGGGACTCAGCCCCAAAGCGCCGACAGCCAGCGCCGGCGAACGGCTTCTCCGCGCTGGCTGTCGCCGCTTTCGAGCTGAGTCCCGGAGCGAATTCGCTCCGGGACTCAGCCCCAAAGCGCCGACAGCCAGCGCCGGCGAACGGCTTCTCCGCGCTGGCTGTCGCCGCTTTCGAGCTGAGTCCCGGAGCGAATTCGCTCCGGGACTCAGCCCCAAAGCGCCGACAGCCAGCGCCGGCGAACGGCTTCTCCGCGCTGGCTATCGCCGCTTTCGAGCTGAGTCCCGGAGCGAATTCGCTCCGGGACTCAGCTCAAAAGCGCCGACAGCCAGCGCCGGCGAACGGCTTCTCCGCGCTGGCTGTCGCCGCTTTCGAGCTGAGTCCCAGCGAGGCGGTGGGCTGGGAGCCGCAGGTGAAAGGAGCTCGGGCATCGGAGCGCGGCGCCAGGCATTGTTCTCCGGACCCCGCCCGCAGCCTGGAGAGGGAAAGGGCCGCCGCGGGGCTGAGCGGGCGGGGTCCGGAGAACAATGTCCGAGCTCCTTTCGCCTGCGGCTCCCAGCCCACCGCCTGTCTCCTGCTGCCCGGTTTAGCCAGGACACGAGCGGCGAAATGACTTGGAGGAATGTGAAGCTGAAACCGGCTTCACATTCCTCCAAGTCATTTCGCCGCTCGTGTCCTGGCTAAACCGGGCAGCAGGCGAAATGACTTGGAGGAATGTGGGGGGTGGGGGGTGTCCCGGCCGGTTTCAGCTTCACATTCCTCCAAGTCATTTCGCCGCTCGTGTCCTGGCTAAACCAGGCAGCAGGCGAAATGACTTGGAGGAATGTGGGGGGTGGGGGGTGTCCCGGCCGGTTTCAGCTTCACATTCCTCCAAGTCATTTCGCCGCTCGTGTCCTGGCTAAACCGGGCAGCAGGCGAAATGACTTGGAGGAATGTGGGGGGTGGGGGGTGTCCCGGCCGGTTTCAGCTTCACATTCCTCCAAGTCATTTCGCCGCTCGTGTCTTGGCTAAACCGGGCAGCAGGAGACAGGCGGTGGGCTGGGAGCCGCAGGCGAAAGGAGCTCGGACATTGTTCTCCGGACCCCGCCCGCTCAGCCCCGCGGCGGCCCTTTCCCTCTCCAGGCTGCGGGCGGGGTCCGGAGAACAATGCCTGGCGCCGCGCTCCGATGCCCGAGCTCCTTTCACCTGCGGCTCCCAGCCCACCGCCTCGCTGGTTGGCTTCTCCTCCTGCTCAGCCTCGCCTCGGCCTTTGTGCGCGGCTTGTCCCGACAGCCCCCCACCCCAGCACTTTGAATCCAGCAGCTTCTGCTGGATACGGGCGGTGGGTGGGACGAGCGGCGCGGAAGCCAGGGGCTGTGGCAGCTCGCCCCCCCATCGCCCGTATCCAGCAGAAGCGGCGGGATTCAAAGGGATTCAAGGCTAACTTCTGCGCTTGGCTTGAGGACTCAGCTGGGAAGCGGCACGGGTGTTTTAAAAGGTCTCCGCCGGCATGGGGGGCTTCCTACCCCCCCCGAACCCCCAACCCGGGTTTGGGGGGGTGCTAAGAAGCCCCCCATGCCGGCGGAGACCTTTTAAAACACCCGTGCCGCTTCCCAACTGAGTCCCGAAGCCAAACGAACCCGGGTGGCCGGGCGAGCAGCGAGCAAATGGCGGGTGGCCGGGCGAAGGGCGGGCGAACGGAGGGCGAGCGGGTGCTGGGGGGGCTTCTCGCCCTCCCGCCAGCAAGAGGGGAAAGACCCAAGGAAGCCGCCCAGCAGCTGATCTGCCCGGCGGGGAACACCATCTACGCATGTGTGGCCATAGGAAAAAAGGGCGCACATGCGCAGATGGTGTTTTTACTTCCGGGTTGAAAAATCGCGATGTAGCCCATTCGCAATGGTCGGGGACGCAATAACCGGGGGATCACTGTACTGCTATCAATTCTGCAATGGCAGAAGAAGATGTCTTCTAAATCACTTGGTATTTTGGGCTATTGTTGATCGTAGTATATTCTGGAAAGGCAAAGGAAGGTGGGTATTGCAGACATGATTTATTCACAGTTGAGGAATGCACTGCTCCTACCCACAGCTTTTGGACTGCAGGGTGTTCAAGACTCTTTTCTATTCCCATTACTTTTTAATATCTATATAAAGCTTCTGGCAGTGAACCTCACAAAGGGAGTAGCTGAATGTCAATTTACCTACATGACATGCAAATCTACTTCTCAAAATGCGTGTGAGGCTCTGCAGTGTGCTCTTGCCTGGATCAGATTGTGGCCAGGGTGACAAGTAACACAATAAAGCTCGTTCTCATTACTCTTTAAAGGCCATATTTTAAGCTTAGGGGCGCCTTACATTCTTCTTGAATGTTCTGTTGAGTGTTAAGGAAAAAGACACCTTCTATCAGCTGTATTTAATTTATCCAGTTTAGCCCCTTTTTGATAGATCCAAAATGCTTTATCTTGCTATTTAGATTATTCTTCAGAATAATTAGATTCCTGTAATGTACTTTTATGTGGAGATCTTTTGAAATAAACTTGGAAGTTATAGTCACTAGGACTGGGAAGAGCAGGATTCTCTTGGATGGAGCATGTGGTACAATTCTCGTACATAGAATTTATTTTTATAAGTCAGCATTTCTTTCCTGAAGCATACATAATGTTTTAGATTGGTGTTTTTTTGAACTGATGATGATTTTATTGTCATTTATCGATTGGTTTGTCTATCATAATGTAAAGTTTCAAGTTAGGTTTCAGGTTAGCTTTGATGGGAGTGTATAGGTCTAGGTATGCGTTTGAAAAATAACACAAAAATCATAGATTTCATATACACTTCTATGTGTTTTGTTTTTGTTTTTAAAAGACCCCCAAATTCTCCCCAAGCCATGCCTTCCAAAAAAATGTCCAGTGCAACTCTTAAAATAAAAAAGATCACATTCCCCTAATTTATGGTTTAGTACGTTTTACAAATCCTGTATTTGCACTTACATGTTTTCTCTTTTTTTTCCTATTAGAATTTAGAGGTACTGTATATTATACTCTGATTACATCTCTTTGATTTTTCTGTTTTAACTTAGATGTGAAGATTTGACTATGGAACAGGACATTTCTGTAGCTACGAACAGCCCAGCAGTGAATTAGTGAATTAATATTCTACCAGTTTGTGTGTGCAGAAGCATCCTGAGTGGATGGGCAGAGCCTTCTGCTGCTGCAGCTACTGGTTCTAAGAACTAATCCGAACTGGGAGCAACCCACTGCTGGATTAGCCCCAATTTTTGAGATCTTCCAGAAAGATTCTTGTTACATGTAACTCACAAACAGTAGAGCACATAGGCCCATCAGACATGTAATGGGGCCTCCAGGCATTTTACCTCTCTGAAAAGTACACGCAAGTCTTTTCAATTTAGGCTTTCAAAATGTTGTTAGCGATTTACCAAACACGATTGTTTTAATGTTTCATTATAAATATTATCTTTGATGTTTAAAAGGCCTGTAAAATAGTTCAATTAATTTTATAAAAACATGAATGTTCAACAATAAATAAAACACATTTCAAAACTTTATATTATAAGGCTAGCAATGGTGATCCCTCTTCTTACTCCCGAGTTGGCTGCTTTGATATTTTGAAAATGTGTGAATGGGAATATTTCTATGGAGCAAAGAGTAGGATTACGGCCTTATGAGACACTGCCAAAGCCCAATGTGAGCAGGTCAAGGAGAAATAATTGTTCCTATTCAATTTTCAGCCAGGGCTTATTCATTGTGGCTGTTCTATTGGCCTTTCCCTATGATTTAACCATTTGTTTCCATTGGTGCAAAAGAGTCTAAACAAGGCAGAGGGAAAGGACTTCCGCTTATTATTATACATCAGAAAGAATGATGCTTTTGAATAAATGGAGAGGGGGGGTTTACTTTGGATGAGCACAATGGTCCAACACTCTGGGTGGCCTAATGCAGATGGCAGGGGAGGGGGAAAATAACAAGAGGTAAACTTCAATTATCTTTGCAATTTCTGCAAAGAGATCAAGGTTGCCATCCATGCATTGTTAGGCAATTCAGTCCCCAAATTTATCAGTTGAGATTCAAGGAAGCTAACTGTGTTCAGAACAGCAATTCTTTTAATTTTACAAAGCAGGAATACAAAATACGGAGAGCACTAGCCTTGTAATTTAAATGGCAATTAACAGGAGAAGCCTATAACTTCTGCAGTAGATTGCTTTTCTGAAGTCAGTTTTGTATGTTTCATATGGGCACTGCCCTTTTGTTCTACAAGGCAGATGCTGTTATTTTCACCAGTGTTTGGCGTTAATTTGAATGTCACTGCATCATTCATTTTGCCTTCTTGCTGCTATTTATCTAGTTACTGTATGGGTTATTAAACTGAATTTGAGTGCTGTGATCTGTACTTTAATACTCTATGTCTGCTTCTTTGAAGCGGGTGCCAAAAAACAGTATATAAATAAATGTTTAAGTAAAGCCAGACTTTACTTGCTGGCATCAAGTTCCAGTTGTAGCTAACCAGAAATGATAGCTGTAGTACAGTCTCGTGCTACGAACATGGTTAAAGATGGGAGCAAGAAGACAAGGTTTGTATGTTCATTGTAAGATGACATAGAAGCATGTCCACCAAATTATGTGCATGTAATCAATGCACAATAGGTTTCATAAAATCATATACTGTACCAAAATTTCCTTTCTGTTAATGACTACTTCACCTTCAACCACAGCAATACATGAGCACGTAATAAATTCAAACTAAATGTGAACCACTCCAAACTTGACTGCAGAAAATATGACTTCCGCAATAGAGAGATCAATGCCTGGAATGCACTACCTGACTCTGGTTTCTTCACCAAACTCCAAAAACTTTAACCTTAGACTGTCTACAGTTAACCTCTCCCCGTTTCTAGGTGGTCTGTAAGGGGGGTGCATAAGCGCACTACTGTGCCTACCATCTCTGTCCTCCTGTCCTATTATCCTCTTTTATTATTACTTTTTACTTATTATGTTTATACAAACTACTATTATCCTATACATGTGTGACAAACAAACAAACAAACAAACAAATAAAGAATAAATTATAAAGTACATATTATTTTTGAAGAATAAAACACCAAATAAAATATCTCCTTTCTATACCAAACTATTTAAGCACTTTTGATTTATAATGTTCTAAAACAATCTTCAAGAGAACTCACAATATTTATTGCATTTATATATCATAATTGCCAAATATACTGTCATCAAGCCAATAATCAAGAACATGTAATATGCACAGTTGCCATGAGTGTACAAAGCTGTGTAGCCCACATGTGGAAAACCTGGAATATTACTGATGTAATGACATTGTATTTATGAATATGGGTCTGCAGAAATAATATTCAATAAGTATAATTTCATTTATCCTAAAGAAATATACCGCTAGTTCTTAAAAGGATGTTTCTGCTGATTTATTATTCCTTCATCAATTACACAGAATTATTAGGAAATTGGGAAGCATACAAATGGAACTAAATAAATAAATAAATTATCAGGGAACATTATTGATAAGATACAGTATAATTCTCTCAAGCCACAGCTCCTTTAAATTAAAAAAAACCCTTCAAATTACATCACAATATAAGAAACAATTTTAAAATAGTTTCTGCCCATTGTCTCCATTATTTAGAAAAGTTAGTAAATAGAATAAAGCTGAAAGAAAAAAAATAGGATAACATTTTGGATTTTTAACAAAAAATCTCATTCCGCTGGCTTAGATTTTTTGAATATGCCAAGAAACAAAAAGTAAACTCATGCTTGCTACCATGTTAACTAAGATCCACAAAACGTTTAGAATGGTTCCTATTATTGAAGCAATTACATCAAACAGTTTCCATAGCAAAAAGCAAATAGGAAAGAATGTATATTGTCTGCTCTACTTTTACCTGTGATGGGCAACTGTTCAGCTGTACTTCAATTTCCAACATTTGGGATGAATAGTACCATCTACCAGTTCCTGGCCTGTTGTACTCAGCCTCACCACTGAACAACTGGCATCCAGTTCTTTCCCCCACTAAGAAGAGAGTACACACTGATTGTGGCCCATTTTTGCAGATCTTTCTGGGTTTTTATACACTGAGAGAACAGAGACCCCATAGACTGAATAAGAATGTTGTGTGTCTGTAAGCAGATTTAGGTTTAAATGAGGCCGCTCGTCAGGCCTCTTGGTTTTAAAAAGCGCAACTGTTACTGTGACAACACTTCACATCTTCGGCTGTTAGCTAGTGAACATTTATTCACATAGGGAGCCTTTGATCATGACAGTAACCATTTGTCTTTATGAAGAGTTTGGGTCTGACTGTGGCAAGTTTATACAACTGGATACACATAATGAGTCTTGAGAAATATAACCTTTTGTAGTTCTTTTTTGTCTCCTGGCCAATTTCCCTCACCCACTATACTGAACTTGTTGTACCCTGTAAAAGAGTGGAGGACACTCGTCCACCCACCCCCCAAAAAATTGTGCTGCTGAGAGAAATATAGTTTCCTGCCCATGTTTTGCTTCACCACAAATGGTACACTGTTCTGAGGAAAGCAACTTGTAGGGCCTGGTTTGTAAGAAATTCGTTTTAAGGACAAACCCCAATTCGGAAAGGATGAACTATCATAAGGCTGTTTTAATGCGCATTGCAATAATTGACATCAATAAAGGAAATAACTGATATGTAACACTGGGAGCAATAGCTTGTCTCTATTATAGGTAGTCCTCAAACTATTATCACAATTGAGCCCAATATTTCTGTGGCTAAGTAAGACACTTGTCAAGTGACTTTCGTCCTATTCAATGACCTGTTTCGCCAGAGTTGTTAAGTAATTCAACATAGTCGTCAAGTTAGTTGTTAAGGGAATCTGGCTTCCCCATTGACTTTGCTTGTCAGGAGGTCGCAAAAATTGACCTGGGAGGACACTGCAACCATTATAAATACATACCAAGCATTTGAATTTCAATTATGTGACTATCAGGATGCTATAATGGTTATAAGTCTACAGAGAGGGGCGGCATACAAATCTAATAATAATAATAAATAATAATAATAATAATAATAATAATAATAATAATAATAATATAAGAGTGAAAAATGATCGTAAGTCACCACTTTTTTCAATGGTGTTGTAACTTCAAATGATCACTAAATAAATGGTTGTAAGTTGAGGACTCCCTACACAGCATTCCGTCAAACTGTGAAAAACCGGGATTTTAACAGATTGATAGAATATGTTTTCTACTCATGACAAAGTAGCCTGTCCACAGATTCATGGTAAGCTAAATGGAGACATGAGTCACCACGTCATGCTTTCTCTCCCATGCTATGTTCTCCTCCACTGCTTTAAACTGATGCTTAATTCAAATTGACATCAGTGTCAAAACAAAAAACAAAAAAGCCCATTTTGTCCCATTCTGTTTCAGCCAATTGTTGAAATGTGACTGATGTTTGCATAAAAGAATCACTTGAATCATTGGTCATATGTTAGTGATTTAGCCATCACTCTGCTAAATAAATAATTCCCTCACCACTTTCAAACTGTTCACTGAGGCTGCATTACTGTTGGATTTCTATTTGATTTATGGTTATAAGTAGTGTTGGGTGAACCCAATGATGTTCGGGTTCGGCAAACTTACCCGAACTTGGCGGCGGAGTTTGGGTAAGTTTGCCGAACCCAAACCCGAACCCAAACACTTCTGGAAATAAAGCCACGCGCCAGGAAGAAGTCCCCTGTTGTCAAAGCTCCACCCCCGGAATCCCATCGTGGGATTCCCCACCTCCTTTTGCTTGCAGCGCCGCTGTGGCGTCCTTTTCCGTAAAAATATTCCGAGGACGGAGCTTTGACAACAGGGAGACTTCTTCCTGGCCGGCCAAAATAAAGCCACGCACCAGAAAGAAGTCTCCGTGATATCAAAGCTCCACCCCTGGAATCCCATTGTGGGATTCCCCGCCTCCTTTCATGCCTCCCTGCCAGCCTCCTGACCAGCCGACAGCTCCCCGATGTTCGCCTTCCTCCGCCGCCACTTCCTCTTCTCAGCAGATGACAGCTGGGCGGCGGTGCTTTGCAGTGTTTGGCACAAACGCCGAACTCAAACCCGAACTTTAAAAAAAAATTCAGGTTCAGGTTCGGCATGCCGAACACCGCAAAATTCGGTACGAACCCAAACCTCAGTTTGCCCAATACTAATTATAAGAGATGTTCTTCACTTCATCCAGCAGAGCCTGTTCATAGTAGAACCATGCTTCTATGTTATATTGGGTACAAATACAATGGCTCCAATATAAAACTTATGGTTTTATTTCTTCTTTTATCATTTACACAAATAAACAACTTGGTAGTATAACTATATTTCTGTATTCATCTGCTCTCTATGATGCAGATTCACCAACAGTCAGCATATGAATCCCCAGAATCTTCCAACTGCCACAACTGGCCACGTGCCATTATGCAAATTAGCTCTCTCTCAACATTCCATCCCCCTTTTCCATGCTATATGCTAACAATTACCAATACTATTAGTCTTCTCATCATTCCTATCACCCCTCTCCTCCTACTTATGACTGTATGCAGGCAGGGTTTCCCGCTTATCTCCACTACCAGTGCAGTTGCCAGGTGACCAGTGTAACGGTGTGCACGTTGGAGTGAGATTTGGCTTCTGCGCATGTGCAGGAAGCAAATCTCACAAGAAGACGTGAGGGCGCATGAGATTTGGGTGGGGTTTTTTTTTTATTCCGCAGACTCACAAAAGCAAAAAAGCACCAAAAATTACCAAAATCTCAAGTGACTATGTGTCGTCTCGCAAGATTTTCTTCTTCATGTGCATGCGCAGAAGCCAAACCTTGTTCCAATGCATGCGCATGCCTGCCAATCACCCAGAGCTGCATGCGGAGCTCCATTTTCGCCACCAGAACGCCATCCCCCCCCCCAGGTAGGAACCCAAAACTGACTGTATGACTGTAATGTCTTGCTTATATCCTTACAATTTATATTAATATTGTTTCCTGATTGCTCGTTTGTACCCTATGACAATTATTAAGTGCTGCACTTCATGATTCATGATGAATGTATCTTTTCTTTTATGTACACTTTTCTTTTATGTGCACCAAAGACAAGTTTTGTGTCCAATCACACTTGGGCAATAAAGAATTCTGTTCCGTTCCGTTCCGTTCCATTCCATTCCATTCCACTACTAGGTGATTCCTGAGACAATTATTTTGTTCCCTTACAAATACCGAAATAAACTCCCAAGATTGTTAAATACAGCCTTAGGGAGAAGAAAAGAGGCGTCAGAAAACTAACACAGATATTCAGCTTTGGGGTTCTGCTTTTTAATAGTAAAGAATACTGTGTATGGCTAATTACTACTCAGAATTAATTAGTTGTGATGATTTGATTGAGTGATTCCAGGAAACCACAGCCCAGATGGGATTCCCAATACCCCCTAAGTCATGAGGCCAAAATAAAATTATTTTTCCCCAATCACAATTTCAGAAATTGTTGCCTATCCTCCCAAAAATATAGATTGTAATCTCTCTAATCTGTTTTATATAAAATCCAGGATTCCACTGCTAAATACATGGAAAAGAAATTTAATACAACAGAATAGTTTATTTGCAATTTTTCATAAACCCGCCAGGTGGCATTAGCAACTAAGTTAACCAGAAACATAGGGAGGAAGGGGAGAAGGGAGATAGAGATAGAGAGGGAGGGAGGGAGGGAGAGAGAAAGAGAGATGGAGAGAGAGAGAGATCCTTTCTGATCTTATCCTCTTTTATCCCTATAAATATGCTAGAAGAAGCTTTCATTTTCTAATAATTCAATGGCAGCCTAATCAGGTGTAAACAAAGGACTCTATCAGGGGTAAAATTCTTCAGGTTATGACAGGTTCTAGAAAATTTTAAGTAGTTAGGAGAACTGGCAAATACCATTCCTAGCTGGCCCCAGAGTGGGATGGAATGGGGATTTTGTGGTATCCTTCCCCGCCCACAAACCCGAAATTATTTTTCCCCAATCACAATTTCAGAAATTGTTGCTTATCCTCCCAAAAATATAGATTGTAATCTCTCTAATCTGTTTTATATAAAATCCAGGATTCCTCTGCTAAATTCCTGGGAAAGAAATTTAATACAACAGAATAGTTTATTTGCAATTGAAGGGAAAAATGTTGAATTTCACCCTGATCTACAGTATATGGTTGTGTTCTCAGCAGTTGGAATTCAATCAGGTCTTGGCAAATATATATCCGCATTTATTGTTGAAATACAGTGTTGGTTTGAATATACATATATTCAAATATACTGTATATGTTTTCTTCGAGTTCTCAAAATAGCAAACCAGATTATGACTTGAAACAGGACCTAACACTTTTTGGTGTACTGTACTCATTGCTACATTCTTTCTTCTGATGGGTGACTTTGTTGTAGTTTTGAAAGGGTGCAATTGTTGCAACTTAGCCAAATTGCAACATTTCCACTTACAGAGAATTAAAACATTTTTGTACTCATAAGAACATTAGATTTCTAAAATTAATTATATATTTCAATGCCTGAAAACCTACTGAAGGTAAGCTGCTTTACCAAGAAATATGTCAGAAATGATTATGACATTCATATTCTTAAGTATCACAATAGTCTAGTTCGGAAGAAAACCACTAAACCTGCTAAGAATGGAACTTAAAATTGCCCACAGGAATCAAATAGCAATAAGCTAATGTTAAAATGAAGACAGTACACTTGTATGTATTCTGTACCAGAAGAAGGCACTTTTCTGTGCACATCCTAATCCAAGTCAAGATAATTCAAGAGCAGCTGACAAATCCTTCGAGCATCACACGTAGCCATCAAGAATCCACAAATACAGGTAGTCCTTGACATACAACTGTTCATTTAGTGACCATTCAAAGTTACAACGGCACAGAAAAAAATGGTTTATGACCATTTCCCCACAGTTATGACCTTTGCAGTAGCCACATGCTCATGTGATCAAAATTCAGATGCTTGGCAACCTTTTGCAACTTTCTGAGAAGCAAAGTCAATGGGGAAGCCAGATTCACTTATGTCACCCATGTTATTAAGTTACCAACTGCAGTGTTTCACTTACCAACTGCAGCAAGAAAGGTCATAAAATGGTCGGGAAAGTCACTTAACAAACGTCTCGCTTAACAACAGAAAAATTGGGCTCAATTGTGGCTGTAATTTGAGAACTAGCTGTGCAGATGTTCATACCTGTATGAAGTTGCATGTTCGTGAAAAATCATTCCAAGTGTATATGCAGTACAGTGGTCCCCCGATCATTGCGAGGGTTCCGTTCCAGGACCCCTCGCAATGACCGGTTTTTCGCAAAGTAGCGCTGTGGAAGTAAAAACACCATCTGCGCATGCGTTCGCGCCGCTCGCTCGCGCCGCTTCCCAGCTGAGTCCTGAAGCCAATTCGCTTCAGGACTCAGCTGGGAAGCAGTGCGAACGAACAGCGTGGGCGGGCGAAGGGCGGGCGAGCGGCAGCGAGGAGTTTGCGTGGGCGGTGGGGAAACTCCTCGCTGATGCCCGCCGCTCGCCCTCCCGTCAGCAAGAGGGGGAAGACCCAGGGAAGCCGCCCAGCAGCTGATCTGCCCGGCGCCATCTACGCATGCGTGCCCATAGAAAAAAGGGCGCGCATGCGCAGATGGTGTTTTTACTTCCGGGTTGAAAAATCGTCATATAGCCGTTTCGCAATGATCGGGATCGCAATACCCGGGGGATCACTGTATAGCATACACACTCCAGTTCAACTTTTGTATTGTGGAAGGATCACACTTCCTGAGATGGGTAGATTTTCTTCATCTGAATAGTGTTATACAATATACAGGCAGAAGGAATTGATAGGATCCAAATCTCTCTCTGGCTCCCCAAACTGAAGTGCCTTGCATCAACTGCACTTGATATGCTGCATCCCTTCCTGAAGAAAATAACTTTAATATTCTGTGATACCAACACTATTAATTTATAGCTTTGACTACTGAGACAGCCTCTACGTGGGGCTATCTATCTATTTAATCCAGGAACTTCAGCTGTCTCAAAATGCAGAAGCCAGCCAGATCTCTGGAAAAACTCAGAGCTGATATTACAACGGTGCTTAAAAAACCCTTTACTGGCAGTCAGTTTATTTCCTGGTGAAATGCAAAATAAAAAGTGCTGATTATTCATCTTTAAAAGCCTTATATGGCTTAGACTCGACCACTTGAAAGAACATCTCTTTCTAAAGGTGCTTTTTCAAGAGGCAATTTGACTTTCTGGTTTTTCTTTGAAGACATTTTACTTCTCATCCAACAAGCTTTCCAAAGGATCACTGCCCCCCCCCCCGCGCCTCAACAATATTTGAGGAGATTTGTCTACAATGCAGTTCCCTGCTGACTATAGCCAAACCTTGAAATATATTCTCTGTTAAAATGTGGCATTTAACTTTTGTTTCTTTTTAAGATGTTCTATTACCTCATCACCTCAAGGCTCGACTACTGTAACACTCTCTACATGGGGCTACCTTTGAAAAATGTTCGGAAACTTCAGATCGTGCAGAATGCAGCTGCGAGAGCAATCATGGGCTTTCCCAAATATGCCCATGTTACACCAACACTCCGCAGTCTGCATTGGTTGCCGATCAGTTTCCGGTCACAATTCAAAGTGTTGGTTATGACCTATAAAGCCCTTCATGGCACCGGACCAGATTATCTCAGGGACCGCCTTCTGCTGCACGAATCCCAGCGACCAGTGGGTCTGGAACCAACTCCCCCCAGAGATTAGAATTGCCCCCCCCCTCCTTGCCTTTCGTAAGCTACTTAAAACCCACCTCTGCCGCCAGGCATGGGGGAATTGAGATTCCCTTTCCCCCTAGGCCTTTACAATTTTATGCATGGTATGTCTGTATGTATGTTTGGTTTTTTATATTAATGGGTTTTTAATCGTTTTTAGTATTGGATTATTATTGTACGCTGTTTTATGATTGCTGTTAGCTGCCACAAGTCTTCGGAGAGGAGCGGCATATAAATCCAATAAATAATAATAATAATAATAATAATAATAATAATAATAATAATAACAACAACAACAACAACAACAACATCGCTTTGAAAATAGGGTTAAAACTGTTAATTTTACCTGGATTATACTGCCGCTTTTAATTATTTTTTTTATCTCTCTGGATTTAAACACAATTTCATTATGTTTTATTTTTAACCACTGAGAGAGTAATAATATAGTAACAAGCCAACATGAGCTGCTAAAAGGCCATTTGTCATTTCATTCCCTTTGTCAATTGGTGTCCCATGTGAACACAACCAATGAATATTACTGTCTGGATAAATATTTCAACTAGATAAATATTTCAACTACTATTGAACAAGATTTGGGATGTGCTTACATCTAATGAACTACAGTGATCCCTCTATTATCGCGAGGGTTCCGTTCCAAGACCCCTCGCGATAATCGATTTTTCGCGATGTAGGGTTGCGGAAGTAAAAACACCATCTGCGCATGCGCGCCCTTTTTTCTATGGCCGCGCATGCGTAGATGGTGGAGTTTGCGTTCCCCGCCGCCCACGCAAAGGGGAAACCCCGATTCGGCTCCTCGCTGCTGCTGCGCTACCGAGCAGATCAGCTGCTGGGCGGCCGAAGGAACCTTCCCTGGGTCTTCCCCCTCTTGCTGGCGGGCGGGCGAGCGGCGGGCATCAGCGAGGAGCCGGGGTTTCCCCTTTGCGTGGGCGGCCGGGAAGACCCAGGTTGGGGGTTCGGGGGGGGGTGCTGGGAAGCCCCCCAGGCCGGCTGGGACCTTTTAAAACAGCCGCGCCACTTCCCAGCTGAGTCCTGAAGCCAAACGCGGAAGTTCGCCTTTGGCGTTTGGCTTCAGGACTCAGCTGGGAAGCGGCGCAGCTGTTTTAAAAGGTCGCAGCCGGCCTGGGGGGCTTCCCAGCACCCCCCCGAACCTGGGTTGGGGGTTCGGGGGGGTGCTGGGAAGCCCCCCAGGCCGGCTGCAACCTTTTAAAACAGCCGCGCCGCTTCCCAGCTGACTCCCGAAGCCAAACCCGGAAGTGGGGGTTTTTTTAATTAATTTTTTTTTAAAATCGCGATACACTATAGCGTTTTGCGAAGATCGAGATCGCAAAACTCGAGGAATCACTGTATTCCGATCAGCTGGTTGGTTTTAAAACTTTTTCGGCAGCAATTCTATGAAAGATAGATACATGAATTTCTCCACTGAATCAAAGGCAACAGTTTGTGACCTCCTATTTGCATGCAGCTGTTTGGGAGGCAATGGCCCGGATTGATTCCCTTATTCCCCCTTTTTTGCTCTTTCAGTCTTGGACTACACTAGAGAAAGGCAGCATTAAAGCACTTACAGTACAGTACCGTTAATCCAGCAGTGTGGTGTCAGTACTGGTAGAGAGAGCAGTGCAGAATGGCAGAAGACAAGAATAAAAGGAGAGGAGGCTGCTATGAAATAAGTACTGCTCTGACAGTATCTAGGTTGTAACAAATGACAAAACATAGACTTTTAGAGACTTTGCAAGTACCATCAATTTAAGGTGGTGGTGGGGTATACACTAGGTCCATCCAGGAGCTGGAAACACAAGAAAGGCTGAAAGAGTTAAGGAGCAGAATGGATGGGGTTGAGCTTTTTAGACACCTATCTCTCCCTTGAAAACCACACCCTAAAACTGACACCTACCATTTTGGAAGGTCCTATCAAGCCAGCTGAGAGATCAGTTGATTTTATTGACCAAAAGCTCCATTTAATGTAGAAATAAAACTGCCTCCTTTCTCCGTCTTTACCTAACTTATAGATCTACCTGATTCAGCTTTCTTTTGTTATTGTCCTTGTTATTGTCTTTTGTTGTCATGCTGCCTGACAACTGACTTATTTTCAACATCTTGAGTAAAAAGAAAAAGAAAGAAAAAAAATCAGATGCTTCTTCACATTGAGTAGTTGGCCCTGCAAATAAAATGTCATAGAATTGGAACTTTACTTGTTTCTCAGCACAAAGTTAGCCAGCAAAGCCCAGATTAGTGTGCCAGTTTGCTGGGAACAAATCCTATTTTTAAACTCTCACATCAGTGAGAACTTCATAAAATTACCAAGTTCAGTCTTCACCAACCACTTACTTTATTATATGTCTAAATTCTGCCCTCTTTTCTCCTTAACATGGTTCACCAAAGAATATGTTCCAGAGAATACTTTAAAGCTTATTCTCTTCACTATCACTACTCCCATTTCCCTTGCTTTTTATCAAGTGACAGTATCAAAAAGTGAGATTTCAGTACAACTTCCAGAAACTGTTTGTGTATAACTGGTGATTATGTGGCCTAATAATGGCAGGATATCCTGTTATTTTCCCCTTTGGTTGATATTCTGCCTGTGGACAGATGGCAGTAAAGCAGAGCACAGATGGTAACCCACAGCTCACAAACTCATCACTGTTTCAAAATCTGCACACATGTCATTTTGAAGGTATATATTACTCCAAAATGTCTGTGTGAGTATACACCTGCACCTCTGAGTCAGCTTTTGATGCTGGCAACTGCCTGGACAGATTGCTTCAGTTTTCTTGGCAAAGATTTCAGAAGTGACTGTTCCTTCCTTCTAAGGACTCAGAGAGCATGACTGGCCCAAGTTCAGTCTACCAGTTTGTACCCTAATACCTGTAACCACTACAAAAAATAGACTCCAACAATTAGATATATAGAATAGTTTTTTTTAATAAATGGGAGGAGGAGGAGGAGGAAAGAGAAGAAGAAGAAGAAGAAGAGGAGGAGGAGGAGGAGGAAAAAGAAGAAAGGAGGAGGAGCTGTTATTGGTGGAATATTGAAAAAGTGGCCAAGAGTTAAGAACCTATGGGACTTATAAATCAAAACTGAAAGAATGTTGAAAAGGAAAATAATAGAATAATAGTGGCTGAGACACTTGCTGTAATTGTAAAACATCTGGAAAAACTATTTCAGATGCAATAGAAATCTCAACTCATTACAACAGTACATATACTGCAACTGCATCTTTAGATATCATAGATCTTTGGGAAATATCTGATAAACTACAATACTAAATTTGTCAGAACTATCTGATGGACTATGTATAATAAAATAATGCTGGTTTTGGTACATTTTACTTTAGGGATTTATTTATTTATAAAATTTCTAAGCCACCCTTGTAGGACTCAAAAAGGGCCTCTAAGACAATTTGTATGTTTGTTTGATTGATTGATTGATTTTTATGCCACCCTTCTCCTTAGACTCAGGGCGGCTTACAATATGTTAGCAATAGCACTTTTTAACAGAGCCAGCATATTGCTCCCACAATCTGGGTCCTCATTTTTCCCATCTCGGAAGGATGGAAAGCTGAGTCAACCTTCAGCCGGTGATGAGATTTGAACCACTGACCTACAGATCTACAGTCAGCTTCAGTGGCCTGCAGTACTAACGTCTAATTTCTAACAATAGTAATCATAGTGCTTCTTAATATGAGCAGTAAATTCCACAACAATAGCAACTAATGCTATGATCTGGCATATACTGAAACCCTGCCAGAATAACAGTGTCTTAAACATGTCCATTAAAAGATGTATGTATAGCCACTTTAATTGTTCTGAAAGAACATTTTCACTACAGAAGAGTTTTACCTATGATAGAAATGTTGTATTTTTCCCCCTGGACAGGGGAAAGATAAAAGGCAGGCTACAAATACGGTTTGCCCCATGAAAGGCAGAGACAGATATTTCAAAGCTCCTTTTCATGTCTGTCTTTTCTCTCTTTTGAGCAATACCCTCCCTGTCCCTGTCTTCGGATGGAAAAAACAAAACAAAATCCTGGTTTCTACCTTAGGACAGACCCAGACAGTATTTAATAAACCCACTTTTCATTAGGATTTGTCTGCTTGCTTCTAAGTCTTTTTGGGTTCAAACAACATCCTAAGTTATAATATAACTTGCGTGACGTGAACATACCAGATCCATAAATCATATGTAATTCACCCTATTGTGACCCTGTCAACAAGCTACAGTTGAATTACTAGCTTAGCATGATGCATGATCCTGTCCTTGAACTCAGGATAAGCCTGAAGTCCACTTCAACATATAATAACATTTTGTAATAACAAGGTTTTTTTTTTTTAAAGAGGGTGTGACTGAACAGAAGAATTAGGAACACCTTTCCCTTCACCCAGTGACTGGGTTTGGAATGACTCCCTACCACAGTAAAAAAAAAAGACAAAAAACTTTAATCATATCTCAATTTATATTATTATTAAGTTTGAACTTCACCAAACTTTTAGGGTCAATTGCAGTGGGCTATTTTGAGCATAGGTAGATATTATCTTCAGAGAGGGGTGGCATACAAATCTAATAAATAATAATAATAGCAACAAGAACAACAACAATATTTATTTATTTATTTATTTTATTTATTAGATTTGTATTTTCACAAAATTCCTCAAACGCGGGTGGAGGCAGGGGGTAGAGGTGTCATTTGCTAATTTCTAAAATAAAATTTCTCTGATGATCTTAGCCATGCTAAGACCCTGAGCTTGTCAGTGGAAAGGTTGGCAGTTCAGCGGTTCAAATCCCTAGGGCCGCATAACGGAGTGAGCTCCCATTACTTGTCCCAGCTTCTGCCAACCTAGCAGTTCAAAAGCATGTAAAAATGCCAGTAGAAAAACAGGGACCACCTTTGGTGGAAAGGTAACAGCGTTACGTGTGCCTTTGGAATTTAGTTATGCTGGCCACATGACCACAGAGAAGTCTTCAAACAGCGCTGCCTCTTTGGCTTTGAAACAGAAAGAAGCACCGGCCCCTAGAGTCAGGTATGACTAGCACATATGTGCAAGGGGAACCTTTATCTTTACCGTTCCCTTTTAGTCTCTCTATAGTAGGGCTGTCAAACCTGATTTCATTAAGGGCCGCATCAAGGTTGTGTTTAACCTCAGGGGGCCAGAGTGGAAGTGGGCAGGGTGGGCATGGCTAGCTTGACATCACTCTTGTCGGGAGTGTCTGTGGCGGCTCAAGCACTCTGCCAGTGAAAATGGGCTCCTAAGCTCCCATGTTTTCAGCTGCACTGGCCTCCTGCAATCCACTGCCAGCAAAAACAGAGCTCGGGAGGGCCAAAGGTGGCCTTCCCAAACTCTGTTTTTGCTGACAGTGGACACCTTTCCACCAGTCATTTCCTGTTTCTTAGGTGGCCCTGCAGGACAAATCTAAGCACCCCACGTGCTGGATCTGGCCCATGGGCCTTGAGTTTGACACCCCTACTCTATAGGTTCACCTACTTGCTCTAGGTTGGACACCCTTTCAAAGATGTAGCCACTCACAATTTCTAAGCTGTACAAATGCTCATATTTATTTATTTATTTGTTTGTTTGTTTTGTCCAATACACAATAATACACAATGAGGGTTATAGAGGATATAATCAGGTAGAATGTATTAAAGGGGGAATAGAGGAGAAAATAAAGGAGTTAAATATAACTATGAGAGAATAGCAGAAACAGATATAGGTATAGAAGAGAAGATGATGTCTCGTATGATGTCAAAACATTATGGAAAATCAAAAGGATACTCCAGGTTCCCACATTGTGTACCTTCTTCCAGTTGCCTTTAAACATTAAATTAAATTAAAAGAATCTAAAATCATTTTAAACGATTAGGTTGGGCAGACAACATGAGGTTGCCAAAGCAGGCCGAATAATGTCCAGAGTCTCATTGTTTGAGTTGTGTACCCTTATAAATCTTGAAAAACAAACAAACAAACAAACAAACAAGTAAATAAATTACTCTCGAAGTAGAAAAGTCTTCTTCAGAGAAGAAATTGGAAAATGTATTTCAGCAGTACAGTATTAGAAACAGCCAGCAAAAAACCTATATGAAATGAATCAGAAATAGTTCTAAAATACAGTACTTCTTTGAAGTTAAGAATTTATACTTCTGGAGACATTTTATTTTATGGATATTTTTATCAGTGGGTCTGGAATTTCATATCTTTCTTGTCACTTAAGTGAGGGCACTATGTTTAAACTGAGACAGCTCAAGATATACACTTCATAGCTAGCAATATTCTTATGGTAAATAAGTGTAGTGTAACATTCAGTTTAGAAATAAAAACATGATACAAATCAGGAAATCAAAATTTCTTTTATTGAGTTAGCTGGCACTTGATTCTCTTAACTCTACATAATTTAATCATTTGGCAGTTTCATTAAGTCAAGTCCCACCATGTGTATGAAGACTAATAACCCCATATGGAAATTTATTCATGCGTGTGCAAGGTAAGATTCAAATGACAGACTGTCTCTTCTATGAAGGTCAATTTATCTTTGTGCCACTCAAAAAAAAGATTAAAAAAAAAAACAATAGTTACCAGGCACAGAGAAAAGGAATTTACAAAAGAACAGGAACATGAGTTGTTTTTAGTACTAAAATATGCATTAGATGGCACATTAATTCTTTATCAACCCCTTCCCCAAGGAAAATGTAAGAAAATAAGCTGACAATATGCCAATCCTCTAATATTTTAATTTCTGTGTAGGGAAATGGTTTTATGGCTCCTTCATTGGCTATGACCAAAAAGAAAGAATGTCCTTCCATCCATTTCAGACAATATGCTTTAATTCCACCACCACCCTTAATTCCCCAAGTGTTTATAGAAAGAAAGGCAAGCTAGCTGGACAAACTTAAAGTTAGAATTGGAGCTAAAATGATGAAGATGATCAATAAGACTTGTTTCAACCCTGGAATGACTTAACCAAGGCTCTTCTTTCCTTACTTGTTTTTACTACCCACTGTAAACCTTTGAGGGAAGATGGAGAAATATTTTGAAATGTTGATTATTTATGGCTTTGTTAGACTGAATTACATTGTTCTGAAATGTTCTTAAAGTACGTATAGCTATGAAATTGAATATAACATACTTTTCAGAGTAGAAGAGGGTGGAAATGTTGGTGCATCTTATACACAGAATACAGCCATTTTTGCCTCCTGAAACCCCACCCCACACATCCAGTTTTAGCCCAAAACAGGACCATATTTCACAAAAACAGGGCACTCAGGGGGTTTGGGAGGACTGTAGAGTGCTCCTGGGGACCAGGGAGGACAATAACTTTATTTTCCTGTTTACTGTTTGAAATCTTGGGGCGTCTTATACTCCAGTGCCTTTTACACACCGAAAAATATGGTAAATAATGTGAGCATATTGCAGAAATTAAGCCCAAGCTGTAATTCTCATCTCTGAAACAAGAGGTGGGATTCTATGCTACACACACAACAATTGACCAACTCTGAATGTTCTTGGGAAACAGCTAAATAAGATCAGCCCTATTAGCACTTGGAGCAGTAATTACCAGAAGATCCCAGATTAGACAGGATATTGGGGGGAATTTTTTTTTATATACTAAATGGGATTCACTAGAATTGTCAAATCAACTTGCTGGACCTTTCCATATGCAAAGTTTTCTTTTTGCAGGTTGGCAGATGAGGGATGCTGCATAAGAAGGGATCCGACAACAGTTGCAGGAACCCCAATAAATTAATAGTAACTTAGAAATTTAGGAAGGACCTTCCCTAATTGCTGTGAGCTGCCCTGAGTCCCTAGGGAGTTGGATGGCATAGAAACAGAAACACAAACAAATAAACAAAAAAATAATAATAAATAAATAAATAAATAAATAAATAAATAAAGTAATTAAAAATTGTGGTGGGAAGTTTGTACCTTCAAACTTGCACGATTCTGTTAATGTGGCCTTACAATAAAGTAGAAATGTTTATACTACAATAAAGTAGTCATGTTTCCTACAATGTCATGTTTCCTACAATGACTACAATAAAGTAGTCATGTTTCCTGTCTGATTTATCCCAGAAGGGCTGACAATTATATAACAGAGCTGGAAAAGCAGTATAATTGTCACTAGCTATTGGAATGTCATTAATTACTGGAAGAATTCAGGTTGGTGTGTTACATAGCCAAGCCACTGTCTTTGTACATGTATGTCTCTATAGGTGTGCATGTATTACCGTATAATTATATAAACTCAGTAAATATTAAAGACACTGGGGAAATATACTGTAAGACACTATTGACATTAATACAGTAGTTTCAACTTTCTCCACTGATGTACTGAATAGTTTCCTTGTATCAAGTTTTCACCAGTTGCCTTGGTCCTAAATTGAAACAATGCATTAGATTACTATTTCTCAAGGTTGGTGACTTGAAGTCAACACATCTTCAAGTCACCCAGACTGAGAAACACTGCATTAGATAACAGTAGGACCCCATTAAAAGAAAATTTGCCCTGCCTTGTATACAGACACCAGCCTCTATCCTATCCTATGAATCCTATCCACATGAACTTCCTCAGAGAAAATAGCCTGTAGGTTCATCTGTAACAGCTCCCGTAAAAATACAGTCCACCTCATGCAAAGGTTTTCTTATTTCTGCTCTACATATATAGATATAGGGCACAAGACTAATTTCTGTACAATACTCTAGCAAATTGTGAAAACCAGCTCCTTGGCTATGTACTTCTTCTGCATTTATGAATTATAATTATGAATTGGTATTTTTTTAAAAAAACATGCAGAATGGTCAAGTCTACATATCATCATCATCATCATATTATGCATCATCATCATCATCATCATCATTATCACAATCATTATCATCATCATAATCTGTGTTGGATATTTTATGCAAGCTATGGAAATGAGAAAATGTATAACACATTCTGGAACTATAAATCTGTAGATACATATGTAGACCAAGAGAGGGTGCTGAAAAGTAAAAATACAGTACTGTACTGGCAAACTTATTTCCACTCTGATCCCCTTAAATGACTAATCCCATCATAGCTTGCCAAATGCTCTTGATCATGAGCCAAAATCAAAACTGCCATGTAGGAGTCACTGTTGGCAAACAAGATTTACTGTACTGCTAGAGTTTACTGATAGTGGTTACTTTACCTAAGGGCAAAATCTTACTGATATGCCCTGATAGTCACACAAACAGCACAAAAACCAATTTCCTACTAGCAAAAATAATTTTACCATCTGTAAAGAAGCACTTTCTCCTTCTCCTATTCTTTTAGAAAACTGTGTGGCCTTTGAGATCCCATCAACCTGAGCAATCCAGACAGTGGTGATACATGATTGAAGTTACAGTACAATAATATAATGTGAAAGGCCACACAACATCCATTGCTGCAGTACATTTTCCCTCTTTGTACTTTAGGAACCAAAGTTTTGTATTTCTATGGGATCTGTCTAATCTTCCAAGTTGAAATATTCTGAATGAAATAGTCTGAGTACAAATAGGAAAATTTCTTCCTGATGAAAAATACATTGTTTCTGTCCTTGAGAATCTTTTCCACAAGCACCAATGAGAAAAGATATCACTACTGAACTCTACATTGTGCTTTGTGTTCAGAAGGCTTGTATGTGTTTTTTCAGGGATATTGTAACTTTGAACAGTTGATAAATTAATGGTTGTAAGTTGAAGACTATCTGAGATCAAATATTTTGTGAGAGGAGGGATGGTGCAATTGTATAAAACGTTAGAGCTATGTATTACATTAGCCATACAGCTGCTGTCCCCAAACTATAAAATATTTGACCACATTTTCTAATATATAAACAGTTGTTTATCTATTGTATATTATAATAAAACAGTTGGATGGTGGTTTGTTTCCAATATGGGATAGCAAAACACACACATACTGCTGCCAGGGTTGGTTGGTTGATTTATTTACTTATTTGTGGATTTACTATCTCAGTTGAATGATTTTAGATTATATATATACCCTAATTAATGAAACACAGCATAATACAGTAAGTATTGATTAACACAATTAATACCAATTATGTGAAATTATTCCTGCCAATGTTGGGTGCATATCAAAGAACCAAGGGACCATTTTTACAAGCTTCTCAAGGCCACGAGGGTAAGAACTAGCTTCATCTTTGGGAGAAGGCTGTTCTAATAGAAGGGAGACCCTCCCATTTCAGAAAATACTTGGTTAGCAGCTCTCACTCACTAGCAACCTAGCTAGGACACCTTGGGCATTCTGAATTTTTCACATTATTTTCAAAGGAGGACAAGATATGTAGATCATATTATGATAATCTAAATGGTGGTAGTGTGGATTTGAGTGATCGTTACCAGAGGTACCAAGGTTGCCCATTCCAACAAACTATAATTAATGCATTACTGTAGACTCAGATGGTGTCTGCTCCAGACATTGAGATACAGTAGAAGCTCTATAGTTGATTTCCCACCATCTTGAGATTGTGCCTCATCCCAAACTGCTATATGAATTTACTGAGTGGGTTAATCCAGATGTTAAAGAAGATTGGGGTTATAGCTGAGTCCTCTGGTATTCCATCCTGCACCATCACTTCAGCCAGTGTATTTCCTCCACTGATTTGTTTGAAAATGGCTAGTATACTTCTTGCCATCATGAGAGCTAACTCTTATAAATAAAAGTGGGCCCACTGCAAAACATTGCCTCTAACTCACAATCTCAATAGGTAGTCCAATAAATACTATAGCTGATAGTGTCAAAAGTAGTTGAAAGGTCAGTTATGGCCAGGAGGGATGCAATCCCACGCATAAGATACCAAATTAGGTCATTCACCAGAACATGACTAGTTCAGAATCCAGACTGAAAGACAGCTAGATCTGTAGCTGAGTTGCCACTATGTTCTCTGTAGCAATCTAAAAAGAGAAGCTGGAGATGGGGGTGATCATTTTCAAAGATAGGGATGAAGATATAGTTTTTCAAAAGAACTGCACAAGAATAGCATGATGCTATTTTCGTCACTTTTTGAATTCGGCCATTCACAATTTCCTCACTGTACAAAGGACCTGGAAAGAGCATGGATCAAAATGACAGCCAGTAGCATTCGTATTGCAATGAATCCTGTCCACTTCGTTACTCTCCATAAACTTAAATGAATCCCAGATGTCGCAAGATGTTACCCCTTTATCTCATTAGATTCTGTATGTGGGGCATCTAACACCAAATGAATATCCTGTGATGTTATCCTTGCAGAATACTGTATAGGGAAAGCATCACAACAGCTATTCAGAGAAATACTGTAACTCCTTTTTTTTCTACTTAGAAGAGAGTACAGTAATCCTAAACAAGCCATTCAGTCTGGGTTTGCCATCCTAACACAACAGTTGATTATAAAAAACAATTGCACCAATAAGAGGAAGGTGCTAGCAGCCTAGCAACCTATCCTCACTTCCAATCAACCAGCTACAATCTTCCACTTCCATGTAAATGCAAAATGCATGCTAGTCCCAGCCACTGTAAGCATTAGTCTTCAGGAAACTATAGCTATATTCTCTACAGTGATTAGAATTAGCATTCTTGTGTATGAATAAAATATGATGAGTAGGTTATTTTCTGGGAAGTTTCTGCCACTGAAAGAAGAAGCCATCAGGCTCAAACAAAGCATTAACAGAAGAAGTATAAGATGAATCTTTTTACCCTCCAAAAGAGAGTGAAAACATGGGTGCATCTTACGCACCAAATTTAGCCACACCCAACCACCCCCACTCTTTGGTCTCTGTCTGCCAGCAATTTGCTTCCTTGCAGCAAACAGCAGCATAGCCTTCTTAGCACAAGCCACTGATTATCTGCCTCCTGACACTCAGCTTATTGATTGAAGTTGCCAACAAGCCCATGTGCTAAAATGAAAGTGAAACTAAAGCTGCATGGAAGCAGGGAGAAGCAAAGGCTGAAACTGGCTGTTTGTTTTTTCTGCAAGGAGGTAAGTAGACTTATTTTTAAAAGACTGATTTATGGTTGTTCTAGACCAGTGTTTCCCAACCTTTTTTGAGCCGCGGCACATTATTCATATTTTCAAAATCCTGGGGAACACTGAAGGGGGGGGGGGGGGGGCTAAAGAAAAGTTTGGACAAAAAAACCCTCTCTCTTCCTCCCTTTCGCTCTATTTCTCCCTCTTTCTCTCTTTTCCTTCCTTCCCTTCTTTCTCTCTCTCCATCCCTTTCTTTCTTTCTTCCTCTCTTTTTTTCTCTCTTTCTCTCTCCCTCCTTCCCTTCCTCTATGTCTTTCTCTCTCCCTTGCTCTCTCTCTCTGTCTCTCTTGCTATCTCTTTCTTGCTTTTCTCTCTCTCTCTTGCTCTCTCTCTCTCTTTCACTGTCTTGCTATATGTCTCTTTCTTTCTCTTTGCCTCTCTTGCTATCTCTCTTTCTTTCTCTCTCTTTCTCTCTCTCTGTCTCTCTTGCTATGTCTCTCTTTCTTTCTCTTTCTCTCTCTCTCTGCCTCTCTTGCTAAGTCTCTCTTTTTCTCTTGCTATGTCTCTCTTTCTTTCTCTCTCTCTCTGCCTCTCTTGCTATGTCTCTCTTTCTCTCTCTCTTTCTCTATCTCTCTTTCTCTTTCTCTGCCTCTCTTTCTTGCTCTGTCTCTTTCTCTGCCTCTCTTGCTATGTCTCTCTTTCTCTCTCTCTCTGCCTCTCTTATATGTCTTTCTTTCTTTCTCTCTCTCTCTCAGCTGACTGCAAGCGGGAGCCCTGACGGCGGCAGCTGGACGTGCTGCTGGACACCGTATATGCCAGGCCTGCAGCGCCAGCAGCACGTCCAACCGCCACCGTCAGGGCTCCCGCTTGCAGTCAGCTGAGAGAGAGAGAGAGCTCCCTCTCGCCGCCGCCATCTCCCTGCGACTGCCTGCGGCTGCTGCGGCCACCACCCCCGCTCCCATCACCAGTGCCCTCCCGCCGGGCCACAAAGGACACTTGCCGCACGTCCAACCGCCACCGTCAGGGCTCCCGCTTGCAGTCAGCTGAGAGAGAGAGAGAGCGCTCCCTCTCGCCGCCGACATCTCCCCGCGACTGCCTGCGGCCGCTGCGGCCACCCCCCGCTCCCAATGCCAGTGCCCTCCCGCCGGGCCACAAAGGACACTTGCCGTGGACGCCAGAGAAGCTCCAGCTGGGCGGGGCGCTGCCGGTATTTCCGTCCTGGGGTTCCCGCTCGCAGCTGTCCCCCGGCTCCTGCTCGATGCCGCGGTTTTCGGCGCTCTCCTGCTGGGCTCCAAAGAAGGAAGGCGGGAAAAAGGCTCCTTTTTCCCGCCTTCCTTCTTTGGGGCCCAACAGGAGAGCGCCGAAAACCGCGGCATCGAGCAGGAGCCGGGGGACAGCTGCAAGCGGGAGCCCCAGGATGGAAGTACCGGCAGCGCCCCGCCCAGCCGGAGCTTGGCGGCACACCTGGCCATGTCTCGCGGCACACTAGTGTGCCGCGGCACACCGGTTGGGAAACGCTGTTCTAGACAACTTAACAAAATGAAGAAGCTTTTAAAAATAAATGCTTGATCTGAAGAGGCCCAGTGCTATTGTATCTTCTTTTAAATAGCAGAGAATAACTATACTTCCACAAAGCCACATCAATTTTAAAGGTCTGTAAAAGTATAATCTGAAATGTCCTGTTTTAGTATTAAGTATTAGTATTATTAGTAAGTATAAAAATAAGGCAGCTGAGTCAGACCCTGACTTAGTCATGTTTGGAGTAGATCTATTTAAATAATTGGGAGAAGTTAGTGTGATTAGATTTAAGAAAACTTTCTGGGATTAATATATTGCCATAATGTACATTTCTCCAATTCTTTGCTATTTCTATGGGTCACATGCACAGGAATATATAGCAAACAATGTATATCATCTGTGCTGTTTGCTGTTTGGCAAATTGCTGGGAGGCAGAGGCCTTTTTTCCTTGTTTTCCTCCCTCAAAACTAAGGTGTGTCTTATACTCCCAAAAATATGGTATATCTCTAAGCCATATAGCAGCTCAGCATGTCATGCCAACAAGCCTTATGACTTAATATGTCTACGGAGAGTGTGATCTCAAGATTTCATTTTTGATGGCAGGTCTGTGCTTCAAGGTTTTTAAACTCCTTTACATGAATAGGTTTATATTTAAGGATTTATCTAAGTACATCAGACTATAACTATTGCAGATGTTTGCCCTTCATGTCATAGAAATCAATGAAGACAATAATGGGATCATTAACATGGAGGCAATGTGGTATTTTTAATCCCCTTGTTGTTAGAGGCCTCTAATTAGGCAAAGTATTGAAATGTCCAGATAGGGGGTCCAACATTTGTTACAAATTGTATGTCAGATGTTTTCAAACATTTCTTCTGTCAATGCTTCATGATTGCTGGAGGTCTTGTCAACTGCCTTTAAATTATTTTTCTTTGTTCTACAAATTAAACAAGTTCAATATTCCATGCCACTATACGTTGATTTTCTAATATAATGGAGCTATGACATTGATGAGACCATTTTTTTTCCAGAGAATATAAATCACAGTTTAAAATTTCCCATTGTAGTTCTGCATCTGGAAGAATTTACAGTGAGGTGAAAAATTCTTAGCTATTTAAATATACATTCAAAGGATAAAACCACTAGAACATGCAATTGAGTGCCTTAACTTTTCTAACTTTCATCTCAAAAAAAAGAAAAAAAATGGATCACAAATAAGAGTTCTTGCTTTATTGGTTTCTTACAGGATGCCTATAAAACGTCTTCACCACTGGTGGGATTCAATTTTTTTATTACCGATTCTGTGGGTGTGGCTTGGTGGGCATAGCAGAGGAAGGATACTGTATAATCTTCATTCCTTCCCCACTCCAGGGGAAGGTTACTGCAAAATCCCCATTTCTTCCTCATCTGCTGGGACTCAGGCAGAGAACAGATGGGGATGGGGCCTGTCAGAGGTGGTATTTAGTGGTTTAAACTACTCAAACTTTTTGCTACCAGTTGTCCTGAACTGGTCAAAACTTGCTGAAACCCACCTCTGGTCTCCACTTTTCATACTTATCAAAAATATGTCTGTGGATTATATTCTCCTGGGAATTACCTTTAATCTTCGCTGTCCACCTTTAGAAAAAATAGCCAAGATGCATCTTTTTTTACAAGGGCAATGTCTGTATTCATTACTGTTATCAGTCAGAAATTGTAGTTGCTATCAAGTTGGCAACCACATAGATTGAAAGACATACTGTAAAATGGGGAAACGAATAATTGCTTATATTTAATTTTTATCCTGCATAAAAATATGAAACTCTTTACCTGTATATTGTACTAGAGTTTTACCTGTAGCATGTATTTTTTTAAAAAACAATATTGTCACATTTACAAATAAATCTCATAGACCTGATTTATAATGTACTTAGCATTGGACAGACAGTTTGGAATCATCTCATGTAATAAAGATTCTGTACAAATTAATTTTTGACCATTTTGACCTCTCTGCAGGAATCTAAAATTCTGATGGCAATGTGGAAATCATGATTTCTCTAGCCTGGTTCTAAAGGGAAATTTTGTAATGCAATATTTTAATCTTAATGCAGGCAAATGTAGAATAGGAACTGATGTAGATGATGTAGGAAGATCTTTAATTCTGCTTTCTAAATACTCTTGGAAAGTTCTCCCTTCAAAGATATACATGTACAACAGAGGTGAAATCCAGCAGGTTCTAACAGGTTCTGGAGAACCGGTAGCGGAAATTTTGAGTAGTTTGGACAACTCGCAAATACCATTTCTGACTGGCTCCAGATTGGGATGGGAATTGAGATTTTGCAATATCCTTCCCCCAGGAGTGGGATAGGAATGGAAATTTTGCAGTATCCTTCTTCTGCCAAGCTATAACACACCCACCAAGCTATAACACACCACACACCCACCAAGCCACACCCACATAACTGATAGTAAAAAATGGATTTTACCGCTGATATACAGTGCTGAATCCTAAAGTTCCAGGCATATATCTTGAATTTCCCACATTAGACGTCTCTTCCCCACTGGCCATATAAAACAAACTTCTTTAAGGCTTCATTTGACTTGCTGTTGTGTTCTGAATGCAAAATAGCATGGGGATGGGGGGCACTTTTAGGCCAGGAGATTCTGTCCTGGAGCTGGCAACTATACATGTTTGTCATCCTTGAAAATAGTTTACAACCTTACTCTGAAAGTTACTTCACAAGCTAGACCTGCAGTTAATCAGCACTGGCCTAGCTGTAGACATTATGGTGATTAATGGAAATTAGTTGAAGCAATAAAACATGTAAGACTAACTTTTAATTTATATTGATGAAAGACAGAGTCTCTGAGACAATTACTCCTCTAGTCCTTGGGGATAATAATTGCATGCAAAACAATCATTATAGAGTTTAATGGAACTGTGCATACTAAGTCCATTTTGAAATGTTCAGATTGCTTATTTAGGCTAAATCTCAGTGCCCGCACAGCTGTGGGGACACTTAACTTCCACTGAATTAATTAAAAATTGATTTTCTGAAAGCAAAATTCTCTTGGGCTTGCTACATCACATATTTCTTGACATCTTCAAAATGGTAATCATGGCAGCTTCATTTTGAGAATTTTGTAGAATACATTTGCTCAAAAATCTTTGATCCAATTGAACATATTATAAGGAGAGATGTAAGACAAAGGCTGAGATATGAATGTGAGCCAGAATATATTTAGGTTCAAATCTTATTTCAACCCTGTGACCTTGGCCAAACTACTGTTCTCATTCTTTGTACCCCAAGCTGATATATGGGGCAGGCAGGATTTATTCAGGATGCAGATGGATAATCAGTAATTTTTCTTGACAACTGAATAATCAGAATAAAGAAAATAATTTGTTGTGCAAAACATAAATTTCAGACATAAATACATTAGAAACTTTACGAGAAGAGCACTCCGCTCCTCTACTTGCAACAGAATCTTACACAACCAGCAAAGTAGACAAAACTCAAAATAGACCGCTCCAAACTTGCCTGTAGAAAATATGACTTCAGCAACTGAGTCGTTAATGCCTGAAGCTCATTACCTGACTCTGTAGTCTTGTTATCAACCCCTCAAAACTTTACCCTTAGATTATCCACTGTTGACCTCACCCCATCCCTAAGAGGTCAGTAAGGGGCGTGCATAAGTGCACCAGTGTCACAGTGTGACAATCCTGTCCTAATATTTCCCTCTTATTAATACCTATCTCATGTATATAAACAGTGTTATACCTATGTATACTACCAATATGTACTTGACAAAATAAATAAAATAAAATAAATAATATGCCTATTATTCCATGATTCTGTAATCCCCTGTTGGCACCTTGACAATTAACTTGAGAATCTGAGTTTTACTTTCCCAGTCAGTTCATTTTTGTGGCAATATGAATAACTGAGCTCATGTTTTTCAACACCTTTGATTCCTGATGTTTACAAATGACACTGGAATTGAAATGTCAAACTAGCCCACAACAACTGTTCTTGGCTGCCTCAGTAAACTAAAATGGGTGTCATAAAAGGTTGGTATATTTTCAAATATTTAATGTTATGTTATTGTATAAATATTGCCATGACAGGGGAGAGGAAACTGTGGCATTTTATTTCTTTCATTTTAAATATCTTGGCAAGCCTGGGGCAGTTTGACTTGCCAAATGAGACATTTACTTTAGAGAATTGATACCCTTGGAAGTAAAGTATTGCTTGCAAAGTTTAGGCAAAACTCACACAATTCTCTTTCCTATTTAATGGAACATGTCTTTGACCTGCAAAGCCTTATGTGGTTTGACATCATGTTATCTCCAGCACTGCCATCTCCAGAACTGACCCATTTAATGTGTATATTACAGACAAAATTCCAAATAATCTCCCATCCCATGAGGCAAAGTGATAGAGGCTAGGAGACAATGTTTTACTATCACAGCATTGACATTATGGAACCTTAGGCATGGGATTAGCCCCCCATTCTGACAGATTTCTAGAAAGCAATTTGGGAACATCGTGGCAATTCTTACAGGTGGTAAGTCACCTGTAGAACATCTTATACTGGTTTCCTTGTACACCACTGACATTGTTAATTTCCAATTAGGGTAAATGTTTTAATGCTTTTATATATTGAGGATATTTGCGGGACTATATTTGTCAAGAACTATATTGTTGTCAGCCACCTTGAATGAAAGAGAAACTAGAGGCATATTCATTTATTCATATACAGGGTGCGTTCCAAAAGTAATGCAATTTTTTTTAAAAAAGTAATATATTGAACAGATTTGCACAAACACTTAAACGAAAAACGTGCCTTGCCACAATGCGTTACGAGTCTGTGAGTTCTTGGCCAAACACCAGGTGCCAATGCCGCCCCATCCCCTCTATAGTCCTGACGTCGCCCCAGCAGACTTCTTTTTGTTCTCAGCCCTGAAAGGAACCTGTTTTTCATCCATAGAAGAGATCCAATCAGCCGTGACAAAGACCTTGCGAGAGGTCCCCGAAGACGCCTTCCAGGGTGTGTACTGGTTATGGCAGAGTCTCTGGAAAAAAATGTGTAGAGGCCCAAGGACACTAGTTTGAAGAATTATAAGTGTTTCTGCAAATCTGTTCAATAAATTACTTTTTTTAAAAAATTGCATTACTTTTGGAACACACCCTGTACTGCATGAGTCAAAAAGAGTGCTGTGAAAATATTTACTGTTCCCTTGCATCCTGAACATAAACTCTGTGTCTTTGTAGTGGTGATATGCTCTTGAGAACAATACTGCTGTTTCACTGTTGTCCTATGACTGGGTGGGTGTCTGCTTACCTCCAAAGATCCTTATCCTCACAAATCCCTCATAATCAATACAGTTGTGCCTTGTCTATCTATCCAAAAGTACATTTTCTGTACTTTTTTTTCTTCTCACTCCACTTGCAGCATATCCTACTCTAAAACTATTAATTCAAATCAAGTATTATAACTGCTGCCCTCTGGCAGCTGACAATTACCGTGTTTCCCTGAAAATAAGACCCTGTCTTATATATTTTTGAACCCTGAAATAATCTCTTGGCCTTATTGCCATGCACTCAAAAGTCCGATTGGGCTTATTACCAGGAGATGTCTTATTTTGGGGGAAACAGGGTACATATTATCTATCTATTTGCCACTTTTAATGTGCCACGTTAAGCAATAGAATAGAACACAAATGAATATGAAGGTGATACCTCTTGAGAATATCTGATATGATTTGCAATCATAAAAATAACAAATGAAAGTTTAGGCAGAATTTTTGGTTCACTGTAGAATTCATCATCAATCATATGATAGGTTTTAATTTCCTTTGAGACCAAAACTGGTCTTAGAGCAACTTGTGATTAGTCATTTTCAACGGTTCAGTTTTCCAAATCAAAGAATGTGCAGAAAAACATGCATGTTAGATATAAATGCAAGCATGAACATATTTTTAAACAGTTGAATGGATAAGTCATAATAGCAGATGTAATAATAAAACAAATATTCCTTATCAGCAAAGTGTACTGAAGGGAAATAACAAGCTAGATTCAGCAATTTTATTTCCCAAAACATGCCAAAGTTCACAAAATGATTCAGAAGGAATGGTTTTCCAAATTATCCAAGAAACCTGCCAGTTTAGTAACAAGTGTTTGACTATATTCCAATATATGGTAAATGGAAAATCACTAGCTTCCTGTTACAAAATGTACCAACAAGCCATGCCTAATAATACTCATTGAGACTGGCAATTTATATGCTTAATATATAGCATTTCTAAAAATAATAGTAGACAGACGTATTTTTAGCTAGGTAAACAATTCTGAGTTAGAAGATTGGTTTCAACTTTAATTCAGTTCATGAAGAGGAGTACAGCAGGCTAGACTGAAAACTCAGCTATTGGAGTGAAAATTCAGCCAAGGGTCAAATTGATCACTTCCCCTCGGATGCCTCTTGTGGCTACAAGCAGAGGACATATGGTGCTTATTCTATCAGACCTTTCAGTGAGTTTTGACTAGCTTGTCCCTGCCCTGGATGTTTTGATTTGAGGTTCTTTTGACCTGGGCCTAGTTTTAGAGCACAATTGTCACCTTGTGCAGCTTTGAAGGCAGATGTAGTAGATATATTATGTAAAGATAGCAAAAGGAAAAAAAGAGCTAGGAAAAGGCAACAGCCAATCATGATGGAGAGGCTTTAGAGTCAGTTTCCCTGATCTCAGCAATGCAGATGATCTAGAGCAGTGATGGCGAACCTTTTGTTCCTTGGGTGCCAAAAGAGCTTGTGTGCACGCTATCGCACATTTGCAAGTGCCCACACCCATAATTCAATGCCCAGAGAGGGCGAAAACAACTTCCCCCACCCCCTGGAATCCCTCTGGAAGCCAAAAACAGCTTGTTTCCCAACTTCTGGTGGGCCCAGTTGGCTTGTGTTTCGCCCTCCCCAGGCTCCAAAGGCTTCCCTGGATCCGAGGGAGGTAAAAATGCCCCCCCGAGGCACTCTGGAAGCCAAAAAAGCCCTCCAAGAGTCTCTGTGTGAGCCAAAAATCAGCTGGCCAACACACATATGCACATTGGAGCTGAGCTAGGGTAACAGCTCATATGCCATCAGATATGGCTCCACATGCCACTTGTGGAACCCATGCCATAGGTTCGCCATCACTGATCTAGAGGCTGGTATTCGGTTTTGTTCCTAGATGATAACAGATTGCATACTGAGCACACTAGGAAAAAGCGTTAAGTTCAAAGGCCTTTAACAAAATACTAAGTTATCACAAGAAACACAAGAGTAAAATCAAAACTTTTAATTATCTAATTCTGAAAGTATAAAATATAAATGTACTTATAACCGCTGATAAAAATACCAGAAGACATTTTTCTTTCCTTCTTTTTCTTCTGTTTTCTAGTCAGAAAAATTATTAATCATCTAAAAAAAAACTAATTTGGTTTTTTTGTACTTTTTCACTTATTTATTGCTTTTCTTTATTTTCCTTAATTTTGTCTTACAAAATTTGTATTGAAACAGTACAAATTGTTTACAAAATTATTTTTAAAATTATTTAATAAAAGTGTCTATGTTATATACACTCACATGCATACACATATACACACGCATATACAGGATGTTAAACTCAATTTCACTGAGGACCTTATCAGGGTTGTGTTCGGCCTGGGAGTGGGTGGGAAGGGATGGGCATGGCGAGTTCAACATAACTCCTGTCAGAGGCGGCTGGTGGCCCAAGCACTCTGCCAGTGAAAACAGGCTCCCGAGCTCCATTTTCTGCTGTCACAGCCTCCTGCAATTCTCTGCCAGTGAAAATGGAGCTCGGGAGAGCTGCATGGAACCCTCCCAAGCTCCATTTTCACTGGTGGAGGGTTGCAGGAGGCTGTGGCAGCCGAAAACAGAGCTCAGGAGCCTGTTTCTGTTGGGAGTAGCACTGCAGGCCGATCCTTTACTGTTTCCAGGCGGCTCCACAGGCCAGATCTAAGTACCCCATGGGCCTTGAGTTTGACACCCCTGATCTAGAAACTCTAATTCCAATAATCTTGAAGACAGCCTGTCTAATTGTTATTTAGTGAAATACAGTGTTCCCTCGATTTTCGCGGGTTCGAACTTTGCGAATAGCCTATACCACGGGTTTTCAAAAAATATTAATTAAAACATGCTTTGCAGTTTTTTTCCTATATCACGGTTTTTCCCACCCGATGATGTCATACGTCATTGCCAAACTAATAATTTTTGCAAATAAATGACAAAAAATAATATTTGTTAATAAATAATTATGTTTATAAATATCAGGATCACTAAGTGTCTTATTCAATGGTGAGTACCAGTAATAATGGTGAGTAAATGGTTGTTAAGGGAATGGGAAATGGTAATTTAGGGGTTTAAAGTGTTAAGGGATGGCTTGTGATAGCCAAAAATGGTGTATTTACTTCCGCATCTCTACTTCGCAGAAATTCGACGTTCGCGGGCGGTCTCGGAACGCATCCCCCGTGGAAATCGAGAGAACACTGTAATACTAAACCTGCCACAGAATCTTACAGTTGAAAGAGATAATTTAGGATACTGAATCGAACTACTGCTCAGTAGGATTCCAAATGAAATAATCCCTGGCAAATAGCTTTCTAGAAATATCTAGCAAAAGAAAGCTCACCGCATCTTGGGCATTATCAAACTGCTCTTATAATTTAAGATTTTTTTTCTAATATCCAAACATGGCTACCCTCTTATAAACTAAATTCATTTTTATATATCTTGTTCTCTAGAATGTTTAAAAAAACTGATATTGGTCTCTCTCTCTCTCTCTCTCTCTCTCTCTCTCCTTCCTTTTCTTCTCTAGCACATTACCAACTCAACTTTAGTTTGCAACCAATTAATATTACTCCAAATTTGTTTTAAGTAGTATCATTACTAATGAAAGATATTCCCCATTCTACTCCCGTGTGTTTGATTTTGTGGAGAAACTAAACACACTTTTCTATCAAATTTCATTTTGTTATTTTTAATACATTTTAATACATTTCAGTACAAAGAAAACCTGGTGACACCTCTTTAGGTATGATCTTGTTTCCACTTAGTTGTCGTGCTGTGTATTCACTCAGCTGTCATGCTAGCTAACCTACAGTTAAATAGTTTGCTTATCAGAATATCATGCTGTACTTTGTCAATGCTTTGCTGAAATCAAGATATATCACATTTACTGCATTCTCACTATCTACTAAAGGAGTTTCCTGATAAAAATAAATGAGATAAGTTTAGCCTGAACAACATTTGCTTTGGAAAAAAATCTATGCTTACTTCCAGTAATTGTGATATTATTGATTATAAATCAATCTTTATAATCTGTTCTAGATTTTTTTCTAGATCTATAGCTCCCCAAATCTTCCTTTTCTCCACTTTTGAAGATATTGATATTTGATCTGACCTGGTTATATGGCATTTTATTAGTTCTCCGGGAATGGTTCTGCTTTTTTTTTATGGGGAAAGGGGGCTAAATATAATTATCTCCGAAGGGGGGGGGAGAGAAAGACATTCTCACTGGAAGTAAGCTTTGTGTGTGTCTCTGCATGTTCTATTCTTAGGACATTTCTAAATATGCATGTGGGATCATTTCAGTGTTGATATGGGGGGGAGGGAGTATAGAGAGCAAGTAGTCCCCAAAATTTGTGCCAAAGAGTAAAGCAATCTTTCAGAAGTAAAAGCATTCCTGGATCAGCTTTTGTTTGACATCTGTTGATATACTGCTTTGAATTCTATGCTTAGATAGAAATGTATAATAAGTAAGTTACGATTCTGTTGGCAAACAATAATATCCATTCTTTTAGAGCCAGAATCAATGTTTGGCAATTAATGGACTTCTCCTGATTTTACTTCCTATCCTTTTTGCTGGTGCCACCCATAAGCCAGTGGGGAGTTACAGGATCCAATCACTGAAGTTCTTTGTCTATTTATTTGTTGACTAATCAAATTTATATAGCTGCACATCTCACCAAAGGCAATTCTATGATGTAGTATTATTTCTGCGTCAGCTCAGGAAGTTCAAACTGTCCAAGGAGCTGCTGATACAGTTCTACAGAGGAATCATTGAGTCTGTCATCTGCACCTCTATAACTGTCTGGTTTGGTGCTGCAACCCAACAAGACCAACACAGACTTCAGAGGATAATCAGAACTGCAGAAAAAACAATTGCTACTCCATTGAGGACCTGTATACAAGCACGAGTCAAAAAGAGGGCGGGGAAAATATTTACTGACCCCTCGCATCCTGGACACAAACTGTTTCGACTCCTACCCTCAAAACGTCGCCACAGAGCACTGCATACCAAGAAAACTAGACACAAGAACAAGTTTTTTTCCAATTGCCATCACTCTACTAAACAAATAATTCCCTCAACACTGTTGGACTCTTTACTAAATCTGCACTTCGATTTCTACTGGTTGTTCTCATCATTCCTATCATCCTTTTCCTCCCACTTAGGACTGTATGACTGTAACTTATTGCTTGTATCCTAAGATTTGTATTAATATTGATTGTTTCTTCATTGCTTAGTTGACCCCTATGACAATCATTAAGTGTTGTACCACATGATTCTTGACTAATGTATCTTTTTCTTTTATGTACATTGCGAGCATATGCACCAAGACAAATTCCTTGTGTGTCCAATCACACTTGGCCAATAAAATTCTATTCTATTCTATTCTATTAAGACACACAAATAGGACAGAAGATAGGGCAACAGAAGATTAATTACAGGTAATCCTCACTTAATGACTAGTCATTTAGTGACTGTTCGAAGTTATGATGGATCCCAAAAAAGGTATTTACAACCCAGATTCAAAGTTCTGCAGTCCCCTCATAGTCAAGTCATTTTGGACATTCAGCAACTAGTCTGTGCTTATAGTGGTTTACAGCATCCCATAGTCATGTGAGCACGATTTCCTTTTTTTCCTTTTTTCGCTGGAAACCAGTATTTTCTTCATCTTTCTGGCAATAATTGCAACCAACGGGGTCACTTAATGACCACGTTGTTTGCTTTATGAATGCCGCATCTGCTTAACGATAACCACAAAAAGTGTCATAAAAGTCAGGTGTGTCATGTGACATTCCATTTAACAAGTGGCTCAATTATCATTGCAAGTTGAGGATTATCTGTAAGGGACATCATAACTGCACCACAACCAAATGTCTTCTACAACCTAGAGCCAGCACTACTTTTCTCCCCACTGTGGTTCAATAGGTAACATATAAAAAGGCAGCCTATAAAAGAAAGAGGAGAGTATTAAACTATTAAAGACTTGAGGAAAAGCAGGGGTTGCAAAAAGGAAAGAGATATCAGAATCTGAAAGGACCAAATTATGGAACCAGGTAACTGAACGATCTGGAGTCATATAAGTAGAAGGTGAGTGTTAAGTGTGGCCTGTTGCTGGCATCAAAATGATTATAATAGAACAATTCAAGTCAGAAAGACTTATTTCATTATACAGAAGACAGTGAAACCTATTTTGAAATACAATGGATTTCAATCTCCATCCGTATAGCAATGCCAAAATATCATATACAGGTTATCTACTTATTTAACTACCACAATTAGCCTGGTGACTTCTTTAAGTGAGATATCACAGGACCAAAACAATTTATGTATTTATTTAGAACATTTATATGGCTGTCGAAATCACAATGACTCCAGGAGTAAAACCTCAAATACAAAATCCAATAATATCTCACTTTCATCACAGTTGTTAACCAACTCGCTTGTGGTCATTAAGCAAGATATCACATGACTGTAACTTGTGATTTTACTGTTGGCTGCTCCACTGACTCTGCCATTTATGAAAATGGCGATCACAAATGTGCAAAAGGCAATCACACAAACACAGGATGCTGGGATCCCAGATTCAAAGTTCTGCAGTCACTCCACAATCAAGTCATTTTGGCTTGTGGGTTGTGAACCATCCAAAACTCAATCACATGAGGGCAAGGACACTGCAATGGTTATAGGTCAACAACAAGTCTTAACATTACTTTTTCAGTACCATAACTTTGAATGGTCACTAAATAATGCCACCATTAAAAGAGAACTAATTGTATAAAAATTAATCCATTGATTATCCAGTCTTCGGAAGGGCAGCATACAAATATTATTATTATTATTATTATTATTATTATTATTATTAATTTATTGTCAAGTGAAAACTATGATTCACTCAACTAGTTTTCTTATAGCCATCCTTGGGCACTAATTTTCACTGAGGAATAATTTGGGTCATGTGAGCATGATTCTCTTGCTCAATCTTCACCAGAAATCATTTACATAGAGTTCAGTATTCAGAGAATACAAAAATGTACATTTCAGTGAATATCTGTGGTCAGATATTAGCTTTAGTTTCGGCCTATTATTGTAAAAGAGGAAATCCCAAGGAGAAGGGTAAGAGAAGGGAAGAAAAGCTTTGCTAACTAAAGGTATTTTTCTTGTCACCTGTTGTTTCCACATTTGCACATATACAAAATATTTGGCATAAAGATGCAGTCCTAGACATTTTCCCTCCAAAGAATCAGGTTGTAGGTAATAGGAATAATTTCTGCTGATGAAACTGGACAGCCACACTGTTCCTCAAAGCAGAAATGGTGGTCTCAGGGGAGAAATCGTATCATCTGTTACAACACAACTGCCTACGTTCCCTAGCTGTTCATAGATTCCAGACCCTCTAGCAACCTCTCTTCTTCAAAGCCCGGAAGCAGGCCTAAAACATAATGATTCCACCATCCTAATAACTCTGCATGTATTGATGTGCATATGTTTCTAAAAGAATCTCAGTGGTGAAGGGTCATTTTTTTCCACTTGTCCGTTTTGCTTCAATCCAAAATGCAATTGGACTGTGAAGATGAGCTAAAGGCTTGTGTTTCTACAGTCAAGACTCAATAGAGTACAGATAGTCCTTGCCGGTGACTTATACATCATTTCTTTTATCAGGTTGAGGCATTTATCTCATGACCAACATCCTTTCTTCCCATTATAAGGCTTTTACAATTCAGTTATATTGTAAGTTCAGTCATCTATCTTCTGCAAAATATATTATAGAAACAAGATGTGAGTTGCTGTTTTTTAAGTACAAAGAGCTTCAGGTTGCTACATTTTATTTTTATATACTACTCTTGGAGTGGCCCATAGAATCTCATACCGGATTCAGAATGTCTGTCTAATGTTATTTATGATGAGAAAGAGATTGGCAAAGAAAAAAAGAATAAATCATGCAACTGGTTGGATAACTACAAAGATACCCCCAATGCAAATGACTTGGCATACAAAATGAATTTATTTGCAGAGTTCCCATAGATGATTCAATACTAGTACCAATAGAAAAACATTGTTGGCTTACAGCAGATTTAACACAATTATTAGAGAAACACCTATTTGGTGAAAAAGAATATAAGGAATAACTACCGTATTTTTTGGTGTATAAGACACACCTTTTTACTTCAAAAAAGTGCGCCAAAAACCGGGTGCGTCTTATACACCAAATGCTATTAGGTGGCAGTCAGTGGTGGCGGCAGCAGCCTTCCCCTAGTCCCAGCGGTGGCTTTTCATGTGGTTTGGCGGCTGGCGCTGACCACCACTACCAAACTGCGTGAGAAGCCGGTATCACCAGAGTACGGGAATGCTGCTGCCGCTGCTACTGACCACCCCCACCAGACTACAGGACTACACCCCAAGTTTAATGGAACGGGGGAAAACCCGAGCTTCTGTCCTCCGTCGCGTGGGCACCTCTCTTCCTTGTATGTTCATCACACTTCCTCCTCTGTAAACCAACTTGGCTCTTCTTCCTCTGTAAACGTTTCGTTCCAACAAGGGGAGGATGGGAGGCTGCTGCTTCTGCCGCCGCCGTCACTTCTAATGAAGGCTGAGGCAAACGGGTAGCGCTGTGTCCTTGTCAGATCTGCTTCATCCTTCCTCCTCAGCCACCCCTCTTTGGATGGAACCAAAACCTGGACAGCTTAGGAGGAAGGATGAAGTGGATCTGACAAGAACACAGCGCTGCTCATTTGCCTCAGCCTCCATTAGAAACAGCGGTGGCGGCGAAAGCAGCAGCCTCCCGTCCTCCCCATGTTGGAAGGGCGAAGACTTGGCCGATCCATTTGCTCACTGTTTGTCCCTCAGCACCATCCTTATATCAAACCCTGCACGGGCAAGTAGCCTGCAGAGAGGAGCTGCCGCATCAGCAGTGATGCTCCTAGGGCACCAGGAGGGCAGTCCTGTGTCCCGCTCCCAATCTCGGGGTGCCGCGAGGGAGGCGGAGGTAGTCAGAGCCGGAGACCTTCCCATACACCCTTCCCCCCCGGTCCCCGCAGGGATGTGACCGGTTGAGCCATGGGGGAAGCGCCCGTCTCTGGGGGAAAGTAGGTCTCTCCATTGGGGGACCGGGACAAGTGCCATGGCCTCAGTGAAGGTTTGAAGACCCCTGAGGTAGGAGTGCAAGGGTCTTCAAACCTGGCGTGTTTAAGGCTTGTGACTGAAGGAAGAATTCTGGGAGTTGATTGAAGCTATCAAATTTGAAGACTCCTGAGTTAGGGGTTAGGGGTGCAAGGGTTTTCAAACCTGGTAAGTTTAAGGCTTGTGGATTTCAACTCCCATTTCTGAGCTAGCGTGACTGGTGGAGGAATTCCGGCAGTTGAAGCCCACAAGTCTTGAAGCTGTCAAGTTTGAAGACCCCTGGGTTAGGGTAAGGGGTGCCAGGGTCTTCAAACCTGGTAAGTTTAAGGCTTGTGGACTTCAACTCCCATTTCTGAGCTAGCGTGACTGAAGGAGGAATTCTGGCAGTTGAAGTCCACAAGTACTGAAGCTGTCAAGTTTGAAGTTTGTAAAAAGTGTACATGGTTTTAAAAAGTGTACATAGTTTTAAAAAGTATTCTCCTACACTGGTATTTTATTAAGCAATATAATACTACGACATTCGGTTCAGAATACCTTTTTCCTTGTTTTCCTCCTCTAAAATCTTGGTGCATCTTATACACCGAAAAATATGGTAAATGAGAAAAGCCCTGGTAGATTGCCAGGAACAGACCAATAGACTTGACCAATAGCTGATGTTCTACCAGCGAAGATTTACTAGGATTACTATTCCAGAGGCCTGCTGCACCACTGTTGGATGAAATACTACTACAACTATTGAAATCTGCAAATGTGAAGTTTCCCCAGGCACCTAGTATAGATGTGGCATACAAGGTATCCTACTTGTTTCACCACCCACATTTCACAACAAAGAAAAATATCAATTAGAGCCAACTGACTCTATTTTGAACTCCTAAAATATTGACCATGTAGTGGTTCAATGCTCAGCATGTATTATGCTACCGACAAATGCCCACTCAGCTTTGAAAGCCTTTGTAAGTCATCATCTCATTGCTCATATCAATATCGGATCACATCCACATCACTGGACTCTCCCCTCTTTTTAATTTTTAGAGTGAGAGTGCCATGAAGATTTAAGGCGAACTCTTAAGAACTTAAAAAAATAGAATTTGGACAATATTCCAGAAGGTATGACGCAAAGCTTGTCCATTATCACTGACATTCTCACCTCTCTCTCCCAATTTTCAAGCCCTCAGGGCCAACTGTAGCCTCACAAACTGAACTCAATACATCACTTTATTTTCCAGCATGGAAAAAAAAGGGGCAGGAAGCCATGCTAGGTTGACAGCAGGCAGACTCTTGTTCCTCAGCAGGACAGGTTCTGGGGTTGCCACCTGCAAAACCTAGATCGACAAGAATGACCCGGTATTTCCTACGGTAGGAAAAAGGCAGCAATACAATTCTTCAAACATGCAACTTCCCACCCTAACATGGCTGTGCTTCTTGTGAGATGCTTCAAGCAGCTGCAGAAAAGATCTGCAGTAAAACCAAGCCGACGATCTGCCTTCATGGCAATCTCAGTCTAGCTAATATTAATTAGTCACCTTAGTGGCAGCAAACCACCTGCTCTGCTCCTCCAGTAGTATGTTAGCATTTACTGTCTGCTTTCGCTGTTTTTGAGCCATACTCAGGCACTAGTAACATAGCGACAATCTGAGCCATGCTAAAAATACTAATACACTTGCTAAAATAAAACAAGCTAGAACATGGAGTATTGCAGACTCCATAACACAGAGCTACAACATTTTTTAAAGAGGCATCCAAATATGGCTTCAGGCAATGCTGCATATTAGAAATCAATGGCTATATCTAGGAATAAACACACACACACAAACACACACTCACTCTTTCTCTCTCATACATAGAGAGATACAGAAGCCCATATGAATATCTTTGTGTATTTGTACATGTATATATAGAGAGATGCTTTAAATGCAGGAACATTCAAGGTTGCATCGTATTGAACATTTATTGAAGCTTTACCCCATAAGCGATTGCTGAACGTGTAAATGTATAGGCAGCAATCGTTGCTACATACTTGCATGGCTTGCCCTGCTGCATGATGCTCAGCCGCATACATCAGAGCCACCACACTAGGTAGCTGCTCCAGCAGTTCTCCAGGTGCTCATAGTAAAATGCAGAAACACACCCACTGCAAATAATTCTTCAACAAACAGCATTTGAATGCATCAGACCCCCCCAAATTTTTTAAAAAATTCAATAGACCAGCATTATTGAAAGATTTAACCCCCTATAAATAAAGATAAATCAAGAAAATATTTAGGAATATTTTCCTAGTTGGAAAAAATATAATTCCCTCCATAGTCTCTGGGTTCATCAGAAATACAATTATATTTCTACAATTACAATTATATTTCTACCAGAAATACAATTAATATTTCTACCACAACCTGCATTTTCAGTAACCATGCACACACGCTGAACAGAACTGCAGATGATACAGCCTCTCCACCCATGCTCTCCCCATGCTAGCACCATTTTGCTGACCTGTGTGTCAAAGCCATTCTCAATGGAGCTACTCTTCTTCCGAAGGAAGCCGTCGCCCGCATTCTCATGACCGTTCTGGGATTTGAGGGGGATCTGGCTGGCATAGGATGACTTGTTCACCTCCACCTTGTTCCCAAACTTCAGGTAACAGGGCTGTGGGACGGTTCTCGCAGCTGGGATGTGAACAATGGGACTAGCAGTATGGACAGGTTTGGGTAGTCCAGATTTCATTTTGGAGGCTACCAGGATGGCTGGCATTTTTATCTCCTTCTGCTTTTGTCAGGGCGCCTCTATCACAACAGCAGCAAGCAAGGAAGAGGGTGAAGAGAGGTTTTACAATCTGGCCGGCTAGCTTCTTTCCCTCCTCTCCCACTCACCCACCCACCCCCCAAAAAAATCAAGCGGTGGAAAAGGAAGCGCAACTTTGCCTCAGGAGCTGGCTCTGCCTTTCCACCTGTTTCCCAGGGTTGGTGTAAGCTTCTTTCTCCCACAATTCTCAGTCCTTTCCCCCCCCCCCCCTTCCTCCTCTTCTTCTTCGGATGTTTAACTCGCTGGTCCTTTTCAGCAGTCACTTTATTAATATTATTATTAATTAATAATAATAATAATAATAATAATAGTAATAATAATAACAATTGTCAGTCAGTGTCCTTTTCCCCCCCTTCCTCTTCTTCTTCGGATGCTTAACTCGCTGGTCCTTTTCAGCAGCCACTTTATTAATATTATTAATAATAATAATAGTAATGGTAATAATAATAATAATAATAATAATTCTCAGTCAGTGTCCTTTTTTCTCCTTCCTCCTCTTCTTCGGATGCTTAACTCGCTGGTCCTTTTCAGCAGCCACTTTCTTAATATTATTATTATTAATAATAATAATTTTCCTCCCTTCTTTCCTTGATGATGGGAGACTTTAACTCGATTCTCTGGTCACTGGAGCCACCCCTTGGATGTCTGGCTTTAAAGGAACCTGCTGCAACATGATGTTTCGGGTTTGCTTGGATGGGTGTGCGCGCCCACCCCAGCCTAAGCAGACAGGATCGCCAGGCTTAATATGCGTCTGTCTGTCTTCAGCTTCAGCTCAGCCTCCTAGCAGAAGAGAATCCGAGTTTCTTTAAGCTTAATATCGGTGCACGAGAGCAGAGAGAGAGAGAGACGACCTGCCCGCGGATGACATTTAAATCGTTAAGGCTGCTGGTGGCAACGGCATTTCCCGAGCCGGCGATGCTGCTTGTTCCCGCTGCTGTTGCTGCCGCTGCGCGTCAAAACGCCTGAGAGGAAGAATTGCGGGTAGGTCGTGAAAAGCGTCCGTCACATTTTGGAGCCTGTGGCGCCGGTTAATGGAGCTGGAGAGCGCGAGGCGCGAGTCGGGGGTGCGAAAAAAAAAAAAAGCGCGAGGAGCGCGCGTGTGAGTCGAGGCAGCCGGCGGCGCGGACGACGCCGAAGAAGGGGGCAGCCCCAGATGAGAAGGCGCGGGAGAAGGGCTGTGCTCTGACAGTACCGTTGCAAAAAAAAAAGAAAATTATATATACAGTACTGTATATAAAAAGAGTCTAGCGCGGCTTCCGATTGGTCCTCCCCGGCTCAAATCAGAAGCGAAACAGTTCTGCAAAAGGGGCGGCGCTTCAACTCCAAGCGATGGGCACGAAACTCTCCCGCGCGCGCTCTCGCTCTCTTTTGGCTCCGAGCTGAGCTTCGCGCTCTGCGGCAGCGTAGCGGGTCTTTCGTTAAAATAGGAGGCGCGGAGTGGGGGGGGCTCTCCAGGCGGAGGCCGGTAGCGGCAAATAGTGGTCGCCCCGAAGCGGAAATTCCTCACCCGCCGGTCCTGTCTTTTTGTTCCTTGCCCGAAAGGAAGGCGCTTTCGAATCCCAAACACATGAGGGTGAATCATGATTCCGTCCCTCGCTGGCTAAGTCATACGGGAAAACTCCCACTGAAAATGCCAACGGCCCAGGCTGTGAGTAAGGACCCAGCAATTTAACCCAATCAAGCCGGGGAATTGAAAAAAAGAGCCGTGTTCTCCTCAGCTAAAATCGGTGTTGCCAATAGAAAGAGAGGCTGTTTTGGTTATTCAATATGGCCACAGCTGTTATTTTCTCTTAGACTTTAGAAGAACTTTATTGTCGCTTTTTTATTGTCACTCATCGGCATATAATAATCAGAACTGCAGAAAAAACAATTGCTGCCTACTTGCCTTCCATTGAGGACCTGTATACTGCACGAGGGCGGGGAAAATGTTTACTGACCCCTCGCATCCTGGACATAAACTGTTTCAACGCCTACCCTCAAAACATCGCTACAGAGCAATGCACACCAAGACAACTAGACACAAGAACAGTTTTTTCCCAAACGCCATCACTCTGCTAAACAAATAATTCCCTCAAAACTGTCAGGCTTTTTACTAAATCTGCACTTCTATTCTGCTAACATAGCCAAGAAGGCTTCAAGAGTTGTAAACCTAATTCTATGTAGCTTCTGCTCTGGCAATCTCTCACTACTTACCAGAGCTTACAAAATTTCCGCCAGACCCATCCTCGAATACAGCTCATCTGTTTGGAACCCATATCTCATCTCAGACATTAACACCCTTGAAAATGTCCAAAGATACTTCACCAGAAGAGCCCTTCACTCCTCCACTCGAAACAGAATACCCTACGACAGTGTTTCCCAACCTTGGGAACTTGAAGATATTTGGACTTCAACTCCCAGAATTCCCCAGCCAGCGAATGCTGGCTGGGGAATTCTGGGAGTTGAAGTCCAAATATCTTCAAGTTCCCAAGGTTGGGAAACACTGCCCTACGAGACTACACTTTCAATCCTGGGCCTAAAAAGCTTAGAACTAAGATGCCTTAAACATGATCTAAGTATTGCCCACAAGATCATATGCTGCAACATCCTACCTGTCAGCGACTACTTCAGCTTCAACCACAACAACACAAGAGCACACAACAGATTTAAACTTAATATTAACCCCTCCAAACTTGACTGTAAAAAATATGACTTCAGTAACCAAGTTGTTGAAGCATGGAACTCATTACCTGACTCCAAAGTGTCATCCCCAAACCCCCAACACTTTACCCTTAGATTATCCATGGTTGACCTATCCAGATTCCTAAGAGGTCAGTAAGGGGCGAGTACAAGTGCACTAGAGTGCCTTCCGTCCCCTGTCCTATTGCTCTCCTATATTTCCTATACCTTTCTTCTATTCCTATATCTCTTCTATTCTTTCATTGATATGTTTTATTCCTATATCTTCTCTTCTATTCTTTCTTAGATATATTTTACTATGAGTATATCCGCTATAACCTTCATTATGTATTTTACTACGTGTACAGTATACCCATTAAAATCCTCATTGTGTATTGGACAAAATCAATCAATAAAAATAAATAAATAGTTTTTCTCATCATTCCTATCATCCTTTTCCTCCCACTTAGGACTGTATGACTGTAACTTGTTGCTTGTATCCTAAGATTTTTGTTAATATTGATTGTTTCTTCATTGCTTATTTGACCCCTATGACAATCATTAAGTGTTGTACCACATGATTTTTGACAAATGTATCTTTTTCTTTTATGTACGCTGAGAGCATATGCACCAAGACAAATTCCTTGTGTGTCCGATCACACTTGGCCAATAAAATTCTATGCTATATTAAAATGAAATTTCCTTGCACTTAGCTCTCAAAAGATTCACAGCCTCCAATATAGCAATAGCAGCAGAAGCAATTAGACTCATATAGCTCTTTAACATTAGCATTTAGACTTATATACTGCTTTACAGCCCTCTCTAAGCATTGCGGTTTACAGAGAGTAAGCATATTGCCCCCAACAATCTTGGTCCTCATTTTACCGACCTTGGAAGGATGGAAGGCTGAGTCAACCTTGAGCCTACTGAGATTCGATCTGCCAAACTGCTGGCAGCCAATTACCAGCAGAAGTAGCTTGCAGTACTGCACTCTAACCACTGCGCCACCGAGGCTCTTGCTGCTTGATAGTGCTTTACAGCCCTCTAAGCAGTTTCCAGAGTCAGCATATTGCCCCCAACAATCTGGCTCCTCATTTTACGTCCTGGAATGGATGGAAGGGCTGAATCAACTTTGAGCTGGTGACATTTGAACTGCCAAATTCCTGGCAGCCAGCAGTCAGGAGAAGTAGCCTGCAATATTGCTTTCTAACCACTGCCACCAAGGCTCATGCAGTGTATACATTACATAAGCATGACAAAATATTTTTTTTAAAAAATACAAAAAAATATGCATATACCCAATATATTATATGAGGCAGAGAAAGCACAGTCTTGTTTGGATGCATACATGTACATGGTGAGAAAAATGAATACTGTATTGCATGTTTACCAGGTAAATGACATAGGGAACAAAGCTGTTACAGAATCTGTTAGCCCTGCTAGAAATACTTTGAAACCTCCTCCCAGGTGGGAGCAAAAAAAGCAGACTGTAAAGTGGGTGTACGGGGGTCTCTATAGTAATGCTTTGAGCTCTAAGCTTACTGTATATCTATCTTGTTGTATTAGACAAACACAGTGCACAGTATAAAAAAAGCATGTATTTTACAACTGCATCATCTTCCAGAGAGTTAGGAAACTGCCCTCTGTTTTTGTACCATATGGAATTTTATATCAATGGAGTCCTAAGACAGAATAATGAAAGATCACTATCGGCTAATACTTGTGATAACTACAAGAAACCTCTGTTGAGTAGCAGAGTCTGGGGAACAAAGCTTGCCTTCAACGAAAATGTTTTTGCAAAGAACACTGGTGTAGCTGGACTTTGGTCTGATCCAACAAAGTTATGCTTCTGATTATAATACTCTGGCATTGTGTATAAGGAAGTGAAGCCACACTGGCATTGAATAGCAATGTCCAAATAAAACCCTGGCCTAGTACTATTGTAAGAATAGAGATGCATATCCACACCTTTTGTAAACAATCGTGCTGTTTTTATAAATCCCTTGTTTTGTTTTGTTTTGTTTTGTTTTGTTTTTTAAACTGATCACAGGTGACAAGATCTTTGCTCTTGTTTTCCTGGCATGAAGGTTCTGATCAGGAGTGAAATGCTCCCAGGTTACTCGTACCTGTCAATCACTGGAGAGCCGGTCATGAAGGGAGCGTGAGTACCTGGATGCTGCCATTTGGGTTCTTTTACCCTTTGCGCCTGTATAGAATGCTTTGCGCATGTGCAGAGGGTAAAATAATCCAAATGGCAGCATCCAGATGAGTGGGCGGAGTCTCACGCTCCCTCCATGACCGGCTCTCTGATGACCAACAGCCACGAACAAACCGGGAGCATTTTACCCCTCGTTCTGATTATTGCTGACAGTTGTTGATTTGTTGAGCCCATTCAACTTTGGATTTATTTTAGGACATTAGAGCAAACCAAGTCAAGTCAGAACAGCAACCCTTGAGATGGGTTGGATTGAGAGTGACTGGCTCAAAATCACTCAGCTGGCTCTCATGCCAAAGATGGGATTAGAACCCCCTGCTTCCTGCATATGGTAAAAAGCACCCAAAAAATAATAGAGAAAAAAACCCCAGCCATTTGTGTGTGTGTGTGTGTGTGTGTGAACTCTTGAACCATTTCCAATAGCTCACCTGTTATTGGAAATGGTTCAAGAGTTCACACACACACACACACACAAGGGGGGAGGAGACAGGGATGGAAAAAGAGGAGAAGATAGTAATAAAATAGATTTTGGTTTTGTTTTATTATTAATTTCTTTTAATAAAAAAGAAGGGAATTTTTTTCTTATTTATTTATTTATTCTTCTATGCCGCCCAGTCCCAAAGGGACTGTCGCTCAGACACTATACTTTTCTGCCCACACCGAAAAAAAATTAGAGGGAACATTGGCCAACACTCCAGAAGATAGACACAAAATACAGAAGGATCTTGACAAACTTGAACAATGGACACTATCTAACAAAATGAAATTCAATGGTGAAAAAAAGTAAGGTTCTACATTTAGGCAAGAAAAACAAAATGCACAGGTACAGTATATGTGATACATTGCTCAACAGTAGTAACTGTGAAGAGGGATCTTGGGTTTCTAGTGGACAACCGTTTAAATATGAACCATCAGTGTGCAACAGCTGCCAAAAAAGCCAACACAGTTCTAGGCTGCATTAACAGAGGGATAGGATCAAGATCATGTGAAGTGTCAATACCACTTTATAAAGCCTTGGGTAAGGCTGCACTTGGAATACTGCATTCAATTTTGGTCACCACAATGCAAAAAGGATGTTGAGAGTCTAGAAAAAATGCAGAGAAAAGGGACAAAGATGATTAGGAGACTAGAGGTTAAAATGCGGTTGCAAAACTGGGCATGTCTAGTTTAATGAAAAGAAGGACCAGGGGAGACATGATAGCAGTGTTCCAATATTTCAGGGGTTGCCATAAAGAAGAAGGCGTCAACCTATTCCCCAAAGCACCTGAGGGTAGAACAAGATGCAATGGGTGGAAGCAACTTAGAACTAAGGAGAAATTTCCTGACAGTTAGAACAATTAACTAGTGGAACAGCTTGCCTCCAGAAGTTGTGAATGCTCCAACACTGGATAACCATCTGTCTGAAGTAGTGTAGGGTTTCCTGCCTAGGCAGGGGGTTGGACTAGAAGACCTCCAAGGTCCCTTCCAACTCTATTGTTATTGTATTATTGTATTGTATCTTTTGAATTGTCACTAGACCAGTATGGCAGGAGAACATATAATCCCAGAAAGTACCACATTGGGCCCACATCCAATACACTTGTTCAGCAATATGAGAATGAAAATATAAATAAACAAAACTCTAAGCCATTCTCGATAAGATCTAAAGGATCTGAAAAATCTTTCTAAGAGGAGACGATTTCTCAGATGTTACAAATGTGCACCCTTCTTTACAGAACTGCCCTTTCCCTGTTCACAAACATATCACGAATCTTGGCTCTACTTCAATTGGCAATACAACTTTTGCAAATATTTACTAACTTCAGAGTTGCTTAAACAAACATGTCTTTATGTAGATGTTATGCACGGTAGCTGTTTATACAACAGTTATATCTGTATATTGTCTGGTGTCTCCTGCTTAGCTTGGAGATATGATAATTTTATGGATATTATAGCCATTTGCTGGTGGTCTACAAATATCAGCAAAGCCGAGAAACCTGTTTTAACAGAGATAGATGTATAAAAAAGTAAATTAGCAGTTATACATGATGAAGCGGTGTATATGTTATTCTTTCCTCCGTTTCCTGCATCCACCTCTAAATTATCTGAGGACCTATTCAAGTACTATCTGCTCATTTGACATGCATCCTGGTTCCTATTGCCAATTTTCACACCAGCTGAATTGTTTGCCCTGCAGTTAAGTACACGATTTTTAAAACAAGAAATGTGCTTTTCCTTGGGCACCGTTTATCCGCTAATCCCAGATTACAAAGTGCTCATCTTTGTTTTTCTATCTCATTGAAAAGGATCTTCTGGTGTTTCCTTTCCTTTTCCACAAAATGAAATAATGGTTTTAAGCTAACAATAATGGTGGGCAAAATTTGCAAAGCTTTAATAAATTCAACAGGTCTGTGCCAGATTTTGCCCAATTGCAAAATGGGCAGAACTGAGAATTTAGGCATATAATCAAAAGTTAGTGTATAATGCTGATTTCTTAGACTATCCTTGTGAAAAGTTCTAGTCATCACAATTCAAAAAGGAAATTATATGAACTGGAAAAAGTGTAGAAAAGAACAGTGAAAATTATTATGAATCTACAGAAGATTCTCTATAAAGAAAGACTGAAGATTCTTGATAAGATAAAATATAGGTATAAGATAGAAGGTAGGTATAAGAGAGCTATGTACATGAAAGATGCTAGAGCAGTTCTGTAAAAAGCTTATTGTAAAAGTCAGATCAGATTTCTTTGCCTTAATCTATTTCTAAAGGATTTATTTTATCATTATTTTCAACAGGTTTAAAGATGGTCCATAGCAGCTCAATATTTTTGTTGTTGTTAGTTACAAAGTCATGTCTGACCCATTGTGAACCCATGGACAATGTTCCTCCAGGCCTTCCTGTTCTCCACCATCCTCTGGAGTCGATCTAAATTCACACCTATTGTTTCAGTGACTCCATCCAGCCACCTCATTCTCTGTCGTCCCCTTCTTTTGCTCTCAATCTTTCCCAACATTAGGCTCTTCTCCAGTGAGTCCTTTCTTCTCATTAGATGGCCAGAGTATTTGAGTTTCATCTTTAGGATCTGGCCTTCTAAAGAGCAGTCAGAGTTGATTTGCTCTAGCACTGAGAGGTTTGATCACCTTGCAATACAAGGAACTCACAGGAGTCTTCTCCAGCACCATAGCTCAAAGGTCTCAATTCTTTGGTCCTCAGACTTTTTTTACGGCCCAACTTTCACAACCATACATTACAACTGGGAAAACCATAGCCTTGACTATAAATACTTTTGTTGGCAGAATGATGTACTGTATCTGCTTTTTAGTATGCTGTCTAGATTTTTTCAATATTAAGTATTAATAATTTTAAAGAATAGTTCAATACTAAGTAATAATTTTAAAGAATGACAGAAAAACACAGAATACAGATGTTTAAGATTGTGTGTATGCGTGTATATTAAATGTGCGTGTATATATATATTTGTTTTTGTAGATTTTCATGGGTATAAGTATGTAGATTGTTATGAGTTTGGGTTTTTCCTGTGTAATATTTTGAGTGTCTTTATGATGTTTCGGCAAAATCACATTCACCATCATTGGACAGAAGTTATGGGCCTCAAAGAAGCACGAAGCCCATAATTTCAGCCTGATGATGGCGAATGTGATTTCGCCGAAACGTCGCAAAGACACTCAAAATATTACATGGGGAAAAACCCAAACTCACAACAATCTACATACATATATACATACATACATACATACATACATACATACATGTATATACACACACACATATATATGTCACATGTTTTGGCTGAATTTGAAAATTAAGGGAAACTAGGATAGATCTATTTCTGCCTTATTTTGGCCTCATCAGCTAGCCATACCCTCACTGGGACTTGAACCTGCAACCTTTGCCTTGTAAGGCAGAGAATTAACCTCTAGGCTACAGTATCCTCTGTACCAGGGAAGGGTTACATATTTTTGTGTCAAATCACACTGGTATATTGAAGGAACATCACAGCTCCTTTTTTGCCTCTCGGCACAACCCAGGGCCATTCACTGGGAATGCTTTCACCGAGCGCTGGATGAAAGCATTCCCAGTGAAGGGGTTGCAAGAGGGGCGGGGCGGACCTTCCAGAAGCGCTCGGCGAAAGCGCTCCCAGCGAAGCAGCTGCGAGAGCGCTTTCTCAAAGCGTGGAATCCCAGCAGGGGCTGTAATCAAACGGGAAATCCTGGCGGTGACAGTCACAAGGCAGGGAAATACCTGTGACTACAAGAGTGCACGCGCAGTAAGAGAGCCCACACACCCAGGCTCGAGTTTGTAAAACGAAAATGGTTCTTAAGACAAGTAAAGGAGAAATTCAGGAATCTGCTATATTTTATGGGTGTATACAAAAGTTCATGGTTACAATAAAAGAGAACTGATCATATTGCCTAATGAAACATATAGAAGCAAACAATCAAGCTCACAAAATATCAAGGACTCCTCAGATCCTGATTTGACCAAACAGAAAACTTTGTTGTTTTGGGTTTTAGCTCAAACAAATCAGGAGAATCTGCCAAAAAAATGGCAGATCAGAGATGGGTTGCTTCTAGTTCGCCTGAATTTTCAGAGTTTCTTTGTCACTGCATGGTCATGCAGCATTGGAGGAAGTGAACCAGCAGCCAAGTAAGTTAGAACTCAACCCTGCGGCAGATATATTTGAAAACATGAGTAGGTTCAAGGTCGCATGCCTTCTCATTCTCCCTTCTTCCTTCTCCTTACATTTTCCCAGAGTTTCCTTTTCTCATCTTTCTTAATTGTCAAGTGCTTCCATGTATGGTATCAAGTAAGACATATCCAACATGCCCATCTCTCTCCCTAGATCTCCCTAGGATTTCCTTTTCCTAATTTCTCTTAGCTACTATTACCAATGACCTTGAACCTTTCCAACTCCATACAACACAGACGACCTCTGCTCAGAATGTATACATTTGGGTCCCTTTCAAGGTCAAACACATGTGCTTCAGATTAGGCAGAACGTACACAAGCTCCAGGTTGCTTAAAAATGTTAAAATGGCAGCTGCAACCAAAGGATAAGTCTTCAACTGCAAGGCCATAGCTGTCATTATCACTTTCTCAATTCCCCCTTGATGAGGCCTCTGGGGGCAAGGAGTTCCTCCTGAAAAATTTCTATTTGGTTAATATTAAATGGAATTATATTATCTATAAATCCTGGTGAAGAAAAGGAGCAAGGTGAGGACAGCTGGAAAGAAATGGTGTATGGCTGTCCAAGTACCCCTGGGTATAAAAACACATATTTTGGTAAGGGGATCTTGGAGGTCAAGGTGAAGCAAAATTTTGAACTGGCTTTTAGCTTCTCTTTCAAATATATTTATATAATATTTTTAGTCAAAGTTTTTTGTTTTTTTTAAAAAGACAGTTTTGTTTTACTGATTGCATTAACGTGGAGGAAACACTAAAAGAAGGACAGAAGCTGTTGTTCTCTAGGAGCTATTCCAAAAAGCTTTGGGAACAAAGGAGAAAAGAAACATCTCCTTGTAGCCAGATGGAGATTCTGACCATTAACAGGTGGCCTATTTCTTCTGATCTTAATGAGGGACACATTATGTCAAAAGTATAGTTTCTGGAAAAGAATATATGCTAAATCATGAATCCTACCGACCATTGTATGGTGGCAGAAATCTGTCAAATGCATGAAGTTCTTCCTTGTCCTTCTGCTTTTATACTTGCAAAAACATAAGACAGTCAAGTGTATCCCAGACTTTTGGAAGGGAATTAGTTAAACCAGATATTTGTGGTCTGCACACCCTCCATGTCTCCTTGTGTATTTCCTTTTTTATAGGATGAGAGAAGATTAAATTGCTTTAAAAGGATCTGGCATAGTATTTTGCTGTTAGTTTAAGCTTTAATAATTAGCTTCATCTCTTCCAGCAGATGCTGCATGTCACTGCTGTAAGTTAAGTGGTTTTGCTTACTTTGTTTTATTACAAGAGCCAATTGCTGCTCTTGTTTATCAAGGAAAAAGGAGACATGGTGGCAAGGCTATTCTCAATATTTTAATTAATATCAAGGTGGTTCTCCATCTCCTTGTCAACCTTGCTGTAAAGTGCTGTACTGAGTTGAGTTGCTTCTGGTTTTCAAGAATTATTTTTGCATCAGTATGCAATAAACAATGCAACTCTTTGTTACCAGGTAAGATGGCCTACTTGCATCTTGGTTTAGTTCCGGAAGTGGGCTTCACATAATTAAACAACTAGTTTGCCTAGTGCAGAAGCAAAAATGCTTGCGCGTGGCTTCAAACACACGGCAATTTCATGCATGTTGCTTCCAGCACACCTTCTCGGACAGCTGCAGTGACTAGAGTTGGTGAGGTGTGGATATCAGCTGAACCACATAGGCAAGGTCAGCGAGCCAGAGAGTGAGATATAGGGTGTGATACCACCTGACATGGATCTACAGTGAGGGCATCAGGACTAGTCATTTGGACTAGAGAACTGTAGCTAGAGAGATAAAGCAATTAAGACTGATGGGGTGGAACTACCAGCAAATCACGTAACGTACATACAAACTATTGTATTGTTGTAAGCTGCCCTGAGTCTGGCGGGATGGGGTGGGATAGAAGTCAAACAAACAAACAAAAGTCCAACTAAAACAACGTGTAAAACCAGTAAACTATGACATGAATCATAATATCAAATTGAAACGATAAACTGTAAACATCGAGCGACACTAATTTTGAACTACAAAGAAACCGAATGAACAAACCCTTAAACCACTGATAAATGTTGGCACTAGCAACTACGCCAAATACATATGGATAAAACTTCAGGAAAATCTACACCACCTATATGCTTAAACCACAGGCCGCAAAACATGGAAGCCCCAGCTCTAACGCTGGCCCTCCACACTCTTCTTACTACTCTTTTCTTGCTCTATTTTTCTACCCTTCCTCCTCTTGTATTTCTTTCTCTTCTTTCCAAATCCCTTTCCCTTTCTTCCTCTCTCATTCCCCACTCACGCATGCTATATAAGTAAACTATAATTGCTAGAATGTACATTATATATATTCCCTTTACTTTTCTGTACCCTGTTTTTAATGTATATATCCAATAAACATATATTTAAAAAAGAAAAGAAAAGACAAGGAAGTCAGCAGCATCCAAGTACTACTAAACAATCGTACAGATCCTGAAGAGCAAGGTCAATGGGAAGAATAAGATCCATGCAACAGGTATGTTTTGCCAGTCATCAGATACCCCTTCACTTTAGTGAGCTGGCCAAAATATATGGAAGCATCTAGTGTGAAGATCAAGAAGCTTTTTAAAATGTATGAAAGTTTAAACCCCAAGTCTAACACCCAGAAACTATAACTAGCTGGAAATAGGATGGTCAGAGTTTGATGAGTGTCAAGGCGACTGTCATGGATGAAACCCAGAGTATCCAGGAGCATATCAATGAGATAGCACCCAAAGATGAGCTGCTGAAAGAATGCCCGAGGCAATAAATAAGGAGAACGATCAAGCAGAGGAAATGTCATGGCAAGAGAAGACTCTGCATATGATATACTATCAACAGATAGCTGAGATGGCAGACATTGGGAAATCCTACCAGTGGTTGGAGAGGGCTGGGCTAAAGAACAGCGTAACGACACTGATCATAGCAATGCAAGAAGAGGCACTAAGGACTAAATACATAGAAGCAGCAGTATACCATACCAGATAGTACCCAGAGTCAATGGCACAATTAAGTAGCTGGCGCTGTGTACAAGAGCATCTGTACATCATCTGGTTAGACCCTCTTAAGTATAGATGGACTATCCCACAGAGGTTTGTGGAAAATAATAGAGCTACAATCCTGTGGATTTTACAAGCAGGTCTATTGGACAGACTGGCAGGTACTGGTCAATCAACTGGACATCATGATAGTAGACCAAGACCAGAAAACAGAGGTGGAGATAGATGTAGAAGAAGAACCAAGTGACAGCAACGTCAAGAAGAAGTACTGCAAACAGGAGAAGTTCCAGGGCATGGAGATGTTGAAAGTAAAGGCCAAAGTGGCCCCAATAATGATAGAAGCCCTACGTAGTCTTTATCCATTAATGTACGTTTAAAAATTACCTTTTAGCAGAAAGGTTGGCTGCAGATTAGTTTCAGGACACAATTCAAAGTGTTGATTATGACCTACGAAGTCAAACAATGTCATTTAGTGGGGCCCAGGGGAAGAGCCTTCTTTGTGTGGGGCCCGGCCCTCTGGAATCAGCTCCCCCTGGAGATTCACATTGCCCCCACCCTCCTTGCCTTCCGTAAAAGTTTAAAGACCTATTTATGCCGCCAGGCTTGGGGCCATTAGATTCTAGCCCCCTGACCGATGAGTGTACTAGTATGTTTTGTTGAATGAATGATGATGAATGGTTTTAAATTATATTGGAGGTTTTAAAAGTCTTTTGATCATATTAATTGGACTTTTTAGATGTATTGCTATGTTTTTTATATGCTGTGAGCCGCCCCGAGTCCTCGAAGAGGGGCGGCATGCAAATCCAATTAATAAATAATAAATAAATAAATAAAATGTCTACCAAAGCAATATCAAAAGGAAACTAAATTTCTGAAACCTAGGGCCCTTAGAATAAGTGGTGAAATCCATTTTTTTTTACTACCGGTCCTTTAGGCATGGCTTGGTGGGTATGGTGTGGCTGGTGGGCATGGCAGGAAAAGGATACTGCAAAATCTCCATTCCCTCTCCACTCCTGGGGGAATGATTGTAAAATCTCCATTCCCACCCCACTCTGATGCCAGCCAGAGGTGGTATTTGCCAGTTCTCTGAACTACTCAAAATTTCCACTACAGATTCTCCAAAATATGTGAAATTTCTGCTACTAGTTCTAAAGAACCTGTCAGAACCTGGTGGATTTCACCCTTGCTTAGCCCCTACCTCAAAGGGCTATTCTAAAAGAATTCTAAAAGATTACTCTAGTTCAGTGGTTCTCAACCTGGGGATCAGGACCCCTTTGAGGATCGTTTCACAGGAGTTGCCTAAGATCATGGGGAAAGACAAATTTCCCATGGTGTTAGGAACTAAAGCTTCTATTCTGGTGCCTTTGAACATATTTTTACAATTCTACAAATAAGAAGTTTACAGTGGGGGTGTTCCTCTGATCTTCCTGCCAATCAGATTTGTTGGGAGAATTGGCACTAGACTTATGGTTGGGAGTCACCACAACATGAGGAATTTTATTAAGGGGTCGCAGCATTAGAAAGGTTGAGAACCACTGCTCAAGTTGATGGCACTGAAAGTCGACATAGATCCACCTGGTTGAGCAATTAATATAATTTTAAAATTAAAACTAGATCATAAATCCAACAGAAACACATCTAGATAGTGTCATTCAGGGACCTTACCCCAAAGTATATATTTGAAAATGGCTAAAAGTGACAAAAAACATTCTGGTGATCCAAGATGGCCTTTTTCAGGCATATCTCCCTCTTCCATTTAATCAAAAAAAGTTTCTTGCTATTTCATTAGTAGTCTTTTTTTTGAGATTTGCAAAGGTCAAACTAAGCAAGTTCAAACCACACACATTTTTTTTTTGCAGTGGACCTGGCAGAAACTATAATGAAGTTATTTCTGGTACTTCTGATTTGTGTGCGGCTCTTGGTTATCTGAGACAAGTCATTTCCAGAACCATGTGGAGAGCAATCAGTGAGATTGGTGACAGCTTGTTTTAGGCATAAGATGCTCTTTAATAGGAAGTTATTAAACAGGAACAGCTGTGTTGATTTCAGCTCCATTCAAAACACAAGGAAAGGAAAACAATCAAAGCCTGACTAATAAAAAGCACACAATGGACTGGGATGAGACTTTTTTAAAAGGCCTTTATTTCCTTCTTTACACTTTGAACACTCCATTGGCCTTTCACCTACATTCTTGGTACATCTGGGACAGATCCACTGCATTGTCTTCTTAGAAGTCTATAAAGAATTGTTTTTCTAATTGGCTTGACAGGCATCCATTTGCACTTGTCCTAATGAGATGTTCAACTCCTTAACTAAGGGTACTAATATGGTAGCAAATATAAAATTATGTAATCCAATTCGTTTTTGCTTGTTCCTCATTTATTAGGGAAAATCCATGGGAAAATGGGCTCAACTTCTTGACATTTCTTCACACACACAGCTTCTTGTAAGATATTTCAGGCAGTTTCTTAGTTCACATGGTAAACGGATGTGAAAAGAGGGTATACAGTGTTCCCTCGCTTTTCGCGGGGGATGCATTCCGAGACCGCCCGCGAAAGTCGAATTTCCGCGAAGTAGAGATGCGGAAGTAAATACACTATTTTTGGCTATGAACAGTATCACAAACCTTCCCTTAACACTTTAAACCCCTAAATTGCAATTTTCCATTCCCTTAGCAACCATTTAGATTATTACTCACCATGTTTATTTATTAAAGTTTATTTTAAAAATATTTATTAAAAGCAGACGAAAGTTTGGCGATGACATATGACGTCATCGGGTGGGAAAAATCGTGGTATAGGGGGGAAAAAACCATGAAGTATTTTTTAATTAATATTTTTGAAAAACCGTGGTATAGACTTTTCGCGAAGTTCGAACCCGCGAAAATCGAGGGAACACTGTAATTTAATGCTACCAAGCGAACTGTGTGGCAAACATTTGTTTTGTACAAGGATTTACTATATCAAAAGCCAGCCTTCTTCAATTTCCCACATTTCCTTCCTCCTTTCAGATGAGGGAAAAATTAGAAAAACCAGATTACTTTTACAACCTAATCAAGCTTGACAAGTATTTGATACACCTAGAGCAGTGATGGCGAACCTTTTTTCCCTTGGGTGCCGAGAGCGTGCGCGCATGGCCAAACCCATAATTCAATGCCTCCACACACCACGCCCTCTATGAATGCGCACATGTCCTCACCGCTCCTCCATTTTCCAACTTCCAGTGGGCCTAGCAGGCCTATTTTTTGCCCTCCCCAGGCTCCAGAGGCATTCTCACCATCCTCTGTCTACCCAGGAGGCCCTCCAGAGGCCAAAAATGCACACCCAGAGCCTCTGCATGAGATGAAAAGAGCTGGCTGGCACTCACACTGGAGCTGAGCTATGGCAAAGGCTTGTGTGGCAGCAGATATGGCTCCACATGCCACTTATGGCACGCATGCCATAGATTCACTACATAGAAACATAGAAGACTGACGGCAGAATAAGACCTCATGATCCATCTAGTCTGCCCTTATACTATTTTCTGTATTTTATCTTATGATGGATATATGTTTATCCCAGGCATGTTTAAATTCAGTTACTGTGGATTTACCAACCACATCTGCTGGAAGTTTGTTCCAAGGATCTACTACTCTTTCAGTAAAATAATATTTTCTCGTGTTGCTTTTGATCTTTCCCCCAACTAACTTCAGATTGTGTCCCCTTGTTCTTGTGTTCACTTTCCTATTAAAAACATTTCCCTCCTGAACCTTATTTAAGCCTTTGACATATTTAAATGTTTCGATCATGTCCGCCCTTTTCCTTCTGTCCTCCAGACTATACAGATTGAGTTCATTAAGTCTTTCCTGATACGTTTTATGCTTAAGACCTTCCACCATTCTTGTAGCCCGTCTTTGGACCCGTTCAATTTTGTCAATATCTTTTTGTAGGTGAGGACTCCAGAACGGAACACAGTATTCCAAATGTGGTCTCACCAGCGCTCTATATAGCGGGATCACAATCTCCCTCTTCCTGCTTGTTATACCTCTAGCTATACTACCAGGGACCTAGAGGCACCAAACAGTCAGACCTCCTGGCATACTGATTTTTGCTGGAGATTTAGCAAAATTTCTGCAACATTTTTATATTATGCACATGCCATCATTTTTGCTCTTCTCATTCCACTTGATTCTTCTATTGAACATTTTTTCAGTTTGGGAAGAGACTTCCTTTTAGGGATTAGGACAGAGGTATTCAAACTGGGCAACTTTAAGATTTGTGTACTTCAATTTCCAGAATTCTCCAGCCAGCATAGCTGGGAGTTGAAGTCCACAAGTTTTAAAAGTGCCAAATTTGAATATCTCTGAATTAGGATTTTTGTTTCCTTATCTGCATTGCCTTTAGAGCTGACTAGGAGGGCTCAGCATGGTTTGGCTTATGACTTCCAGTTACCAGTTGTAAACTTACAACAGTTCATTTATTGACTGTTCAATGTTATAAGAGCACTGAAAAAGGGACTTATGATTGTTTATCATACTTATGACCATAGCAGCACCCTCACAGATCAGAATTCGGACGCTTGGCAATTGTCTCATAGTTATGATGGTTGCAATGTTCCAGGGTCATGTGACCACTTTTTTCAAATTTCTGACAAGCTAAGTCAATGGGGAAGCCAGATTCACGTAACAACCATGTTAAATTCGACAACTGCAGTAATTCACTTAACAGCTGTGGCAGAAAAGGTTGTAAAATGTCTTAACAAATGTCGCAAAAATTTAGTAACAAAAATGTTGGGCTCAATTATAGCAATAGCATTTAGACTTATATACCGCTTCACAGTGCTTTACAGCCCTCTCTAAGAGGTTTACAGAAAGTAAGCATATTGCTCCAACAATCTGGGCTCCATTTTACCGACCTTGGAAGGAAGAAAAGCTGAGTCAACCTTGAGCTTACTGAGATTCGATCTGGCAAACTGCTGGCAGCCAGTGAACAGCAGAAGTCGTTTGCAGTACTGCACTCTAACCAGTATGCCACCGAGGCTCTTTTATTGTTATAATTATGGTAGTAAATCGATGTCTACCTGTACTGATACAGGTAGTGTGTGTTGTAATGTGTGCCTTTTTCTGCTATAACCCCTTTTGGACATAGATCTCAAAATGTGAAATTATGATCTTTCCTCCCTCAATACCTAATCCAGATCCAGAAAAGGATTTACCGCCCAGAAAGAATGAATGGAAATGACTGATGGAATCAAGCTGTATGTGTATGGGTCATTAATTCCATTTTTCCCTTCATAAAATAATCAATTAGTACTGGAAAACTTGGCATTTTTAATGTATGCCTTTAAAGTATCTCTTAATTTTCTCCATATATATTCTCACAAATGGCTCTTCAGAATATTGTTTTAGTTTATGTGTTAAAAATTATCTCTTATAAGAGAGAGATTTTAAAAATTCTGGAGGTTAAACTATTACAGTACTTCTACCCTTCTATGGTAAGAAAAGAGTATTTATATTCCCAGTGTTATAGTAAGAGTAAAATGGTAAATATGACAACTTTTATGTTTTGTTTTAAAATGAACAAAATGTGACCAGTATAAAATTATGGTGTAGAAAACTAGAGTAGGTTTTCTGTATAAAGGGGAAGTTGGAGGAAGGTATTCAGAGAGTCATAACCTTAAAATGTTTTTTTTTTCTTAAATGCTTTTGCTTTCACTCAGCCAAGCAAGCACTTCCAAATCAAAATAATAATTAACATTCTGTATAGAAAAAAATGTTGACCTCTGTCAAATAATGAAGCTTTAATGTTACGTTAATGCATGGCTAATGCTAACACAGAACTCTTGAATTGACCCCTGGCACTTTCTATTTGAATCTCTGGGAGTTTTGTGGCAAAGAAGAAAATTCAAAACCTGCCAACAATGAATTGAAAAGCAGTCTTGTGAAAGCAAAGTATTCCAAGTCCTCAACATTTGTTCTCTGCTGTGAAAATTAAGGGATCCATTCATTTAGCTTCATGTGACCTTTTTTTTAAAAGGTTTGTACGGGAACATCAGAAAAGAAATAAAACACAGAAAAGCTTAGGGGAGAATGGAAGTGCAAGTGAAAATCAGGAAAGTGCTGCCAGATTAGCTCATGAAAAAAGTATGAGGAGGACATGACCTGTGCTTATAGTAACTTAATGTGTAAATCTTCCCTGGATTTAGTGTTTCTTGTTAGCAAAGGATAGATGTACATCTCATCCTAAAATCTAATCATGCTTTTATAGTGACTGACAGTTCTCCTTCAAAACCAGCTGGCCCTGTCCTATTTTCTCTACTCTTCCTCTTCTCTTTTTAAAACATCAGATTGAAGGAGAGGAGAAAGAAACATTTTGTTTACCTAAAGATGTTTCGCAAAGCAACCAATATTTGATCACTGATCTAATGCATAAGTGCACCAGTGTGCCTCTGTCCAATTGTCTCTCCTTATCTCATTTATATTTTCTTCCTTTCAAATAAGTTCACCTATACTTTTATATCTTTTCTTCTATTCTTTTCTTTATTTATATTATTACATATCTATTCTCTTCAATGTATATTATGTATTGGACTAACTAACTAACTAATTAACTAAATAAACAAACAAACAAACAAACAAACAAATGATTCTAGGATAGGCATTTCCAACAGGGTGATAAGCCAATGGGGAGATTATGAGAGCTGTCCTTTAGTTGTAGGATAGTTGCAAGAACTAGTCTAATGAATGGGGGTGACATGATAACAGTGTTCTAAGGGGCTGGCACAAAGAATGAGTGTGGGTGTGGGTATGTGGCATGGGTGTTTGTCAACCTCCAAAGCACTTGAAGGCAGAACAAGAAGCAATGGATGGAAACTAATCAAGGAAAGAACCAACCTAGAAATAATAAAAAAAATTCCTGACAGAACAATTAATCAGTGGATTAACTTGTCTTCAGAAGTTGTGGGTGCTCTATCACTAGAGGTTTTTAAGAAGAGATTGGATAAACAATTTGTCTGAAATAGTATAAGGTCTCCTGCTTGAGCAGGGGGGTTGGACTAGAAGACCTCCAAGGTACCTTCCAATTCTGTTATTCCGTGGGTTTTTTTAATTTTAATGTATCTGCAGGATACCTTATGAACAGAAAACAGAAGACATAAATCCAGGTTACTAGCAGCTTTTTTAAAAAAGTAAAAAGGAACATTCATATAGCAATAGTTCATTTAGTTCATTTTCTCTAAGCTGATTTGAATCCTCCCATGGCATGGTGACCTACATATCCAGTAAGGAGGAAATCTTCCTTCCTTAAGTAGGTCTGGCAAAGAAGAAAGAATTTGAAAGATGTCACATTTCTGTGGTTGCACCCTGCATAGTAACTGCCAGCTCCTTGCACTAAAGCGGATTTAATCCAAAGAGTTACTCAGCCTATCAACCCAAGTGTGATTTTTAAGGAGTCGAGGAGTTTTAAACATTCATTACAGGTGCTTTTCTGAAGCAAAATGCTCCTTTCTAATGACTTGAATTTTGCTTTGTTCCTCAGTGTGACAGTGCAAGACATATGGGAAGCCTCTTAACTTTAGAGCTAAGGGAGGAAGAAGATATTAAAGTATCAAAGCTAATGTGAGAAAGTGTTTAGAATAGTTCTGTCAAGTCAATGCGATATGGTCGGTTTTATAAAAGAATATTGGAGAGGGGAGGAAAAGGGTTTGCAAATAAGAAAAATGTCAGAATTGGGTTTTCCAGATCACAGAGACAGAAAAGCTCTATTCAACAAATAAGTGTGGGATTAAACAGGGAAGGACACTAGAAAGTCATGTCAAGTCTAGAACCAAGATCCATGTGTCTAGTAGTCTCAATCCCTATTCAGCTCAGTGCCTGTAGCTGAATAGTTAACAAGCAAAGATTCCAGGGGTGGGCTACTGCCCAGACGGGGGAGTAGGAACGCAGTGGAGTAGCGAAAATGGAGCTCAACCCCAGAGCACCCAATTTGCACTGAAAGATCTTGGAAGAAAATGCAGGGCGTCCTGCATAAGCCACGCCCACAGTGTGGTAGTAAAACCTTTGGTAGCCCTTCACTGAAGGATTCCTATTAATGCTATTGGTTATCCAATAGAATCTGAACTGAGATTAAAAAATATTGTTTCTTCTTCTATTTTATAGATAACTCATGCTTGATATATAGGGTCCATTTGATTCACTACTATATAGGAACTCTATAACAGTTTTAAACACAAATTTTCCCTAGACCTGCCTGGACATGCCATGGATCAAATCTGGGATTTTTTTTTAACATAAAACAGTGCACATCAGCATTGCTGAATAGCAGCCTCCCCTGTATTTTGATATTGAATGGTAATAATAATAATAATAATAATAATAATAAGAAGAAGAAGAAGAAGAAGTATAATAAGAATAAGAATAAGAATAGAAATAACAGTGACAGTGACAGTAACAACAACAACAACAACAACAACAATAATAATAATAATAATAATGTATAGGCCGCTCTTCTTGCAGACTCAGGCTGGCTTACAGCAATAAAAACAATACAAATTTTAAAATAACCCAATACATAATAACTACTAAACACTAAAAAGTCTATCCCAATAAAATAACAGACAATCAACACTCATACATACTAGTGGCTGGAGCAGAGGACCATTGCTTAACAACCCTAGGCATGCCAACATAGGGGTGTTTTAAGCTCTTTTCAAAAGACTAGGAGAATGGGGGCAGTACGAATCTTGGAGGGGTTTGATTCCAAAGGATTGGGGCCATGATAGAGAAGGCTCTCCCCCATGGACCCGCCAGCTGGCATAGTTTGGCCGACGGGACCCAGAGGAGGCCAATTCTATGCGACCTAATCAGTCATTGGGACATGTGAGGCAGAAGACGGTCCCATAAATACAGCTAGTCCTCAGCTTAAAACAGTGCTTTTAATGATTCTTTGGAATTACAATGGCACTGAAAAAAAGGGACTTCCGACCATTTTTCACACTTGCAAATCCCATGGTCCTATGATGAAAATTCAGATGTCTGACAACAGGTTCATATTTATGATGGATGCAGTGTCCTGGGTCATGGCATCACCTTTTGCGACCTTCTGAGAAGCAGAGTCAATGGGGAAGCCAGATTCACTTAACAACTTAATTAAACATGCCTGGGATAAACATATATCCATCCTAAGATAAAATACAGGAAATAGTATAATGGCAAACTAGATGGACCATGAGGTCTTTTTCTGCCGTCAATCTTCTATGTTTCTATGTTTCTAACTGTGTTACTAATTAAACAACTGCAGTGATTCACTTAACAACTGAGGCAAGAAAGGTTGTAAAATGGGGCCAAATTCACTTTACAGATGTCTTGCTTAGCCACAGAAATTTTGGGTTCAATTATGGTCATAATTTGAGGACTACCTGTATTCAGCCCAACCTGTTGAAATATGATTTCCAAGCAGTCCGACTGCATTTATAAGCACATAGACGCTGTAGTAAGCAAACTATTTGTAACAAAAAGCTACTATTTGTATATAATTCCCACAAACTTGGTTATGAGTTAATCACTTGTGTCTAATAAAAATGTTCAGCAGAGGTACCAAAATAAAGGTGATTGGATATGTGGCCCAAGCAATTAGGTTAAAAAGTGGTGGTAATTGTAGTTACATGAACAATTGTTAATATTTCATCCCTTGTGCAAAAACAGAGCAGGAAAAATGGGTGGGGAGTTAAAGCCTGCCAAATGGAAAGCTACCAAAGCATTAGTGAGGAAAAAATATGGCCCAGCATCTGAGAGGGTGCTATAGCCAATAAAGAGTAAAAACAAATGTATAAAAGCTATATAAAACAGCTTTACCAGCTGTCTCTTTTCATGTGGAAATCTGCCTTGATGGGGTGCTTAATGTTTAAAGGGGAACCAAGTCACAGACAAACAAGATGAAAATGTGGAAATCTCGTAAAAGTGGCCCTGATGTAGCTATAAAAAAAATAAAGGGAAATTATTTGTTTTTATTTTGAACCCATTGTGTGTTCAGCCCCTGCCTCCCCCGTGTGGGCCACCAGGAAAGGTCAAATCTGAAAGGTTATCAATCAATTTGCTCAGTGGCACGCTTCAAAACAAGTTTTGTTGCAATAGCTCCCCCCTTTAAATATAACAACAGGTACCAGTTACACTAAGCATAGCTAGTTGCAAGTATGTCAGAAGCTGTGCGTGTCACTCAGCCATGCGACAAAGCAATGGAATGGAGCCAGTGAAAATTAAGCTGTGCTTATAATGAACTGGAAGGCACACCCTGCAACAAAGAACCCCAGCTGGTGTATGGAAAAGGACCCTCCGAAATCAGGATTCCACCCAACTTCAAAGCTATCTTTCATGTTAGTACAAGCTAAGCAAGCAAGCGGAGAAAGGAGAGAAGGCTTTCCAAGTCAACTAAGAGAAGGCATTAATTCAGAGAGGACTTGGTCCTGACGCCCCCAGTTTATGAGACTTTCCACATCACAACTCTCCTAACTGTCCTCCATAACATCGGTTTAATTTGTAATCCAAAGAGTGCTGGACCCCAACCCAGCAAGTAACTTATTAGAAACCAAGTAAAGGCACAGCGTGCCTCCTGAATGAAGTGCGATAAGAGGACTTTTGCCTTATGTAAATGCCACTGTAAAAAAAAGTTCTTCCCCCGTGACCAGAGAGACTAGGAAGAGGCACCACTTGAGGGGAAGTGTTGTATACTATAAATACACAAATAGAAGATTAGAGGCAATTATTAGGACAACAGTCAGCTTCCCCTGTCAATACAGGAGCAGATAAAATAAGCACTGAGAGTTCAGAGTCAGCTATGAGTAGGATTACTGGAGCAATAATACTTTGTACTTGCATTATAATTTTCATCACATGCTATCAAAATAGGATTTGGAACACCCAGTGAAAGTATAATCCTTTGCACGTTGATTAAGTTCAAAGAAAAAAAAACTAGAGAAAACTACAGGATGAGTTAATTATTCATTAAAATATCCCAAATAGGGCCCCAAAGCAAATGAGGTGCTAAGAAGACTGACAAATTTGCAGCAAATGTTCTACTAAAAACAGTCTATTAATATTCATGACATTTTTTCCAGCCTCTGAAATTACTTGCAGAATATTCAGCATCCAGATATGTGAAATGTATGGTAAAGTGTTTGATATTTTTAGTTGTCACTTAACTGCTGCATACCTGATATGCAACAGTGTTTCATGTTTATATTGATAGAAACATAGAAACATAGACTGACGGCAGAAAAAGACCTCATGGTCCATCTAGTCTGCCCTTTTACTATTTTCTGTATTTTATTTTAGGATGGATATATGTTTATCCCAGGCATGTTTAAATTAAGTTACTGTGGATTTACCAACCACGTCGGCTGGAAGTTTGTTCCAAGGATCTACTACTCTTTCAGTGAAATAATATTTTCTCACGTTGCTTTTGATCTTTCCCCCAACTACTTTCAGATTGTGTCCCCTTGTTCTTGTGTTCACTTTCCTATTAAAAACACTTCCCTCCTGAACCTTATTTAACCCTTTAACATATTTAAATGTTTCGATCATGTCCCCCCTTTTCCTTCTGTCCTCCAGACTATACAGATTGAGTTCATTAAGTCTTTCCTGATACGCTTTATGCTTAAGACCTTCCACCATTCTTGTAGCCCGTCTTTGGACCCGTTCAATTTTGTCAATATCTTTTTGTACGTGAGGTCTATATCTATGTTTATATTCATTGTATGATGGATTTGTTTTCAATCAAACATCTATTAAGTTCATCTGATTTTCAGCTATGACCTTTCTCATTGTTGCTATAAGTATCTATAAGCATTTTTTTATCATTACTGAGACAAAATAACTAAGCCTTATGAAGTAGTCCAGAAAAGAAGTGCAGCCTGAAGTAAGTTTATTCTTATATTAATAAACTCTTGTGAGATTGAAAGTAGATCTCTCTCCTACCTCCTTATCTTGACAATTGAAAAAAGTAGGCTCCCTTCTGAGACTTTTCCTTTCTGTGGAGTCAGCTGCCTCATATCTGACCATTTTTTAGTCTGATGCTCTTTCCCCATCTCCCAAGATCATTCTTACATACCACTACAATAAGTAACCGTCAGTGAGATTCATAACTGAATACACCTTCATAACTGTTCTGTCGGGCTCTCTGGTACAATCCTCCCAAAAATGCACAGATACAATTTCAGACACACACACGTTTGAAAATTCAAAACAATGTTCTTTATAATGAAAATTCACTTAAACCAAGCCCTCTTTTGGGATAGCAAAGAGCACTTGTCTCCAAACAAACTGGTAATTTGTACAAGTCCCTTATCAGTTCTGTGATACTTAGCTTGCAGCTGTGAGGCAATTCACAGTCCTTCTTTTTTCACAAAGTGAAACACACTATGCCCTGGTTTAGTTTCAAAGTGGGAAAAATCAGCACACAAAAGGTCCAAGTCAGTAAAGCAGTCACGAAACACAACAATCAGATAATCCTCCACAATAGCCAAACCCACAGGCTGCTATTTATAGCAGCCTCACTAATTACCACAGCCCCACCCAACCACAGGTGGCCTCATTTTCTTTGATAATAATCTCTCAGTTGTTGTTGCCTATGCATCGCTCTCCGCATGCGTGGCTGTATCATTAACTCTTGTTCTGAATCCAAGGAGGAGCTAGATAATTGATCTCCTGCTGAGCTGTCTGCCCCCCTCTCGTCCCCCCTGTCACTCATGTCTTCTTGGTCAGAGGAGCCTTCATCAGCAGATTCCACCAGGGGCAAAACAGGCCTGCAGCATGTGGATGTGTCCCCCACATCCATAGTCCTTGGGGCAGGAGCAGGGCCAGAGCTAACTACAACAATAACTAGGCCAAATTATTGCAGAAATCCAACATACTATTTCCGAAAAACATGCAGATTATTTTAAAATCTGACAAACGTGAGGAAAAATCCTCACAACAGCAACTGACAGATAACATGCAACGAGATTCTCTCCCCACCTCAGTGGTGTTAGTGTTATAGAAGCCCAGCATCTACTTAACACATCTGCCCCATTGAGATACTCACCTAAATCGCCTCACACTGCCGTCTCTAACTTTGGCTCAGACATGCAGAAGGCTGTCAGCACACTATTCTGACTTTTTTTTTTAAACCAATAACAGTGATAAATGACACTGGTTCTTCTGAGAGCTCTACTGCAGCTATAGTCAAGAAACACCACAAAGAAAATGCCTTGCAAGCAAAACAACTTCCGCCCAAAGCTCTACAAAAACCATCTTGGAGCAGTAGTAGGTTGTAAATCCTTTCGCTACCAGTTTGTATGTACACCATTTCTGCGCATGCGCACAAGCATCCTAGGTGAGTGGGGAAAGACTCCTGCTGCTGCTGTTACCGGTTCGCCAAACCAGAAGAAAACCACTGCTGAACTGGAGGTATACCCTCATCTGTTTCCAAATTTCAGGAATCAATCCTGGCAGCCAAAAGGCAAACTCCTAAAGTTGGCATCATTGAAGTCATGGGTAGAACATTTATTTATAATTGAAGTATCGACAGCTGACTTTGTCAATATTTCTATACATATTAATCATTCTAGGTATATATTTATACTAATATAATGCTACCTCCTTATCTATATAATTTTGTCACCTGGGTCCCACATCTTTAATTTTCCATTTTCCTCCCCTTTTAATTGGTGTAACTTATCTTCTTCCATATTCATTTTCCATCCAATCGTAAAATTTTCCCCAAATATTATAATACAGTGATATCTTGTCTTATGAACTTAATTGGTTCCAGGAAAAGGTTCATAAGGTGAAAAGTTCATAAGATGAAACAATGTTTTCCATAGGAATCAATGGAAAAGCGATTAATGCGTGCAAGCCCCAAATTCACCCCTTTTGCCTGCCAAAGCGCCCGTTTTTGCGCTGCTGGGATTCTCCTGAGGCTCCCCTCCATGGGAAACCCCACCACCAGACTTCTGCGTTTTTGCAATGCTGCAGGGAAATCCCAGCAGGGGAATCCCAGCATCACAAAAACGGGCTCTTCATTAGCAACGGAACTCCAGAGGTGGGATTTCCCAGCGAGGGAAGCCTCAGTGAAATTGCAGCATTGCAAAAACACCAAAGTCCGAACTTTGGTGTTTTTGCGATACTGCAATTTCACTGAGGCTTCCCTTGCTGGGAAACCCCACCTCCGGACTTCCATTGCCAGTGAAGCACCCGTTTTTGCAATGCTGGGATTCCCCTGCTGAGATTCGGGCAGTGGGTTCGTAAGGTGAAAATAGTTCGGAAGAAGAGGGAAAAAAATCTTAAACCTCAGGTTCGTATCTCGAAAAGTTCGTATGACGGGTTTGTAAGACGAGGTATCACTGTATTCTGAATCTTCCTTTTCTTTAATTATCATTGTTAGTCTGTTTATCTCAACAGAGTCCAATATTTTCTTAATTATCTCCCCTTCAAAGGAGCTTTTGTTGCTTTCTAATTTTGTGCAAATACAATTCTAGCTGCTGTAATTATATGAATAATTGGAGATATACAGTATTTTCTTTGTTATATTTCTCTGGTAAAATACCCAACAAGATTTTTTCCAGTTTCAACTCTATACATTGTTTCAAAATCTTTTCTATCTACATTTGAATTAGACTCCAATACGCTTTAGCTTCAGCGCATGTCCACCATACATGATAAAATAAATCAGGTATTCATATATCTATCTTTACATATTTTAGCTGACCTTGACAAGTACTTCAAACAACTGAATCTCAATTAGCTGTTTACATCTTAAACTGTATCTTAAACACCCTACAACAGCAGCATTAGTGAAAGAATAATATATGTAAAATCTTTGAAACTGCTGAGTCGTTGGTGCATCAACTTTAAGTGCCATAAATTAAAGTATGGAAAATGAAAAGCTCTTACAAAATGCATCCTAATACAGCTACTGTTCTTCAGCCAGGTAATTGAAGAGAAAGGATTTTATTATCATAATGTCCTCTAAGTGATTTTACAGTTACTCCCATATGGTTATTTTACTTCAATGAAAAAATACTCCAGACTCACACAATACTGAGTGAACCAAAGCATTGTCTTACTTTTGTGAGACCAGTTAGAAAACTTCAAGTTATACATAAGTTGGATTTGTCATAAACAGGTAGTCTTCAACTTATCACCACAATTGAGCTCAAAATGTTTGTTGATAAGTGAGACAGTTGTTAACTGAATTTTGCCCCATTTTATGACCTTTCTTGCCACCGTTGTTAAGTAATTGCCGTTGTTTAGTAACACAGTTGTTAAATCTGGCCTCCCCATTGACTTTGCTTGTCAAACTGTCATAAATACAAATCAATTGTCAAACACCTGAATCTGATCATGTGACTACAGAATTCGTAAATGTAAAAAATGGTCATAAATCCCTTTTTTTCAGTGTCATAACTCTGAACAGTCATTAAAAGAATTGTTTTAAGTCAAGGACTAGCTGTATATTCAATGAAGGGCTACCAAAATTTTTACTACCCACAATATGGGCATGGCTTATGCAGGACACTCTGGATTTTCTTTCAACATCTTTCAGTGCAAATTGGGTGCTCTGGGGTGGAGCTCCATTTTTGCTACCCCACTGCCTCTGCCCCCTCTATGTATATCTAAATAATAATAATAATAATAATAATAATAATAATAATAATAATAATTTATTGGACTTGTATGCCGCCCCTCTCCGAAGACTCGGGGCGGCTCACAACAATAATAAAACAATATAGCAGTAAAACAAATCCAACATTAAAAAACATATATAAAACCCCATCAATTAAAACCATACAGCACATACATACCAAATATAAAATATAAAAGCCTGGGGGAGGATGTCTTAGTTCCTCCATGCCTGGCGATATAGGTGGGTCTTAAGTAATTTGCGAAAGACAAGGAGGGTGGCGCCGTTCTAATCTCTGGGGGGAGTTAATTCCAGAGGGCCGGGGCCGCCACAGAGAAGGCTCTTCCCCTGGGGCCCGCCAAACGACATTGTTTGGTCGATGGGACCCGGAGAAGGCCAACTCTGTGGGACCTTATCTGCCACTGGGATTCGTGCGGTAGAAGGCGGTTCCGGAGGTATTCTGGTACAGAGTACAGGGGAAAGCCTGTAATTTTGGTACTTTATTTTGCTTGTCAAAAGGTCACTAAAAGTAATCACACAGTCCTGGGACACTGCAATTGTCATAAATGTGAACCAGTCACCAAGCATCTGAATTTTGATTACATGACCATGAAGAGGCTGCAATGGTTGTATATGTGAAAAATTGTCATATATCACCATTTTCAGTGCCGCTGTAACTTCAGACAGTCACTAAACAAATGGATGTAAGTCAAGGAGTTATGGCTTTTCTGGACCTTGAATAAATACCCAGATACTCTCCCTCTAATGCAGAGCTAATACAATATTGGCTACTCCACAGCCTGGAAAAACATGCCTGAGCTCAGAAAGAAAATGCCATTATAGATGGAACATTGCTGTGAAGGAATATAAAATGTGGAAAACAGGGCATTGTGTTCTTGAATTAACCTGAAACATTTTTTTTTTAGAATAGCAGTGTTCATTTCCATCACTGCAGATATGGCTACTCCAGGTTACATGTAGTTATTTTATTGGGACAATTTCCAGAAGCAAATGTGACCTTTCCCCTCCACATAAATAGTACTAAAAATTTGAGCTTAATAGATTTCAGCACATTGTTAAAGGAACAGGCAGCATACAAATATTGTAATAAGTAAATAAATTGGGCTCTTTTGTGACTGAAAAATCCATCAGAAGTCTGATTCTCTTTCTTGTAAATTGGAAATTCAGGAACTAGGAGGTTTTCTCAGCCATGCCTTGAAATTATGGCATGAGACTGGCCCTATGGTAAATCGTATAAGCTAACAAGAAAAAAATATGCTTGATGCTATCATTTGAATTTCAATGGAAAAAAGAAGGAGCAATGCAGTTTTTGCTAACTAAAATGGAGTATGGCTTAGGATAGCAAGATGCATTAATAAAATACAGCGATACCTCATCTTACAAACTTAATTGGTTCCGGGATGAGGCTCTTAAGGTGAAAAGTTTGTAAGATGAAACAGTGTTTCCCATAGGAATCAATGGAAAAACGTTTAATGTGTGCAAGCCCAAAATTCACCCCTTTTGCCAGCCAAAGCGCCCATTTCTGTGCGGCTGGGATTCCCCTGAGGCTACCCTCCATGGGAAACCCCACCTCCAGACTTCTGTTGCCAGCGAAGCGCTTGTTTTGCGCTGCTGGGATTCACCTGCTGGGATTCCCCTACAGCATCACAAAAACACGGAAGTCCAGAGGTGGGGTTTCCCATGGAGGGGAGCCTCAGGGGAATCCCAGCAGTGCAAAAACAGGTGCTTCGCTGGTAACGGAAGTCCGGAGGCGGGGCATCCAAGCGGCAGCGGTGGGTTTGTAAGGTGAAAATAGTTTGTAAGAAGACGCAAAAAAATCTTAAACCCCAGGTTTGTATCTCGAAAAGTTTGTATGACGAGGCGTTTGTAAAACGAGGTATCACTGTACTTTTGGGAATTAATGAAAGATAATTCATTATAAAATATATTCACCTATATTTTCTATGAATGAAGCTTCATTTGTTGAACATATAGGCCATGTTAGCATCTGCCTTGAAAGCAAATAATCCATTTATCCTTCCAATTTAATATAACAATGTTAAATGTATTTTGGGGGCTCAATTCAGAATGCAAGCCTTTGATGCAAGATGATGAAAAGTCTTTTCACATGACATGTGCATGTTCGGCTAAAGTTACCAGTGCCATTATGTCTATTAACTGGACTTCAATATGCAGATCCAAAGCTATAAAGAAAGATAATACAGGCTAATATATATGCACAAGAGGATTCTACCTTGTCCAGTTCTTCCAGCCACATGATGAAATTATACACATATATAATACATGTTGAATAGTGGGGAGGCTGCTCCCAGGATTGGGGTGGGTGGGTGCTGTTCCATTAGCAGAAATGAACATGCGCGCGCAGCTCCAGCTGACCGGCAGTTGGGTGGGTGCACCCAGCATGAGATTTACTTCCTGCACATGAGCAGGAAGTGAAATCTCGTGGGAGGACATGGTGACCATGATATTTTGTTTGGCTTCCATGCATGCGTAAAAGCAAAAGAAAAAGGCAAAAATCGCTGAAATCTCACGGTTGGGCGCTCCTTGTGCAGTATTTTGATTCCTGTGCATGCGCAGGAAGGAAATCTTGCATGCCCACCACCCGCCTGCCTATGCCCACCACCCACCTTGTAGCATCCCAGTAAATGGAGTTAAGTGCAGCCCCTCACTGATTACTACCCAACTTATCTAAGCTAAGCTAAGACATGAACTGAGGGTATAGGGCAGTGATGGCAAACCTATGTGTCACAGGCAGCACGCGTAGCCATATCTGCTGGAACACTAGCCATTGCCCTAACTCTGCTCCAATGTACATGTGTGTGCCAGCCAGCTGATTTTTGACTCACACAGAGGTTCTGGGAGGGGCATTTTTTACTTCTAGAGAGCTTTCAGGGCGGTGGTGGTGGGCATTTTTATCCTCCCCCAGCTCCAGGGAAGCCTTTGGAGCTTAGGGAGGGCAAAACACAATCCTACCGGGCACCAGAAGTTGGGAAACAGGCCATTTCTGGCCTCCAGAGGGCCTCCAGGGGGTGGGGAAATGTGTTTTTGCCCTCCACAAGCATTGAATTATGGGTGTGGGCACTTGCACATGAGCAATAGTGCACATGCATGGTCTTTTGGCCCCTGAGAAAAGCATCACTAGTGTAGGGCATTATTATCAGAACTTCCTTATATTGTATGGTGGTCAATGAAGGGCAACCAGGGTAATCAGTGAGAGTCAGGGGTGCCTTAGAGACGGAGGAGACGGAGGTGGTGGCCGAGATATACCGAGACATATGGGAAGGAACTGGGAGCGCTGGCTGATGGGAGCGGCCAGCACCAAAGTGCTTGACCAGAGAATTGGACATTCCCACTGGACAATTTTAGAACTCAGCCGACTTAGAACTTGGCACCTTTTTGCTGCTGACTTGATTAATGAATTACTGACTATTCCCTATATTCATAATAATTAATATTTATAGTTTGCATAGTACTTAGTTTTATATTTTATATATATTATTCACTTTTACTGTTTTAACTACTATTAATTTAATCTATATTTTAATTAAATTAGTGAGGGGGTTTAATTGATGGATAATTGGGGGGGTGAATAATGTATGGTATGAATGATTATTATGAGTGGGATGGGTGGCGTGGGTGGGACTATGGTATAGATGGGGTGAATGGGAACGATATGTATGATATATTTGGCCCACCTGGCATTGGAGAGGTAGGAGGAGAGGGGGCAATTATCTCTGGGGTGGCAGAGGGTCAGAATATTCCGGTGCTGCTGGGGAGAGGCAGATATGGTGGGAGCCACAGAGCTAGCCGTTCCAGGGGAACGAGGGACCGCTGCTTAATAGCGATCCCTTGTTCTGGTTCTGTGAGCTCAACTCAGGATACTGGTAACGAGTGTAATTCTGGCCCTAGGCTCAGGCTGCTGCTACTCAATGCCAGATCAGTGGTAAATAAAGCTCTCCTCATCCGGGATTTGATCCTGGATGAGGAGGCCGACCTGGCATGTGTGACTGAGGAGTTCCTCTCTCTGAAATTTGCCCAGCTGGGTTCCAGATATTGCATCAGCCTCGACCCCAGGGAAGGGTGGGAGGAGTGGCTATTATAGTCAGGGAGAACCTTTGCTTGCGTAGACTCGTTGCTCCAGAGATTGCGGGTTGTGAGTCCCTCCTGGTGAAGTTGGACTTAGGGGTTCAGGTGAGCTTGTTGCTCACGTACCTGCCTCCCAACTGCGTGTCAACAGCCCTGCCTGTGCTGCTTGAGGAGGTAGCCAGGTTGGCGGTGGAGTTCCCCAGACTCATTGTCTTGGGGGACTTAACCTACCATCGCTCGGCAAAACCTCTGGGCGAGCGCAGGAGTTCATGGCCACCATGACAGCAATGGACCTGACTCAAGTAATACAGGGTCCGACTCACGAGGGGGCGGCATGCACCCGACATGGTATTCCTCTCTGGGCAATTGAGTAATGGTCGAGACTAAGGGGCTTAGAAACATTGCCTTTTGGTCAGACCATTTTCTATTGCGGCTTGACTTCTGGCTCCAATCCTTTCCTGCAGGGAGGCGGAACCGACTAGGTGGTTCCACCCAAGACGCCTGATAGACCCAGAGGGCTTTCAGAAGGCACTTGGGGTTACAAATCTAATAAATAATAATAATACTATGCCAATCTGGGTGCTTACTGGTGGTCCCTATCCCCACACAGAGTTAAAATCTGGAGAGGATTCAGAGGGATCTTAGGATTTTTCCCAAAGACATGGTTGATCTTCATCCAAGGTCTTAATCTCTGCCTGGAAGGGGCAATTTATGAAAAAGCTTCAATCAGATTTCTCCTAGGCTTCTTGCTGTCTGTTAACCCGAGGTGCCATAACCGTAACCTTCTCAGCTTGCTTTGAATTTATCCAGTAGAAAGTGAACATCTCTGGAACATCCCAGACAATTGTGTAGATCAGCCATAAAAAATACTGGCTGTTCCTTCAGGCCCTTGGGTTAGTGTGCGGTAAGGCTATTTCAAGTGGAGAGGCAAAGTGGGCATTCTTTTTGATGTGCTCCGTCTGGGCAGCTGCTGTTCGTACATGATATTGTTTAGTATCTATTTTTAATTGTAATTAGCCTTCCTGGAGCCAGGCGGCCTAGAAATTTGAGAAATAAATGAATAAATAAGTTTATTTATCATAATTCTTGCCAAGGGTAAAAAGGATTCAGACTCCATGGCTGCTATGCCAGAAGACATTGACAGGCTTCCAGCGGTGCAATTGAAAGCTTAATTTCCAAAATGAGATGGATGGAATTCTCATGTTAGGTTAAAAAGCCAAGTTAAGCATAAGCTGGCTCTCTGAGCCTTGTGCTTTCACAGCACATATGTAAGGAAATGAAACAGCAAATGCTGCAGAATGGAAGCAGAGAGTGGATAATCTTTGCGACCAGTGATCACACAGCTATACAGGATGAACATAAAGTGGCTACAAAGAAAGCCTCTCTATTTAAGCATCTTAAATGGGATCACAAAGATTTTAGAACAGATAAAGCTGAATTAAGTTGATTCGGGAAAATATGTAGGCAATAATGAAAACTAAATGCATACATGTGAATCTGGAAATTCATCTCTGCTAATAAACAGTCCAGGGAAAAGGAAAAGAAAAAGGCAAGTACAGTACATATCAGCAAAAAACATGGAAATAATTACATGGATACTAGTGATAATTTATGATATAAAGAGGATTAAGTAAAGTATACCATGATGATTTATAATTTGCATACTAAGAATTAGCATAAATATTAGTATGAAAAGGATTTAACTATTGGAGTTATGGAGGAAATTTTTCTATTTTTCAGTATAGTACATATCATATGCGAATCCTTCTGAATTTTCAATGTATCTTCTTAAATTTGATCTAAAATCAAGTCTGTTTTCCCCAGAATTTCTAAAATTTGAAGCAGAGAACCCAATTAATGAATAAAAACACATTTGTCATTTATTTATTTACTTATTAAGGAAAATGATCCAAAAGCTACATATTTGACTCAGGTAAAATGTATCTGGCATATACTTTAATATTTTGAACCTACTGGGGAGAGAACTTTATAAAATTCTGTAAGATAATGTAATCATTCTAAAACTCCATTTTTAAATATTTAAATATTATTTAGGTTGGTGTGAATGTTAATAATATTAAGTGCACCAGCATGCCTTCTGTCCCCTGTCCTAATGTCTCTCTTTTAGTAGTACAGTATCATGTATATAAACATTGTTAAATCTTTGTGTACCACCAATATGTACTTGACAAAACACATACATACACACATACATACATACAGTACGTACGTACATACATACATACATACATGCATGCATGCAAACATACATACATACATACATACATACATACATACATACATACATACCCTTTAGTGCCTGGAGCAACAATGGTATGGGGTAAGGGGATTGCCCCAACCCCCATCACAGAATTCAAGACTGCTGAATGGATAATTCTTCCAGACAATTTGCAGAGACTAATGTAATTAGGCGAGCTGACCCCTTTGATTCAGCAACTATGAGCTTGCACAAAGCTGACTATGGTTCTGCCCACTGCTGCCTATTGAGGCTAAAAGCTAAGAGTGAGTAAGGCCCTGCCAATGGTAGGACTATGCAATGAAACTATGTCTTTCACTGGCCACCTCTCTTAATGTGACATTTTGCAGCAAAAGCACTTCACTACAAAACAAGTTATGCCTTTGGGCTGTATGCTTTGTGCCCAAAAGTATAAATAAATCTCAAAAGTCATCCTTTCTTCCGAAATGCAGACAAAAGATATTTTACAGCTATGCATTGTATCTACTGTATATATGCGCTGTAAAGAATTAAGCATCTTTCTCCTCTCTCATATCCACTAATAGCGAATCTGTGTTTGCCATATAAGCACATTGTCCCTCCTTCTCACATTATATATATACTGTATATACAAGGCAAAGGTTGCAAGTTCAAGTCCCAGTAAGGGTATGGCTAGCTGTTGAGGCCAAAATAAGGCTGAAACAGATCTATCTTAATTTTCAAATTCAGCAAAAACATGTGACACACACACATACACCCCACCACACACATATATTAAATTATATATATAATTTAATTATATTATATATATTAAATTGCATATATAATTATATATAATTTAATTTTATATATATAGTGTTGTGGTTAGCTCTGGCCCAGCTCCTGCCACAAGGAATGTGCAGGTGGATGTGGGGGAAACATCCACATGCCATAGCCCTGTTTTGCTCCCGATGGAATCTGCTGACGAAGCCTCCTCTGATCAAGGAAGCATGAGTGACAGGGAAGAGGGGAGTTTGGCAGACAGCCCAGGAGGAGATCAATCATCTGTATCATCCCTGGATTCTGAACAAGAATTAATGACACATCCATGTATGCGTAGAGTGATGCATAGGAGACAACAACTGAAGGATTATTACAAGAGAAAATGAGGCCACCTGTAGTTGGGTGGGGCTGCTGTAATTAGTGCTACAGATAAAAGTGCAGCTTAGTGTTTTAGCCTCATGGCAGTTTATCTGATTCATTGTTTCGTCAAGACCGTGGTTTTTGTGCTGTTCAAGATTGTGTGGGGACTTTCTGGACTTTAGAATTGCACTCAATTTCCCAGTTATTGGGTGAGCAATTGGATTGCATTTAACCTGTGCCTTGTATGTACCAGAAAATCCCTTTGACATTTAAAAAGGGAGCCATTTCTGTTTTTCTGTTTATAAAAACTTCTGGGTTTTCCTTTTATTGTGTGGTGTGTGTCTTCCTGGACTAATTACCCTGTAATTACGGGCGGTTGAAACACGCCGGCAGAACATATAGTAAACACATTTTATATATATAGTCAATTATAGTTTGTCAACTATAAAAAATTTATCTGCCCTTGAAATGGCCCCTGCGTGCAACTGAGAGGCAAAAGGAAAGCAAAATTGCTTCTTCCCATATTTGGGAATACCAGGATGATTTCGACAGAAAACAACTGTGTGTGTGTGTGTGTGTGTGTGTGTGTGTGTTTTCTTTTGAAAAATCTTCTATCACCTTACTTAAGAACAATTTATCAATGCTCACCTCCTACTTATGAATCATCGTTCTGAGTCTCTTTTCTCTCAACAAACTCTCTTATTAAATGTAGATGTTGCAACCCTCTAAAGAAGTGACACGTGATGATTCAGCACCACTAGTTGCCAACAGCTATACTGGAAATCATTTAAATGAGTTACAGATTTTCAGGATTAATCCAATCAGGAATAATTTCCTCCCTGAATATTTCCTAAAAGGCCAAATAAAAAACAGTAAGAAAACAGAGTAGTGGTACATATCAGCCACTGGTTATGGTGAGCTGCATAGGTTACATTTTGCTTCCTTGAGTGCTGTAAGGAGAAGTGGGCTCTGTATATATGTATGTATACAGTGTTCCCTCGATTTTTGCGGGTTCGAACTTCATGGAACGTCTATACCATGGTTTTTCAAAAATATTAATTAAAAAATACTTTGCGGTTTTCCCCCCTACACCATGGTTTTTCCCACCCGATGATGTCATATGTCATTGCCAAACTTTCGTCTGCCTTTAAAAAACATTTTTTAACAAACTTTAATAAATAAACATGGTGAGTAATAATCTAAATGGTTGCTAAGGGAATGGGAAATTGTAATTTAGGGGTTTAAAGTGTTAAGGGAAGGCTTGGGATACTGTTCATAGCCAAAAATAGTGTATTTACTTCTGCATCTCTACTTTGCGGAAATTCAACTTTCGCAGGTGGTCTCGGAACGCATCCGCCGCGAAAATCGAGGGAACACTGTATATGTACCATACTTTTCAGTATAAAATGCATCAGAATATAAGACACACCTTAATTTTTTGGGGGGGGGAATAGGGGGGGAAATCTGCCTACCAGCTATTCATCTGGCTAGCATCCTTAGTCTGCTCAGCTTCAGCACATTATTTTAGGGCTTAAAAAACCTTATTTGGAGAGAGTAACAATGAAAGACCCTGCAAGCTGGTAAGAGCTGGGAACATTGTTAGCACCTCATCAGGGCTGGAAAGAACCTTATTCAAAGCAAGTAGAGCAATAAAAAAGAGCCTGGAAAGACTTAGGGCTGGAAAAACATTCTTTAGAGAGAGTTACAATGAAAAAGCCTGCAAGGTAAGAGCTGGGAAGATTGTTAGCACCTAGTTAGGGCTGGAAAAAAAGCTTCAAAAATAAAAACTACATTCAGAGTATAAGAGGCACCCAAATTATCAGCCTCTTTTAGGGAGGAAAAAGGTGCACCTTATACTCTGAAAAATACAGTATATATGTATGCGTGTGGATTTTTTAAAAAAATATTTATTTTCTACCTATCTTAACTGGAAGTAACTTTGGGGGCTTACAATAATAAAAAATAAAACTATATAAATTGAAAATATAAATTAATATGAAATTAAAAGATGGGGAGGATGGAAGCAGAATGGAGGGTGGGATTTGGAGGTAGGATCTGTTGTTAATCAAGCACCTCCTCTGTGATGCAATATGATGTAAAAGAGCCGGGGTAGCACAGCAGGTAGAGTCCTGTACTGCAGGCCACTGAAGCTGACTGTAGATCTGTAGGTCAGCGGTTCAAATCTCATCACCGGCTCAAGGTTGACTCAGCCTTCCATCCTTACGAGGTGGGTAAAATGAGGACCCGGATTGTGGGGGCAATATGCTGGCTCTGTTAAAAAGTGCTATTGCTGAGAAGGGCAGCATAAAAATCGAATGAATGAATGAATGAATGACAATGTAACTATGTCTTTATATATTGCCTTCAATCGTATATCTTTATTCATATGTTACTTTGATTGCATCACCTGCAATCATTTTGTTTGAAAAAATTAAGCTCAATAAATAGCAATAGCACTTAAGACTTATAGAAACATAGAAACATAGAAGACTGACGGCAGAAAAAAACCTCATGGTCCATCTAGTCTGCCCTTATACTATTTCCTGTATTTTATCTTACAATGGATATATGTTTAGCCCAGGCATGTTTAAATTCAGTTACTGTGGATTTACCAACCACGTCTGCTGGAAGTTTGTTCCAAGGATCTACTACTCTTTCAGTGAAATAATATTTTCTCACGTTGCTTTTGATCTTTTCTCCAACTAACTTCAGATTGTGTCCCCTTGTTCTTGTGTTCACTTTCCTATTAAAAACACTTCCCTCCTGAACCTTATTTAACCCTTTAACATATTTAAATGTTTCGATCGTGTTCCCCCTTTTCCTTCTGTCCTCCAGACCAGTGTTTCCCAACCTTTTTTGAGCCGCAGCACATTATTCATATTTTCAAAATCCTGGGGAACATTGAGCTGGGGGGGGGAGCTAAAAAAAGTTTGGACAAAAAAAATCTCTCTCTTCCTCCCTTTCACTCTATTTCTCTCTCCCTCCCACTTTCTCTCTCTTCCTTCCTTCCCTTCCTTCTCTCTCTCCATCCCTCTTTCTTTCTCTCTTCCTTCCTCTCTTTTTTGCTCTTTCTCTCTCCCTCTTCCCTCCCTCTATGTCTTTCTCTCTCCTTCCTTCCCCCCTCTCTTGCTCTCTCTCTTGCTTTCTTTCTCTCTGTTTCTCTCTCTCTTTTTCTCTTGCTTTCTCTTTCTTTCTCTCTCCCTCTCTCTTTCTCTCTCTCTTGCTATTTCTCTCTTTCTTTCTCTCTGTCTTTTGCTTTCTCTCTCTTTCTCTGTCCCCTCTCTCTCCCTCTCTTTCTCTCTTTCTCTCTCTCTTTTGCTTTTTCTCTTTCTCTCTCCCCCTTTCTCTCCCTCTCTCTTTCTCTCTCTCCCTCTCTTGCTATCTCTTTCTCTCTCTTTCTTTCTCTCTTTCTCGTACACCACGCTGCAGCAGCGGCATTGAGCAGTAGTTGTGGGGCGGCGGCAGGGTGGTCAGCTGTGTAACGGAAGCACCAACGGCGGCGGCTGGATGCGTTGCTAGACGCCATACATGCTGGCGTTGCGCTGGGCATGGGCATGGGGCTGGAGCCTCCGTCCTGGTCCAGCCAGCAGGCAAGTGCCAGCCACGCAATGCCAGCATGTACGGCATACAGCAACGTGTCCAGCCGCTGCCGCCGGTGCCTCCGTTCCAGAGCTCCGCCTCACAGCCGTCAACCCTCCCGCCGCCCCACAGCTACTGCCCGGTGCCGCTGCTGCCGCCACCCTCCTGCTGCCATCACCCTCCCGCCAGTCCCTAAAGCTCACTTGCTGCCACCACCAGGGAAGCTCCAGCCGGGCGGGGCGCTGCAGCTGCCAGAAAAGTTGGAAGGCGCAAAGAAGGAAGCTCAGCTTCCGGTCTCACAACTTTTTGCTCTTTGCACTCTCAGCAAAAAGTTGCAGGACCAGAAGCTGAGCTTCTTTCCTTGCAGCACACCTGACCATGTCTCGCAGCACACTAGTGTGCCACGGCACACAGGTTGGGAAACACTGCTCCAGACTATACAGATTGAGTTCATTAAGTCTTTCCTGATACGTTTTATGCTTATATACTTATTTACAATACTGAACAGCCCCCATTTTGCCCCCAACAATCTGGGTATTCATTTTACCCTCCTTGGAAGGAGAGAAGACTTAGTCAACTTTGAACTGGTAAAAAAGATGCAAGCATCAAATTAAAATGATTAACAAATAAAATTAAAGTACAGTTTTTATTTTCAAGTTTTGTCACTAAATGGAGGTGTTAGAAACCAAATAAATAAATAAATAAATGAAAAATCCCTCTTGAAGACTTCCTTCATCCCATGATTCACTGGGAAGTATAATTCTGTTAGGCTGCCCCACAGTCTATTCAATGAGGATGCTCTTAGTCCTTCTATTGAAGAGTTCTCCTTCATTTTAGCTGTAAAAAAAACATTGAAAGGAAGGCATTTTGGTACTTCCTATCCAAAGACCAGAAGGATAGAACATAACAAACAGGAAAACAGAAAGAAGTCAACAAATAATATACAAAATTCAGATAAATTAATACAGACTAGCTAGTAGTTGCTAGGAGTGGACAATGTCTTGATGGAACATCATCATCATTGTTCATCACAGGCCAAATAAAATAGTTACATATATATGACCTCATTAAATAAGCCCCTAGATTTCAATCCATGTTTATTGTAGGGAGGATGGATGGATAGAGAGAGCTCTTTGTGTTGGTTAAAAGCAGGGTTTTCTTGTTATTTCTCTTCCTTGTTTTCTAACACCTCTCCCTAGTTGAAGGTCAATCTCTTTAGAAAACTGATTGATGCTCTGCCCAGAGGATAATTTTCCATTGGTGATGTCCTGGGTGTAGTCAGAAAATCAGAAATTATCTCGAGGCTAAAACTACCTTTGCTGGAATTATAGAGGAAAAATTCTACCTTTTATCAGTTCATTCTGTATACAGAGGGAATTACATGGAAGAGGCTCTACAGGGAAATTAAATCATAGTACCATCTATTCAGACCTCCAGGATGCACTAAAGGTTTGACACATTAAATGATGCTGAATCTCTTTCTATCTAATCTTTTTTGCAACAGAGGTGACAGCATACTTAAAGGAAATCAAATTTGATACTTTAACAAAGATATATTTTGCCCCCAAAATATGGATATTCTTAATTTCTGTTATTCTGTCTTTCTGAAGCAATGGAGAACAGCATGCAGATAGATTTTAGATGAAGTCTAAAGCTGTTTAGATTATTTATTGTATTTATTGATTAATTTTGTCCAATACACAATGAGGGTTTTAGTGGGTATACATAGTAAAATACATGATGAAGGTTATAGAGGATATACTCATAGTAAAATATATCTAAGAAAGAATAAAAGAGAAGATATAGGAACATATCAATGAACATATCAAGGAAAGAATAGAAGAAGAGATATAGGAATAGAAGAAAGGTATAGGAGATATAGGAGAACAATAGGACAGGGAATGGAAGGCATTCTAGTGCACTTGTATTAGAAGCTGAAGGGACTGGCTGTTTATGAGAAAATAATATTGTTTCCATTCTGGTTTTAATTGCATTAGGACTGATTTTTTTACTATACATATTCTTTTTTTTTACTATAATGTATTTTATCTATTTGCATTTTACTGACATTGGGATGAACAGCAGGAAATACAATGTGGCTATTGTTCTACCTATTTGTGTAGGTATATAGATCACTGATTGACACGGGCAAAGTAGCTGCTGCTTAATTGAAATGGTTTTGTTAGAAATCCTAAATCATTGTGAATTAATTGAGCATGATATTTACACTGTGTTATTTACTCACTGCCAAAGAAAAAACTGAAGAGAAACATCAGTCAATGTACATGTAGCATATGTTTGTATCAGCTTTAGAAATAACAACTAATTTGAATATCAATACACTTACATGTAGCCTAGTGTTGTATAATGTTACATCACATAGGAGTCCTATGTATCTGTGCATTCTGCAGCCCAATGCTAACTATGACATCAACTCCTCCTCCCTCTATATAAAATGGACACCTGCATCTTTGAAAAACAATATTGCAAACCAATCTCCAAGGCATATTATCTGAATAAAAAACAAAATGATACACATTAAATTAATTGCTACAAATTCACAGTAGTTTTTTAAATTGATTTTGTCTAGTATTCAGCAAATTTGCTTTAGACATATCAGATAGAATATCTAAATAACTAGCAGACTCTCAATAATTATAGTTAAATGGATGAATTAATTTTGTGACATAGATCAACAAACAGCAATTCAGCACAAATTCCTAAGTTATAGTACAAAAATATTATTTTTATCTGTTTTCCCTAGTTGAATGGTGTGATGGTTAGAAAACCACTTTATAACCCTATTAGCTATGGTAGTAGCCGAAACAGATCTAATTTTCAGATTGAAAATGTCTCAACATGGATAATGCAGGTTAATGGATTCTCTTGCTACAGGACACCAATAAATGGGATTAAACAAGCTGCAACAGTATTGGAGAAACAGCTTACATTTAGCAGCTAATACAAGTGTTGATCAGATAGTCTAACCAACTATAAGATGCTTGGGGATATTAGGTATCCCATGATGGCTTCTTTCTGCTAACTCAATCTCTGAGGAGAAATATAATCCATTTCTCTAGAGGAACGAGGCAAGGTCTATTAAATAACATAATTCTGAGACTGCATAGTAAATGGTCTAAGTTTATGAGAGTTATAATCTAAAAACATTTATGCAACATCTTTATCACACCCTTCTGATGCAAATGACAACTCAACACTTCTATAAGTCACAAATTTATGAAAATAATCAAGTGTTTGCCTTAGACCCAAGTGCAGCACAACTTCATAGCCAAAGAGAAGAACATGCTTTCAGTTAAATAAGCATTGTGAATATCTGCCTATCAGATGAGATGGACGGACCAACAGGTTATTAGCTCTTCATCAGATTTTATTTTATTTATTTATTCAATTTTTATGCCGCCCTTCTCCTTAGACTCAGGGCAGCTTACAACATGTTAGCAATAGCACTTTTGTAACAGAGCTAGGCTATTGCCCCCACAATCCGGGTCCTCATAAGTACCAGTAGTATTTCTGGACAGTTTCAGTCACACTGTGAATTCTATGTTAGATATCCAGGCACCAATTATAGCAGTCACCAGTGTTTTACAACAGAGGTCCCCAACCGCCGGTCCGCGGACCGGGACCGGGCCGTTGGGGTTTTCCAGCCGGTCCGCGGCGCCGCTGCCCTCCCGGCAGAGGACATTATGCAGGACAGGGTGGGGCGTCGGGCAGGGCGGGGAGAATCAGGAGGCTCCTTTGGCGGCTGGGGGCTGCCTGGCTTTGTGATTTTGGCTGGGGGGGAGTTAGGAAGGTCCTACTTCTCCCCCCCCCAGCCAAAAACTCAGAGCCTATCTGCTGGATACGGGCGATGAGCGGGACGAGCGGCGCCGAAGCCGGTGGCTGTGGCAGCTGCTGCAAGAGGCTTCCGCGCCGCTCTGTCCCACTCATCGCCCGTATCCAGCAGATAGGCTTTGAGTTTTTGGCTGGGGGGGGGAGAAGTAGGACCTTCCTAAGTCCCCCCCCAGCCAAAAACTCAAAGCCTATCTGCTGGATACGGGCGATGAGTGGGACAGAGCGGCGCGGAAGCCTCTTGCAGTAGCTGCGACAGCCACCGGCTTCGGCGCCGCTCGTCCCGCTCATTCCCCGTGTCTGGCAGAAGCTGCTGCCCGAGTGCTCTTGGCTGGCGGGATTCAAAGTGCTGGGGTGGGGGGTGTCCTGACAGCCCCCCCACCCCAGTGCTTCGCCTCCCGCTGGGACACCCTCTACCCCAGCACTTTGAATCCCGCCGGCCAAGAGCACTCGGGCAGCAGCTTCTGCCAGACACGGACAATGAGCGGGACGAGCGGCGCCGAAGCCGGTGGCTGTGGCAGCTGCTGCAAGAGGCTTCCGCGCCGCTCGTCCCACCCATTGCCCGTATCCAGCAGAAGCTGCTGCCCGAGTGCTCTTGGCCGGTGGGATTCAAAGTGCTGGGGTGGGGGGTGTCCCAGCGGGAGGCGAAGCACTGGGGTGGGGGGGCTGTCGGGACACCCCCCACCCCCAGCACTTTGAGCACTCAGGCAGCAGCTTCTGCTGGATACAGGCGATGGGTGGGACGAGCAGCGCGGAAGCCGGTGGCTGTAGCAGCTGCTGCAAGAGGCTTCCGCGCCGCTCTGTCCCACTCATCGCCTGTATCCAGCAGATAGGCTTTGAATTTTTGGCTGGGGGGTGGAGAAGTAGGACCTTCCTAACTCCCCCCCCAGCCAAAATCACAAAGCCAGGCAGCCCCCAGCCGCCAAAGGAGCCTCCTGATTCTCCCCGCCCTGTGGAGAAGTGTGGAGGGCTGCGTCACTAAGCTCCACCCCTCCATAACCCCACCCCCATATGACCAAAGGCCCCCCCCCCCCCCCCCGGGCCGTGGAAAATTGGTCTAGCTTAAAGCCGGTCCCTGGTGCAAAAAAGGTTGGGGACCTCTGTTTTACAACAATACCACAGTAGTTTTTTTTTCCACCAGCATTTTGGGGATTCTGTTGTCTGGGTCTTTCTTGGTTCACTTGAACTTAGCTGAATCTCCCCAATAACTCACAAAAGCACAGCTGGTAACAAATCTCTATTGTTACATTAGAACTGAAACTTTCTGATAGCTAAGGCTGTAGTCCAACTATTATAAACCCTTTAATTTAAACTTGATGACTTGTCCTCCCACCCTTTCTGTACCTTAATGGGAATCCTGCTTGATGCTTCCTCTGCTCTTTCACAGAATCATAGATTTGTGAAACAGGAAAGAACTGCAGTAATGCTATCCCATCCCTCTGCAATGTGCAGGAAAACCAGTTAAACCCATACTTGAGAGATGATTGTCCAGCTTCGTCTCCAGAGATGGAGAGCTCACAATCTTAGGCAAGATGAACAAAATATCCTCTGTCTCTGATAAATAAGATTAAATGCAACCAACACAAGCAGAGAGTAAGATATGTGCCACAAGTAGTCCTTGATTTAATCCTTGGTTCTCACTTATGACCATTGCTATGTCCCAAGGTCCTCTAATCACCTTTTGCAGCCTTCTAACAAGCAAAGTCAATGGTGAAACCACATTCACTTAACAATCGGGTTACTCACTTAACAACTGAGGCAGGGAAGGTCGCAACATGGGGCAAAATTCACTTAACAAATGTTTCACGTAACAACAGAAATGTTGGGTTCAATTGGGGTTGAAAACATGAATAAATGGGGTGTCATTACATCTGGGCGGGTGGGCAGTGGGCAATAATTTAGAAAAGGTAGACACAGACACACTTCACCTGTGGAGATGGTTAGCAGCATCAGGTTTCTGGGTGTGCAGCTAAGGAGTAGGGTGGCTTGGTCACCCAACCGTTTTCTGTAGAGGGACGATCGAGAGCATCCTGTCATATTGCATCACAATCTGGCTTGGAAGACAGAGTAGGAAGACTTCCTCAGACAGGAAGGTGGTGCAGAGAGTGGTGAGGATACCAGAAAAGACTACTGGCAGCTCACTACCTTCTAATCAGATCATAAGTGTTGCTCGTGCAGGGTCTGTGGGACTTTCATATCTTCTTCAACTGTTTTCCTTGTTACCTTCTGGGAAGAGGCTTTATGGCTTCCAGAGCAGAACATCCAGTTTTGTTCTGCACAGTATCAATCTTGCGAACTCTCAAGCTTCCTCTTTCTGCCATGTTGTCAAGATGAACAGTGATTAATATCTATACGTATTTATATGTTAGGGTGTAGGTGTATAATATGTATCTATAGCAGAGGTGGTATTCAGCCAGTTCTATCCAATTCAGGCGACTGCGGGTGGCCCTATCTCTGACCTATAACATCAATTTTTCTAATAATTAACAAAAAGTTTATTCAAACCTTGAAAACATGTACTTAGTACAAATGTATTACTGGATCTACATGTGTTTTGTTGCTATTCTGAAATTTGAAATGCTAAAAAAAAAACAGTGGCAATTTCTTTCCCTTTTCATACAAGTCATCCTTTTTTCTTTTTTTGTGATAAATACAAGTCCTATAGAAAATGAGTGAGTGAATGAATTTGGAAGCACAGGTGTCAGGGTGAGAAAGAGAAGAATGAAATGTTTAGAGAATGAACTTTTAGGAAACAATATTGGAGAAAGACCTCCTTTGGGAAAATTTGGGGATCTTCCAATGTGGGGAATGGAATGGTGGTGTTTTGGGGTTTTTTAAAAATGCTTTTCTGACACCAGGAAAGACATGGGAAAGGACACAAAGGTGCATATTCATCAATATTAGAAATGTGTAAAGAATTCAGATATTTTGGGTAAACAAAGCTTCTTGACAGAATAGAAAAATAGTTGTCTGGAAGACCTGAGTAACTGAGATGCAAAAGTATGATCAAGGAAATAGAGCACCTCCCTTATGAAACCAGGTTGCAGTGCCTTGGTCTCTTCAGCCTTGAAAGATGGCATTTAAGGGGTGACTTGATCGAAGTGTATAAAATCATGCATGGGATAGAAAAGGTGGATAGAAAAAAAATATTTTCTCTATCACACAATACTAGGACGAGGGGGTACTCCCTAAAGCTCATAGGTAAGAAAGTGAGGACAAATAAAGGACAATATTTCTTCACCCAGAGGGTCCTTGCTTTATGGAATTCACTTCCAGAAGAGGTCGTGACAGCTGTCAACCTTGATAGCTTCAAGGCAGGATTAGACAGATTCATGGATGCCAAGTGTATCAGTGGTTATTGAAATGGATGTCCATGCGCCACCTCTATGTTGGTTGAGGCAGGCAAGATTCCCTTGAGTACCATTTGTTGGGAGTCGAGGGAAAGGGAAGGTTTTGCCTTCTCTTTCTGCTCAAGATTGCCATGAACAATTAGTGGGCCACTGTGTGACACAGAATGCTGGACTCAATGGGCTTTGGCCTGATTCAGCATGGCTCTTCTTATGTTCTTATGTACTTATGTACTCTTAACAATTGACAGAGCAGAATTTGAGCTATGCTGAATTATGTCTTAAGGACAAATATAAAGTACTGCGGTGTACTGAATCAAATTGTACTGTACCAATGTTACCATTTCAAATTAGAAATATCTCTTCAGAATCACAGCCAGAAATATCTTTCCCCCAGTTCTTACACCTGAATTTTTTGTTTACAACAAAAAACAAAAAAAATCCCTTTCAAGTAGGAGTGAACATTATACGAATCTGGCAATTTTCATGGATACTTTGCACCAGACACATTCAGAAATAACTAATCTCCAATTTCCCAGTGCTATTTTAAACAGAAAATGTAATTCACAACATGCAGCATTTTTATCGTTTACATATTTTTACTGCTATTTCATGAACATGTGTATGTGCCTCTGTGTATGTGCATGTGTAGGTGCTGATCCATGGGTATTGCCATTTCTTTTTTTATTATTATTTTTTTAACCCCCCCCTCCTTCTAAGCATGCGTATAAGCTAAGTTTCCAGCCCTGTGCGTTCAGTTGCCATCTTGCTTTTAGCTTTTTTTTAATGGATTTTTTTTTAAAAAAAAACTTTTCTTCTGAACATGTGCAGAAGCCGAGTTTTCAGCACTGGGCATGCGGTCGGCATCTTGGTTTTGGATTCTTACCGGGGGGGGGAGATTTTAAAAAAATTTCGCTACTGCGCATACATGTATGTGTTGGTACACATGGTACACTTATGCAGCATGGCCACACAATGCATCCACACGGTGTGGGAGGAAGCGAACTGGCAGCAAAATAAGTTAGAACCAATCCCTGGTATGTATGTACTGTATATATGTAAGTATGTATGTATGTATGTATGTATGTAGTATGTATGTATGTATGTAGTATGTATGCATGTATGTATGTATTGCATTTATTAATTAAAAGAAAGCAAAGACATAGCAAATGCTGCTTAATTCCCCTGTTGCTTTGGAACAAATAAACTGCAGGCTAACCATATTCTGTATCTCTTAGCAGGACACAGTTGTCTACTCCAGTGAGCAACCCACTGATTTACTGACCTGTATCCTAATGACAAACTGCCTTAATTCAGGTTTTCAGGGAATTCACTTGATTGACAAGTGAGACATTTGTCTTGGAGCTGAAGAACGATCACATCCCACTGTCTGTAGCCTTGAGTTATAGGTGAAGATACAGGACGACCCTCATGGATTGCCATGAATGTCAAGTTGGCCCAACGGCTGCCCTGATTTGTAACCTAGAGTGGAATATTGATGCCTTTCCTTTCATCTTAATAAACATAACAGAAAAATATATATCTATGGCCCGTAGTGTACTGAATGTGTCTCTGTGTGCTGAAGGTTGAATAAATAGACCTCTAGGAATAGCTGCATATACCTATATATTGTTTATTTTTCGGTCTAGTGGACAAAAGATCTTTTTCTTAAAAATACAATTCAAATTCTCTTTTCTTTCGAACCAAATAAGACTTCTCCCCCACACAAAATTGGCCAATATTTTAACCTGTGAAAGGGATGCTTGGGAGGAAATTTCTTTAATATTTTATTGACATAGAAATCATAAGCTTGATAATAATTTTCTGTTGTTCATGGACGGCACCATATTGGCAATACACAAAGACACACACACAAGTTGCCCATTGGGGCATTTTTTGCACTCCGGGCTTCAGGAGTGCAAAACACACAGAGCGTTTAGGACAGTGATGGTGAACCAATGGCACACATGCCACAGGTGGCATGCAGAGCCATATTGGAGGGCATCGAGGCTTTGCCCTATGTCAGGTCCAATGTGCATGTGCGCACTGGCCAGCTGATTTTCAGCCTTGGGAAAGGCCTCCCAGAAGCTTCCATAAAGCCCCGGAGTGCAAAAAATGCCCCAATGGGCAAACCGGAAGTTTGGAAAAATGGATTTCCAGTTTGCCTATTGTGCTGTTTTACACACTACGGAGGCTTCAGGGAAGCATCTTGAAACCCCGGAGTATAAAAAACAACCCAAAGGGCAAATAGGAAGTCAGTTTTTCTGAACTTCCGGTTTGTCCATTGGGCCTTTTTTCCCACCACCCCAGGCTTCAGTTAGGCCTGTGCACATTTGCATGGTGTGTGTGCGCATGCACAGGGATAGTATGGGTTTGTGTACATGCATGGGGGGAGGGAATAGGTGTGGGCACATGAGTGCACACTAGCATGCGCATACACACCCTTTTGGCACACGAACAAAAAAGGTTCATCATCATTGATTTAGGATAATATACACTATTTGCATATTTTCTGTGCTGTCAGGAATATGGCTATGTATTACATTTAAGGCATAAAGGATATTTGTTGAAAAGGACCTTGAATAGGATGTTAAACATATGATGGACAATTACAAAGGAAATGGTGGTATGAGTCAAAAGGAATGAGATGGGAGAATTTAAAGAAATAAAAGAATCAGTAATAGAAAGTGCTCAAGCAGTAATAGTCCTAGGCTGGAAGGATGCGACAAAATGGACAATTCAAAATTGGTATTGGTACATGGTAGATCACATTCAGTTTGAGATTATGGATAAGAGGATGAATTCGGCTGATGAAATCAATTTACAGGAACTGATGGGACAATGGGACAAGGTAAGAGGATATGTGGTCAGTAGAATTCGAGACCAAGCTATAAAGAATAAATTAGAATCACTTTATAATATGTAATTAGATATATTGCTCTTGAGTTAAAATGGTATATATAAAATATGTTTTTGTGGAGCGGTATGAATGTTGTCTGGTGGTGAGCACTTAAACACTGAGCACATTGTTATATGTTGTGTGCTGTATGGATGTTTTATAGTATAAAAATTAACAAAAATACTTAAGAAAGAAAGAAAGAAAGAAAGAAAGAAAGAAAGAAAGAAAGAAAGAAAGAAAGAAAGAAAGAAAAGGATCTTGAACACTTAGGGGTTGTAGAAAGGCTAACCAATGGTTGTTTGCTTATTTTCACAATCAGTTATATATATAGGTTTTTAAAAACAAATAATAAACAAAACTATCTCAAATAGTCCTTGTCCATCTTTTTTTCCCTTTGTCCTCTGCTATCACCATAATGTGCTGTCACTGTCACTTATAAAGCTTTCTGTGGCTGTTAGGGTCAGGTCTCATTATTATCTGGAGGAGAAAGTATGGGAAATCTAAGGATAATAGAATGGACTGAAAAATGGGACATAGAAATATAATTATACACACACACACACACTCACACACTCCAATTTGGTATGTTGATAGGCCCTTGGTATCAAGTTGGTTAAAAGAACAGCTTACAATGAAAATGCATGACTCCTTACTTGGGGTAATCTGTAATACCCAACTTCCAGAGTTATAAATAGGTGAAAAGCAGGATCAACGTTTCCTTCAAGAAATGACAGAACGGATAATGCTTTCTCAGCTTCAAGTAGCAGATTAATCCCTTAAGTGTATTGCACTCTCACACAGAATAGTAACCACTGCTCCAAGGCCTTAAAGGAACCTTGACAAGATTTAAAAATTAAGTAAAATATAAATAAATTGTAAAATATTTGTTACATTTGATTTCCAGCCAGTATATGCTTTAGGTAGAACTAAACACCACCCTTTCCCTTTTTAGTGACTTCAGAAGCACTGTATAGATCAGAAATATACAAGATTTTTTTCAAGAACCTTCTTTTCTTAACCTATACAGTTCTACCTGCAAATTACTGTAGAGACGGAGGTATATATCTGGACCCCAGAGTGATGGAAATAATTTAGGAAAGTAACACAAGTTCAGTGTGACAGCATCATTTTAATTGTTTTAAACTGTTTTTCATATTTTGATTGTATTACTATATTTTTTGAACTGTAAACTGCCAGAGTCAATGGACAGCTATCGAAATTGAATGAATGAATTTGTAAACTTTGTAACAGAATAGATGTTCATATATATGATGTTGAAACCGAAGGTATATAACTATAACATTGAGATAGACTTTCACTTTTAGAATTTTAAAGATCACAAAGGCTGTGTGAAAGGATAGTCAACAGAGAGATTGACATGTCTTTGAAACAGATTGATGGACATATGTTAGCTTTTTCACCTTTCTTTTTGTCTCTATACATTTCCCTTTTCTTTCCCCCCCATTTAAATTAGACACTTAACATTTATTATGTAAGAGGTTTAATGCAAAAGCCATTTACTTGCATTTGTTCTTATGTCCCTCTTCCTCAAATTATTTTTTGTTGTCTTTTTATGTATACAGTATATACTTCTTTTGTTTCTTTCTCAATAAAGATATTTTTAATTTGAAAGAAAAAAAGAAATTGAATAATTATGAATGAAAGAAAGAAATTACAATTTTGGGGTCAAGTGTGAGTAGAATACATATTTACATATAGCTTATTATGCTGCACTGAACTGGTTCTCTGAAAGGAAACTAAATATTTTCTTCTTCTTTTTTTTTTTTTTAAATTTTTTTTTAAATTTTTTTATTATTTTTTTCATAAAAACAGACAAATACATACAAACAATAAACATAAAGTGGGGGTATATTTCCCCCGCTTCTTATGAAAGTATACATTCAAATATAGAAAAAGAATACATAATTAGATATATGTTAACTATTATAGTAAAAAAAAGTTAATAAATTTGAGTTAAAGTTTTACAGATCTTGATGTGAGTGTTAAGTAGGGTTAGTATAACATAATTACCAAAAAATACCTTTAATATAATCTTAATTACTATAGTAAAATAGTGTCAAACCTTCAATCCAAACAATAAAGCTAAATTCAACTATTATGCATCAAAGATCTTGGTATGTTGCTTATACTTATACATACATACACTACTATATCATAATCATCAAAAAGTCCTTTTAAACTAATATTAATATTATTATCACCTAGGTAAAAACTAATACAAAAAAAACAACTAAAGATATATCTTATTTTTTCTTATCTATCCATTTATAGACATTGTTCCATGTTTCATAAAATTTAGTATCCTCTTGATCGTTTAATCTTCTTGTCATCATATCCATTTCAGCGCAATCTAATATTTTAGCTATGACCTCTTCTTCCTTGGGGATTTCCTCCCCTTTCCAATTTTGCGCATATATTATTCTAGCCGCAGTTAATATGTGTATAATTAAATAAAAAATTTCTTTCTTGTATGTCTGATTTGTAACACCTAGTAAATAAAATTCCGGGGTATTATCTATATCTTGCTTTATTATTTCTTTTAATATTTTTTCAATCATTTTCCAATATATTTTTGCTTTACCACATGTCCACCATTGATGATAATAAGTTCCTATATCCTTCTTACATTTCCAGCATATTGGGGATGTTTTGGGAAACATTTTTGCTATCCTATTTGGTGGGAGATGCCATCTATAAAACATTTTGATTTGATTTTCTTTTAGGGAAACTGATTTAGTCATTTTCCAATTGTTAATCCATACTTTCTCCCATGTGTCTATATCTATTTCCTTGCCAATATTTCTACCCCATCTTATCATAGTATCTTTTAAAGTCAACTCTATATTTTTATGAGCGATAAGTAGTTTATATATTTTCCCTATCATTTTTGTTAAATTAGTGGTAATTAAAGTAGTTAAAGGATTCTTACTTTTATTAAAAATGTAAAGAGTTTTATCCTTCTGATATCTAGATCGGATCTGGGCGTAGTGCCACCAATCTATTATTATCCCTTCTTCTTGTAATTCAATTCTAGATTTAAGCTTCATCTGATCATTTAATAGTTCTTTATATCTATAAGTTATTTTCTTATCCTTTATAGACTTTGGATGTGTTATTGCTTCTAAAGGAGCTAGCCAGTCTGGGATACTTAAAAAATGATTTTTCTTTATGTCTTTCCATACTTCTAATAAGTATTTCCTTAACGTATGCCTTTTAAAATATGAATGGTTTTTGTCCTTATCATACCATAAAAATGCGTGCCATCCAAGCATTAAATCATGTCCTTCTAGATCAAGTGTTCTTTTGTTATCTAAAATTATCCAATCTCTAAGCCATGTTAATGCAGCGGCCTGATAATATAGTTTCCAATTTGGAAGGCCAAATCCACCTCTTTCTTTAATATCTTCTAAACAATTCATTTTTATCCTTGCTTTTTTACCTTGCCATATAAATTTTTTAACTAAGTTTGTTAAAGTTTTTAAAAAGATACCCCCTGGGTTTATTGGTATTGTCTGAAAAAGAAATAAGACCTTGGGTAAAATGTTCATCTTGATTGTTGCAATTCTTCCTAAGAAAGATATTTTCAAATTATTCCACATTGCTAAGTCATTTTTAATTTCTGCTAGTAATTTCATATAATTATCATTTTTTAATGTTATTGTTTTCGCTGTTAAATTTATTCCTAAATATTTTACCTTTTTTACAGTCTTTATTCCAGAAATACTTTCTAATTTAGTTTCTAGTGTTTTATTCATATTTTTGGTCAAGTAATGTGTTTTGCTTTTGTTTATCTTTAAACCTGCTACGTTTCCATATTGTTCAATGGTTTGTAGTAAGGTAGGAACTGTTGTAGTCGGCTCTTTAATTATAAACATTAGATCGTCTGCAAAGGCCTGGAGTTTGTAGGTTTCATCTCCTACGGTTAAACCTTTTATTTTGGGGTCCGCTCTTATTTTAATTAATAAGGTTTCAAGGGTCATAATAAATAACAATGGTGATATAGGACATCCTTGGCGAACTCCCTTATTTATGTCAAGTATTGGTAATTGACTGTTATTCAATATTATATTCGTTGTTTGTTTTGAATATATGGTATCTATTAGGTTAACAAATTTTGGGCCAAATCTCATTTTATTTAATTGCATTTTTATAAATATCCAATTAACGTTGTCGAAGGCTTTTTGAGCGTCCAAGAACATTAAAGATGCCGTCTTGTCTGGGTGTTGTTCATAGTACTCTAGTATATTTATTACAGTTCTAATATTATTTTTAATTTGTCTCCCTGGAAGAAACCCATTTTGGTCTTGGTGTATTATTCCATTTATAACTCTTTTGAGTCTCTCTGCATAAATGGCAATAAAGATCTTATAATCTACATTTAATAGTGATATAGGCCTATAATTTTTAATTTTTTCTGGTTCTGTACCCTGTTTATGTATTAAGGTTGTCAGTGATTCTGACCAAGATTTGGGGATTTTTCCCTCAAGTCTACATAAATTAAAAGTTTCTAACATATGGTTTCTTATTGTTTCGTTGTCTATCTTGTACCATTCTGCAGGTATGGCATCTGGGCCTGTAGCCTTGTTGCTTTTCTGTTTTTTAATTGTTATTAAGAGTTCCTCCATTGTTATTGGTCCGTCCATGGTGGCCTGTTGATCTTCTGTTATTTGTGGTAAATTTGAAGCCTCTAAATAGTTAAAAACTTCATCTTCAATAACATGATCTTTAGCATATAATTCTTTATAAAAATTATACACAATGTCTGCCTTACCTTCTGTGTCATATTTTATTTTACCATCTTTATCTTCTAATTTTTGGATTAATTTTGATTGACTCTGTTTTCTAAGTTTATACGCTAGCCATCTGCCAGGTTTATTTGCATGTTCAAAATAATGTTGCTTTGCTCTTTTGATCTTTTCAGTTAGTTGGTTTTGTTCTATAACTCTAATTTTATGTTTAATTACATTTATTTCTGTCTTTAGATCTCTGTTCTTAATATGTTGCTGCGATAAGGATTCTAATTGTTTTAGTTCATTTGTTAATTGTAGGTACTCTAATTTCTTTTCCTTATTGTGTTTTGCTGTATAGGATATTGTTAAACCTCTTATATACGCTTTAACTGTATCCCATAAGTTCTGTGGAGTAGTGTCTGATGTTTTATTAATTTCAAAAAATATTTTTAATTCCTTTTCAATCCAATCCTTATATTTCTTATCATTTAATATATACCTATTCATCCGCCAATTGTTCCGTTTGTTGTTCATCGTCATATAGACCACTATTGGGTTATGATCAGCCCATGTATTAACGTCTATGTCGACCTCTCTTATTTGTTCTGCCACCATTTTTGGTGCCCATAACATGTCAATTCTCGTCCAAATTTTGTGAGGATTGGAGTAAAAGGTAAATTGCCTTTTGTGAGGGTGTCTTTCCCTCCAAATGTCGCTTAGTAATAATTCCGCTTTCATTTTTTGAAAAGTACTAGGTAACAAATTTCTTCTTGCTTTTTTACCTTTTCCCCTTTTTTTATTGTCTCCCCCTCCTGAGTGGTCTAATTGTCTATTCGCGATAGCATTGAAATCACCTATTATCAATAAATTATCAATAGCTAAATCTATTATTGTTTGGTGTAAATTTTTGTAAAATGTCAATTGGTCTTCATTGGGAGCATAAATAGAAACAACCACTAGAGGTCTAGGTTCAATATCTACTTGTACAATCAATATCCTACCCTCTTTATCCTTGTATATTTGTTTGGAATTTATAGAATTCTTGACATACATCACTACACCTCTTTTTTTTTGGTCTGCTAATGCAGCATACATTTTTCCAATTTTGGGATTCAACAATAATTTTTGGTTATCTTTTTTAATATGAACTTCTTGTAGTATTGCAATCTGAACATTTTGGTTTCTAATTTTAGAAAAAATTTGCTTCCTTTTTCTTGGTTCGTTAAGTCCATTAACGTTTACGGAAAAGATTTTTAAGTCTTTATTCGTTGTCATTTAATGGGTTTTTTGGTTTCTCGCTGAGGTTGAACTCTTCTAGCACCTTGGTCCTGCTCTATTACTTGGGCAGTTGCCCCCAAGTTTTCTTCTTGCTGGGTTGGTAATTTTTCCCCTGGTTGCTGTTGAACTAGTTGTAGTTGGACCACTTGTTGCTTACTTGCGTAGTCGGAGTGGCCCAAACCGCTCTGTTCAAGAAAGTACATGGCTTGTTCTACATTTTCCAGTTTGTACCTTGTAGAACGCCATGTCAGAGAAAGTCCTTGTGGAATAAGCCAACGGTAAGTAATGTTTTCTTTGATCAAAATTTTAGTTAGAAAGTGATAATCTCTTCTGTTTTCTCTGACACTTCTTGGAACTTGCTTTAGTATCTTTATTTCTACTCCCTGACGTTGGGGCGGGGAGTTTCTTGAATAGTGAAGTATCTCATCTCGCAACGCCTTTCTTGTAAATTTAATATGTATCTCTCTTGGAAGATTGTGCCGACGGATATAGCTATTCGAGATTCTGTAAACTTCATCGATTTCTCTCTGTAAAGCTATGGGGTCCTCTTGAAGTATACCTCCAATAATTTCCGCCATAGTCACTTTTAAGTCTTCATCTTTTTCCTCTTTTATATTCTGAAATCGAAGTCCATACGAAGCTCGTTGCATCTCCAGCTGGATAATAGATTCATCATATCTTCTATATCTCTCATCGGCTCTCCCTTCAAGATACTCCATTCTTTTCTCATTTTTATCAGATTGTTCTTCAACTTTTTTAACTCGGTCGTCACTTTCTTGAAGTGTTTGTTGGATCTGCTTTATCTGGTCTTTCATCTCCCCCATATCAGCTTTCATTTGGGCCATCTCCACTTTAAATTCTGCCAAGTCAGCTTTTATGGCTTCTCTTTGTTGTGTTGCCTCCTCCTTTATGGCTTCTCTTTGTTGTGTTGCCTCCTCCTTTATGGCCTCTCTTTGTTGAGTAGCGTCTTCTTGTGATTTGACCATGAAGTCCTTCAAAGTATTCAAAGTCTCATGTATAGTTGCAAGATTGGACTGCATTGTTTTGTCTTTGTCTTTGTCTTTGGTAGACATAGTTAACACTTGATGCGAAGGAGAAGAATGCGGTGAGACTTGTGGAGATAAAGTAGTTGGTGTAGTTTGTTTTTTTGTTGTTTTAACAAGGGTTGAGGTGTGGGACATTATCAAGTTAGAATCCACTATTTCAAATTTTAAGGTTGGTTTCAATTTTATATGTAGTGAAAAGGAAAAGAAATTACTATAAATTCCAAATCTGTTCAATATATTTTGTTTTCCTTATAATATGGCTATACCAATTCAATAACAGTTCAATTAATAACAGAATTCAAAAAAAAAAAGAAAGAAGAAGAAAGAAAAGGAAAAAGAAATATTGTTATTTAGTGCCACAGAACAGAAGAACAGGTACCTTTTCAAGTAAAAGGAAGACAAAAAGTAAAAAAAAGGGAAGGAATATCAACTATATATAAAAAACAAAAGAAAAAGAATTGGAGAGGAAACTTTAGGAGGAGGGAAGAAAAAAGAGAAAGGAAAAAAAAATGAAGTGAAAAGAGTTGTTCAAAAAAAAAAGGAAGGGGGGTAGTATTTTAATTCAACTATTTAGAATAGAGCAGGAACCCAAGGTTTTTTAACAATGCATGTAGTTCAAACCAAGCTTCTTCTAGTAATAAAGATATCCAAGAATAGGGAAGAAAGTCAAAGAGAAATCAGGGGAGAAAAAGCAAATAATTATTCAAAGACACAATAACAGTATTGTATACTTAAATTCTTCTTATAAATCCTGTAGTTTTGCTAGGAAGTGAAGATGAAAATCCAAATCTCAAAGGATAAATTTATATTTGATGTCAATTCAAAATTCAAAGAGTAAAACAAATCCAAAGCTTGCTTGTGTTCAGAATGAAGTCAGTTTATTTTCCAAGTTCAAGACAGGAACAAAGAACAAAGAAACAGATCCCAAGATGGAGTCAAGTTAATTTCGGTGCAGCAGGCAGATGTTAAACCAAAGAATTTTCAGCAGATAATCCAAAAGGTGTCAGCAAATAATCCAAAAGGCTCAGCAAGTATTCCAAATAGGTTAGTCCAACAATAAGTAATCCAAAAAAGAAGTGATTTCAATCTCTTCTAGATTCCATTTAGTTCATAGTTATTAAGTTATTTCATATTGTAAAAAGAAGCAGCAGAAAAAAAAAGGCAGCAAAACTGTATTCCTCCGCTTCAGAAATTAAGTCCAGAACATTATGATTTTAAAAATCTATCAATAACAAATTCTGATCATCACTAGGAATTTCCTTTAGCAGTTAAAGTTTTCTAAATAGTCATGTCAAATTTAAACTATTTTGTTAAACCATAAAGTCAGTAAATTATTTTATAGGTTCCAAAGTTCGCGTTCAAGATGGAAAAGTAAAAGTGAAAAAAAGAATTAGATCCGGCTGTTATTTGCGGATGGGTTTAAACAAGAGAAAACTTTCACTTTCGCCCTAGAGAAAAAAAAACTTTTACTTGGAACTTTTACGATCTTCTGGCTTTAAACACGAAACAGAATAGAGGTTTTTACCTTAGGTCCTTTCTCTGCTATATTCTTTTCCAATGTAGATGTAAATATTTGTACTTTCGCTTCTTTAATTTTTATTCTTCCCACTGAGTGAGGGGAGAAAGCGCTGGCCGGTCCTCTTAATCAAAGAGGAGCGGTTCTCCCGTCTCCGAAGCTGCGGGGCGAACCGCTGCCTCCGGAGTCCTGGTGATGGGTCCTCGGGCAGAGGAGAGCCCCCTGTTCATGGATCGGGCCATCCGGGCCCGATCCGATCGCAAATGCGACCTTCGGAGGGGGTAGAAAGGATTCGCCTGGCAGAGCCCTGCCAGACACGTCCTGCCGCGATCTCCACCAAACCGGAAGCCCAGGAAACTAAATATTTTCAAAGTTCATTTTGGACAGCTGCTTTAACAACAAGCTGAAGGGATTGACTACTTTTTTTCCACTTAAAAAAATAAGGCAATGACTAAATGGCTGGTTTGACTCCCTTTGTTAGTCCGAATGTTGGAGATTTCTCATTCACATGCTGAGCAGCCATAATCTTGTTTGGCTTGCGAGAGCTGACAAGAACAAACCCCACTTGTCCTTATAGCTGCAGGCACAATTTGAATTTTGGGTATTAAAAATTGAAAAGCCTCTGTGCAACGTATTCACTGGCAAATCTTGGCTGGAAACTTTTAACACTGCTCAGTGTATAGTGAGCAATTCCCTGCAAGCAGTTGCTGACTCAGGTCAAGAATGGTGCACATCATCTTTTATAAATGAGGAGGATTGAACAAAGTGGAGCCCACTGGCTTGAAATAATTATCATCTATAATGTTTGGCTGAGGTGTCCTGGGACATTTAGACAATAGGTAGAAACTCCATGCTTTGCTGACCCCTGTGCATGTCTATCAGCATCATCAGGAATGCTTATGGGGACGTTAGGTGTAAACCAACACACATTAAAGATTAAAGGAGGAGGCAAGTGAAAAACAGGTCTCATCTATTGTTCTCTACCATTGGAGACAAAATGCACAGAAATGACTAATTTAAAAAAAACCTAAGCATTTGATTTCCTTAATTCACAAAGGGGGAAAATGGGAAGTATCACTTGGTATTTTGTTAGATCTTTTGTGGTATGAAAATCAGAAGAATTCCAATTTGCTCACTTTTCAATTTTTTATTTTTTTATATATATACAACATTTGGGAAATGAAAGTTTCCCCACTTTTTTTATATATATTTGATCAGAGAATTACACTTCTTTTACTTAATATTAATTTTTGAATTCTTTTATTTGACGTGTTGCTTTGCATAAATTTTTATTTATTTTAGCCAATCATAAAATTTTGCCCATGTTTTATAATAATCTGATTCTTCTTTTCTCTCTAATCTTTTGGACAGCCTGTCCATCTCCGCACAGTCTAGTATTTTTTTAATTAGTATGTTTTCTTCAGGCATTTTATCTGTTTTCCACTGTTGGGCATATACTATTCTGGCAGCTGTTAGTATATGTATAACTAGGTATCTTACCTCTTTTTCTATTTATTAAAAATACCCAATAAATATAATTCTGGGTTTTTTTCGATTTCTTCATTTGCTATTTCTTTTAGCCAATTTGTTATTTTATTCCAAAACTTTTTTGCCTGTGTGCATGTCCACCATTGGTGATAGAACGTGCCTCTTTCTTTTGCTCACTTTTCAATTTATTGGGTCTCCCCCCCACCCCACCCCCTGTTTTCCTGGGATTTGAGGGAAGCATACATAGCTTTCCTTCCTTTATTTTTCCCACAACTACAAACTTGGTGGGTAGATAGACCTAGCCATAGACAATTCACCATGGGACAATTCACCATGGCCAAAGGAGAACTCGCCACAGACAAAGAATTACCCTAATAGCAGCAATGGGCTATGAGCCGGAATGCTAAATTGTGCTCGCCACCATGGCTCGTAAGTTCTTACGGGACCAGCGCAATTTTGCTGCTGCACCTGTGGAGGTAACAAAATTGCACCCGTGTTTCAGCGAGATTTTACCTGCGGCTCTGCACACAATTTTTCTACCTTCACAGGTGCAGCAGCAAAATCGCGCTGGTCCCGCAAGAACTTATGAGCCGCAGCGACGAGCGCAATTTAGCGTTCCGGCTCGTAGCCCACCACTACCTAATAGCAATAGCATTTACAGTATATACTGCTTCATAGTGCTTTTACAGAGTCACCTTATTGCCCCCAGTAATCTGGGTTCTCATTTTACCAACCTCAGAAGGATGGAAGATCGAAAAAACCTTGAGCAAGTGAGATTTGAACTGTCGAACTGCAGCTAGCAGCCAGCTGAAGTAGCCTGCAGTGCTGCACTCTAACCACTGCATCACCTCGGCTCTAATACCAAAAAAATTGTGGAATATTAACATTAAGGAAAGGATGCCAAAGGAGTGACTTTTTTAAAAAATAGATTGTTTTAAATAATTAAACTGAATTGTTGAATTACCCGCAGAGTTGTCCTATGGCAAGTTGGCCATGAAGAGTTGTCTGCAAAGAATTGCCTTCGGTAAGTTGGCTATGGCAAATTGGCCATGGCAAATTGGCTGCAGAAAGTTGTTCCATTCCAGAGCTGAGAGACAACAAGCATCCGAAAACCACACAGGGCCTTGAAGCTGGGATTACCCGGGTCTGCTTCAACCATTTCTTTCACCATTATGCCACCTGAGGAACAATGTCGAATTTGAGCCAGTTAGGTCAATTTTTATGCTCTGCAGACCCACATATTGCCATACAGGGCTGGAGGAAGAGCAAGAGAGTGTAATTATGACCATAGTAACTCTAGCTTAATATGAGGCAACAAGATTTCAAAATGTTGGTGCAACTCAACTAGCTATGTTTCATGCATCTTCTGTTCACCGCAAGAAGTAGTTTTTAAAACCATGGAATTAAAGGACTATTATTTTAAACCATTCAGTAGAAAATTAATTTAAAATTAATTCCAGGAAATTAATCCATCAAATAACAAATGTACGGTCGGTAATTGCTTATTACAAACTATGGTTTGGAGTAATACCTGGGACAATGAATGAGATAAACAACTTTAAAAACTGTAAATTAAAATATAGGTGTGCCTTTACTCAAAATTTATGTTATGTTTCAATTAGAATAAACAATCCAGGATTAAAATAATGATATCAGCCACTTTTCTGCCATCCTGATACCCAATTTTATACAGAACACATGCATACAGTACACAAACTTCAGTATGTGGGAGGGTTTATTATTATTATTATTATTATTATTATTATTATTATTATTATTATTATTATTATTTTTAATTATACTTCTGCAGACTTAAGGGTTCTCCTGAGCATGCTAAGAACAACTCGGGGTGAAACAAGTTGCATGCCATCTCCCTTTGGAGAGGGTTAAACCACCATTTTCCCCAGCAGAAGCCCAAACCACAGATTGGATATGCTTTAAACCAAGAAAGTAGCAAAACATTGCCCTGCAATTTTAGCCAAAGAGCGTGATTCAATGTTTTGTAATTCATGCAAACATTTTTGTCTGTGAAAAATAGATCAATCTAGCTGCACTGATTTGTCAAGAGGACAAACCTATATTTTTCTCTTGCTGTTCCACATGGGCAAACATTGGGGGGGGGGATCTTTACTGAAGTCAATAGTTAGCACACAATACAATTCAATAATAGTTAGCACACAATACAATTCAATAATAGTTAGCACACAATACAATTCAATAATAGTTAGCACACAATACAATTCAATAATAGTTAGCACACAATACAATTCAATAATAGTTAGCACACAATACAATTCAATAATTCGCTTAAGAAAATATTCCATGCCCTATAAAATACTCTATTTTTCAAAGTAAAAGATGTTCCAGAGTATAAGATGTACCAGAGTATAAGACGCACCAAGATTTTTAATAAGTAAACAGGGAAAAAATGTTTTTCCCCACCCATGTCCTAGGACCAGTCTGCTGGCCTCCCAAACCTTCTGTGTATTCTGTTTCTGTGAAAATGAGCCCCCTTCTTTTTTCTTTGCAAAAAAACAGGGTTACAGAGAATTTGGGAGACCTGTAGATTGTTTCTGGGGGTAGGGAGTTTGGGAAGTGAAAAATAGGCCCAGGTTTTCACAAAAATTGAGTACACAAAGGCTTTGGGAGGCCTTCAGAGTGCTTCTGGCAGCTGAGGAAGCAAGAACCTGATTGAGAAGGCATTTGGGAGGCGAAGAACGGACTCATTTTTTCCCAAAATGGCACAATTTTTCCACAAAAATGGAGCACGCAGAGGCTTTGGGAGGTCTGCAGATTGCTCCTGGAGGCTGAGAAGGGCAAAAATGCCTCATTTTGGTGAAAAACAGACCAATTTTCCACCTTCCAAACCCACCAGATGTCATGTTTTTGCTCTCTTCAGCCCCAAAGGAACACTCTGCAAGTCTCCCAAAGCCTGTGTGTGCCACATTTTTGCAAAAAATGGACTGTTTTTGGTGAAAACAGAAATGGGGGGAAGATTTTGGGAGGAAAAGACACACCAACATTTCCTCCCTCTTTTTGGGGGGGGGGGAGAGTGTGTCTTATGCTCTGAAAAGTACAGTAATCAATAACAGTTATAATTAGCTATAAATTTGTAAGAAGGGAGTGTGGAAGGAGGGAGGGAGGGAAACCCACAAGAATTTAAAACTATTGGGTAGGTGACATTAAACATCTTGTGGGATTACAGATCACTTTCATCTATTTTCAGAAGCAGATCAGAAGTGAAATTTTACTCTTAACTCTGTCCGTAACCTTTTGAAAGAGATTGCAAGTTTTGTATATGAAATAACTGTTTAGGTCTTTCCAAATGTTGCTGGCTGCAAGAGTAGTGGGTTTTGTTTCTTTTAACAATACAGTAAAGCAGCATTGTTCTTCTTACCAGAAGTTTACTGCCTGCTGAGAACTAACAATAGGAGCTTCACCTGTCACATATAGCCATGACTATAATTTTCTAAATAATACCAGCAGAGAAAATGTTCTTAAATAATGAAGCAAAGCAAAGCACCAGAATTGGAGCAGTGGGGAGTCTTATACACTTTCATTGTATATGAAGTTGGCTTTGTGCTACCTTCTATATCTTTAACACAGTGGGATCAATATTTAATTCTAGAAATAAACTTCTAAAAATATTTTTATGAACTGTGGTTTTAAGCTTTAAATATGCAGGCTTATATTTACAAAAAGTAAGCATAATATTTAAAGCCACCAAAGCATGTACTACCCACCACATAGTTCTAACAGTTTACAATCTGACACACTCCAGGTAATTTAATAAGGTAACATTACTGGGTGGTGCCTTTTTTGTTGAGTGATGGTAACTTGAGTTTGACCTGGATTACTCTAAATAGTGGTTTAAAGCCAACTGCGTACCACTGGTAATCAGAATCATATGAAGTGATGATCCCTTCAAAGCCTATTTTGCACCATACACTAATTATAAGTAATCCTTGACTTATAACCATAATGATGTTTGCAGGTCATGATCATTTTATGCTGCAGACATTATGTGAATCCACTGCCATTAAGAGAACAGTATAGCCATTAAGCCAATCCATATTGGCTTTTTGTTAAATTCACAGTGGCAATATGATCTGAAGAGAAATCTGCGTGATCTCAGTCATTTTTGCTCAAAACGCAAAACAATCAACAAGTATGATTTCTGAAGAAGCTGTACATTCACATAATGCCATTGAACTCATCCTCAATCAGCTAGCTAATCAACATGTGGAGAATACTTTGCCAAATGTTTTCCTGAAGCCAAGATATATTATGCTACAATATTCCAACAATCTGTTAAGGAAGTTGCCCAATCAAAATACAATACATTAGTCTGGCAAATTTATATATATGTGCATGTGTGGTATAATATATATTGCCACATTGTTTCCAGATGCTTCCAGACTCTTCTGTTTATGAACTTCCATAAATTGATACCTGATTGTTCTGTACTTTGGTGCACCTTCCTTTTCATATACAGTGGTACCTCTACTTACGAACTTAATTCGTTCCGTGACCAGGTTCTTAAGTAGAAAAGTTTGTAAGAAGAAACAATTTTTCCTATAGGAATCAATGTAAAATCAAATAATGTGTGTGACTGGGGAAAACACAGGGAAGGTGGAGGCCCTGTTTCCTCCCAGGAGATTCCTAGAGAGGCCCCATGGAGGCTACTCCCTGCCTTTTCCGGCCCAGGAGATTCATAGAGAGGCCCCACTGAGGCTTCTCCCTGCCTTTTCCGGTTACAGTTTCTTATTCTTGAGAAGAGGCAAAAAAATCTTGAACACCCAGTTCTTATCTAGAAAAGTTCGTAAGTAGAGGTGTTTGTAGGTAGAGGTACCACTGTATTAAGAACGAAGAACAGTATCTGATCAAGATAGAAGTCCTTTTGTTCAGAGGTGGTATTCAGCCAGTTCTACATGGTTCGCCCGAAGTGGTAGTGGAAATTGCTGATGACCGTATCTACCCACCCTGCTCTATCCTATCCTATTTGTGCACATTTTTGAGGCCAGGTGCATGTGCAGAAGGCTCGTGTGTGAATAAAGCACATGTGTGGGGTAGCTATACTCATGTGCAGAGGTGGTGCATGGCAACGCAGCAAGCATGCACACATGCTCACATTAGCAAACCGGTAAGGAAGGTATGTGAAAATCATACCTGCTTTTGTTCATTTGCACATCAGTAAGGCTTAACTTGAAACATTGAGCATAAACATATGTATAAGAATATTAAACTGAATTACATCTCATATTAATGATAAACAGAGTTTTGGATAAGCTTTCTTAAATCTTAAGAATATACATGTCCTGGGTTAAATATATTGACAGAGGTTTCCGCTTTCCCTCCATTTTTAAAATTTTTACAGACCATGTAACTTTACCACAACACCCCTTATGGTAACAATTTTTAAAGAGTAAAGCTGAAATATTATAAATCAGTTGCAAGTTCTAAAAATATCAATAAATTTTGATATATGAGAAAGAAATAGAATGGGAAATTGGCAGAAGGGAGAGAAGAGAATAAAGAGAAGAGGAGTGACAGAGCTTCTAGGGAATTTCTGATCTTTGGTTTATAATGAGATGAACATAGTGGATACACTGGATTTTATTTTTAGTGAACTTAAATATTGTAAAAGGCAAACACAATTATTATTTTTATCTTCTGTTAAATCATGTCTGATTCTTGGAGACTGCGTGGACAAGTCCCTCCAATTTTCTTAGCCACGGTTTTTCAGAAGTTGTTTGCTTCTGCCTCTTTCTTAGGGCTGACAGAACAGGACTCGTTCAAGGTCACTCAACTGGCTTTATGCCCCAAAGGGATCAGAACTCACAGTCTCCCAGTTTCTACTCTAATGCAGTAGTGAGTTCTAAAACTCTTTACTACCGGTTTGCACATGCGCAGAAGCGTTCTGGGTAGGTCGTCAGAGCCTCCTGCCACTGGCGGCGCTACCAGCATAGTTCCCTCTAAGCTGAGCAGTGAGCAATCACTCACTTAAAAATCATCATCAACTCAGAGTTTTCCAAACCTGCCCAGAAGCCGAGAGGGAAAGAGTGAGAGGGAAGGAGAGAGAGAGGAAGAGAGGAAGAGAGAGAAACAGATAGAAAAAAGAGAGGAAGGAAAAGAGAAAGAAAAAGAATGGGAGTAAGGAAGAGAGAAAGAAAATCAAAATCTAATTTGAAACTAGCTCAACTATTTAAGTGGCATTTTGATATTGATAGAGTTGCCCTATTATGAGCTCACTGTTATAGACACACAGTACAGTATTTTATTTTGAAAATCTCTGAGGCAAAACAGGGTGGGTTTTTTATTTATTTGTTTGTTTGTTTGTTTGTTTGTTTATTATTTATTTATTTATTTGATTATTTATTTATTATTTCTGTGCTGCCCACTATACTTTTCCCCCCACCCCCCCAAAAAATTAGAGGGAACACTGGCTACCAGTTTAAGAACCTGCCTGAACTGGGAACAACCCACTGCTGATATGATGCCTTAATCATTGTACCACTGGCTCTACAACTCATCTTACCATACATTAATTCTGAGAGGCATTTTCAATTCATGTCCGTAATGCAATGTCACCTGCTCCTGTGATATTTATTCATTGATATTTCAGTACAAGATTCCAGTTTATAAGGAAACTTGATTAAGATTTTCTTTTCAAACTATTTATCACCGTGAAGTGTCTGAATGCCGCTTAAGTACATGTCTACTATCAAATCATAAATGCTTTTTAAATGCCACCTGTCAAGATCTTTATTTATAAAGCATATAAAAAAGATGGATTCATGATCTCAACAAAATGGGTTATAATAATATTGGAGGAAGGGTCTCCATGGAATAAGCTTAAAACAGAGCTCCAGACAGTTTTATGTGCTATTCCAACTATACCTCAGATGTAAAGAAAACATCTTTTTTATGGAAATAAGAAATATGCATGAGGATTTTGGAAAAGGTATAAGTAAGCAAGAACCAAGTCACTCATTCAATATATAAATATGCAAACCCTTACATGTTCTAGTCAGCCAATAAAACATTTATTAAAAACAAATTAATTGGCATTGTTACCAAAAGATTCATATGGGCATAATTGGAAAGTCACCAAGAATCCAGTTCAATTCAAAGGAGTTGAATTCAAAGAAGTCAAAGACTTATGCAGTCTTAGCATATGCAAACAATTAAAATTATTAGTATTAGTTTGATACTACACATATATATATATATAAATAATGTTAATTCCTATAGCTTCAAATTCTGGCTGTAAAACAAAACAGATAAATGCTAGATGGCAAAAAAAGGGGCGACTAAAATATCTAGACTGATGCCGGCAAGATATTTGCTTCAGAGTCAAACTAATCCCAGCAGCCAGTTAGGTCCCACAGAGTTGGCCTTCTTCAGTCCCGTCGACCAGACAATGTCGTTTGGTGGGGCCTAGGGGAAGAGCCTTCTCTGTGGCAGCCCCAGCCTTCTGGAATCAGCTCCCTCCAGAGATTCACACTGCCCCCACCTTCCTCGCCTTCCACAAGAGTCTCAAGACTCACTTATGTTGCCAGGCATGTGGCAATTAGATCAAGACTACTAAATGTGATGTATAGTTGTGATTGAATTGGTTGACTGATTTTAATATATTGGATTTTTAGCTTGTAGCTTTCAATTAATTTGATTTGTTTGTATGCATTGTTTTATATTGTATCTTGTGAGCTACCCCGAGTCTTTGGAGAAGGGAGGCATACAAATCTAATAAATAATAATAATAATTAGCTATTTTGTTAAGATAACAATTAGTTTGCCTTTCAAACTATCCTTGTAAACCTGTATTAGTAAACTGCATATAATCTACAACTCAGATTGTATTTTTAGAGAAGTAACTTCTGCATTAGATGAATTTATGGACTCAGCAATTCAAATTTAATTTCAATATGAATAGTTATTTACCTAGCATTTTGAACATTAAAAATATTGTATTAAGCTATTATTATATTTGCTGAGTGAAGGGATTATTGTTCTACAGCAAACTTTAAGAAAATCTAGAGTCTTTCCATTGTTGGTGCAGGGAGTTGCTTAACATCTATGAATCAGATATCCAATTTTTGATATTAATTGGTCAATAATGGAATCCCTATGGTGTGCTCTTAAACACTATGTGATATACTGTACTATGGGGGGGAGGGGACTTCTTTATTGTTAAGTAAATTGATATATTGTAAAACATCACACAACATTTGTTTGTTTTCTATAGCATATATTTAAGGTTTGTTGCTTTTTTAGTTCATAACATTCTCCATTCTTCCAAACCTAATTATTAGTACTATTATTCAATAGTAATAATAATAGTGTGTTCTTGTATGTGTGTGAGAGAGATAAAGACAGACAGATGGGCCCCACTTTTAGTGATGCTTTCATTTTATTAAATGGCATCAGTATGTATAGAAAAAAAACCTCCTCATAAATATCATGGTGGTTTTTCAACTCCACCAGAAATCTGTCAGTAGAATTCAGATTCATTTAAAGTTCCAACAGGTATCATCTTTATTCCATAAATACTGAAATAACCTATGAATGATAAACTAAAGCTGACAACCATCCAGGGCTCTTCCTGCATTTAGCTACCTGAACATTTTAGTCTGATTTTACTTCAAAAGAGAGATGTACCTATTAGTCTTCTTAATTTTTTTTAAAGAAGAGATTATTTATTTACTATTATTGACCTCCTCAGAGAGGGTCCACAACTTGGGTGTCCTCCTTGATCCACAGCTCACATTAGAGAAACATCTTTCAGCTGTGGCGAGGGGGGCGTTCGCCCAGTTTCGCCTGGTGCACCAGTTGCGGCCCTATCTGGACCGGGACTCACTGCTAACAGTCACTCATGCCCTCATCACCTCGAGGCTCATGTTACACCAACACTCCACAGTCTGCATTGGTTGCCGATCAGTTTCCAGTCACAATTCAAAGTGTTGGTTATGACCTATAAAGCCCTTCATGGCACTGGACCAGAATATCTCTGGGACCGCCTTCTGCCGCACGAATCCCAGCGACCGGTTAGGTCCCACAGAGTTGTCCTTCTCCAGGTCTCGTTGACTAAACAATGTCATTTGGCGGGACCCAGGAGAAGAGCCTTCTCTCTGGTGGCCCTGACCCTCTGGAACCAGCTCCCCCCAGATATCAGAGTTGCCCCCACCCTCCTTGCCTATCGCAAGCTCCTTAAAACCCACCTCTGTCGTCAGGCATGGGGGAATTGAAATTTCTCTTCCCCCTAGGCTTATAGAATTTATACATGGTATGCTTGTATGTATGATTGCTCTTTAAATTGGGGTTTTTTAGATTTTTTTTTAATATTAGATTTGTTTACATTGTCTTTTTTATTGTTGTTAGCCGCCCCGAGTCTTCGGAGAGGGGCGGCATACAAATGTAATAAATAATAATAATAATAATTATTATTATTTACCTGTTTTAGCTCTTTAAAGTCTGCTCTACATTTTATTATAGTGCCACCAATTCCTTCACCACTCTATTCTTGAGATCTACAAAAGATGGCTGCTTGGATAAAATGGAAACCACAGCCTTGTGTCATTTGTTAATAAGAGCCACATGTGAAAAATAAATCAGTTTAATTTCCTCTGTATCAGTTAACAATTATTACTTGGGTGGTCCTTAGTCCCTTGGAAAGATCTGTCTTTGATAGACTGAGTGAAGGTTTTTGCCTCCTTCTGTCAACTTTGCTTTCAAAACCAGCATTATTCAACCTGATGCCTTCCAGAAATATCAGGTTTCATCTCTGATAATTCCCTAAAAGGCATAACAAAAAACCTTGCTATCTGGAGATTATAGGGTATTATGAGAAATAAAGCCCCATCCGTCCAGAAAGCAGATTAGGAAAGTTTTACAGCCTGTTTAGTCAACTTCAAGATGGACACCAACTTCCTAACCAATACCTGGGAGAAAAAGCTATATGGTTTAATTTGAGACTTTCTAATGACTTTTTGAATCAGCAGTTTTGCCAAGTCATTGATAAGAAATAACTACTAGTAGAGGACAAGTTGCATTTGCTATACAAATAATTTCTTGATGTACCACTGTTCATTTAATGATCATGCAAAGTTGCAACTTCACCATCACATGATCAAAATTCAGGTGCTTGTCAACCAATATGTATTTATGATGACTGCAATATCCTGGGATCATGTGATCACCTTTGGGATCTTCCCAGCCAGATTCCACCAAAGTCAATGGAGAAAGCTGGATTCACTTAATGACCACTAGAGTAGAGTAGAGTACAGTAGAGTAGAGTAGACTTCTTTATTGGCCAAGTATGAATCGACGCACAAGGAATTGGTCTTAAGTGTATTTGCTATCAGTGTACATAAGGATATTAAAATATACATTCATCAAGAATAAAAAGATGCAACATTTAGTAGTAGTCAAGTTACTAATAAGCTATCAAATCATACTAGGAAATAAACAAAAATGATATAATTTAAAAATACAAACAGCATGGTTATAGTAATAACCATGATTAATACTGTGATTCGTCACAGTACCAGGCTTCTAGAAATTCCCTGTCATTTTTTGACTTGGCCTGGTCTAGGATTGTCACATTTTCCCAATTGAAACTATGGTTGAAAATGTCTATAAAAGTTATGAAATTAAAGAACTTTTTTAAATTCATTTTTTAATTAATTACATTTCTTAGTACTTAATACATATCACGTTGTGTGGGTATTTAACTTGCTTAACAATACATATTATATTCTTAATCTCCACCTTTTTCCCCCAAACACTGATAAAATAAATTCCACATTTGGTAATACAGTATTCTGTATCTTTTTCCTGTGTCATTTTTAATGCCTGTACATTTCTGCACACTCTAGTATCTTCTAAATAATTCCTTCCTCTTGTTATGTTTCTTCATTTTTTCAATATTGCACAAATACAATTCTCGCTGTTGTCAAAACATGCAATTTTAAATATGAAATACACACTTTTCTTAAAGAATTTTCATCATATCTTCTTGGTGTTCATGGATGCGTTCTGCCAGTCTTCTTCCTCTTTATCCTACATAGTGGTTGTTGCAGTTCTTACACTGTGTGTTCTAGGTGACTCCATTTTTTTCCTTCTGGGGTTGCTGGGTCTTTTGTTTGCTTGGGATGTTTTGACTTCTTTGTTTTCACGGCTGTCCAAGGTATTCTCAGGAGTCTTCTCCAATGCCAGAGTTCAAAAGCATCAAGGCTCTTTCTATCCTGCTTTCTCAAATTCCAACTTTTGCTTCCATAGAGCATTGACAGAGACAACCACAGGTTGTCTAAGCCTAAGGCCTTATGACTTTGCTATTGAGCGTAAATGTTTTGTTACAGTGCAAGTGTAAGTGCTTTGCTACAGTGTAAATGTTGACAGCTTATCATTGATGATTGATCCTTAAAAGGCAGAAGCTAACCACCACTTACAGTAAGTATCTTCTTTGCCTATTCTAACTCTGCTTTTTATACCATTAATTTATTTTGTTTATATTTAGTTTAGTCAAATATTTTTCACCATGTTGCTTGACTTTAATTACTAGTTTGTATATTTTTCACATTTTCAGTTATCACTATATTATTATCATCCTTATTTCTTCCTCCAATATAAATATAATAATATTTATTTATTTATTTATTAATCAGATTTGTATGCCCCCCTCTCCGCAGACTCGGGGCGGCTCACAGAATATGCCTTATTCTTATTTACTAACATATTTTTATGTGCTTTTTTAACTTCACAGAATACAGCAGTTACTAATGACTTACCTTTATCCATCTTATGCAAGATACACTAGAAGATTAGTATTATGATGAGTTTAATTATCACAGCTCTGTTTTCTTTACCATTGCTCCAGGCTTTTAGAAAAGGATCACACTGAGAATTTTTTACACAGATTAGTGCTGTGCATATGCATCCTTTTATTTTCACTGATGAAAATTCTATCAATGAGGCTTATTTTTTTAATCTTCTCTGACTATTTTATTTTAATTTCAAGCATTCTGTTTTCTCTCTTTCATTGATTCACTGAGTTTACCTTACATATTAAAATGGAGAGCAACCTTTTTTCTTCTTTTTCAGTAGAAGGATAACCTATATCTTATCTATTCAGGGGAAATTTTCATTGCCTTTGATAAGATTTTGTGCCCACGGTATTATGATTAGAGTTTAATGTACACTTCTGTAAGAATATATTGCACTTGCTAAAACGATGAACCTGGCTGACAATTAGATATCAAGTTAGGGTCAAAGTTTAGGAGTTGAGAGGTGGAACAAAGGGCCAAGTGGTGAAGAATGTGTTAGGAGGCACAATGCAAATAATTAGTTTATTTAATTGCATTGATGTCAAGATGCAAATATGGAAGGCTAGGGTTTGCATTGTGATGTTGTAATGTATTTTTAAAATCATTTCCATCATGTATGCCTCTTAGTATATTACTTTTGACATACATTCTGCTCAGGTGCAGAGGCAAAAACCCTCATTGAAACATGCTTGCACATGCACCTCCATGCGAGATTTTGCTACCTGCACAGGTGCAGGAAGCAAAATTTCACTTGAACACATGCTCATGCACCAGAGCTGCAGAGCTACACGTAATTAGGCGTACCGCTAGGAATCCACTACTGGTTATGATCATGTTCTGCCTTGGTGTCTGCAGGACTATGCTTCTGAACCAGAATTACTTTGATCCATGTTTGTTCAAGGAGATTTTGGAGGTAACCTCATTTTTCTTTAATGCTAGAGGAACCAAAGCTAGGAGGCATTGCTTTTCGGTGGAAGCTCTGGCCTTAGGGAATAGTTTCTCCATAGAATTGAGACTTGCCATTTGGAACTCTTCCAGAGAGCATTTGGTAGTACTGTATTCCAACATTTTTTTTTTACATGTGTTTGTTTACAGTGTTATTTCAGTCAATGTCAATTGTTTAAAAGTTTTCGCAATAATGGTACCTAGATACTACAATGTTCTCTCCCTCTGAAATTCATGTGGCATCTACAATTAAATTCTTAGGTATCTGTTGCACCTTTTTATCCAGGCCTTCCCTATTTATGGGGCTTCATTTTTATTTTCTTTCTCTCATTTTTCAAATTGCTCCAGAAAATTTCATTTCATTTTAAGTTAATCGCTTCACAAATTCATAATAATGGAAAAAGAGGCATAAAAATACGTTATCTTTTAAATACAGTTCATTGTATTTAACCCACAACAGTTCATTGAGTGACTGTTCAGAGTTATGTCACTGAAAAAAGGGACTTATGACAATTTTTCACAGTTATAACCTTTCCTGCATCTTCCATGATCATATGATCAAAATTCAGATGCTTGGACAATAATTCATACTTATAACCGTTGCGGTCTCCCAAGGTTATGGGATCACCCTTTGCAAACTTTTGACAAGCAAAATCAATTGGGAAGTTAATTTAACAAACATATTTCTAACATAACAACTGCAGTGACTGATTTAACAATTGGGGCAAGAAAGGACACTTAACAAATGTTTCACTTAAGAACAGAAATTTTGAACTCAATTGTGGTCATAATTCAAGGACTACCTGTACCACCAATAGGTCACTATTATTTTGAGGCCAATGCAATTCTATACCTTTCTTCTATTCCTATATCTCTTCTTCTATTCTTTCATTGATATGTTCTATTACTATACCTTCTTTTCTATTATTTCTTAGATATATTTTACTATGAGTATCTCCTCTATAACCTTCATCATGTATTTTACTATGTGTATATAGATATACTGTATAGCCACTAAAACCCTCATTGTGTATTGGACTAACTAACTAACTAACTAACTAATTAACTAACTGACTAAGTAAGTAAGTAAGTAAGTAAGTAAGTAAGTAAGTAAGTAAGTAAGTAAGTAAGTAAGTAAGTAAGTAAGTAAATAAATAAATAAATAAATAAATAAATAAATACTTCCACTTCCCTACAGATTGCCAGCAGAGGAAGGCAAAGGAAGATAGAAAATATTGGCTGCAGTACCTAATGCATCTGACCTGATGAGGCCATGGTGGTGTACCATGAAATATGGTACATCCATCTGTCAGTGAGAGAAGATGATGAAGATGTAGAGTCAAAATTTGCAATGCATTCACCCACCGAGATTTGGATGCAATGAATAAATATTATCAGCTTGGTTGTATACAGAAAATACACATCACCCTTTAGCATTACTTAAATGTGAGTTTTAAGAATGTTCAACAACAAGTCTATCAAATCAGGACTGACAAAGCCACAAACCTAAGGAGCATTGAAGAGATGAGAGAAAAATCTTTTTTGCTGTCAACCAGTGGTTTGCTAGATTTTTACTGCCCAAATCTGCTAGCCCTGCCATGCATACAAGCAAGAAAATCAGTGTTTAACCTAATATTCCCTAAAAATACAATATGTATTATCTATCTCTAATAGATAATACCTATCTCTCCTAGAACTGATGATGTTCCTTAGTTGGGTAATGAAATGTCTGCAAGGAAACAAGCAAATTCAGAGAGCAAAACCCTTTATAATAAGAATCTTCAAAGAAAAAACCCTGAAAACAGAGCTTTTTATTTGCTATAAATATTTCGTGAGGTAGCAAGCTATCTTAGTAATTTATGTTGAAAATGCTACTATAGTTGTTTCCCAGATAACATTTATTCAAATATAAATTCTAAATTATCTTACTTGACCAGCAAACAATCGCTTATTTTATATTATCCGCAACCAAAAAGCAACTAATTGCTCCTTTCTATGAAGAGAATAACATTTAAGCATCATCCTTTAATAAATCCTATCACGTTTAAGGCAAATAGAATAAAGTTGGCCTAAAATAAAACTAATATTTCCCCCCTCTTACTGGGAATGCGAAGAAAATGTTTCTATAGCCATGTAATTTATCCCAACCCTCAAGCTGGTACACTGATTTTATGCTCATCGTTACCCAAAGAAATTGCATTAAAATGCAATTAGAACCAACCTTTGCTTTAATGCTAATACCAATACCATAATGCTTATTTGAGCCAAAGCAGCCTTTTGTCAAAATTAGTGACAGTCAGCCCATGCCATAAATATGTTTACCAGACGGAAGTCTGAAATAAAAATCAATAAAGTGCAAATATATGTTTCTTGTGGCTCTTTATTAGATTCTGTTTCCTTGAAATGTTTATAGGCTGCCTTTGAATTTAAAACTCTTTTAAAGCAGCTTACAATATGAATAACATGAAACTAAAGCCAGAATTAAAATCCAACAATAGAATTAAAAGCATCCCACAAACAATACTTTATATATTTGGAAAATAAATGGGGGAACACATTAAACCAGCCGGCTGTGTCAGCCCTTCTTCAAACTATTCTGTTCTTCATTACTAATGACATTGGCATAATCTGAGATACACAGCTCAAGAATCGAGAAAATGAATAAACAATTTAGGTTCACAATTCAGGAGAAGGGTAAGATTATAATGCCCTAAATTGAAAGGCTTGTCTGCCTTAGAAACCAGTACAACAATATTAGATAAACTTTGCAAAAAGGGGGGGGGGGAACCATTACATTTATGCATGATATTAATTTTGCCAAACTCTGAAACTAGATCAGTTTTTAAAATGTTAGACAGAATTTCCTTATCCATTACAAATCCTTACCATTCTGAAACATAAATGGCCAACTGTTCTGTCAGGCTCTCTGGTAGAATCCTCCCAAAAATTCACAGGTACAAATTTCAGACACACACACGTTTGAAAATTCAAAACAATGTTCTTTATAATGAAAATTCACTTAAACTAAGCCCTCTTTTGGTATAGCAAAGAGCACTCGTCTCCAAACAAACTGGTAATTTATACAAGTCCCTTATCAGTCCTGAGATACTTAGCTTGCAGCTGTGAGGCAATTCACAGTCCTTCTTCTTTCACAAAGTGAAACACACTTTGCTCTGGTTTAGTTTCAAAGCAGGGAAAAATCAGCACACAAAAAGCCAAAGTCAGTAAAGCAGTCATGAAACAAAACGATCAGATAATCCTCCACAATGGCCAAACCCACAGGCTGCTATTTATAGCAGCCTCACTAATTACCACAGCCCCACCCAACCACAGGTGGCCTCATTTTCTTTGATAATAATCTCTCAGTTGTTGTTGCCTATGCATCGCTCTCTGCATGCGTGGCTGTATCATTAACTCTTGTTCTGAATCCAAGGAGGAGCTAGATAATTGATCTCCTTCTGAGCTGTGTGCCCCACTCTCCTCCTCCCTGTCACTCATGTCTTTTTGGGCAGAGGAGCCTTCATCATCAGATTCCACCGAGGGGGGGGGGCAAAACAGGCCTGCAGCATGTGGATGTCTCCCCCACATCCACAGTCCTTGGGGCAGGAGCTGGGCCAGAGCTAACCACAACACCAACTGAACAATCAATAGGAAAAGCTACCTTTACATATATACAGTACTCTATTTTAAAAAATGTTACAATGGGACACGCATGTTAAAGCCATTGTGGAGGCATTGTAAAAAAAAAAAAAGCTTCAAAGCTGTTGTCTTTAAAATTCAACAATGACACAGAAAACGTTTCCCAATTATTGATCTGGAATTATTTGATTTAACAGTCGGATTGAATAACTTAGATGGGTATTTCTTTTATCCTTGGAGTGCTATATAGTGCTATACAGAGTACTACCCCAACTATACCAATTGGGTTAGTTTTCATTTGTGAACCTGTGGTTTAAAAATGTTTGTTGGAATTTAGTTGCTTTTCATACTTTTTGACTCAATGGTTGTCATTTCACCAGGACTATCCTATCAATAAGGACATCTTAAGAGCTGTTCACGTGCCAAAAGGATGGGGACAAGCATGTTAGCACTCGCACACATGCCCATGCTGATTTCCACCCCCGCACACATGTGCGTGCCCCATTCATGCACATAACCCCGCCATCCCCATGCATGTGCACAGGCCTCTCTGAAGCCTGGAATGGTGAAAAAATGGCCCAATGGGCAAACTGGAAGTTCGGAGAAATGGAATTCCGGTTTGCCCCTTGTACTGGTTTTCGCACTCTGGAAGTTTCGGGGAAGCTTTTTGAAGCCCTAGAACAGTATTTCCCAACCTTGGCAGCTTGAAGATATTTGGATTTCAACTCCTAGAATTTCCCAGCCAGCAAATGCTGGCTGGGGACTTCTTGGAGTTGAAGTCTTCGGAGAGGGGCGGCATACAAATCTAAGTAATAAATAAATAATAAAATCTTCAAGTTGCCAAGGTTGGGAAACACTGCCCTAGAGTGTAAAAAACAAAAATGGAAAAAGTGGGAATCCGTTTTTCTGTACTTCTGGTTTGCCCGTTGGACCGTTTTTCACACTCTGGGCTTCAGGAAGCTTCCCTGAAGCATCCAGGGAGTGTAATAGCCTTCCCCAAGGCCTAAAATCAGCTGGCCAGCATGCACATGGATACTGGAGCTGACAAAGGGCCATTTAATATGGCTTCATACGCCATCTGTGGCAGCACCATTGGTTCACCACCATTGTTTTAGAGCGTTTTTTAAGTTCATGCTTGTGCTGTCACCAATAATGTATAGCCACCATCAACTTTTTCAATTGTCTTTATACTGTATTTCCCCCAAAGATAAGAGTCTTCTCCAAAAAAAACTTGTCTTTGTGTTATGCATCAAACATAAAGTTTTAATTTTACTACTAGTGCTTCCAGTAAGTAGTCTGGTTTTACTTCATCCAGTATTAACCTCTTTGTTCTTTCAACCATCTCCCCTGCATTATAATTCAAAAACATCCCTTTTTCTTCACTCAGTCTTTCTGAACGTCAAGGTTAATAGCCATAGGTTACTACTGCGGAAGAAATGGACTTGACAATAAACACATTTGTTGTTTGTGTAATGTCTTGGTATTCTAATATTTTGTCTAGATCTGTCACTGTCTTTCTCCTACATTGTAGACATGACTTCATTTCATAGCTATAGTTACCATCTGCATAATATTTAGAAAGGTAATTATGTATCCCAAATATTTGAAGCTAATGCATTTACATTCTCCACAAGTATTTCTTTTATGCTGGGATGTATTTGGAAAGATGGCATGAGATATTTTTTGCTCTCAGCATCCCTTCTTTTTTAGTAATTGACATCAAATCAGAGTAAGTGCAATGGTTTCTTCACCCATTCAGGTTATTTCATAAAAATCTGATGCATTTTGTACAAAACATGTCCTTCCCCTATATCGATTCAATTGTCAAGCAGGATATCAATCTTGCTTACAAGTAATTACTACCCTATATTTTCTCCTACTGGAAAAAGAGTTTCAGTAATTGTAACATTTCAAGTCTAATCTAAACGACCATCAGTTTTCAGCTCTATGTTTTCTTCTCACAAGACTTTAAACTTGGCAACTTTAAGACTTGTGGACTTCAATTCCCAGAATTTTCGCTGGCGAATTCTGGAAGTTGAAGTCCACAAGTCTTAAACTTGCCCAGTTTAAAGATCTCTGCTATAAATAGATTTTAAAGTGTTAGAAATACATGTTGGTGATGTGTTTTTAAAGCTAAATAGTATCTATCTGGAATGATTAAGTACTATCTAACATTGTAAAATAAGATTATACTTCAATGTATTTAAGAAATATGTCCTTTCAATTGCCACAATCTGAATAAGTTTGCTTGTTTGTTTGTTTATATTTCTATGCTGCCCAACTCCCTAGGACTCAGGGCTGCTCACAACAAAAACAAACATGAATTCAAACATTTCAATTTAAAATAATTGCATCCATCCATCCATTCATGGCCCGACTTTGCTAGTCATCTCCCCAAAGACAAATCCCCCAGGCCTGTCAGAAAAGCCAGGTCTTTATGGCTTTCTGGAAGGCCAATTAGATGGGGATAATGTGGATCTCAGGAGGTAGCTGATTCCAGAGAGTTAGGGCAACCACAGAGAAGGCTCTTCCCCGTGGACCTACCATCTGACACTGTTTAGCTGATGGTATCCAGAGAAGACCAACACTGTGGAATCTTACCAGTCACTGGGAGGTATATGGTAGGCGGTCTTGAAGATACTCTGGCCCTGAGCCATATAGGGCTTTAAAAGTAATAACCAACACCTTGAATTGTGGCCGGAGACTGATAGGAAGACAATGCAGCTTGCAAATTATATTAGCTTTACCATAATATTGATTTATTTTTTAAAGGTACAAGAAAGTTATTGCCCGTTATATTAAATATTCAAAAGAAGGGCTTCGTGCAGTTAACTCTGGACATGAGGGAAGAAGAGCCTGTGCCCTTTAACTAATATTGTCAGGTGGGATTGGAGTCACAATAATACAATGCAGGTAGTCCTCGACTTATAACCACAATTGAGCCCCAAATTTCCACTGCTAAGCAAGACGGTTGTTAAATAAATTGTACTGCATTTTCCACCTAAGTGTCAGGCTGAAGCTTGACTTTGGAACGCTGGCATTTAGCTTGGCAACACAGAAAGTATGGAAGGGTTCTTTAGACAACTGACAAGGAAACTGAATAGTAATCTGAAAGCCAGATTGCTTAAATTATAAATAATCAATTTCATCCAGAAGACCTTGGAGGTGTCTGTCGATAGTTTCATGATTCTTCTTAGCCAAGAGAACAGAGTTGAATGTGGTGGTGTTTGAAACTAAAGGCCATTGTGCTGATGTTGAGTCTCTCCTGTGGGTGTTCTATCATCTTTTGTCAATTCTGTACTCCAAGCACTGCCAAATGTGAGGAGGAGGGAGGGAGAAGTCCTTCATAATGATTTCTGCTTTCCTGAATGAAATACAGACTTCAGCCTTGTGTTTTTAAAAGAAATGAACAGTTTTTAATAGTATATGAATATTCATGTATTCATCAGAAACCAACTTTCTTGGATGGTGATTATAACTGGAGCTTTTCATTTCTTCTGAATTATATTCTGAAAGAATAATTAAATTGGGCAAAGAATCTGTCCATTTTCTAGAAAAAATAATCATCTGTGTGCAACCAATGACTGAAGCCGGGTGAGTTATACCCATATTAAAAACCCGGGACAATTATCTAAAATAAGGATATATTCCAAGTCAGTGAAAACTTGCTGGGTAAGATTTCTGAAGAATTAATCATCTGTTTAATGTAACCAGATGTTTCCCTTTAGCATTTGTATTTAGGGTATCAGATGCTTATGAGCAGAACATTGGAATTTACTCAAAGCAGATTCCCGGCATAGTATGTTTATATTTTTAAGAGATAATAGAAGAATAATCACTGTAATGGACCACACTCTGCTGTTCCTATCCAGCAAGCATGAAATACGTATAGAAACAGGTTTAATATAATACATTGCAGTTACTATCATTTTGCTGCTAGTACATTATTGTATATTTTTCATGTACATATATAAGAAGTTTAATAAAAAGATTAAAATATTATATAAACAGAACTTTTAAAGACCTTATCATAGGTTATCATAAAGGTTTATAATGGCTAAAAAAATATTAGAACAATTAAAGAAATAAGTCAGTAGGAAGCACTGAAATAATCCTAAACAACAGCAGGAAAAGTAACAGCTAGATATTTGTCACACTATTCTCTTACAGAGTATGCAAAGTGCAGACAGAAACCAAATCACTAATCTAAAGAAATTAAAGAAAAATTATATAAAAATAAAAGAAAACATGGATAAAATTGGTATATTTTAAGATAATTTATGAAATTTCTCCATAACTTTACATTCTTCCAAATTAATATTGTTTCTACTAGCTCTATACAGTTTCACTTCTTTACACTTCTCATCTCTTTTTTGAGATCAAACTCATCTTTCTTAGTCTTGCCTTCCCTCTCAACTTATTCAACTATCTTCCTATATTTGTTTTGCAAACTGATCGCCATTCATTCTCTCTAAACAAGCAAATACTTCAATGTACTTCTTTAATATTAGTCACTGATTTTTATACTCAGTCTATATTCAGCACTTATGCTTTTTTTCCTTTTGATTGACCATAAAGACATATTAGATATCAAATTCATGGGCAAATGACAAGTGCATGACAATAAGTTGTCAAATGCCATGATCATCATATTTATACCAGTCATCTAGGGTCCAGATGGATTTGAAATAAGATTTGAAATTAAATAATACAGTATATTTTTTAAAAGAAAAGAAATGATAGAATGGGATTTTAAAAGTTGGCCACTAAAAAGACCCAGAAGGAATTAAAGTGTACAGTTAAAGGAGAGGAGCAAAATACTTTATCACTGGATGGCTTGAAAGATTTTCATAAACAATAGATCTAGAAATTAATGTTAAGAAGATCCATCATTATAGACAGATTGTACAGTATTTAAAGGTGTTAAGGAAGAGGAACAAGTTTTTTCAGACATGATCAGGAGTGATTTGAAAGTTAATTTAAAAATCACAGATTACAGGAATAATAGGGGAAAATATGCTACACTACATATACAAATGAAACCAATCAATGTCATAATATTTAAAAGGGATACACAATTGGCAAACCAAAAATTGATTTGGATAACTTCGTTATATTGGATTTATGAAAGAGTTAAAGTCTGAATGGTTTTGTAAGAAAAAAAATGTGGAAAGAAAACAAGGTCTAGGTCTAGGATATTATTTGAAGGGATTAAAGTAAAAGGAAGTAATATAAAATTGGTATATTTGATCAAGTGTAAAATAGGTTATTTCTGGCAACTTTTAATGGACTTTTGTTGATATGACTAAATGACAAGACTTTAAGGATTTGTTTAAAGATATGAGAAGAAATGAGAAGTATTTTAACAATAATGGTCTGTTAAGATATTCTTAAACTGGGAGAGCCATGTTAACAAGGTCAGCCAATGAATAGGCAATTAAGTCAGCCAATAGGAGCTGGACATTTCTATGTCTGTGCAGAGAATCAAAACTGAAAACGGAAGCTTAAGGCTGGATGTGGCTCAGTCCACTCTATATGCTCTGTGTACTCTGTACTCTCTGCCCACTCTGTGCTTGTCTGCTCTGCCGAAATGAAATTAACTCTCTTGCTTGTGTTTACTTCATATTGTGGTTGTGTGTGTGTGTGTGTGTGTTTGTTTATAAAGAAATTTATGAATCCAGCTGAGTCAGTCATCTGTATGTGCTTCTAGAAATTGATTTTCCTGCAACAAACTCTGATATTGTCTTATCACTTATCAATGATAAGTTTCTAAAATTGTTATGATGAAGTGGGAAGTCTTTTTATATACATTCATACATATTCTTATTTTTTGTTTCTTTTCCATTTTATTTCTCTTTTTCTGCACTTTCTATTTTTTTTTCATTTTTATAGTATAGAAACAAGAAAAGCTGTATAATACTTGAATTACCTAAATCCTTTACTCAGACTTTGCTGACCTATTTCTTCTGCTTTAAAAAGAATGTTTTCAGCCCTGAGAGTTACTCTAGCATAAATTCAAGTCACCAGTGATCTCAGTCAGTGGAATACATTTTTGTTATTAAATCTACTTCATGTTTCTATAGCAAGTGCTAAATTGAACTTTCTGAAGCTTCCCCTTGAGTAAAAAAAATGCATTTATTTAAAGATTTATGGTTGCACAGAGTTATATGGCACATAGTTCTGGGTAGTTAACAATGATAAAACTGCACACAATTAAAACAAAAATTAAACAACCGTACCCCCCACTCCATCAGCTACATTTGTTCACCATTATAAGATTCAGGCACCAGTTCCAATGCTTGGGTAACAAGTTACAGCTTTTTGGAGGGTTGAGAGAGTTGAGGCCTGCTGTATCTTAAGGGAAAGAACATTTCACCAGGCAGGTGCTGCTATAGAAACGGCATAAATTTGATCTTTGAACATTTTCAATCTGTCACCAGGAAATTCACTTCAACTACCAGAAGATTAAACAACCACTGTGTGATTTAACAACTAAATATCAGTGAAAATATCAAGGTGTTGTACATTCCTGCTTACAATCTTTTTGAACTGCTACCTTCTGGCAGAAGATACAGAACTAGAACTTATTTATTTATTTATTTATTCATTCATTCATTCATTCATTCATTCATTCATTCATTCATTCAATTTTTATGCCACCCTTCTCCTTAGACTCAGGGTGGCTTACAACATGTTAGCAATAGCGCTTTTTAACAGAGCCAGCATATTGCCCCCACAATCCGGGTCCTCATTTTACCCACCTTGGAAGGATGGAAGGCTGAGTCAACCTTGAGCCGGTGATGAGATTTGAACTGCTGACCTTCAGATCTACAGTCAGCTTCAGTGGCCTGCAGTACAGCACTCTACCTGCTGCGCCATCCCGGCTCTATATACGTACTCGCACTTAACAATGAACTAAAGGGTCACCATCAGTGAACTGTTGGACAATATTACTCGGTCTGTCATGTAGATGGTTGAGTGGTTCAGGGTGGGAATTTGTAGTGGGTGGGACATTTTATTCCATTTTTTATTCTATTTTTTATTCCATTTTTAAATTTACCATTTTTTATTCTATTTTTTATTCCATTTTTAAATTTACCTATTCTGATTTTATGTATGGTGGGACTGGTCTCTGGGTGTCACACGACTTTCGTTGCCAATGACAATTCATTGTTTTGACAATGACAATAAATTCATTATTATTATTCCAACAATGTGTGGTTGTTATTCAAAGGATTCGGGTGAAAACATTGAATGATTGTTTAATTCATAGTATATTTCAAGCAACATTTCCAACATTCAGATGATGGAATACCAAAATGTCTTCTAAAATGAATAGCTTCAAGAATTGGTGTGTTTTAGTGAAAATACTATTTTTATATAATTATGCACGTGGCAAAAATATTGCTATAAAAGTTATTGCACAAGCCTGGATTATAGTGTTCCATTTTCTAGAATTTAATTATGACACATAAAACTTCAAGGTCAATAATAAATTTAACTTTAGTGATAATAAAATTACGTCTCAGAAAATATTCCTGCTTGCCAGTGTACTCCCAAATAGATTGATTGTTTTTCAAAATGCTATACAACATTTCTTACTTTTGCTTATCTAGATCATGTGTAATGTTTACTGAATTTATTTTTGAGATATACATTCACTATTATGTTCAGCACTTCTTCAGCAAGGAAGGGAGTAGCTGAGCAAGATGCTAACTTGAAACTACCCTATCTGATGAAGTGGCAAAAATAAACATAAATAAATCTGTGGGCACTGTGGAGAAACAGGAGGCATATCAATATGATTAACACATAACCTAGTTAGGAACCTGTCATTCTCAGTGTTTTCAGCTCAGAAGGTTGGCTTTGGAAATAAAATTCCTCCCTCTTTTATAAAACACTTGTTTATCTATTTCTTGGGAAACAGTATTGATTTCAATTATTGTTCTCTTTTTGCGCTTTTTCTTTGTAAATAAGGACATGTGCTTACTACAAAAGAAATGGGTGTACAGCCATGTCTTCCATTCCAAACAAAACAGTACAAAAGGATGTGATTTCCACACAAACACACACCCCGAACCTATTTTCAAATGGATGTACTAGAAATGAAAAACATTTTGCTGCAGTGCCACATATTGAAATACCCTGCCTAATTAAAAGTCTTTCAGTACATACGGGATTATGTCTTTTGGGTGACTCTACTAAATGATGTATTCCAAAACACAGGCACAACAGAGAATACAGAATACAATGGCATCTTTAATTAAACATGTTTTATTTTCCTTTCAGTCTAAATATTTAGCAGTTAAAACCATTTTGTGGCAGGTTGAATGGTGTTGAAGGGTGCCAAACTGGGTAATTACTTTCTTAGTGAATGCCATTTGGACTGCATGCAAAATGTAGAGTCTCAGAACAATGGAAGCCGGTGCCATCTATTTAAGGTTTTTGTTTGTTGGGTTCAATGAGGGAAGCATTTAAAATTATCTTCTATAGCACAACTCCCCTGGAGCTGTAGAAACCCCTTGAGCGCTTATGCAAAGCCCATTTTTGTGTAGAAAGCCCCATGCATAATTGACTCTGATATTTCCCCCCCATCTTCTGAAGTAGATCTCCAGTATGTTATCTCTTTTACTGGTCTCTTCAAGAAACAGTGTTATAACTGATTCTTCTGATTAAGTATGGTGTCACCGCTATCATATAAAAAGTGTAACATTCTCAGGCTGAAGCACATAGGCTTCAGTCAGGTCCTCCATTCTGGAAGGGAAATACTGACTGCTGATTGGCTAGACCAGTGTTTCCCAACCTTAGCAACTTGAAGATATCTGGACTTCAACTCCCAGAATTCCTCAGCCAGCATTTGCTGACTGGGGAATTCTGGGAGTTGAAGTCCAAATATCTTCAAGTTGCCAAGGTTGGGAAACACTGGGCTAGACTGTCTGGCAGCGCCTTATAAAAGGGCTGGCTGTCAGACAGATCCTTTGCTGGGTTGTAAATTGTTGCCAAATAAAGAGCTGTTGTTTTGAAGCCACTTCTGTCTGCCTTTTCCATTCACCCTATCCTACATAATGATTAAGCAATTCACTTATTCTATTTAATATCATCTATTTGATAAATTAATAGACCATTCTTCAGGACAAGAATCCCAGAGAATGTTCTGTAGTTAAGTACCGTGTTTCCCCGAAAGTAAGACAGTGTCTTACTTTCTTTTTATCCCCAAAAGCCCCACTATGTCTTACTTTTGGGGTATGTCTTATATTGGAAAAAAATTGTCGAATTTTTTGTTTTAACCATAAAATTAACATTTAGACGCGGTGACGTATGGAGAGGGGGGCGGCGCGGAAGTGGGCAGGAGGCGGCGCTCATTCAGATCAGAGGGAGGTGGCAGACGCGGCGACGTATGGAGAGGGGGACGGCGCAGGCGTGGGCAGGAGGTGGCGCTCATTTGGATCAGACGGAGGCGGCAGACGCGGTGATGTATGGAGGGGGGGCGGCGCGGAAGTGGGCAGGAGGCGGTGCGCAGCTAGATGAGAGGGAGGTGGCAATACCCCCGTGTTTCCCCGAAAGTAAGACATATGTCTTACTTTCGGGGTATGGCTTATATTAGCCCACCCCCCTGAAACCCCCGATACGTCTTACAATCGGGGGTGTCTTACTATCGGGGAAACAGGGTATCACATCTTATTATTCCCACCCAGCCCCAATTCAGGATTGTGTTCACAGGTATCTAAAGGAAAAAGTGGCAATTTTCAGTGGAACATAGATACATGAAAGCACCAGCCTTCCAAAATGCAGTCTCTTTACAATGAAGGCAGCAAATTCCAAATGCTTGGAATGGCAGATGATTCTTGTTAACTCTGAAGTAAATGGTCTACTCCTCTCATTTTCATCTTTCACTAAATCAGCTTCCCAGTTCCCATCATGTCATTCCGTCCAGTCAATTTTGAATCAAAAGTTTGAAAGTAAACTTTCTATTTGAGCAAGTACATGGATGCAGGGGAGACCCTTCAGCTTGCAAAAAAGGCAAACTATCAGGGACTGAAATCAACATAAGCCCTAATCATAGACTGAAATAAATCTGCATTGGGAGATGAGTTCATAGAAACAAAAAAGCATAACCTCTGGCAAAAATAATGCTGAAAAAGTGCAGATTTTCAGTTGCATTTGTACTCTGATTTTGTATACAGGTAGTCCTCGACTCACAACAGCTTATTTAATGACTGTTCAAAGTTACAACAGGATTGAAAAAAGTGGCTTATGACCATTTTTCATACTTAGGGCCATTGCAACATTCCCATTCATCTTTTGTGACCTTTGGACCAGAAAAGTCACTGAAGAAATCAAGATTCAATTAACAACCATGTAATTTAACAACTTCAGTGATTCACTTAACAACTTTGGCCTAACATAAAAAGCTGTAAAATGGGGCAAAACTCACTTAACAAATGTTTGACTTAGCAACAGAAAGTTTGGCCCTAATTGTGGTGGTACAATTTATGATTGTAAATCCATGGTCGATAGTTCCTTCCAAAGGCCTCTATTACATACCTATACTAAGATATGAGACTGAGGAAATCCTTTCTAGATGCTGCAGAAACTTTGCCATCAGAATTCTGGAATAAGAGCAGGAGGGAAAGAAATGTGCTGGAGACAATTGAAAAGATGATTCCAGTGTTTTGCAAGCAAACCCTGAACCAAGGTGTTCTGCCTGACTGGCTCAGCAATGTGTAATAGTCCAATGAAAAGAAATCAAACACACACATGCTTTAATAAGCAGCAAACTTGTATTAGATAAACAAAAATAGCTGACTCAAAAAACAGTTCTTAATGTCCGAAAAACAATGCAAGGCTTACTTCAGCTGCATAAAAAAAAAACACAGGGAAAAACAAACAAAGACAACCTGGAATGAACAAAGACGTTTCAGGAGTCCTTTTGAATCTTTGGAAGCGACCAGCAAGTCCCAGAGTTTTCACCTCCCACTTGTCTGACAAAGCTGGGTTGAAAACTCCAACGGCACAGAAACTTCGAAGCAGGAACCACAAAACAACACAGATAAACAGCCACAGTTTGCCTTGGCCCCTGTTCCCTTTTTATCCCTTTAGCCCTCATTAAGGGAACCACACCCAGCCCAGGTGCTCCTATCATGGCTTATAATACTTCTTAAAGCGATCCCTTCTTTGCAAAGCTCTTCGGTTACGTAAATCAATATATTGCTCTGCAGACGAACTGAGCGAGGACAAACTGTCTGAGGGACTGCAGGCCAAATCCCCTGGGCTGTCTGCTGAATCCTCCTGGCTCTCTGCCACATCTTCCTGGCTGGCTGCCACATCTTCCTGGCTGTCAGCCAGGCTTTCACATTCACTTTGTGCCGTGTCTCTCCCATCTGTGGGAACAACGGCTGGCCCAGGCCCAAACACAACACAAGGTAGATCTACACCAGTGCCGGAGATGGCCCAAAAGACTGTCATCTCATTGATAAGAATAGAAATTGTTCACCACTTCTCTATGGAAAGAGAGACAAAGGAGAAAAGTGCTGGTCCTTCCTTTCTGCCATCTAGCTGAAACAAATCTGGTGAAGAGGCAATTTATTTTTCAGTGTGCCTGAAGTGGCAGGTTAATTTTGATTTCTATGTTGGACAACTCTTCATGTAGTACTCAGTAAAGAAATGGGTAGACATATAATTGCATTAATAATTCTTTGCCTCTTTTTATTTTTGTAATTCATTCCTGTACTATTTGCCTCTAAAGAACTCTATGAAATAAATATTTACAAGGAAAAGCAGACCCTGCTCTTGCAGGAAAGCACTAGGAAGAAAAAAAATGCTTTGAAACATCATAAATGTTTCAGATGAAAAACTTAAGAGATTTTCTTTATCTCTTAACAAATGGTCTACAACTAAGAAACAGCCTGTAAGGTTTGTTATTTGAAAGGTTGGAATATCCATCAATTTTTCTCCACTTTGATGTAAAATAATATGTTTTTGTTTCTCAAAGGACTGTTTCTTTTTCTTTATTAAATCATTTTACAAGATTTTTGTGTTATTTCTTAAATTTCCAGGTGACATCCTTGAAGCCATGATGTTAAATTTATTTTTTTATTCTCACTCTTGATTCTCACTCTTAATATGTGAGCATTTCTCACATATTAAAGGTGTATATTCACTGGGAACCAATTGAATGACATGCGAAGAAAGTGTAAGTGCCTGTTGGTATTCCACATAGACCAAGGGAATTTGTGTACAGTGTTACACAATTAAGCTTGTATTCTATTATACTTGCCCAACTCCTCCTTTAAAGAGAAAGACTAACCTAAATAGATCCTTTAGATGTCTATGGAAACTTCTGAGGACTAAGATCAGGGGTATCAAACTCACGGCCCATGGTCCAGATGCATCATGCACAGGCCATGCCCACCCACAATACGTCAAGTGATGAGAACATGATGCCGCGAGTTTGACACCCCTGATTTAGGCAAGCAAGATGAAAATCAGTATGTTGTTGTGAACTTCTTGTTTCTGGACATAGCTTTAACATGAAAGCAGAGAATCACATATTTTAATAAAAACACGAGGAAAACTGCTATGAGAAGATACTTCTGCTTTATTGATATGATATTAGGATTAGGTTCTGCAACAAGTTATTTCCTCACAATTGTATTTCCTCAGTGCAGCTGATAACGTTTTTTCTATAAATGTATTACATCAATCTGTTTGATGTAATGTCCAGCTTAATGTCCAATCATTGAAGCCTCCTTGGAGTTCAGCTCCTTAAGACCATATAGTTCTGGGCAAAGAATAGACATAATTTGTTGTTTCCTTTTAAGATTTATTCTTTTTTATTTCTTTATCTAGCATACAGGCCTGATATTTCCTACAATCTCCCCAACCATATGCTACCCAGTCCAACCAGTTGTTGAGGTCTGCCATGGTTAGCTAGGTGCTACTAGCTACCTAGATGATGAAAAATACTTCCATATGAATATAATTTTAGGCGGTTTTCCGTTACAACCATTGTTTGACTATACTACCTGACTTCAGTAAGACAGCTGCATCAAGTGTCTTCAGATGTACATCCTAGAACTGTGATGGCAAACCTATGGCATGAGTAACACAGGTGGCACACAGAGCCTTCTCTGTGGGAATGCAAGCCTTCGACTCAGCTCAGCTCCACCATGCATGCGCACATGCCTCTCACAGGCCAGCTGCTTTTTTGGTCTCTGCCAAACATGCTTAGGGATGAGGCACACATGCCAGGGCTGCACACACACATGTGGAGACAGGCTGTGCAAGGGAGTGAAACATGCATGCATGGGGGGGTCACACATGTGTGGGGGAGGCAGGAGGAGCACAGAGAAGTCACACATGTGCAGGGCGCATGGATATGCATGGGGGGCATGGGGGGGCTGCATGCCATTGCTGTCCTAGAACCACTAGGCAAGTCAGCAATGGATGCTTAACCAGAAAGAAGGTTGGTTATCTTCCGTATTCATATCATGTTTTCCACAATCACTATTTGGGATAATTTGAAATAAGCTTATCCACAATGTATATACAATGTCTTTATTAGATGGTAATATGTTTGTTACAGGTCATAACTTCAAACCTATTGCACCTCAGTAATGAACAAAAGCAAATAACGTTGATTGTTATGCTTTGTAACATTTGAATCAATTATTCACAGCATTAGCAAAAATGAAGAAAGTTATATTCATTATGGCTTGAAACTTGTTGAAATACATACACACACACACTCTCTCTCTCTCTCTCTCTCTCTCATACATCACAAACCATAACATGATAAAGTGTGGAATTTTTTTAAAAAAACCCTTAAATCCAAGTCTTAAAAGGGCAAATCTCAGTCTGCAAACTATCTCCCAAAATAAGCATTAAATGAACTCTTATCTGAGCCCATGCTCTTTGTCTTATGTAGAACAATTAAGAAAAAGGATTAAGAAAAAACGCCATCAGTTTTATCTGATACTGAAATGTTTCTGCAGCACATATATTTAATGCAAATGGTATGCTTAGTGCTCTATTAAATATAGAAAAGATTCACTCATTGCCCTGGGTATTCTGTGAAGCAATACAGAGAAAAGAAACTAGAACATTGCATTTCCATTTACCCTTTTACTCAGGAATTGAAAAATCTATTGCTTGGTCATATTAGAAGCAATAAACTTTACTCTTCTGCTACACTGCACTGGTAGCAGATCCAACTGTTTTATCCAGAGGAGTCGAAAGGCTAATGAAGTCTGTTTACGATCTCTTGGAATATCTACATTCTACGTGACATTTGTGCAGACACCTGGAGGATGAAGTCATTCATATCTATTTTAATTTAGAACTACACTGAATAATATATGAAAATGGAAATAATGCAGATTCCGTTCTATTTTTTACTTTCTCTATTGTAAGTGTATGGCAGACTGATTTGAATCAGATCATTGCACAAAGGGAAGGGTCATCTATTCTTCTCCTCTGAGTTCCTTATTTATTAAAATCCTGTATTGCTGCAAGATAGTGGTGTTGTTGTTGTTGTTGTTGTTGTTTTTAAAAAAACCTTAATCTCTTGAGGGATGAAATTTTTAACCATAAAAGTGGTTGATGGAAAGAATCCTCATGCATCATGAATTTAATCCAGACTGGGGACCCATGTATGAACTCTACAAAGAAAAGAAATCGGATGAGCAATTATATGTATACCATTTATATATCACACTCCTTTAGCAACAGTCTCTAAGGCAATACATAGAGTGTATTTAAACCTGTTTCATATTGCCTAAAGGAGCTTCAGTTGACTTCACCAGAAAATATAGACAATTGAAGAAGTCTGTGCTATGACCAGTTCTTTAGATCTTTATGGCCTGCTTTGTAAAATCTGATCCTATATAAACACGAAAAGACATTTACATTCACTCTCAAGAAGACAGAATTAATTATACAGTGATACCTCTACTTACGAACTTAATTTGTTCCATGACCAGGTTCTTAAGTAGAAAAGTTTGTAAGAAGAAGCAATTTTTCCCATAGGAATCAATGTAAAAGCAAATAATGCATGTGATTGGGGAAACCACAGGGTGGGTGGAGGTTCTGTTTCCTCCCAGGAGATTCCTAGAGAGGCCCCATGGAGGCTTCTCCCCACCTTTTCCGGCCCTGTTTCCTCCCAGGAGATTCCTAGAGAGGCCCCATGGAGGCTTCTCCCCACCTTTTCCGGCCCTGTTTCCTCCCAGGAGATTCCTAGAAAGGCCCCACGGAGGCTTCTCCCTGCCTTTTCCGGTTACAGTTTTGGAATTCGGATTTGTAAGTGGAAAATGGTTCTTGAGAAGAGGCAAAAAAATCTTGAACACAAGGTTCTTATCTAGAAAAGTTTGTAAGTAGAGGCGTTCCTAGGTAGAGGTACCACTGTACATTGATTTAAAAAGTTTTGCTGTTGGAATTCTAATACTGGTTATGGAAAGAATGTTGTATTTTGTTGTTGTTGTTGTTGTTGTTATATTAGCCACGGTCTTGGATAGATTTATTTATGGAATCTATCCCCAAAGTCAGGTTTAGGGACTTCCAAGTTAGATTTCTGCAATGTTGTAAATCTCCTAGAATCATTTAGGTAAAATGGGCAGTTGTAGACATTTAATAAATAAAATTTTAAAAATGGCTGGCCTTGTAAATAATATGCAGAGAATAAAATTCAGAGTCTTCTTTGTTAATACCTGGACATTAATATATCTCTGAGCTACTTTGAAATATTAATAAAAATGTCCTCCTATGAATGTCCTCCAGCTTTTGAAATAACTTTAGTTTGATCCCCATCTCTATAGAAACTCTGTATTTTAAATTACGTCTGCTATTTCTCTACAAGACCAGTGCTTTGGAACACCTATAAAATTGCCTCACTGCTGTCTTTTCAAAGACGTATATTTTCCCCCTTTTAAAATAGCGTTTGAGAACTGTTGAGTGACAGCTGCCAGATTCTAGATTTCCAGTTTGTTTTTTATTTAACTGCTGATGTTTCATTATTCAAAGAACTTAGTTTATCTTAGGCTACACCAGATTATTTTTATAGGTCATTGGGGAAGGAAGGAATATGTTACTCATTTTTGCAAAATTGTGTGAAATTGTAATAGGAAGTTGTTACAAAAGGACTAAATAGCACAACCAGTCCTTATTCATGTTGTCTAGCTTCTAATAATTGAATTATCTCTCGAATTTTCAACCAACTACAAATTCTAGTTGGCATAAAATCTCATTTGTCTCTCAATGTTCATTTGGAAAATATACATTCAGCCTTACAATATTGCTTTTAGATTGCAGCCCTATCATTCTATTATTAATCTGATAGGACACCTGTCTTTACAATTCACATCAGAGTCAGCTATATGGTATAAAACTGAGAAATTTTACCTTCAGCAATTTTGCTTACTCATATGGTATCTGTTTTCTTTTACTATATGCATTTGAAAGACCAATAGTAATCTCATACTAATCATAAATCAATATACATTTGAAATCTGAAATAGCTGACCAACCAATATTGTAGAACAAATCATAAAGTTAGTATTGTGATTCTGCCAAAATTCTGAGCTGTCAACCCTGCCTTTCCTTGGGATTTGGGTTTTAGTAAACCTAAGAACACATAGCCTTTCACCACTTTAATCTGTAATGTAACTAAGTTGGTTTGCTTTTTCATGATAAACGATTTGACCTTTCTGAGATTGAATGGAATTGAAAATCCTCATCAGCATCCAGTAATTTCTTACTCTTTAAAAACTCATTTATTTCCCATTATGCCTTGATTGTAATCTTCGCTCAACAGTTAAGAATTTTTATTTCACGAAAACATTATTTTTTTGAATATTACAATATTATTTTTTGCATCTTGGTTTCCTAACATGTACCAGTGTCCTGCACTGAATCAGAATAATCTGGATTTGAGTCTTCTTTGAGCCATGTGATAATTGTCTCTTTGTCTATCTCATTGAAGGCGAACCTTTTTTTCCCAGGTGCCAAAAGAGTGTGCATGCACACTATTGCACGTGTGCAACTGCCCACACCCATAATTCAATGCCTGGGGAGGGTGAAAACAGCTTCCCCCGCCCCCGGAGGTCCTCTGGAGGCCGGAGATGGACCTTTTTCCAACTTCTGGTGGACCCAGTAGGCTCGTGTTTCACACTCCCCATGCTCCAAAAGCTTCCCTGGAGCCAGAGAAGGGTAAAAATGCCCTCCCCCATCCTCCCAGAGGCTCTCTGGAAGCCAAAAACATCCTCCCAGGGCCTCTTTGTAAACCAAAAGTCAGCTGGATGGCACACATATACATGCTGGAGATGAGCTGGGGCAATGGCTCGCATGCCAGCAGATATGGTTCTGCGTGCCACCTGTGGCACCCGTACCATAGATTTGCCATCACTGGTCTATCCCAATATATTGGATGCTATGTAGGATAATTTTCATTCCTGGCAAACAAATCATGATCTGTGTTGAGAGGATAGAGCCCCATTTCAAAATGTTTAATTGAGGCTGAAATTTCCAGTTATGTACCTAGAACCTGTTCCATATACTGTATTAATTTAACTCTTTCTCCTGCTACGGTTAGCTATCTACTTAGGGCATAAATATAGCTACAATTTTCAATCATGCATCGCCAGAGTATCACAACATCATCAAGAGTAAGGGATGAAAAAAAAGTCTGAGATCGTTCTTTTTAAATAAAAAGAAATCTTTAATCAAGAAAACATTTCTAAGTTAAGAATGCTAAAGAATTGGAAAATGGTGCTTATTTCACATGCCATGGCTTGTATTGAGTTTTTTTAATTAAAAAAAATGAATGAAGCATATAATGGACCCTACTCTGGGTGTCAGCATCACTTTTCAGTTCTTAAATGTAAGAAATATTTCTACTACAAGAAGAATAGAAAATAATATTTCACATGATCAACAAGTGGATCTGCCAAATCTAATTCTCATTGGAGTGAAGGAAAGCTAGTAAAAACTAAAGTTAGTTTTAAATGAACAAGCCAATTTGTATGTGGAGTATAAACACAATCATTCTTTTGAAGTCTTCTGTGCTGGTGGTATGGGTAATGTTTAAAATCGGATTTCTAAAGATGATGGTGCAATGGGAAATGGAGGAGCAAACCATGGATTATGAAATCATGATGAACTCTATGCAATCTCTTTTAAATATGCATTAATAATAATAATAATAATAATAATAATTATTATTATTATTATTTATTAGATTTGTATGCCGCCCCTCTCCGAAGACTCGGGCCGGCTCACAACAATAATAAAAAACAATGTTATAGCGAAACAAAACTAATATTTAAAAAGAAGCATATAAAACCCTATCATATTAAAAACCAGACAACACATACATACCAAACATAAAATATAAAGAGCCTGAAGGAAGGTGTCTCAACTCCCCCATGCCTAGCGATATAGGTGGATCTTGAGTAGTTTACGAAAGGCAAAGAGGGTGGGGGCAGTTCTAATCTCCGGGGGGGGAGTTGATTCCAGAGGGCTGGGGCCGTCACAGAGAAGGCTCTTCCCCTAGGGCCAGCCAAACGACATTGTTTAGTCAACAGGCTACTTCTCAATAGTATCGTTGTTCTTCATTCTAGATGGCCTAAAGTTTACTGAGATTAAAGAAGATGAAAAATCCAAACAGAATTATGACTCATTTATCTTTGTTCTCAGCTCTGGAATCAGATTTAAACATGCTCCAAATCAGCCATCATGATTCCCATTCTCAGTAGCAACATTTATACATAATTCACAGAAAAAATAATAATATGGTCACCTTCTCAATCATTATGTAAGTACATAGCACATATATTGTGTGGCTATCATCATGTCTTAAAAAAAACTCAATTTATATCCCAGTGAAATTTACATGTGCATATTTTACTGATTCAGATTATTCAAGGCAGATCTTGAACAAAGTCAGACTATACTTTCAAGTAGTTTCACATTTTAAAGTGCATGATACATGAAACTCCAGACTAATTATGGGCAGCTCACAATAAAACCAATAGGTAAAAAGTGCAAGGTGAATAGTCTTATTAATAAAAATAAAGAAACCAAAAACAAGCTGGAGGATCCAGCCAACAAGCCCCTATTTTATGTCCAGAAGGGAAGCTACCTCATCTTTGGAAGCAGAAAACATCAATTCACCAGAGAAATTAACTTTTGGTTGTGGACTTCATTAGTTGGATGAGTGGGGGAGATGTACTAGCAGTAAAATTGACTAGTGTGAAACGCAATTTAATAGTTTCAACTAATATTAGCAGGGGACATTTTATGTATGTATTTATTTATCCTATCATGTTTAATCAGTTCAAAACATCGTGAAAATGAAAACCAATTTCCCTGTTGGGCCAGCTTTCTTTCCTATGTAATAACGAGCAGGGATATGGGTAATGCATCGACATCCTTCTGTCCCTATCTCAATCCCCCTTGCTGTTCGCTATCCGCAGTATGCAATCGAGAATCAGTTCTACTTTAATAGGCTTTTAGCACAGTCCTCACAAGATCTATTAATCTGTCAACATATTACGGCAGTGGATATTATGAAAGAGTTCTGAAGTTAAAACAGCTTATTAGAATCTTACTGATACCTGGGCACAGGTTGACAGAAAGATATAGGCAACAAAACCAAATATTTTCTGCTTTTGAGTTGAGACAATGAACTTGAAACAGGCTATGTATAAAGTTTTATTTTTTATTTTTAAAAAAGCAAGCAATGTCTTACATATAATAGAGTTTGAAGGGACCTTGATGGTCTTCTTCTACGACCACCTCCTCAAGCAGGAAACCCTATACCAGTGATGGCGAACCTATGGCACAGGTGCCATAGGTGGCATGTGGCGCTATATCTGCTGGCATGCGAGCCATTGCCCTAGCTCAGCTCCAATGTGCAAGTGTGTGCATGGGGGAGGGAATTTTTATCCTCCCCTGCCTCCAGGGAAGCCTTTGGAGCCTGGGGAAGGCAAAATATGAGCCTACTAGGACCAGAACCCGAGAAACAGGCTGTTTCCAGCCTCCAGAGGGCTTCAGTAGGGGCAGGGAAACTGTTTTCACTCTTTAGAGGCATTGAATTATGGGTGTGGACACTCAAGTATTGGCAATAGCATGTACACATGCTCTTTCAGCACCCGGGGACAAAAAGGTATGCCATCACTGCCCTATATCATTTTAAACAAATAGTGCTCCAATATCTTTTTTTAAACTTCCAATCTTGGAGCACTCACAATTTCTGGAGGGTTAGGCAAATTGTTCCACTGATTAATTATTATAGTATCAGAAAATGTATCCTTCATTTTTGGTTGGTTCTCTCCTTGATTAATTTCTATCCATTACTTCTTGACTTGCCTTCAGCTGCTTTGGAGAATAGGTTGACCCTCTCTTCTTTGTAAAAGCCCAATAGATATTAGAATACTGCATCATATCACTCCTATATATACTTTATATAGCTGAAGGGATTGGATACTGTAGCCTAGAGGTTAATTCTCCACCTTACAAGGCAAAGGTTGCAAGTTCAAATCCCTGTGAGGGTATGGCTAGCTGATAAGGCCAAAATAAGGCCGAAATAGATAGATCTATCCTAGTCTCCCTTAATTTTCAAATTCAGCAAAAACATGTGACACATACACACACACACACACATATATTCGTAGATTTTCACGGGTACAGGTATGAGGGTCTTGGCATATTCGGGTTTCTTCCCGTGTAGGATTTGGAAATTTCTGGTGACGTTTCGACAAGGTCCCACTCTGTCTTTGTTCTAGGGCAAACACGTGAACAAGGACAGAAGCACCAGCCTGAAGATGACGAGTGGGACCTCGTCGAAACGTCGCCAGAAATTTCCAAATCCTACACAGGAAGAAACCCGAATATGCCAAGACTGTCATATGTATGTATGTATGTATGTATGTATGTATGTATGTATGTATGTATGTATCAAATGTTTTTAGCTGGAATTTTAAAATTAAGGGAGACTAGGATGGTCCCATTTCGTCCTTGTTCTGGCCTCATCAGCTAGCCACACCCTTCCTTACTGGGATTCGATCTGGTAGCCTCTGCCTTGTAAGGCAGAGAATTAGCAGTTGAGCCATCAGACCTGATCCCTTCCAGCTCTGTACCAGGCAGGAGCTATATGTTTTTTAATGTCGGATCACCCTGGTATATTGAAGGAACGTCACAGCTCCTTTTTGCCTCTAGGCCCAACCCAGGACCATTTCAAGGCAGTTAATTTATTCGTAGCCGACAACTATATTCTGTAGCTAGCCACACCCTACAGAATATAGTTGTCGGCTATGAATAAATTAACTGCCTTGAAATGGTTCTGGGTTTGGCCTAGAGGCAAAAAGGAGCTGTGACGTTCCTTCATTATACCAGGGTGATCATACATACATACATACATACATACATACATACATACATACATACATACATACATACATAACTATACCTGTTAAACATTTACAAATAAGAATATTATTGCTTTTAGTTGATTTAACATGAAATAGCATATTAAAGACCAAAAGCTTTCAATAAGAATTAAAATCCTTCTAATACAAATTTCATAGACAAAACTATAATATACCATGGATCAAAGGAAACTTAATGTCGTCTTTTCACGATTCTAATCCTCATGTCCTCAACAGTCTCCTTTTCCTGAAAATATTTCAGTGAATATTTTCCATTTAAATGATTGGCTTTAAACTAAAGACTGCTTAATTAAATAGGAAAAATACTAAACATCAAGTCAGAGACACATAGAACAGAAATATGTATTTTGCAATACATGCTCACAATAGAACATAACATAAGTCCTTACAGAAGATAAACCAAGAGCAGAAATAAAAGAGCCATGTAGAAATTCAATCACCTTCTCCCATTTTGGGCCTAGAAAGAATATAGTGTCACTCTTGAGATTTTTCAAATCAATTTTTTGTGTGAAATCTCTCACACTTCCTAATCCCACTATTGAAAAAACATGACAACCATACAATGGTACCTCTGCTTACGAACTTAATTCGTTCCGTGACCAGGTTCTTAAGTAGAAAAGTTTGTAAGAAGAAGCTGGAGATTCTTAGAAAGGCCCCATGGAGGCTTCTCCCCACCTTTTCTGCCCGTTTCCTCCCAGGAGATTCCTAGAGAGGCCCCACAGAGGCTTCTCTCTGCCTTTTCTGGTTACAGTTTTAGAGGCTTGGGTTTATAAGTGGAAAATGGTTCTTGAGAAGAGGCAAAAAAATCTTGAACATCCAGTTCTTATCTAGAAAAGTTCGTAAGTAGAGGCGTTTGTAGGTAGAGGTACCACTGTATTTTGTTTAGATCTATTTCTTGATGCCTTTTTGGTTCACCTTCTCTCAAAATTTAGAGTAACAACAGCTCTGGTGTAGCATTCTAGGTTTGTTTGTTTGTTTGTCAAACATGTACAAGATAGAAGGTATTGGTATAAATATAAACATTAGCAAAGTAGGTACAGGTAAATTAGGGAATAGGAAAGTAGGACAGGGACGATAGGCACAATGGTGCGCTTATGAACGCCCCTTATAGACCTCTTAGGAATAAGGTGAGGTCGACTGTAAATATATATATATATTTATTTATACTTTATTTATCAATTATTGTCATGTACTTTGATAGCACAGAAATAAATCCCCAAATTCTACTTTGTTTCTCTGAAGAATGATTCAGCTTGAGTGAAATCTAGTGATGTTTTTCTCCCCACCAGTGGCACAAGAGAGGATGTTTTCTCACCCCCTCTATAGCCTCCCCCTGCTCAAACTTTCCAAAGCAGACTTGGAAAGTGTTTTGGGTATCACTGTTATTGCAGCCAACAAATGTTTGCTTTGCCAGAAGGCAGTGTTCAGGCGAGAGCTCACTACAAATGTATAAATCTGTGGAAATCTACCAGTGTATCAGATTGGATTCCATCCCATCTAATTTGTCAGTGCAGAAGCATCTGCAGGATCAAAGGCTTCTATCAAAATGAAAGCAGCATAATGCCACTTCTTACATATGTGCAATATAATGAAACGTGCATAAAAATATGGAGCTCATGTTGCAACGATGCAATAGCACTTTAATTAACCATTTGCCTTCTTGCTGCTGTCTGAATAGACATCTCAGGTCTCAGCGAATAATTGTTTAATAAATCACTGGAAAAGCTGCACTTGTTGTCAAATAGTGTTTTTATAGTTTCCTGATATTCACACATTTCTCCATGGTGCTTAGTTGTTAATGCCAGTAGGCATTTATTCCAAAGTATTCCTACAAGACACACTTCAATTCACAATAAATTTTCTGTTTCTCACTCACTTACAATCAACTCTGATTTGAGTTGGCATGTTGTCATCATGTGATGTATTGCGACTTTTCCCTCTTTGCTAAAACAGGGGTGGGCATGGCCAGTGTTTGATGTATCCGGCCCATGGGTCATGTGTTTGATGCACATGAGCTAGAGGAAGCTTAATAGTTCTTTTTTTATAAATGCTAAAGGCAAATGACTCATCAGAAAAATGAACAAGAGTTAAGTACACATATTTAATAAATAATTAAATAGGAAGCGCCATCAGTAACTTTGGGTTTGGGGCTAACAACTGGAATAAGCCCATATAATTAAACTAAAATTATTTAAACAAATATCCAAGAAGAAATCTCCCCATGTAAAGTTAATCTTCTAGTCTTGAGTTTGAAAAAGGCTTTAAAAAACATGTAATGATCAGTATAAATTTAGACTTTACTGATCTGAAAACCTATGATTACGGAGGCTGTAATTTTTTTCCACTATCTGGTTGGATTTGAATGTTATTGTTTCTTATGTGCTGCAATCTTATTGAAGCTTCAACTATCCCGAGTATTAATTACTACCTTGGAGTGAAAGACAGTGGGAACAATAGTGATGAGAGGAAGGGAACCAAATCTCCAACTGCATACGAGCCTTGCTGCATGTACCAGCCTATTTTTAACTTATTTGCATATGGTAAAAATTAGTAGTTTGCAGGGCTGAGATGAAATCAGTAAATGCTTTCTTTTATCAGCTGTGAGAAGCTTCTATCTTTCAATTTTTAGGTGCAAGATACCAAAAAGGGGAGAAAATAAAGCAAAAAGGGACTCTAATTCTAAATTAGAGTTATTCTGAAAATTAAATGACTCGTGCTATATTGCACCGATAGGTTTTAAATTTAAATTTGGGGTTCTTTTTAATAGTGAAAGCATGGAATAGACATTTTAGAAATCACAATTTTAAAAGTTTAATGTTTAAAGAACTTTAGTGTAAATGTAAAAATGTTCCCTTAATTATAGTTTCCCATAATCTAGAGCAGTGATGGTGAACCTTTTTTCCTTTGGGTGCCGAAAGAGCATGGGCTCATGCTATCATGCCTGTGTGAGTGAATTCAATGCCTGGGGAGGGCAAAAACATCTTCTCCTGCCCCTACCCCCGGAGGCCCTCTGGAGTACAGAAACAGCCAGTTTCCCAACTTCTGGTGGGCCCAGTAGCCTCATGTTTTGTCCTCCCCAGGCTCCAAAGGCTTCCCTGGAGTTGAGGGAGGGTAAAAATGCCCTCCCACATCCCTCTGGAGACTCTCTGGAAGCCAAAAATCAGCTGGCTGGCGCACACATGCACGTTGGAGTTAGCTAGGGCAATGGCTCGCGTGCCAGCAGATATGGCTCTGTGAGCCACCTGTGTCACCCGTGACATAGGTTCGCCATCACTGATCTATAGAATCTACAATCTATAGAATCAGTTCACAGACTATATCAGTGATGGTGAACATTTTAGACACCTAGTGACCAAACTGCATGTGCGTGCATGCCCAAACTGAAAGATGTGCATAAATGCATCAATGCGCAGATATGCATGCATGCGCAGCAGAGATCTAAAGACCAGCTGGCCAGCAGGAGGCGGGACATCCCAACATCAGCAGCGTGGCAAGAGGTAAGATCGTTTTCTTTCTGTTTTGTCATTTGCAGGGAAACAGAAGGTTACAAAAGAAACTGCCGTGGAGTTCTGACCTGGTGTCATAGGTTTGCCTTCACGGTCCTACAGTTTTCTATATTTGCAAGGGGATTTGTGTTTTAAGGGATTACGAAAGCATTGGCAGAGAAACTACAAATAGTTTTCAAACAAAGCAGAAATGTTTTATAATAGAACTGGTAAAATTCTACATTTCATGAAAATAATAATAATGATTTATTAGATTTTTGTATGCCACCCCTCTCCGAGGATATTCACAAACCAACTTTATTTCTAATTCTCTTATCAGTTAGACTCTGAAGGCCTGTGAGATGTCGAGATATTGAAACTAGAGGTTTAGAGATGCAAACTGAGGTTATCCCAAATTCTCTGTGAAACATCTGCAACTTTTGCCTTGTAAGGCAGAGAATTATCCTCTAGGCTACAGTATCCATTCTAGGTGGGACCTAGAACTGGACATTCAAGTTAGGGATCTATTAATGCAGAAAACAGTAGATGTAGTATTTCTTTTGACCTGGAAATTCTGTTTATAACACTGACATTTCCCTAAAATTCTCCACTCTCTCAACTAATGCTAAGCTACTGACCTGAAACCATTTTACTTCTGCTGCCATTTCATTTGCTTCACATTTGAAGAGGCTCACGATGGATATTCTCTTTCTGATTAAAATTATTAATATTAGACTCTCCTTTTATCATGCATTTCAGAAGCTTCTATAATATTATGGCTATAATAATAACAATTTCTACTCTCTTAAAAGCAGATAAGACGATTCATAGCCTTCCCACAAATAGATGTCAAAGAAAATTACTTCCTTTTTTTTTTTTTGAAATGGCATTGCCTGCGACCTAAAAGCTGTTCTTCCAACTGATGGCAGTGACATTAAATCTGAAATCCATAAAGGGAGAAAGGCAAACAATAAGTCAATATCAGCCCTGTTTCTTTTGTATCTTCTATATTTTTCAGCTTATTATATATTATAACATCACATTAGTGTTGAATATATTCAGGTATACTTGGAGCTTCATTAGAAATGTGCTAAATATGCTACATGCTTTTGGGTTGGGTTGGGGGTTTTTTTGTTCTTTGTTATTTTGCTATCTGAAGAGCCAGTTAAATTTTTATGGCCAATCAATTCAGATAGGATCAGTGAAATTTTTCAGAAGGTGTGACTCTTGTTAAAAGTTTTAAAAGTCTAATAGGTGTAATACACTGTCCAGTTACATCTGTACCTGCTCAACATGTTTCAGATTACAGAAGACAGCACCTGCTCCCATTGCTAAGTAGCTACTTCGTGGTTTTCATATGCAATTTAATTTGTTCAACTGCTTACATCAGCACTGACTGATTTAATAGATTTCAACCACTAACAGTCATTTACTGGACAATGATTCAATCAAAGGGACACGTGTAGGCATTACGAATGTTTCTGCTTTAGTTGAAAATCATGTCTTTATCAGGGAAAGCTAAGAGGGTGATCTCAGAGCTAGAGAGGTTAGGGTGAGATCAACGGGGTGCTGTGGAGACAAAACAAGGGAAAAACAATAATTCTTTTAAATAAGTCAGTTCCTGATAATTACTTTTTAATTTGTGTGCTGATTTTAAGCTTTTTAAACAGTTTGGAAAAGAGGAAGAGCCATCACAATAGTAACCAACCAATTGCTGAATCTCAGGTCTATTTCTACCTAATTTGATTTAAATAAAATAAAATAAAATGACATCAACACAAAATACAAAAGTGAACGTGTATTCACATATTGGATATGTGATAGGATATATGCCCGTAAAGTCAAAGAGAGAAGAGGCAGACTGAAATACTACCCTATACTCTACCTTAGAAATATACACTTCTCAAAAAAAATAAAGGGGGCACTTAAAAAACAGAATGTAACTTCAAGTAAATCAAACGTCTGTGAAATCAAGCTGTCCACTTATGAAACAACACTGATTGACAGTCAATTTCACATGCTGCTGTGCAAATGGAATAGTTGTGCAAATGAAATATTCAATGACATCTAGGATGTGTTATTTGAGTGTTCCCCTTTTTTTTAGCAGTATATTTTATTTGTTTGTTTGTTTGTTTGTTTGTCCAATACACAAAACACATGAAGGGGAATGGGCATGGAGTATTACATACAAGGAAAAGATATGGAAATGGAGGAGGAGATATATGAAAGGGAGGAAAGATATATGACATATGGGCTAAGGGGAGAGAGGCGGCATACAAATCCAATAAATAAATAAATAAATAAATTGGACAGGGGACGAAAAGCACACTGGTGCACTTATGTATGCCCCTTACTGACCTCTTCGGAACCTGGCGAGGTCAATCGTGGATAGTCTAAGGGTGAAATGCTGGGGGTTGGGGCTGACACTACTGAGTCAGGTAATGCATTCCACGCTTTGACAACTCGATTGCTAAAGTCATATTTTTTACAGTCGAGTCTGGAGCGATTAACATTGAGTTTGAATCTGTTGCGTGCTCTTGTGTTGTTGCGGTTGAAGCTGAAGTAGTCATCAACAGGCAGGACGCTGCAGCATATGATTTTGTGGGCAATACTTAGATCGTGTTTTAGGTATCGTAGTTCTAAGCTCTCTAGGCCTAGGATTGAAAGTCTGTTTTCGTAGGGCATTCCTTTTCGAGTGGAGGAGTGAAGGGCTCTTCTGGTGAAGTATCTTTGGATGTTTTCTAGGGTGTTGATGTCCGAGTTGTGGTGATTTTGCTGAATTTAGCATGTATTACACACACACACACACACACACACACACATACACACACACACACAGAGAGAGAATTGGGCTGTAAATCAATTCGGAACATTGTAATTTTCTCACAATGTCTGTATCTAATTCCTCCCCCCCCCCCAAGAAAATATAGATTATGTAGAGATTTTACATTAAAACTATTGTCAAAGCTGCATCTTCTATTTTAGGAATCCGTCTTATTATTTAGTTGTCTGTAATACTACTACAATTACCCTAATAGGATTCTAATTCTCTGCTTGAAGGGGTCATAAAATGTGAAGAAAACATTTGATACTGAAAGCAGTAGGCCACTCTATTTCATCTGACTTGTTTTAACCATATGCTTCAGATCTATATATAAATGTAAATGTCAAATAAGTTACTTAGTTATAATAATTGCCACAAACTAATTCCATGTGGATGATACAGTACTCTGTTTTGCTGTTAAACTAATTAAGCTAGTGTAGGAAATCACAGACATACAAAATAATTTTTGTCATCAAGCAATCATAACAATGGATCTAACACACAATGTTGCAATAAATTATTTTAGCAAAATGTCAGCTTTTTACAAGGTTGCCTGCGGCCTACGTTCCTCAATAGATATTTCTTAGGGCTAAGTTGTATTTGTTTATTTGTTTTTGTTGAAACAAATTTACAGGGGAAAGATGACAACATTTTATTTTACCTTTTTTAGTTCCTGGTGTTAAACTACCTACATTCCTGTCTCCAAATTTATGTATTTATTTGTTTGTTTCTTTGTTGTATTTAAGAACAACCCATCACCCCCACAGAGGAGTGTGGGTAGTATAGAACAAGGGAGAAAAAGTATTTAAAATTTAAAACAGGCAAGAGATGTTAAGAAAGGCAGCTGGAGGATTTCAGGCCACCAACACCACATCCTACTCATCTGCATGCCCCAAGCACAGAGCCAGAAGAGTGAGGGAGAGCACCTCACCGCTGGGGAAAGCCTGTTGCAATAAATTGAAAAGAGCCAGGGTGGCACAGCAGGTAGAGTGCTGTACTGCAGGCCACTGAAGCTGACTGTAGATCTGTAGGTCAGCGGTTCAAATCTCATCACCGGCTCAAGGTTGACTCAGCCTTCCATCCTTCCGAGGTGGGTAAAATGAGGACCTGGATTGTGGGGGCAATATGCTGGCTCTGTTAAAAAGTGCTATTACTAACATGTTGTAAGCCACCCTGAGTCTAAGGAGAAGTGCGGCATAAAAATCGAATGAATGAATGAATGAATGAATGAATGAATGAATGAATGAATGAATGAATGAAATTCTTTGGCTGACAAGGTCCGATACATAATCTTCCCTACTAGATTGGATGGTTAATCAGGATGAATATGATTGCATAGGCAACTGGCTGCATGCTATCTGGGATTTTAAAGCTCATAACCAACATCTTGAACTAGGTCCAGAAGCAAACAGGCACTTAATGCAGGTTGTGCAACAGAGGTGATACTTGCACCATTCTTTAGGCACCCAAGATTGCCTACACAGTCACATGTTGTACCAGTTGAAGCTTCAAGGATAGCTCCACGTAGAGCATATTGTAACAGTCCAAACAGGAGATGTTTTACACCCAGGGTGGGTTCTACTCAGCAGTGGGCTACGAGCTGGAATGCTAAATTGCGCTCGCCGCCGCGGCTCGTGGGTGCTTGCGGGGTCAACATGATTTTGCTGCTACACCTGTGGAGGAAGCAAAATTGTGTACGGAGCCGCAGGTGTGTCTGTGTTTCAACATGCACGGAAGCAAAATCGTGCTGGTCCCGCAAGGACTTATGAGCCGCGGTGGAGAGCGCAATTTAGCATTCCGGCTTGTAGCACACCACTGGTTCTACTCAGTGAAAGGCTACCAAATTTTTTACTATCACACTGTGGGCATGGCCTATGCAGGATGCCCTGCATTTTCTTTCAACAGCTTTCAGTGTAAATTGGGTGCTCTGCGGTGGAGCTCCATTTTCGTTACCCCACTGCGTGTCCCCCACGTCTGGGGAGTAGCCCACCCCTGCCCCTGTCCTATTGATTGATTCATACAGCATGACCATGCAAGGCTACTATGCTTCATCCCTCTCTTCCTCTGCATGGCATGTTAACTGGCTTATTCACCTACCATCTTCTCAACTGCCATCTGCTGGTTCTACTTCCATTCCCCACTGGCTCACACTGAGGAGGAAGTGCACATTTTGTGCATGCTTCACTTCCTGGAAATGACTCTCTGCATGCGCAAGTATTATTTAAAAAGCTTTTGCGCATGTGCAGAAGCAAAAAACAAGATAGAACCAGACCTAGGTTGCTGCCAGTTCCAGCGACCCAGGCCACCAAGTTACTATCAGTTCTATATTTAATTTGATAAAGAAATAACTTACAGTGGCATCAAATCTCTGAAGGGATATTGAGTCCTGCATTTATCAGCGATTATATTTTTGTGTTCAGAGTTCTTTTGACTGATCTAGAATGTTTTCTTGCCGCAATTTGATTGATTTTTTGAACACTAAATAGACTAATTTTACCTGGGCATCCACCTCTAGCCAAGCAGAACCAGATGTATTCACTAGTTTGCCTGCAATTAAGCAACTGCATTCAAATAATTTTTTATAAGATGCTGGTTAGTTACATGGTCAGACTACACGAGCTTTTTAGCCATATTTTTCATAAATAACTTATCAGATATCAAATTTCATATTAGGGGCTAGATGGCTGAATCCAAATACAAAATAGTAATTGATGCAATTGCTTCTTTGAAATTTTGTTTAGAGAAAAGGAATGATCATCAGTTTAAAGCTTTTCCTCATATATTTCTCTTTTTCAAGACTTGAAAAATATTTTTGTTGGAAATAACATTGTATTAGAATTGGCATACCCTATATATTACTGTATACAAAATACCATAGAATAATATTTAGTTGCTTGCTAATTTAAAATGTTGAACATGGTCAGGAAACACCACAAATAACCTTCCAGTGTACAAAAGAATTGAAGCTAAGCATTAAAACTAACATCTTTAATTATTTTTCAAATAATATGAAACAAATTGAAACTTACAGTTATGTGAGATTTTTCTTCAGACAATGTGTAGCTGGTAACATTCTCATCTTTAGCTTTCAAGCAGTGACTGCTTGTTTTTTCACTTCTAGGACTCTAATGTCTGACATTATACAGAGCTTCTTTATAGTTCTCCAACAGATATTTGTCATGTTTGAAATTTCTGGTTAAGTCACTCATACATTATTCAAGACATTTCTCTAACAAAACTATAGAGCTCAAACCATGTTCCCACAGAATGAATAGCCCTTAGAGCTTCTACTTGAACTTAGGACATCTTGAGTTACTATTCACACATGACATTATTTTTAAAAAAATGTCTGGGGTCATTAAGGCCCAATTCACATATTTGAGTTTTAGAGAGGATCTTTTTCAAAATTGACATGTAGATATCATGCAGTGAATCAGATCAAACAAGAAGTAACCCACTGAAGATAACTGATGTGGGTGATTTTTTTCCTCCAAGTATTCTTTTGAACATGCAGCCCAAAAATAGATGAACCATAAGATCGAAAATATTATGCACTAATATGTATTTATCAGCAAAAATGAAAAATATGTTTTGATTTGTTTTTGACACTGCTTTGAGTTACCTGATTGAAAGATTATATACAACCCCCCCCCCCACCAAAACAGAAATACATAAAGCAAGGAAACCCTGCAAATAAGATATGCTTAGCCCATAATCCACCCAGCTTCTCACAAATTTATAATGTACAGACCATTAGACTACAAAATCTTAACTATGAAAATCTGAACATTCATTCATTATTTATTTATTTATTGGATTTGTATGCCGCCCCTCTCCGTAGACTCAGGGTGGCTAACAACCGTAATAAAAAACATCATATAAATCCAATACTAAAACAACTAAAAAACCCTTATTGTAAAACCAAACATCCCTACAAACAAACATAACATGCATAAATTGTAAAGGCTAGGGGGAAGGAATATCTCAGTTCCCCCATGCCTGACGGCAGAGGTGGGTTTTAAAGAGCTTACGAAAGGCAAGGAGGGTGGGGACAATTCTAATCTCTGGGGGGGAGTTGGTTCCAGAGGGCTGGGGCCGCCACAGAGAAGGCTTTTCCCCTGGGCCCCGCCAAACGACATTGTTTTGTTGACGGGACCCGGAGAAGGCCCACTCTGTGGGCCCTAACTGGTTGCTGGGATTCATGCAGCAGAAGGCGGTCTCGTAGATACCCTGGTCCGGTGCTACTAGTCAGTAGTAAAGCAAATATTTTGTTCCCATGTAGTTTTTCTCCAGATTTCTTCAGCCAGTTCTGACAGCTCTAACAGTAGCATCACAGCTATAGAAATGCACATAGAATAAATTAAGAGTTAGATCCTATACTTAACTAATATGTTTGATTTAAATTTCTTGATCAAAACTAGAAAGGCTAAATCCTTTTTTGAGCCATTTCCAGTTCTTTAAAATGGCATTAAAGTATTTCTGTAATAATTCCATATTTGTTTTATTTACGGCATCTGCACGTTGTTCCTGGATAATACTCCTCCTTAATTTTCTCCCTGAAATACTTGTCATGTAAAAAACATATTGAGTAACCATCTGCCAACAGCAAAATAAAAACTTTTTTAAAAAAAAAAAAAAACCCATGTATTGGATGTTTCTTTATATCTCAAAGACCCCCACACAAAGAAGAGGAGGGTCAATCTTTATTATTTACTGTTATTATTTATTCTATTTTTATGCCGCCCTTCTCCTTAGACTCAGGGTGGCTTACAACATGTTAGTAATAGCACTTTTTAACAGAGACAGCATATTGCCCCACAATTCGGATCCACATTTTACCCACCTCGGAAGAATGGAAGGTTAAGTCAACCTTGAGCCAGTGATGAGATTTGAGCCACTGACCTACAGATCTACAATCAGCTTTAGTGGCCTGCAGTACAGCACTCTACCCACTGCACCACTTCGGCTCTATTCTCCAATCTATTCTCTGAAGCACTTGAAAGCAATGGATGGAAACTAATCAAGGAAGGAACCAAACTAGAATTAGAAAAAAATTCCTGAAAATTTTAGAAATTTAGCACACACAAAAATAGTTAGAACAATTCATCAGTGGAACAGCTTTCTTCTAGAAGCTGTAGGTACTTCAACACTGGAGTTTTTAAAGAAGAGATTGGACAATCGTTTTTTTGAAATGAGGTAGCATCTCCTGCTTAAGCAGGGGGTTGGCTTAGAAGACCTCCAATGTCCTTTCCAACTCTGTTATTTTGTTATCTCCATGTTGGATGGAAACAATTTCTAAGGAACAATTACTATAAGCAGTTTCAAAAACTGCAGAGCTTTTGAAAGTGTTTCTAGATATAAAACAGATAATTACTGTTACCAAGAAACTCAAAACTACAAAAACGCTCATGTTCATAAAGTGTTTAGCTTACCAGTGCTATAAATACATTTCTATGAACTTGGTTTGACACAAAACATCTATAATAAACGACGAAAGCTTTCATTATTAGCAAATAAATGTTAGCTTAACTGAACATTTGTTCTATGTGCGCTGTGGGATAGTCCAAATATGGGTTATTTCCTCATCTGATTGACCTGGAACTGAGTTGCAAATTCTTTGGCCATGCCTCTTCTTCCAGCCGAGCTCCAGTTTTTATTCAACAAAGACCTGGATTTGGGGATCATCTACTACACCGACCACTCCTGGACCCCAGGGCTTACCAGAACCAGGGTGGGATTGGACTCTCTCGCAGAGCACATAAAACGAATATTCAGGTAAGCCAATGTTCGTTCTCCTATGACCTGCTAAGGAGAGTCCAAGTGTAGGATATACCCAAGCAAAGTCAATGTTGGACAGGAAACAGATTGGTCCGGGGTCCCCTCAGCCAGTAGAACCCATTGCAACACTCATTACTGAAATTGATCAGGAGCAACTCAATCTGCATCCCCTCAGGATGACTGAGTAGAGAAAAACTGGAGCTTGGCTGGAGGAAGAGGCGTGGCCAAAGAATTTACAACTCAGTCCATGACCAATCAGATAAGGAAATATCTCATACCTGGACTCTTCATAGCAGTGCACAAAAGAACTTATTCTTTTCTACCTATTTCAAAATAACCATTCAGAAGAACATACCCGTGATGATGAACCTATAAAACACACACCATAGGTGGCACAAAGAGCCATATCTGAGGCCACACGAGGCGTTGCTCTATGTCAACTCCAGTGTGCATGGGTGTATTGACCAGCTGATTTTCAGGCTTATAGAAAGCTGGTTTCACCCTCCCCTGGCTTCAGAGGTTTCCCTAAAGTCTCTGGAGTGTAAAAAATGGCCCAACGGGCAAACCAGAAGTCAATTTTTCCAAACTTCCGATTTACCTGTTGGGCCATTTTTCACACTCCAGAGGGAAGCCTGAGGGTGGAAAATGGCTCAACAAGGGGGCACATGCATAGATATGCATTCATGTGCAGTGTGGCAAGCATGGGGAGTTGTGTGCCAGCATGCACATGCACTAGTATGTGCACACATTCCCATTTTTGGCACGCAAGAAGAAAAAGGTCCACCATCACTGACATATACCATATTCATTAAAGGAAGATGGCGTAAATGTAAGTCAAATCCCTGCCCCAAAGGAAGAACAGATGGAAAAGAAAACAAAGGAATATAAACAAAAATTCTGAACAATATCCACCTTCCTTGACTTGTGAATCCCAAGATAAGGCTGTCCATTCCAGTTGAAACTGCTCTTAATTTTTTTCTCTTTTCTAATAAATGTTTGCAAGTGTCCACATTAGCATATGCATATATGTATATCTTGTATATATGTGCCTTTTAAAAGCTATATTCTGACAAGATTATCTCAGGGACCACCTTCTGCTGCACGAATCCCAGCGACCAGTTAGGTCCCACAGAGTGGGTCTTCTCTGGGTCCCGTCAACTAGTCGTTTTTAGTATTGGATTATTATTGTACGCTGTCTTATTATTGCTGTTAGCCACCCCGAGTCTCCGGAGAGGGGAGGCATTCAAATCAAATCAAATCAAATCAATCATAAATAAATAAGAGTGACTTTATTAAAAATTATAGTGTTGATTAAAATTGCCTATAAAATATAGCATCTCGCTTTAAAATGTGGCATCCCACATACATATACCAAATATTCTCTCACTGACAGAAAGACTCTATACCAGTGTTTCTCAACCTTGACAGTTTGAAGATGGGTGGACTTCAACTCCCAGAATTCTGGGAGTTGAAGTCCACCCATCTTCAAACCGCCAAGGTTGAGAAACACTGCTCTATACCTATTAGCTATACAATCCTATTCTTACTTCCACCAAAAATGAGCAATAAAAAAGAGACTGAAAAGGGGAAAGGGTAGATAGAATAGGATGTGATGGGTGTAAACAACCTGCACGAAGGAGAGATGAAGCAACTGGGACAGAGAAGGAAAGAAAAGAAAAGGGAAAAACAGATCAACACGGATGAAAATACATTATGTAAATAATACCCCCTGTCATGTAAGTGGCTAATTTTCAAAGGGATTCATGCTCTTCACACAATAAGTACTCCCCACCCTTTCTCACACATAAACACACTTCCTCAACTTCCCTGCATATGCAGTACTTTTCATATTCTAAGAGAAAACAATTGAATGAGAGATGCTAAATGCTGCAGATTATATACACAAAACATCCTTCTTGCATTGGGTCTTAATTGATGTGGCTAGAGATGCTTTCTATCATCTGTCTACATTAGAAGCTAATAAAGGGATCTCTTGATCTAATTAGAGAAGTGATGGTGAGAAAGAAACTGAGCACACGGCACACTTCATTTTATGCTTGCTTTTTTTATCGAGAAAGGGTATTTTTACAACTAAATTACTATTTAAAAATCATGATGACATTCGACCCGACTGGACTACATTTCATGGCTTGTCATCTTTTCCTCTTTCTATGCTTTTAAAATTCCAGATGTATTCTGGTTTGGAATAATTAGAACAAATGTTACATCAATAGCTTGCGGCTATTAAAAAAATTAAACTCCTTTCCTTTCTGTCAGTGCCCCAATCTTGACCCTTCGTTATTAAAATTTTATACTGTGTGCATAGCCTATGTTCAAGTCTACTCAGTTTAGATCCTGGACAGCCTAAAGCAAAAAATAATTGAAATATAAGAAGACATTCTTTCTAACTTTTGTATCATTTTCCCCCCTAGAGTTGTTGAGTGCATCAACTTCAATTTCAACTTCACCATGGCTGCCATTCCAATCAGCAGCCATAGTGAAAGAAAATTTAAAATGCCCCATGGAAGAATTGTAACATTAACATGGTAAAACAGCACAAAATTTACTGAATTTGTGATGTAATTTGTAATTACACTCAGGCATTGACCATTAATTGTGATGCTTTAAATTGCTTGGCTATACATGTTTGTCATTTAGTACTATTCCTCTTACTGTATACGTTATGTAATTTATGACCAACAGCTCTGCCAGTAAATAACAGTCAACTTGATTTATAAGCTTTACTAATCAATAATCTCTAAGTAAATATTTTCATTTTTCCTCTCTAGAAACACCTAAACCCAATGCAACTCCTAAGAAGTAGGTTTCAAAAGACTTTCAAAACATTTTAAAGTGATTGTGGAATATCTGTCCTTAAATGAAAGCAACTGTGCTACAGGAAACAAATTATACTGAATGCTTTTTTCAAGAGGCAACTGACTTTCTGGTTTTTCCTTTGAAGACGTTTGCTTCTCATCCAAAAAGCTTCTCCAATTCTGAAAAAACTTCTTGGATGAAAAGCAAAATGTCTTCAAAGAAAAACCAGAAAGTCCAGTTGCCTCTTGAAAAAGTACCTTTAAGACAGCCATGACCTGGATGACTGGGAATCTCCATAGACAAGTTATTATGAAGACTTCAATAAAAATAAGAGAAACTTAAGGATCTTATGATCTTTAATTAGACTACTGTAAAACCTGGGAATAGCCCAGGCCTTTTCAAATAGTAGGGCGTGCTCCCCTATGGGGAATGTGAAGAGATGCTGGGGGGAGGCATGTGTGACCTCGGGGAACATGCGTGGTCCCTCTCGATCAATTCCCCCAGATGGGAAGTGTTTTCCCAATTGCACGTTGCTCCAAGCCCGGAAGAGAAGGCAGCCAGGCGCCCATGTAGGGCGGCTATGTGGATTCTTGTTGTTCTCGGCGGGCACCGCAGTAGTCACGAACAGTGTGGCAAACCTGCTGCTGGACAAGGAGAAGCATCCTCTGCAGCTGGGTGAAGCTTCGAACAGCACTCCCAATGCCTCCTTCCATACCATTCACTGTGAGTGCCCGGCAGATGTGGCGCTTATGGGCCAGGCCAGCGAGCCCGAAACATCAGCTTGGTTAAGAGGGCCCTAACTAGAGTAGCCACGCGCCTGCCTAACTGAAAACAAGCTCCACTGAGTTCAGTGTGACTTACTCTCAGGTAAGTGGGTAGAGCAACCTTCCCCAGCCATTGGGGCCCAGATCGGAGTGTTGGGGGTGTGTGTGTTAAATGTTTACTCTTTTGGGGGGGGGGCTAAAAGAAAATAATTGAGAAGCACTGGGATAATCTATTGTGAAAAGCTAGCTTTAAAAAAAATAAAAATAACAAATTACAATTATTATGGTGTCAGTAATGAATACATAATTTATTTTTGCAAAGTTTAGCCCTAAATGAATACAAGGTAATAGCTATGAAAAACCAAGATGGGCCTATCTTGAAAATGAACATAAGTACATACTGCAACAGATGAACATAAGTACAGATGAACATAAGTACATATTGCAACACAACTCCACATGCCAATATAGATTAGTAATAATGAACAAAAAGGCTGTTCTACATATATCAACAGCACAGTATTTCATGTTAAATGTATCCCTATATCCACATACTACTAAGTATGTTCAACAGTAGAAGATCATTAGCTCAGTTTTATCTTTCTAATACTTTAATTTTTAATTAATTTTACTAGTTGGTCTGTAGCTGCAACCAGCTTACAGAATTAATTAATTCTACTTTAGCTTTTAATTACAATGTAATAGATAATTAAACAAAGGGGGGGAAATACTTATCACAGATAATGCACTATAAAACTCTGCATGCCAATTATAATGTATCTCTTTTATGCCTCTCTGCTAAAGTCCCAAATAGTCTTGATTTATAAGTGCTTAATGTGTGTTTCCATTTTCTTATTTACAAAATAATTTTATTTCCAGTAAGATGAAGGTTTCTTCTAACCCCTTCAAAATGTTCACCGGGAAAGCACTGAATTTTTTTTTTGAAGCATTATAAAATTATTTCTTAGAGTCTCATCAATGATTAGAACATTTTTTCTGTATTTGCATCTAACAGTTTCTCTCTAAAAAATATAGATACAGTGATACCTCATCTTACAAACCCCTCATCATACAAACTTTTTGAGATACAAACCCGGGGTTTAAGATTTTTTTGCCTCTTCTTCCAAACTATTTTCACCTTACAAACCCGAGCTGCCGCCACTGGGATGCCAGCGAAGCAGTGTTGCGCATGCATATGGGGGAAGTGAATGAAGATGGACACATGCGTGCGTACTAGCACATGCGCACACACCCTTTTGGTATGCAAGCCAAAAAAGATTCATCATCACTGATCTATTACATAGGTTGAAGCCAAAATGTTTCAACCAAATCGTATGGCAAATCTGCTAAGTATAGGAGAAAATCTGCGGAGAGGGGCGGCATACAAATCTAAATAATAAATAAAATAAATAAATAAATAAAATGTTGATAGTTAAGCAAGAATTTAAACTCTTCTAAAGATTAAGTGTAAAAACTTGTTAGGGTAATTTTTAAAACAAGATGCGCTTGTTTTGAATATACACAAGGAAATATTAATATAATTATATTAGATTTCATGTTTTGCAGTTTGGGACAAAGATCTATTTAGGTCACTTCTGAAGGTTATTCATATTTATTCCAAGCAAATATAGTCTTAGTCACACAACATACTAGTGAAAAACAATCCTACGCCCAGTCTTTGTTTAGTGACTGTTTTGGTTATCAACCCTTTACAAATATGACAATAATAAGTAGTAATAACATTTTTTGTTTTACTAATGCATACTCTTTATTACCAAATTTTGTGCACCTCTCAACAAATACTGCTGTGACTCATTCAGAATTTCATCTGAATGAGAGGGCAGCAACCAGTAATTTCAGTAACATAGTCACTTAACAAACATTTTACTTAGCAATCTGGTCAATGGAATGGAATTCGGCTAAATTAGGTCTAGTAGTAAAATAAAATATATTTATTCTGGAATTTAACATGACACAGACTGAGAGCTGAGATAAGAATCTCTTTAATTGATGCATATCCTAAATTGCTTCTCTTTACCCATGTTGTGGTTCCATCTGAGGCCCCTCAGGGAACGGCTGATCTTCTGTCGGTTTCCAGCTCAGAGGGAGAGGCTGAGGAACAGGAGGTGCAGGCAGACGAGGAGGAGGAATCCCAGGCTGAAGAAGAGGGAGGACAGCCAGAGTCCCACCAGGGGGAGCTCTCCCCAGCAAGCAGCCTGGATTCCTTAGAGGAAAATGCACAAGCCATAATTGATCTGCGACAGAGAAGAGCTACTCAGAGAAGGGAGCAATTGGCTAAGTACTTTCAGCATTAAAGAGGCAACAGCTGGGTTTGGGTGTGGTGCTCTTTGGAAAGGCTAAAAGGCAGACCCACCCTTCCTGGCTTGTGGAGTTTTATCTTTGAGAGTCTTGGGACCTGGCTGTGAACTTTGGCGTCTTGGAATCCTGGTTTGTGCCTTTGACTATTGAAACCTTGGGGGGGGGGGGGGGTTGCCAGCAAGAAGCTTGCTGTATTGTCTGGACATCAGGACTCTGCTGTAACGTATTATAGCCTGTCTGTTGGGAAGAACAGGTTTTCCTCTGTGTTTATTTTTTCCAGCTATAAAATACTTTTGGCTTTTACCAGAGTGTCTGGCTGTTTTTTCCAGTTGGTGTTGAGGTCTGGGGGAACCCAGACAGAACACCCCATAACCCCAGTGTATAAAATGATCTGGTCTTTGAGGATGTGCAAAACCATTTGCAAGAAGGATTCCTCAAATAAATTTGTTAACCTATCCAAAACAAATAACAACTCCAATATGCAAATTCTCTGGCAAAACATATTTAGCAAGAATAGAAGTCTGCTCCCATTAATCTTGAAATAGCATATTAGTTACTAGGGCAACAGCAGCAAGCACAGAAGATGTAAAGTCTCCTTCTTGTCTAGTTCAACTTACAGTGATTTCATGCACATCTGCAAATAGTAGTATGCAGCAATATAGAAGTGTTCTGCTGTTGCTTTCTTCCGGGATATTTATCTAAAATATTCCATGAAGCTTTTCTGTCCCATTACTAACCAGGCTTGACTCTGCTTAGTTTCTGAGCCTAGAAACTGTCTGTCAAAAAATTCAAAGGCTGCAATTATGACTGCGTAGTAAGGAGACCATTAGACTTCTTCAGTAGCAATTATTCCACCACAAAGAAGTGCAATAAAATGCTTTTAAAACTGATATGGTAATATTCATTTTTATTTAGCACATTCACCTGGTCACAAAGTTTCTTATTCTTGGATCTGGCACCATTAGAGCCCAGATCAAGGGTTGCTATTTGTAGGGACTATATGTTGTAAGCCACTGTGAGTCCTCGGAGAGGGTCGGCATATAAATCCAATCAATCAATCAATCAATAAATAAATAAATAAATAAATAAATTAATCAATCAATCATAGACTACAGAAACTTCTCTCACATCTTCTAATCTTGTTTATTATGTCAGTAGTCCTTGTATTAGGAGAGTATTGGCAAGGTTCTACTACATCAGATAATCCTTCTACTATTAGGCAAGTCATGGCCAATAGACAGATACATACGTTGTCAAGCATGGTTTCATGTTCTGAAAGCAATAAAATCTCCGAGTCTTTGGAGACGGGTGGCATACAAGTCAAAATAATAAATAAAATAAATAAATAAATAAATACCTTCTGTGTTCATCTATTTTAAATCCAGTTTCATTTCCTTGCTAGGAACTAGAAAAGACCTAGACATTTTATGGCCCACAAGCCATGTCAAACCTTTCATCTGCCCCACTCCAGCCTGCAGCATCAGCAGCATTAGGATAAGGAGGCATCATTGCTGGGTGGCATTGGGGGATGGGATGGCATTATTGAGGGTCAAGGAAGTTTCAGGGGATGTGGCATTGGCAGAGGATAGGGTAGCAGTAAAGGTCCTCCTTAACACTCCCAGGTTTCTCATGTGATCCCTTGAGAAAATTGGGGAAATTATTTTCCCACCCCTAAACTAGGAAATGCTTGCGGTACAGTCAACTGGATTTTAGGATATGCAAGACCAGATTGACCACAGGAAGAGTGTAAATTATTCTAGTCCACACTAGCCCTGCTAGTCCAGTTCTGACTGTATAATGGGTCATATAATAAATAGGCTGACATGTGGGGACCAGAATTGATCTGGATGATTTAGAGTCTCCATAGAGAACATTTGACCTAGAAAAGTTAATTGTGTACGTCTTACTTTGTATACTTTGATAAATACTTCTCAAACCATCTAGCTACACTTGCATTTTGAAAGCTAATTCAGAATACACAATTAATACAGAAATTATTTTCAAGAAATAATATACAGTACTTCCTCATAATCACTACCCTCTGCTGGGATCTATACATTCTTTAATGCTGTCCATATAAAAATATTTTTGTACTTGAAAGTCTAAATTATAGGTAAAGTAATTCACATGAAGCTCTGTATTATCAAATGTATAGCTTTCAGGATGTACTTACAGTGTTTTCCCGAAAATAAGACCCTCTCTTACATTTTTTGATTCTGAAATAAGCATTTGGCCTTATTGCCATGCACTCAAAAGCCCAATTGGGTTTATTATCAGGGGGTGTCTTATTTTGGGGTAAAACAGGGCAGTTCCTTAAAACATATTTAAGTGCTATATAATGATTCGATCCAATGTTTGTCCTACTGCTGCCTTTTAGCTGTGTTTCAGAAACAAGGAACTTTCAGTTATATTCAAAGACAGAATTACTACAGATTTGAGGATAAAAATCACCATATCAGCAGCATCTCTTAATCCCTGAGCTCAGAGCAGGGCACTATTCATGAATGCCATGGTTATTTTTTGGTATGGTCAAATCCTCGTAGCTTCTTTCCTGCCTTCTTAGTTATGAAGAATACACCATTGGTTAGAGAAATAAAGCAAGAAACTGTTCATAAGACTAATATGCATCAAGAAAACCTCAAGTGCATGCCGCTTAAAAGCTAATGGTCCCTCAAGCCAGAGAATCAAAGAAGAATGGGGTTCCACATTTTTAGCTTTGACCCATTATGTGAAACAAAATCCTAAAGGAGCAGCTTTTACTAATACAAGCCAGTTGAGTCTTTGTTTCATTTAAACCATGCTTGCTTACATAAGAGAAAGATCAATAGAAAGAGACAGAGACTTGACCTCAACCCACCTGCTGAGATCTTCTGAATAGCACATTATACTATGAAATAGACCCCCCTCCATAGCTGCATTCCTCCTGCTACTGTTATCTATCACTAACTGCCAATTATAATACAGACATATTTTGTAAAACATGATCCATCAAAGTCTCAACTGTGCTTTAACAGAAAATGTCAGGAGAAGATTATGGCATGTATATTTAACCCATTAATACATTGCACATCAGGGCATTCTTGTAGCTATGAAAACATTCAGAGGACCGTGTAGTAAAAACGTGTTTGCAAAAGATTGATTAGTTATGAATTTATACTGCCATTCATCACTATTAGATTAAAAATAAATTGGAGGCACACTCAGGATGATCTTCAACACAAACATTTATTTCAATTGGTCTGATTTTGCCCTGTATCTAGTCAAATTCCAAATTTATTTTTCAAATCTCCATTATCTAAAATAAATGTGGGAAAGAACTACTCAAGGGTCTTTTGTAATGTATGTTCTGTTGTGCTGTGTTGTTTGTGTTGTGTAGTTCTCAGCAGTGGTGAGTTTCTACCGCTTCGCATGGGATCGAGAAAACTGGTAGCAGCGGCAGAAACATCTGTGCAGAAGCACGCATACCCCCGTGCATGGTCCCAATAGCAAACCAGTAGCGACGGTAGTTGAAACCCACTACTGTTTCTTATTCTTATGGGTGATATGTGTCTTATTCAATCTCAGGTCCTCTATTAGAAGCCTGGGAGTTTGAGGGTTTTGAGTAGTCTCTTAGCCGTTTCCATCACTGCACTCTTCTGGAAAGAGAGCTCTGATGTTCTTCCTGGGATCTGTTGGAGTTACTCTTCCACCTTAGAAGATGCAGGTGCTTCTACAAGCTCTGGAAACACTTTGGCCTTCATTTTACTTATCTAGTTCTTTCTATAGGCTAGATACTTTTCCAGATTCTCATGCGCTTTCTTCCTGATGTTTCAGCCATTTGGAACCACTATGAGACAGAGGGAACCTTTACATATGTAAAGATAAATATGCATATTTACAGAAGCAGAGCAACCTATACTGCAGCATTCTATTAGACTTTTCCCTTTCTGATTAGTGGATAAGAACAATAGCAATAGCATTTAGATTTATATACTGCTTCACAATGCTTTACAGCCCTCTCTAAGCAGTTTACAGAGTCAGCAAATATTGCCCCCAACAAGCTGGGTCCTCATTTTGCCCACTTTGGAACGATGGAAGGGTGAGTCAACTTTGAGCCTGGTGAGATTCGATCTGCCAAACTGCTGGCAGCTGGTGATCAGCAGAAGTAGCCTGCAGTACTGCATCCTAACCACTGCGCCACAGTGGCTCAACAGTGAATAGTGAATAAGAACACATGCCTCCAAACCATAGGCTGCCCAAGTGATGAGTGACCATGTAAAACTCCATTTGCACAAGTGGTGGATGCGTGTATATGTTCCCGCCACTTGCACATAATCATCTTATGTCCAATGCTGCTGCCACCGCTTCTACCACCACCAAAAATTGGGTTCCTCTGAATACATTTTTCTAAATTTTATTTGAGTTGTGACAAATAAGCCTAGCCAAAGATTTTTTTAAAAGTCATTTTTAATCTTAATATTTAATTGTGTAGGTCTAGGAGGTACCTTCAGAGTCAAATCAAAGTCAGTTTGACTTTTTTTAAAAGTGTTCTTTACATACCCCCAAGTGATCATTCTACTCAAGGCAGGATATTTTATTTATTTATTTAAGGATATTTTATTTATTTATTTAATCAATTTGCATGGCCGCCCAACTTGCAGCTGCCACTCTTGGGGCTAGCACTGGATTAAAAATAAGTCAACAAAAAGTAACAGAAATAAATAAAAAAGAAAAGAAAATATATCGGAAGCCAACCCCAGCTGCCCTCTTAACCCTTACAGAACAGGCTCAACTAGTGCTCTAACCAATGGCCAGGCACATTAAGATATTATGGGAAGGTAGCAATGTTCCACTGGGCAAGTCCTGCAATAGAGACCCATAGTACTCTATAATGGTCAAAGCATGGATGCTTGGGTCGAAGCTCTGGTTACAGGACTATTTTTATGATCCTACAGACAGCAAATTTTGCTCTTGTTAACTTTGGTAGCCCAAACAACTGGTGTATAGGCTCATCACTTTTTAGGAGGGACTGAGTAATAGATAGATAGATAGATAGATAGATAGATAGATAGATAGATAGATAGACAGACAGACAGACAGACAGACAGACAGACAGACAGACAGACAGACAGACAGACAGATACACAGACAGACAGACCCTCAGATACACAAACAGACACACAGTCTAGATCAGTGATAGCAAACCTATGCCATGGGTGCCATAGGTGGCATGTGGGGCCATATCTGCTGGCACGCAAGCCCTTGCCCTAGCTCAGCTCCAATGTGCATGTGTGTGCCCGCCAGCTGATTTTTGGCTTGCACAGAGACTCTGGGAGGGCATTTTTTTGCTTCCAGAGAGCTTCAGGGGGAGGGGAGTGCATTTTTACCCTCCCCCAGTTCCAGGGAAGACTTTGGAGCCTGGGGAGGGCAAAACATGAGCCTACTGGGCCCACCAAAGTTGGGAAAGACTTCCAGCCTCCAGAGGCCCTCGGGGGTGGGGGAGAAACTGTTTTTGCCCTCCCCAGGCATTGAATTATGGGTGTGGGCACTAGTGTATGCGCGATAGTGTGTGCGCGCGCTCTTTCAGCACCCGAGGGAAAAAAGGTTTGCCATCACTAGTCTAGTAGATTGTTAGGGCCAATATGCTGACTCTATAAACCACTTAGAGAGGGCTGTATAGCATTGTGGAGTGGTATATAAGTCTAAGTGCTAAGATAGATAGATAGATAGATAGATAGATAGATAGATAGATGGATGGATGGATGGATGGATGGATGGATGGATGGATGGATGGATGGATGGATGGATGGATGGATGGATGGATAGATAATGATAGATAGATAGATAGATAGATAGATAGATAGATAGATAGATAGATAATGATAGATAGATGTGAATCTGCTTGTATCTTTCTCTGGCTGTCATTTTGTCAGCAGCTCACCAGAAAAAGGAAGCAAGTTGCTGAGGGAAACAGTTTTATAGGATAAGGGTTATTTCGAAGTCGCAGTTGTATTGTGTTTGTGTTGTGCTATTGGTTCTTGCAGCTACATTTTTTGTTTCATTTATTGTTTGTTACCTTAGCTCTGGTGTATTGATTGCAATAAAACATTTTTTTTTGCTTTTAAATGTCATATCTACCTCATGCTAATACAGTATTTTAAATGCTAACTAACACATGTGGTACAGTTCAGCCTATATGAACAACGCATTATACTTAGCAAAAATCTTTTAGGTTAACCGAATTACAACCCCTCTCTTATAATTACTATTATAAAAGTGCTGAAACATTCTAATTAAAAAGTAAAATGTACTACAGGAGCTTTTTGTACTAAATCTCAGTGGGTTTTATAAGATGGATCTGTGCAGAGAGAAATAGGAGGGAAAAACTTAAAAAACTTGTTTCAATGGCATTTGGTGCAAGGTAAAAGCAATAGGAAAGCAACTGTTGTAATTCAGAGTTGGAAGGAACCTTGGAGATCTTCTATCCAATGAGATACCAATGAGCTTAGTATAGCTGGCTTGGGTGCTATACTAAGAATCAAACTACAGTAGTTCCAATCAAAACAATTTTTGTTTTAATTTTTTGGAAGTAGGATATTGCTTTTGGGTGTCTTCTTCAGACTTCTTTACCAAAGCCCCAGGTGATTTTTGATTTTTGATTCTGATTTATGTTTGGTAACACAGTGGCTATATGATTTATACACTGAAAAATTTGCACTGGCTATTAACTGCTTACTGGCACAAGTCAAAATGTTGATATTGACCTAGAAAAGTTGTAAACAGTTTAGGACCTGACCATGAGACCATGTCTGTCAATGTGTCTCATTTGAAATTACCAGGAGATGACCTTCCTTTAAATCCACTGTTGGAAGCCTAACTATCTGGTGTGTGGAAAAGCAATTTTTATGTGGAACTCCCTAGAAAGTTGCAAGTTGAGCCTGCTATTTAATCTCTTCCGCCATGCTTTTAACTGTTGTTTAATTTCTTTTTAATGTTTCATTTCTTTAAAGCTGGACTCTGGTTGTGTCAATGCTGCTTTGTTTACATTTTGCATTTCCTTTGCTGTCAAGTGGCAGGGTATCAATCTAATAATTCATAAAGCTAAATATTATTCTGGAGTTGTATGGCTTGCAGACTCCTGTAGCATGAAAAACTGTTTGTATTCATTTTTAACTAACTGACCATTGGGTGGTCATGCTGCTGCAGCTTTTTGTAGGCCTGCTCTCTCTCTCCCTTTGCTGTCATTGCTTCCTCTCTTGAATCTGTCCAACTGAGATTTTTAATTGGGCAGAGGCAATTCTCTTGATGAAATAATGAAGAACACCCCTTGACCAAAGCAAGATAAAGACACCCTGGAAAGAATAATTCTACATCTGAGGTTCTAACATAGAAACATAGAAGACTGACAGCAGAAAAAGACCTCATGGTCCATCTAGTCTGCCCTTATACTATTTCCTGTATTTTATCATAGGGTGGATATATGTTTATCCCAGGCATGTTTCAATTCAGTTACAGTCTACTAGGCCAGTGCTGGGAGAGGGAAATACAGCCCCATTCCGCTATTACTTTGGGACCAGATACAATGTAGGACTGCTTTCTCTGGCCCTGCAGCTGCTGGCCTCCCCCCTTCTCCTCTCCCCACCCCACCCCCAGCCCAGTCACCTACTGTGCCACAATGTGCTCTCCAGTTCTTAACATCAGTCTGCTCCAGCAGCAATGCCAGGAAACTATTTACTGCAGGAAATAACTGTGATAAGAGGCTAAAAATAGGCTGGGGAAGGAGGAAAAAGAGGGGGGGGCAGAGATGGAACACATTTGGTTGAAAGATCTGTTGACACAAAAGGAAATAAAGCTGTTAAAAAGTGAAGCAGTGCATACAAACACTCACCAAGAGATGTACACCCTCAAAGGAAAATTTCTCTTGGGTTACAGCAAACCAAGACAAATTTTGGTTAGGACTGATCCCCATCCTATATAATATAAAACTATATAGCTTATATAGATATACCGGTAGGTTGCAGCTTATTTCTTCTTCCTTCTTGGCTTTCAAGACAGCTCCAAAGAGACTCTTTATAGCTTTCATTGTGTAGGATCAACTTGCCACCTGACTAATCACTCACAGAAAGCCTGGCCTTATGATCATTCATTCCTGTGATGGTGAACCTGTGGCACATGTGCCAGAGGTGGCAGACAGAGCCTTCTCTGCTGGCATGTGAGTCGTCACCCTGGGTCAGATCTTTGTGGAGTTACTTTTGTGAGCTTCTGTTTCCCTGCAAATGACAAACAGAAACTCACAAAAGAAAAAGATCTTACCTCTTGCCTCATAGTCGGTGTTGGGATGCCCTGCCTCCTGACAACCAGATGGTCTTCGTATTTCTGCCACAGATACACACATTTCCGTGCATGTGCAAACACAGGTCCGTGCATGTGCATGTCTATGGATGCGTACGTGCATGTCTATGGATGTGTGTGCGCATGTCTGCACATGTGCATGCACATGTCTGTGGATGTGCACACATATATCTGTGCACGTCCATCTACCCAGTATGGGCATGCACACATGCACATTTTGGGTACTTAGTGGCTAAAAGGTTCACCATCGCTGATCCATTCCATAGGCTAGGAAAGGAAGCTTGCCATGTTGATACGATTTTCATTCTCTGTTTCCTCTTTTCTTTTTGCATCTTATTAGATTTGATGGTCTGAACACTAAGTGTGAATGTTATTTGTGGAGAAACCAAAGAGCAGTGCTCTTTGCTTCTCCTCCTAGTTCCAAAGAGAATGTAGAGGACTGAGGCAACTCATAGCTGGAGCAGCACTCAAACATTTTAGTTTCACTTTGCTCTTCTCCTTGTAGTGGATAAGAATCTGCCTCTATTGTTTCTGCCTTTCCCAGAAGCCCAGCTGCAGGTGACAGCTGTCCTGCTGTTTCTGGTTTCAAACACACTGACTTACACAGTTGATATGGTAGTTCACGGTTTAATCAAGGTCAAAAAGAATGCAACAGTCAAACAATGAAAAAGAGTTTCTGACAAAACATTGTTTGAGTGGTTTGCTTTTAACAGGAACATTCAAAATGGTCTGAAATCAGTCCAAGATTCCAAGAGTCAGGTCAGGGTTGTCCGACAATCCAGATGTTAAAATTTCACAGGAAGAATCCACACAAATGTCATGCAAGGACTAAAGATCCTTCCAGTAAAAAAAAAGCAACCCTTGCCTCAAACCTGCCTCTAACATCAGCTTTGATTTGGCAA